>NW_024870729.1:5427500-6093750 GCF_019054845.1 Dipodomys spectabilis | reverse complement strand
TCTATATAAATTAACAAACAAACCCAAAAGAGCAGCAAAGAGTACCAGACATGAGTGTCCCTGGCTGCTACTCCATGGACAAGGAACATGGAAGGGCTTCCTGAGCCTGCTGGAGAGTGCATGGAGGAAAGTTTCCTTGCCAGCCTGAGTACGAAAAGTTGGCTTCACCTGCCTGGGTCTGTCTTCTTGTTTTCTCCCCACAGCACAGCAGAATTGTCCCCTGCCCTAACGAGAATATATACTGTACCAGCTAATCTGCAGAGTGGCTTCTGTTTGGTCTAAACACCTTCCTAGGTAGGCACCCCCTGCCCCACGGTGTGTGTGTGTGCTCCCAGGGGCTGATCCTCAGGGCCCAAGCCCACGGGGCAGGCATGTGTTAGATGTGAGTCAGTGACACTGTGTCATTCACACAGCAGCTGCCGGGTTGCTGCCCTAGCTGAACAGCAGGTGCACCCTGATCTTCTCCCACAGTCCCTGGCGAGGTGCCTGCAATGGCCTGATATGGGCAAGCTGCCACTAGGATCCTACTTCACCAGACAGAACAGCATGGCAGATGAAGTGGCTGCCACCTGAATTATCAATTATTTTTTGGAGCAGTATTAAACAAAGTGTTACACATTACTGTATGATATGTAATGCTATGCTATATCCTTGAGTCTCTAGTCCAAAATCATTGAACTTTATACCAACAAGAATGGATTTTATTGTTTGTATTCATAAGGCCATAATGGAAAACTGAAATAAAAGTACAACAAAACTCCTATCCATAAACACGTGATTAAATCACAGAATTTGAAAAAAATTATAAGTAGTGCAAATGAAATTATACTAGAATAGTAAAATACACACAAAATACATTACATTAGTTACATTCAAATGTAAAATAGGTAATTACAGACAGAATTCCTACTGGATAAAAATATTACAGTGGTTTAAAAGGTTGAAGTGATATAGTTTATATATTTTGTTTTTATAAAACTTATTTATATCTCCAAGTTCTGTTTATCTCAGTGAAGGAAAATGTTAGAAAGTAGATATTATATGTGGCACCTCTTGCTTGCAGTACCACGAAGGAGAGTGGCACTTCCTAATGGGAGTCCTGAGATGAAACCCACACCCAGCCCAAGTAGGCCCATCAGGGGTCCATGTGGTGACCCTAAGGGGGTCCAAGACACTGCATTGTTGCTGCAGCAGGTGCAGGACCTTTGTGGTGGGCTGTAGCCAACAAGGTTCCATTAGTGACCAAACCAAGCAACCCAGACTCAGGTGCCAAAGCTGGGGGGAAGGCAAGGCAAGTCCTGCCTTCCATCTGTGCAGCCTAAATTGTCAAGGCCAGGCCCTTTCCCCTGCTTTGGAGAACAACGAGGGTAGGGGGTGAGCCCATTGCCTCCAAATGGAGCATCCCTGGAATGGCACCCAGAGCTGGGCCCATGTGGGCCAGAAAGGCGACGGAGGAGGCTACACAGCAAAGCAAGAAGAACTTCATTCACTCGGTGCTGCAGCTGGTATGCTGATTGGAATATGTAGGGTTGGCCCTGTACCCGAGTCCACAAGGACCAGAAAAAGGAGGTCCACAGAGTTGCTGAAGGGGCTCCAGGTTGCTGAGCTGCTGCATCTGTCACAAGCCAGCTGGCAGAAGGGCCAACACATGGCTCCAGTACCCAGACCCCCTTAAAAACAGATGAGGTGAACCAAGGCTGGGCTGCCTGGCCCCAAGGGGGCAGACTGCATGCCCAGCCTTCCTTTACCAATGGATTGTACAGTGTACAAACAGGGTGTCCCCCACCCCGCACTAATGGGGGCAGGCAGTGACCCCAGAACAGAGTCTCCCTAGGATGGGCCACGCACTCAGGAGCACAGAAGACCAGTACCAACACAGCTGGAGGAGGAGAGGGCATCAGTGGCCTCAACTCCATACCCATAGCTGCCAGCTCCTGGGTGAAATGGAGCAACTGAGACTGGGAAGTTAGGTGGGAAGGGTGGGCTGGGCTCATCTGGAAATGCTGGGGAGCATGCACACACATCCACTCACTGCACATCCACCATAAAGGAGTTGGCCACACATCTCAACGGGTGACCTGAGGAGGCACCCACACCCACAGGGACTACAGAAATGGAGTTTCATGTGGTGACTTGGAAAGGGCTCCAGGGCACAGCTTTGGAGCAATGAACAACAGGCAAAAAAAAAAAAAAAAAAAACCAAAAAAAAAAAAAACGAAAGACATCCAGTAAAACTTTTCAGCAATGATAACCTATTATACTTTAAAAACAGTTTTACTTTCCTCATGTCCTGTATTTTTGCATGGGGCCATCTGAATTAACCAGAAATCTCCAGGATTTCTTCATGCATAGTAATACAAATAAATATAGCTTCTATTCTTTTTTTATTAAGGGAAGTTGCATTTAGTTCTTTCCATTGTTTGATTCATGAAAAAGAAATCCTGAAGTATATCTGTAAAACACCGAACTAAGCATTTCTTCTGAACTCCTCACTGAAGAAAGAGAATAAAATGATTGAGTAACAGGTATCACCCATATTGTCACTGTGCTAGCTGTCTCTCTGATTAGAAAATAATCCTGCCATGAACATGCAGGTCGCTTATGCAAAATGTTTCCCAACAATTCTTCTTGATATATTGCATTTATCTTGCTCTTCCTGCCTCCTCACCTGCTCCTTTTCTCCAGAGTCCTGTTTCCCTCTTCCTTCTCTCCTACCTCTACTTTCTCCCTGTCCCCTCCTTTTCTCCCTCCTGCTATGCCCTTCCTCCTCTCTTATCCCTTCTTCCTCCTTTCCTTTCCTCTTTCTCTTACACTTTCTCTTCTAATTCTTTATGGTCCTGGGGGTTGGACACACACTAAGCAGATGCTCTCCTGCTTGCTACAGGCCTCCAGTCTGGACTTCATTTCAATGACACTCTATTTCTTTTTGCAAACCCAACAAAGTCTTTATGATTTAATTCATTGTTCATATTCTGCACCATGAATATGTGCTACTTCATACAATGTGGCAAATAGGTTTGGATTATGCTTTGGGCTTCAGTTAAACTCATCAGAAATAATGTGTTTGAAGGCAATCTAATGTGATCCTGTTACTCCCACATTGATGAACTGTTTACTTCATATCTTGCAAGAGTACTTCCATATTGCTCCCAGTTTAATGAACTGTCATTTTGTGGTAGCACCCACAGTAACACTAACCCAAGGATTGCTGGGGATCAGAAGATTAAGTCTAGACAGGAAAATCCATGAGATATTTATCTCAAAATAACTACTAAAAAGCCAGAAGAAAGCCTGTGGCTACGTGGTTTAGTACCATACTTCCATAGAATAAGCTGACGACAGGGCCCAGGCCTGATTTGAAGACATGTGGTGGGTGCATACACACACACACACACACACACACACACACACACACACACACACACACACACAATTTCCCAGCTAGAGCAAGTATCTGTTTTCCCAGTAACATATCTGAGTTCCAATTTTACGTGTTTGGATATTTTTTGAAAGTTTTATCATCAACTTACCCAATTTTAATAAATGACAACCTGTTCACTATTATTTAATCCTGGTTGGAAAATATTTTAAGACACATTTTCATGTAGGAAATTGTTTTTCCCCAAATCGTGACTGTCTTGGTTTGTAAGAATGAAAGAATTGTGCCTTTAATTCATTAGTTCATAAATTAGAAAAAGTATTCCTAACCCTAGAACCAATTGCCTTTGGATTCTAAAAGCCACAAAAGTACATTAAATTTATACATCCTGTCTTTGATTCATCTCATCTTTCTTAAAATAGTTTCTACTTAATATCTTGCCATTTTTCTAACACAACATTCAGGCTCCCTCACACTAATCATACCCTAATCCTAATATTATTAGCAGTTTCCTATTTCCTATTCATCCTAATTTGATCTTGACTTGTTATTCAAAGATTTATTTTCAGTTTGACCCTAAATTTTCCATTTCCCTAATGCTAACACTGTCCAGCTGGAACTGAACCTAATTTTCAAACTAATAATAGTCCAAAATTAATGATAATAAATACTCTAGATTTATTCATTTTAATGAATATTCCAGTTTGCACTCTGGAAATGAGTTTCAATTTGCCCTAATTCCAACAAATTTCCTGACTCTACCTGTGAAGTTATCTTGTTTCCTAACATGAACCATTATATTACTTGTCCTCAAATTCTCTTACCAGGAAAAATACTGTAGTTTCCATTAATCCTACCTTTTCCTGCACCACTGTATCCTAAAACAATTTCAGATTTACATATCACCTAGTCCTTTACTTAACGCTAACTCTCAACCTAAAACTGGCTGTAAAACTCTCATCAATCATTACAAGAATGATCACTGAGAAATAAATATAATGATAATGATAATAAATATAATGATAAATATAATAGTTACTATTAAGGCTCACATTTTTGCTTCTACTTGATAGTGCAATCTCAATTTTATAGTAAAACTTTTCTATTCATAACGCTAATCATAATCAGAACAAAATACTGACCCTAATTTTAATCCAAATTATTTATCAATACTAACACTAACTAGTTAGTATTACACTAGTTTTCATTCATCCTAACTTGATTCAAATAAGCCTTCCAAACATAAGTTTCAATTTTTTTCCAATATCTTAGTCATTTTCTAACCCTAAACTTAATCTTAACTGGAATATTGAGAATAAATATAAGCCTAATTGCAAGTTGATTCTAATATTAATAGCAATACTCTAGTTCACATTCATTCTAATAATTGCCAGAATTATATTAAAATTTACCTTCAATTTGACCCTCATTTTTTTTCTCTTTCAACCTTTCACTAACCATGGCTGGAATCCTAACCATAACCTTAACTCTAAAGGTATCCCAATTCTAAAATTTATGAAAAATGCTCATTTTTTGCAATCCTGAAATTCCACTGTAATCCTCGAAATAAATTGCAGGTTTTCCTAAGCCCTACAGATTTTCTCACTCTTATCTCTGAACCTATCTTTTTCCATAAGAGGAATCATTATACCCATTGATCTCAAATCCTGATATTATGAAATACATTGTATTTCCATTATCACAGATTTTTCTGAATTCCTAAAATCTAAAAAAGTTCAGTTTTACTTAACATTTAACACATTTTTCTTTTTTTTCTTTTTGTCGGACGTGGGGCTTGAACTCTGGGCCTGAGCACAATCCCTGAGTTCTTTAGCTCAAGGTGTACGCTTGTACCACTTGAGCCACAGCACCACTTTCTGGTTTACTGGTAGTTAATTGGAGATAAAATTCTCACAGACTTTCCTGCCTGGGCTGGCTTTGAACTGCGGTCCTCAGAAATCAGCTTCCTGAGTAGGTAATGAGGCTGACAGGGGGATTACAGTTAAATGCTTAAGGTAATGAGTACATTTCTTGTTGACCATTGTTACTCCCTTCTTTGTTGTTGTCCAACTATCCTTTCCCTCTCTCATCTCCATCACTCTTCTCTCTCCATGGTGTAAAGTTCATTTTCAGTACAGTGTGCTGTGAGTATTATTGTTGCAATAGGTCATCCTGAGTTGAACCTAAATTTGCTATTTCTCTAACCCTAATTCTAATTCTGTCTGGTATCCTAACCTTAACCATAATAATAATGATAGTTCAATTAGAAGTTAACAAAAAAAATACTCATTTTTGTTCATCCTGTTAATCCTCTGTACATCTTAAATTTGTAGTAGGAAGACCCCCTATCAGGCAGGCAAGCCCACCTAGTCATCCAGAGTGGCAGAGCCCACCACAACAAAGTTGTTATTAAAGAAGCAACTTTATTGAGAAGGTTCCTACACTGACCGGCCAGGGCTGCAGCACAGGCTCAGGAGCTGATACTGCGACCCCCAGCAGCCCACGTACTTAGGTTTTTAAAGGCAAAAATCTCAGCCTGGTCATGTAGGCAACCAATGAGATTGTCACACACCCAAAAGATTGCACAGTCATACCAGACCACACACAGGTGGCCAATGAGGTTACACTTTGTCACATAATGGCTGTTTAAACCAGCCTATCACTTTTGGTTTAAATGAATCACAAATTCAATGGTAAAGTGGAGCTTAAGGTAAGCATATACAAGGAGTTTAGTGGAGTTTAACATAAGCATGTGAAAAAGGTGGAGTTTATGGTAAACTCAGGATGTTGCCAGCATGCGCCTGATTACTGGCTCTCTGTTTAAAAGGTCAATCCTTAACAGAACAATGAAGGTGGGTTAAGTTGTTAAGGGGAGGTGAACCTAGGGGCATTCTTCTCATTCTAAGAACTGGGCTGGTTGGAGCCAAGGTCCAGTTAACCTTGTTTAGAGGTTTTTGGTTTTTTTTCCTAAAATCCTTAAAACAAAAACAAAGTCTGTAAAGAAGCTGTACTAGCTCGAGTCTCCTCTCAGGGCTAGTTCAAAATTAAGTTGCAGTTTAGCTTAAATCTTCCAAAAGAGTTTATATGCGCATATATAAAGATATAATTTTATGTAAAAAACAAGATCTTTGGAGGAAGGAGTAACAAAAAGGAAATAGAGTGAGTATAATCAAATGTTTTAAATATATTATGGAAAGAGAATAACGAAACTGCCACTTCTGAAAATTAATAACCATTAATAAAATAACTAAAAATAAATAAATAAATAACACACTGCCTTCCAGTGTTCGTGAAGAGAACTATGATATGTTTTGTGAAAAAAATACTTGTTCTAAACTTTGTTCATGCATAATTTATATTGTTATTGGCCAATTATTTAACTTAATGAATAAAAATAAGATTCCCTGACAAAAAATATAAAACAGTTACCTAGTAATTGTTTGAGAAAAAGTTATGGTCATGAGTTTTAAGAATCTTTCTATTTCCCTACAAAGCAATGATTTAGGTTTACTAATCTAATATTTGTAGTAAGTTTAGAGAACATAATAGGCATAAAAACAATGAACTGTACATCTTGTGTCTTGGATGAGTGATATTTTAAACATTGTCTTTTATTCAAATGAATACTTAGGTTTACTTTTCAAAATAAATGCAATTTTAACTCCTTTCAGAACAAGTAGTTACCCTGCAATTAAATGTATTAGTATATTCAGATATTTAAAAGCTAAATTTTCTATGTTTGTTATGTAGCTCTACATATTCAGAATGACATGATTTTTCTATTCGTAAATGTCTAAACTCTGGGATTTTTCCTTCATCAATACAAATTGTCTCATGAGGTTTTTGTGAAAGCTCCAGTAACCAGTGTGGGATGTTTGCTTCATCAATATAAATTATCTCATGAGGCTTTTGTGAAGGGTCCAGTAACCAGTGTGGTCAAAAATATTTCCTGAATTCTAAATTTTAAATCTAATCATTTTTAGCCTTTGATTTTATCAGTCATTGTCTCTTCAGAGCAACTAAAATAAATACTACTTTTTAAACATTTCACTCACATTGTAAATAATATTCACATGGGTCAAACAGACTAATCATTTCAAACTCACCATATTTGATTATCTCAGTGTGAAGAATGTAGAGAGTATAAGAATCTTATACTCAATAATATTTTTGGTAAAATTAAATTAAATTATATATCTAGATTTCTAAATTGGAGGTAAATCACATGGAAATAAGAAAATAATACAAAAATGATTACTTTGGGATCATTTTCTTCTTAATTTTTTTATTGTGAAAATATCGTACAGAGGGGTTACAATTATATGGGCAAAGTAATGAGTACATTTCTTATCAAGCAGTTTCCTCTTCCTTTGTTTCCCCTTCCCATCCTTACCCATCTCCACACCCTCACCAGCCAAAGTTGTAAAGTTCGTCTTTCAACATAATGTCTTGTACATCTCATTATTACAATGGCTCCAACGGTATTCCTAAAATTATGAAGCAAAAATATCTCCAGGAAATATATTTTTCAATAAAATGTTTCAATCCTTAGGTAAAGTGCATTATACTTCAATATAAAGTTTATCTCAAAATAGAAATTCTGCAACTAATCTAATGCATGTTTTCATGCACAAAATTCTGTGACTTCTAGTCTTATTATGTGATTTTAATTATATTTTTATTGTGAAATGATCCCTCCTTATATTTATTACAAACTTCTGTAATTATACAAATCATTCCTGTACATACTAATTTACATAATTTAATATACAAACAATATTATCTTTTTTCTTGTCTCCCACAGGGAAGGATGAGTTGCTGAAGTATGTTAAATGAAAGCACTCTAACAGAAAAATCTATATGGAATGGAAATTTGCAATGTGAGGATGGGAACATGAGCACTTTCTACTTGGCTGAACAAGAATTCTTGTTTCTACAGTACTTTCTTGCCATTTAATCACACAGGGAAAGCCACAAAATTTGAAGTTCATATGAAGGAATTACATTCCTAAAAGTTGTAGCAACCGTGCTGGAAGCTCAATCTTATCACAAATTCTTTGTGCTTGTTGGCTGATCTATTTCTCTATCACATGTTTCATATTATTTATTAAGCATATTAGTAATTCAACTGGAAGTACATGGCAGGAGACTCCTGAATCACATCTATTGCAGTGTAATATTTAGAAGAGAGGAAAAAAAGATTATATTGATCTCCAATTCCTCCCTTTGGCCTTTAATATACTAATTAATTGTCAAAACAATCGTGTAAGATATTAGTTTATTTTCCCTATTTAATTAGAGATTAAGCAAGTGTTTTTTTGCAGTAAAGTGATGACAGTAGTATCACAGCTATGATATGAGCACCTCTTCCCTAACAAGTAATGCTCTATGGACTGTAAATATGGAAGCCACACTAAATTCTCTCTCTGTCTGTCTCTCTTTCTCTCTCTCTACTCACACACACACACACACACACACACACACACACAAACACCCACACACAAACACATAGAGTTGCCACCCAGACACATCAGAGATCAGTTCCATTCCTTTGTAATTATAGTTGACTGATGTTTGTGCTCCCTTGCTTTTCTTTGCTTCAGGATCTTGCCTGGATTTGTATGTTTCCCTGAGATCAAGTCCCTTGTTCTAAGTATACTGTGTATCTTTGTATGCTTCAGGCCAATTAAGAGTACCTTGAATACAATATCTTCATACTTGACATTCAAGTCAAACTCCGTGAATTCATACTACTGTTCCAAGATACTAGAATGTATTGGATCTCGAGACAAAAAAATGCCCACTTTGTTGTTTTAGAAGGAATTGAGGTCATGAAATAGAAGAATACCGATCAGGAACTGAGCTAAGAGAATGGGAGTATGTGGGAAAATGTAGAATGCTGTATGTGTGTTAGAGATACAGAATAATAGGCTCATTTATTGAAAACTTGTCATCCTCTATTGAAAGCTCAATTTAAGCATACAGTTTTCCAGTTACTTTGCTTACCTATCACTTCTGATCACAAATTCTCTTATGAGTTTGTATAGTATCTTTGAATAAATCACACGATTTGCAGGTACTTAACATCTTAAGGAAAGACAGTCTGCTTCTACATTTTTCATTCTATGTGACAAACCCTTATTTTTTGTTTCCCTGTTTGCTAAATAAATGTATTCCTGGAAACAGGATATTGACAGCAAATCTGAGTGTAATTTTCATTTTGTAAATTTCAAATAGAATGTAAACTTTGTATTGACTAGTCATTTTTTAAAAATGAGTGATATTCATGAACACAATATTTTGATGCTTTTAAGTTAATTGAGAATTGCATGGTAGTTCTTGTGTCTAATTGACTTAACCATTATATTATTCATGTATAAACATTGCATTGCACTTATTTATTTTTATATATAAAATAATTCCTAAGGGTTTACTTTAAAGTGGTTAATAGGAGAGTTGTCCTCATGTTCCAAACTTTATATTTACTTCAGTAAAAATACTAGAAACACATGATGTTTACTGAAGCAATTTAAAAGCTGAGAACGCATTTCTAAAGAGACTGGATTTATTGATTAAAGCATAGAATAGAGTAAAAAAGTCAGGTTTCTTGCTTGAGACTGCATAAATTTCATATGAATGTAACTAAAGATGAGACTCACAGATAAATTCATATTTATATTGAGATTTACATCACAATATAAGCAATATAGGTATTTTAAGGAAGTGGTCATTCAAAGCCCTAGATATATAATGAATGAATAATGGAATTGAAAATAGCAAAGGGAAAATAATTCAACATGCAGCTATTATGATTTTATAATACTAATATGGAAGTTATGGAGCCTTTCCCTTTCTGAAGAACGTTTAGCCAGTAATTTCCATGTAAGTCATCAATTGTAATGAGTCTAAAGTCTTTTCCTCCGAGATATCCAAGAGTACTATAGTCATCCTCTGAAGAGTAAATAAGTAATTATTTTCATTAGCTTTGCTTAATATTAATTTACTTGTAGTAAATAGGTTTAAAAGTCTTCTCTTTCTCTCAATTTAATAACATACATTTCTATTTCTTCTTAAAAGCCTGAAATCACTATTTCAAAGTAGCATAAGCAGGAAAACAAAATAACCTGATACAACAATCACAAATCCTAAATTATGTGAAAAAATCCACAATATAAACAATAAATCTGAGGAAGAGGAAAAACAATGACAGAATAACAACAGAAAAGTATCCTAGCTATCTCTAATAAAGCAGAGATTTAGAGTCGTAGCAGGTACTCCACAGCTAGAGGGTCACATGAAATCAGCTATAATTATAGATATGCAGCTATAAATATAGATATAATTATAGATATACAATTCATAAGAAGGTTTTATACTGTCTTCACAAGAAAAGAGAAATCTATGAAAAGGTGCCACCCAGGAACACATTGGGCAACACATTCAAAAGCACATGTGCAGTGTGGAAATAAAAGGCAACATGGAAAAAAAAAAACAGGAACAGAAGTGTACATCAGAGAAAGCCACATCCATATACATAGACAATTTGTCATACCACTGGACAGTCCAAATGGTCACTGGAACCACAAATATTAACATCACAACATCTCACCACAATTGATTTCTATTCCTACACTTAATGGACTTGACAAAAATGCAATTCCAGAAAAACACATTACAACTGGAAGCCAAACCAAGACCCTGAAAATCAACTAAGAACATAGAGAGTCACCTATTAATATCATAGATCCCCTAAAAGAAAACCTCCAAATGGACAGAAAAAAACCAGAAAAATACAAAAAAAGTAATGTCAAAGTAGTATTATTCATACAGTAAATAACCAGGCATTAGAATATACAATCAAGGACGTAGAAGATAGTTATCAAAATGTATTACAGATACTGCTGGAAAATGTGATTAATGGAAAGATAGAAAACTTCTATAAAGAAATTTGTGAACAAGATGAGACCAACCAGTCATTAGCAAAATAATTCATGGAGACTTCAAACAGAAAGATAAATAAATTCTGAGAAGGCAAGGGAGTCCAAGAAAAAATGGATGCCTAGTTAAAAGATATGACATAAGACACAGTTAAGAAAACAATCCTTACATCTCCCCCAACCAAAGAAAAAATGTCCAGAAAGTCCATACAAGACCTAAAACAAAGCTTTAATAAAGAGACAGAACTCCTAAAAAATGACCAATTCGAAGACAGGGAAATAAAAAAACAAAGTAGAAGTCTCCACAGCAAATAGATGACATCGAAGATAATCTCAGGGTCAAAGACAGAATAGATCTAATAGGAAAGAGGAAATAATCATTTAGAACAAATCCAAGAAATAAGAAATGATCTTGCCAGAACTTCAAGACTCAGTTAGAAGATCAAATTTCGGGGAGATAGGTATCAAGAAGGAGAAGAGCAAGATACTAAATGGATGGGAAGCATATTACAGAATTCTAGCAGAGAACAGGCCAAAAATCCAACGAGATAGGCTCATTCAAAGAAGAGAAGCCTTTAGAAACCAATCAGAATTCTAGAACTGAACAATCCACCACCACATCATAATCCATTAGAGGATTATTAAAGATTCAAGGAAAGGATTCTTAAAGATGCCATAGAGAAAAGATTGATTATTTATAAAGGATATACAGTCAGAATAAATACAGATTTCTTAACTGATATGGTAAAAAGGAGAGCCTGGCATTATATATGACAAACATTAAAGGTAAACAACTACCAACCATGAATACGTTCCCAAGCCTAACTCTCCTTTACATTTAAAGGATATATAAACATATTTCATGACAAAGAAAACTTGAAACAAAATATGTCCACCAAATTATCAGAATAGAATATGGTCAAATATATCCTACATAGAGAAGATCAAGAAGAAGAGGAACTGGTCATATAAAATGTTCCCTACCAGAGAACAAGGTAAATATATTAAGAGTAGATGAGGGACAGCTCCTAACAACAGGTGTATAACATAGCAGGACTTATCAGATATTTCTGTCTTAACTCTCAATATCAATGGACATAAATTTCCAAATAGAAGACATAGATTAGATAGTTGTATCAAAAACCAAGATGCATCCATTTAGTACCTATGAGAGACACATTATCAAACGCATTCTATGAGGCTAGAATTAGACTCCTCCCCAAATCACATAGGGACTCACCAAAGAAAGAGAACTATGAAGCAAACTCTTTGATAAGCATTAATGCAGAACTTCTTAATAAAATTCTCACTAACCAATTTCAGCAACTATCAAAAAATCATAGTTATGATCAAATAGGAATCATCTTGGATACGATTTGAGTCAATATTCTTGTCAATAAACATAATACAAACCATCCGCAAAAGCAGGGACAAGAAACACATGATCGTCAATAGGGATGTAGAAATAGCTTTTAACAAGCTCCAATACCCCTTTATGATTAAAAGGTCTGGGAACCTAGGAATGCATGGAACATTCCTCAATATTAAACTGAGTATGTATATGACACAGATAATTAGCATTTACCTAAGGGTGGAAGCATGAAGACATTAACATGAGGAATGAGAAAAGGATGTTCACTCTCTACTACTCTTCAATATGGTAGTGGACTTTCTTGCAAGAGCAATAGACAAGAGAAAAACATAAAGCAGATCCAAATAGGGAAGGAGTAAAACTATCCCATTTTACAATTGAAATGATCCTGTATTTAAAGGACCCTGTGGATTCCTCCCTCTAGTTAGTAAAGGTGATGCTAACCTTCAGCAATGTAGCAGGGTATAAAAACCATAAGAATCAGTAGTTTTTCTGTTACCAACAATGGGAAGATCCACACTGAAATCCAAAAAACAACCTCATATGTACTAGCTTCAAAATCAAATCAAATCTAAACAAAACAATACAACAACAACAAAACTAGGAATTAATTAATTTAAATAAAATTGTGAAGGCCCTATATATGAAAACTTTAAAAATATAAACAGGGAAATTGAAGGAGATTCAAAGAAATAGAAAGTATTTCAATGTTCCTGGTTGGAAGAATTAACATTTTGAAAACTGCAATACTTCCTCTAAACAATTGGCAATGCAATACTCATCAAAATCCCAACAATATTCTTCAAAGTAGAAGAGAAGCAATGCAACTATAATATGGAATTACAAAATTACAGATGAAACAGAATGCTTAGAAATGAATACATGGGCCTATAGTCATCTTACCAACACAAACACTCACACACACACACACACACACACACACACACACACACACACACACACACAATGGAATTATACTCACCCATCAGAAAGATGACTTTTCACCAGTAGTAAGGAAAATGAAAGGTTTGGGAAAATTATATTAATAGAAAAGACAAAGGAATGCAGACTCAGAGCAATATAGGTTTCATGGATTCATTCATTTATGATAGCTAGAAGATGCTTACAAATCCATAAGTAAACAAGACAGATTCTACCTCGTCCATTAGAATGGCCATTACTAAGAAAATTAACTATAGCAAAGTCTGGCATAGATGTAGCCAATTGGGAACTCTATTACATTGTTTTTGGGAAATTAAACATGTTCAACCACTGTGGAAGGCAGTACGGAGTTTCCTGAAAAGAGTAAATATAGATCTCCCTTAAGACTCAGTAATTCCCGTCATGGGCAGTAATCCAATAAATAACAAACAAGCTCACATGAAAGCTACCAGCATAACCGTATTCAGGGCTCAGGCCCAGAGTTTAAGGACTGGAAAAATGTTACCACTGCTGGTATTTTTTTCCGTCAATATGAACCGTTTTATATAAGATACCAAATCAATCTATTTGCAGTAGCTAGATTAGGACTTAAATGTTAGTGGGTGATAAAATGGCTCCTTTGTTGAATGTTAGGAAGAGATGTAGGTAGTCCATGAAAGGGAGATTTTGTTGTTGTTGTTGTTCGAGGGGCTTGAAGTCTGGACTTGGACACTGTCCCTGAACTCTTCAACTCAAGGTGAGTGCTCTACCACTTGAGTGACAGTGCCACTTCTGGTTTTCTGATGGTTAAATGGAAATAAGAGTCTCAGGGTCTATCCTGCCCAGGCTGGTTTTGAACTGTAGTCCTCAGATTTCAGCTTCCTGAGTAGCTAGGATTACAGCTGTGAGCTACTGGCACCAGGTAAAAATGGGGGATTTTTAGAAATGAAAACCCACCTCTTCACCTGTGTCTAAACCTCAGATATTACTATTAGAACACTTTACCATCACCTCATTTCATCAGACATTTGTAAATTTTCTCTTTTCCTTCATGTGGGAATACTGCAGTCAACATCAACTCAGCTGGGGGTAATTGTTAGCACCTAATTTAAGAACTTTTACATCAGAAGAAATGAAACCCTCACTTGGAATAATTGTTTTCTCTTTTTATTACAAATCTGTGCTTGATTATTCCCTAATGTGATATTGGACTTCCTAATAGAGTGATGAAATTTTCTTTATTTTCAACCTTCTCCCACATGTGGTCAAATATTTAAGAATTCAAAGATTTGCACTGAAAATTGATTAAGCTGACTTCTAAGAAAATGTGCATTTCTGGAATTTGGTCTTCTGTCATGTTCTAACATGCACAAGCTTTCTATGATTTATTTGTACTACAAGGAATTCTACTTTCCTATCTTTGTGTGACCAATTTTAGTCTGATCAGTCTTTCTGATCCTCTCTCTGGAGTCTCATTTGAGTATGCCTCATAAAAAAGATATTAGTTATCAGCTAAATGATTCTCAGCTTCTGTTTTTTGCCTGACTTCTTGTAGGCTATGATAGCAACCCTGCCTGGCTGTGCTTACTGGAGTGTGTGTGTGTGTGTGTGTGTGTGTGTGTGTGTGTTTTGTTTTAGATATCTAGGATTACTATTCAAGGTAGTAGTTTCTCTGGGCCCCTGTGATCCCCTGGCCTAGAGTCAATGAGTTATACTCCTTAGGATACAAAGAACAACTGACTAAATTCCTGTTAATTGTCTCAAAATGAGGCAATCAGGCATCCTTGCAAAGCCATCAATAATGCTTTGTAACCACTTACAGAAGTCGTCTATCAAGATGGCTTTTCAAAGTTGACTGTGAAAAATATTCATTTCTAAGTAGGCACCATAAAGCAGATCACATTCCTGGGATCAGACTTTTGGAAGGAAGGTTCCCCTTCCTTCCATCTCTTATGATAGTTCAAACCATAATATTCTTCAGTTGTGGCCAGCCTGGAGCACATATTCCCAAGAATATTCTGTAAATACGGAGTAAATACTTGTCTACTACAGACTGATTTATCTTGCTTTTATCTGTTGTTATTTTCATTACTTCAAACACATGGATAATTTATATTGGGATTAGACAAAGGATTAATGGAATAAACATTCAGTTTACTTTCATATATCCAATATAATACACTTAACCCGTAATGGACAAATAAATTCAACTCTAGAAACAATGTCAGGAATATAAAATAAGCTTTAATACGTATAATCTGGCACACATAAACCATCATCTACAGAAAAATTCAGTCTCTCTGTAAATATTTATTTGGTATGAAATAATAAAAATTTAATTAATGAATTATTTCTTTTAATTATCATCTGAAATAGTCCTCATGTATATAATTGTAAATAATTTTATAAATGTCACCTAGACAAGAATTTAACATGCATGTAGAAATCAAATTTCCACAATTTAAGCTATATGAGAGGGATCATACCCTCGTGTACTATGTGGTGTGAATTTTGCCACAGTGCTGAACCCTTCCAAATAATACCAAGGGTCATGTGTAATAATTTATTATTTGATGTAAGATGATTGCTAAGTGTAGAATACACTTTGAATTATTACATTAACTCTCAGAAATGAAGCAATGATTTGTTATTTGTTTAAATTCTAATGCTTCTCAATTTTACAATTCATTAAATATATTATTAAAATTATTTTCACTTTCTTCTTTTCTATAACTGATGAAATTAAAATTATATATTAAACATTCAATGTTAAGAAATCAATAATAAGTAAACTATTTTTAAAATGATATACTATTAAACTGTGATTTGAATTATACTTCTAACAAATTGTGATGTAAACAAGTCAATAGAATTAAGGGTGATCATTTTTAAACTTAGCAGCTTGTTATTTTTTTTAATTTTATTTTTTGGGTCCGATCGTGGGGCCTGAACTCTGGGCCTGGGCGCTATACCTCAGCATTTCAGCTCAAGGCTAGCGCTCTACAACTTGAGACCCAGCACCACTTCCAGTTTTTTTCTTTTTGCTTATGTGGTTCTGAGGAATCGAACCCAGGGCCTCAGGCATACAAGGCAAGCATTCTAGCACTGAGCCACCTTCCCAGCCCAGCAGCTTGTCATTTGTTTCCTAATTGTGTCATTTGTTATTCTTGGTCCAAGTCATCTCTTCATGTTAATTGTTTAGTTTTCTATTTTATCTCAATTGGTTTTCTGATTGTGCATTTTGTTTTCCCTTTTTAATGACTGACATGAGGCTGAAAATCTGTATGCTAGTTTATTACTTCCTACATTAAAGTCAAATTGCTGCTCTCTACAGCTGTTCTACTCTACGATACTACAGTATTTCCCCCACTCCCATCTCCTGTATTGCTGCTCTCATATATTTTATTTTATTTTTTATTTAAATTTTATTGTCAAGGTAATGTACAGATGGGATATAGTTACATAAGTAAGGTAATTAATTTATTTCTTTTCTAACTTGTTAACCTTTCCCCTATTTTTCTCTCTCTTCACTCCCAACGCCCCCCCAAGATTATTTACAACATATTGACTTGTGATTACCACTGTTGCATAGGTTCCCCCTTTGTCCTTTGTCTCACCATTTTGTTTTTTTTTCTTTCCCTTCCCTAGATCAGATCAACATATTTAAAATACCCAGGGTATCAAAATCAAATACAGTGACTACAGGGGATAAACCATAGGTGGGGAAAACACAAAAGTATAAAAAGAAATCACAGTACATTAAGAACAACAACAACAAAGAACATGTCTTGGAGTTCATTTCACTTAGAATCACCTTATACAATCATATGTACATAGCTATTGAACTATTCTGCTCATCTACTAAGATTATCCTTGATGTACACAATAATGCTCCCCTATTACCCAGTAATCCCACTTCTGGGCATATAACCAGGTGATCACAAACAAGGCCACAGTAAAGCTACTACTGTGTATCACAGTAATATTTACCAAAAATGACACTCTCTCTCTCTCTCTCTCTCTCTCTCTCTCTCTCTCTCTCTCTCTCTCTCTCTCTCACACACACACACACACACACACAGATAAACACACATGGAAAACTATGCTTCAATCACAAAGAATGTGACCACCTCATTTGTAAAGAAATGGATGATCTTGGAAAAAATCATATTAGTGAAGTAAGCCAGACTTAAAGACACATAGGTCCCACGGTTTCCTTTATTTGTAATAATTAGTTTACATGAATGATAATCTCATGTATTTTAATTTGACATTTTGTTCTATGTTGAGCGTGCAACATTATTGCTATATTTTTTGTTATTATTTCTGCAAATAGGCAGGTATACTTAAAGAATTACATTCATCTTATCCATTATTGAAGGAAGAACAACTAAAAGAGTAACCACTACTAGGAAGAACAACTCCTACTTACTTAGCTTCATTCCTATGTAAGGCCAATGTTGTCCCCTGTATCCTCATGTTGTACATTACAACTCTATACCTGGTCATAATGTATATCTAGTATCTTATGCATTGTGAACTAAATGCCCGAACTAAATGCTTTACTTTAAAAAAAAAAATCTGTCAATGTTTGAGGATGGTTTGTGTGTGTGTGTGTGTGTGTGTGTGTGTGTATGTGTGTGTGTGTGTATGTGTGTGTGTGTGTGTGTGTTTACAAAGATCAGAACATAACATTTTTGTTCATTTCGAATACATCTTTCAGGTCATTGAAAGTTGTGACTAATGGGAGCAGTCTCTTGTTATTTTAAGGATGAAACAGAAAAAGATATTTGTGCATGTAACACAGTTGCTTTATTAGTGTCGTTGAACACTGAACTTCGATTTACATCTTGGCTGTTGTTGTGAATAATGTGAATAACAATGAACTACAGATATATTTACGAGTTACCCAGAGAGAAATAATCACACGATTGGTGGGTCAGATGATATTTCAAGTATGATTTCTTTAGAAAACTGCATACTACTTTCTATAAGGAGAATACTAACCTGGATTTTGTCCAAGAGTAGAAAATTTCCTTTTCTACACATTCTCACCAACCTGATTACCTTCTATTCAAAAGGGAATAAAGGGCAAATTTTTACTATCTTCAGTACCCTAGACTGGCTTAAGACCGAAATCCAACCTCCTAAATGCTTGGAATTACAAACTTTTACCACCACACCTGGTTCCTTTGATTTTTTTTGATAAGAGTTATAATAGTTATAAAGTAGTATCATAGTAATTTTGAATTACATTTCTCTAATGACTTCTCACAGCATTAAGCCAGCACAGAAGTTGTATTAAACACAACTGTGTAAACCCACTGGTGATATAGAGGGGTTTATGGAAAACATGTCTATTCGAACTTTTGTCCATTTTTAATCAAGTTTCTTGTTAATCTCATCTTTAATCTCTCTATACAAAAATAATTAATTCAAGGTAGTAAAAAGGAAAAAATTAAGCAACTCCTAACATTTTTCAATTTTCAATAACATGATATTGCTTAAATCATTTTCTGTTTATGCTTGAGACTATATAACAATTTAGTTAGACCTTTTACATATCTATATGTATTTTATTTATTTTACATTGATTGCTCTTTCCAAAGCCTGCGTGTCTAATTTTGGTTTCTTTCAGTCTTAAGAAGTTCAGATTTCAATCTCAAGAATAAATGGATGTAAGCAAACAAAAAAATACAGTTCCTCTCATCTGATAATGCCTCTACAAGAATGAGAAAAGAGTTCATCATTCTAAGGACCCTTAATTCTTAAGATAACATTTGTTATAATGCTAATGTTATTACCGTTTTAGTTTTGGGAAAAATTGTAATTAAAGGCACTAAGTGCATGGCCCAAGGCACACAGTGAGGAAGGAAATGAGTCAAATTTTCCAAAAGTCTTCCAGCAATACAAAAAAGGTAGATAAATTCTCTCCATTCACTGATACTCTCAATTCAATATTCATACTGTCCAAGAAATAATAGCATAGCAATTATTGCCCATGGTAATTGTTTTCTGTTACATTTTGTCTTCAACACAGACTGTGTTGGTGACATTGGGTTATCATGCACAGAGCTGAGCTTATAAATTATGGTCCAAAGAGAGGCAAATTTCTTCTGTCCCATAGTTCCAGTATCATTTTTAAAAAGTACTAAATCTTTTAAATATCATCACTTACTGTATTTTAATAATTAAAGAATGAAAAATTTCACATATAATCACTCCAAAATGCTTTAAGACTAGGAGATGATAAAACAGGCCTCTGTGAAGTAAATTTTCTTCTACTTTTAAAATTTTTCTGAAAGCCTGGTACTGGTTTGTCACACCTGTAATCCTAACTACTCGGGATACCTACTAAGGAGCCTGAGATCTGTGGATAATATTGGGAAGCCAACAGGACAAAATAAATTCATGAGATTATTTTTCAAAATTTTAACGAAATAGCAAAGGGCCAGGAATGAAGATGTAGCTCATATAATAACTCACCAATCTAGAGAGAAAGACGTAGCGAGATGTTGAAGCCCTGATTTCAAACTCTGAGCATGCCAACACGCAGGAATGCACACACACTCACTTTTTCAAAATATCCTCATATCAGTGTTTTGCATTAATTTCTTTGTTAACAATATTATACGGGTAAAATGGGCTTCATAAACTCTTCCATCTCAAAACATTTTTATACATTTTTGTTGTAAAAATACTGTACAGAGGGGTTATAGTTATATGAGCAAAGTAATAAGTACATTTCCTATCAATTATTGTTACCTCCTCCTTTGTTTTTCCCCCACCATTCCTTCCCTTACACCTCCACAAGTACACTCCTCATACTCCAAAGCCCCACCAAATGTCCCTAGCCTAAATTGTAAAGTTCGTTTTTCAAAATAATGTCTTGTGCATCTATTGTTATACAATGGGTCAAACTGTATTCCTATTTAAGCATGTTGTTTTTTTCCTTTCCCTCCCCAAATTAGAGAAGTGTACATTCAAGACGCAGGTGCACCAACATCAAATAAAGTGAAAACAGGGTTATACTGTTGGGGAGGAACGTATAAAAAAGAAAAACAATCACATCGTACATTATAAATATGTGAGAAACAACAGCAAGAAAGAAAAAAAACACTTGTGTCTCTATCTTGGGGGTTATTTAGCTTAACATCAACTTATCTAGTCATATACACATAGGCTTTCAACTTTTCTGCTTATCCCAGACATATACTAGTTATTGCAAATAAGGGATACCATGGGACCTATGTTTCTTTGGACTTGGCTTACATCAGTTAATATAATTTTTTTTCCAAGTCTTTCCATTTCCTAACAAATTGAGTGATGTCATTCTTTCTGATGGAGGCATAGAATTAATATACATATATATATATTTATATATATATATAGTATATGTGTGTGCGTGTGTGTGTACACACAAATACACACAGAACATTTTCCTTTTTTGTTTTTTAGAGCAACTTAGTTTTCCACCTTCATCATTTTTTCAAACGTTTTTATTGTGATTAAGTGGTTACAAATTTCCCAAATTTCACAATATTGTGGGATAGTGATGCTTAGTTTAAGTCACAAACACATTCTAACTTCGATGGAGCAAATTGTCTATTATGGTCTACAACATTTATGAATTCTATGAGCTTTGCAATAGAGTTATTTCTTCCATATGTAAACTTTTTTGTTTTGAAATATGTATATTTCTTTTGTATTGCATAGCGTCAGCTGTTCCCTCTTTCCCACTTGTTCCCTCCCTCCCTCAAGTGACATTGAGTTGCTTAGTTCATTTTGGTCAATGTCCAGTGCAGCTGATGGATCCCACTGTTGTATGTTTTTCCCTGATTCCCTCTAGTTCTGTGTCGTCCTCCTGGTTTCCCTTCAGTGTGCACATATGACGGGCAGAATGGGGTTATTTAGTAGTGATTCGACCAGATGAGTGGAAGTTCTTGGTTTCTTAAGTGTTGTTAATTTTGTTATATCACCTTACATTTTGGATTTAACATCCGCTTATCACGGAGACCATGTGCCATTTGTCTCTTTGCTTTTGGCTTAACTTGCTCAACATGATTTCCTGTAGCTTGATTGATTTCCCTACTAATGCCATTATTTTGTCCTTTCTAATGGCTGGAAAATATTCCGTTGTGTATAGTTACCACAGTTTTTTGATCCATTCATCTCTGTTGGGACATATGGGTTGTTTTCATATCCTGGCTATTGTGAACAGTGCTGCAATAAACATGGAAGTGCATTTGTCCTTGAATATTGGTACCTGTTGTTCAGGATAGATGCCTAGAAGTGGTATGAGTGGGCGATAAGGAAGGTCAATATTTATCTTTCTGAGGACTCACCAGACTGCTTTCCAAAGTGGTTGTGTAAGTGTACATTCACACACACACACACACACACACACACACACACACACATACAGAGAGAGAGAGAGAGAGAGAGAGAGAGAGAGAGAACATTTTCTTGATCCATTCTTCTACTGAGCAGCATCAGGGTTGGTTCCATATCTTAGCTATGGAAAATAATGCTACAATAAACATTGTTGTGGTGGTAGTTTTAGTATGGACTGGTTTATGATCATTTGGGAGAATGCCCAAAAGTGGGATTGCTGTATAATAGAGAGCTCTATGTGGAGGCTTTTGAGGAACCTCCAAACTGCTTTCCAACGTGGATGAACAAGTTTACACTCCCACCAAGAATGCAGTAGGCTTCCCTTCTGGCCATATCCCTTCCAGCATCTGTTGTTGTAAAAATATGGAACGATTCACTAATTTGTGTATCATCCTTGTGCAGGGACCATGCTAATCTTCTCTGTATGTTCCAATTTTAGTGTATGTGCAGCCAAATTGAGCACAAAACATTTTTTAAATATAAAGAGTAACTGATTTTCTTAAACTAGACAATTCAACAAAAATAAGTTCAAAAGAATTGTGAAATTTTAGAACCATGTGTTTCTTACATAAGCACACATTTAAGAATAAAAACAAGATTGACATATCAAAAACAAAATAATTCCAGATATTTGTTGTTCATGAGATTTGTGGGAGGAGGAATTCAATTATTCTACAAAAGGCACTTGTCATAATGATCATTGCAGCAAATGTTAAGGTTTGTTAAAAGTTTTAATGTTTTAAATATGTTTAATTTTGGGATTTGCTTATATATGGCAAAATTAAGTCATAAAAATTTTTGATAAAGTATACAATATTTCTGGTAGCATGTACTAGTAAGTATGTACATTTCAGATTTTATAGAAACTTTACTAATGAGAAGTTGCAAAGACTGTGTAAAGAAGCAGAGTGAAGAGTTAAGATTTTAAGTACACAGTTTCTGTTAAATCTTTAGGGCTCCTTTACATTATATGTTAGTGATGAACAAATAATGATATAATCCACATACAAATGATGAGATGAACTATAAATAGTAATCTTAGTGAGTAAATTTAAAGGCTACTATAGCTTTATCCAGTTTTAAATGTACAGTAATATGAGAAAATAGTAAACTCTACTATGTACACTTCAAATACTGAAAACCCTGGTAATTGTTTTGTTTTTTATTTTAGTAATCATTAATATTTAATTATTGTTTTCTTTATTTATAGCATTTTTCCTTGTTGTAATATGATACAACTTTTTGTGAGTCATGATTAAGAGGTACTTTGAGAATATTATTGGGATGGCCACACAATTTTTCATAGGTGCATGTGAATTTACAAAGAGCAAAACTAAAAACAAAATATTGATTAAAAATTATATCAAGTAGAGTCTGAATCAGGAGTGTTGATAAATGTCCACACCTAAAATCTTAACCCTAGGCTGGAGCATCTTATTTAAATATTGTTGAGAATTTCAAGACTTCCTTTATGTAGGGCCCTTAGAAGTATGTACAGCATGCATGTGTACAAAGCCAGTGACAACAGACAAATATGACTAAGTTTCCCCAAAAGGAATCTATGAAGTCAATAGTTATCTTCCCAAGCAGATGAAAAAATGCGTCCAAAATGATTCAGTGCACCTACATTTGTGGAGTTATTTAAGTTATGGATTCTTTGTTAGACATATTCTTTTCTTTTAAAAATTGTCAAATATTAGTTTATAATAAACTTTGTCTAGTATTTCTTGGTTCAAAACAGAAATCTTGATACAGTTGATGTCACTTGGCTTTCTTACTATCTCAGTTCAAAGCCAACCAAGGCAGGAAAGTCTGTCACATTCTTATCTGTAACCAAACACCAAAAACGCCAAAAGTGGAGTTTGGTTCAAGTAGTAGAGTCCTAGCTTTGGGGGAAGTTGGCCAGGGAAGACATTTCTTCAGGGACATGGTCCAGTCTCTGAGTTCAAGCTCCAGAACCAGGACAAACTAAACAAACAAACAAGAAAAAAACGCACATATTTCTTTGGGACCATCCATAAAGCACTGGTTTGAGAACAGACTCCTTTTGCTGATCATACTCACTGAATCCTGCTTTTTTGGAATACTATTTGCGCTGGAGAATTCAGGACAAGACTAAATGAATTAATAAGTGACTCCTGCAACAACAGAATCATCTCAATAGTGAAATATCCATGCATAAGACAAATTAAAACCTCCAAGTCTTTGTTTCCTTGCAAAAGAAAACTTTTAAAACATTGTTTATTTCCTTTTGTTCTATGCTGGCCTTCAAATGGCACATTGTTTCCTTTTGAAATACTTTCAAGAAGAAGTTTTCAGACAATTTTTATATGAATAAAGAACACACTCGAAAAAAGTCAGGGACAGTTTCTTCAAGCGTGGATTCTTTTTTTTCTAACAATAAATATATATTTTTTACAGTGAAAATACTGAACAGAGTGGTTACAATTACATGTGCAAGATAATGAGTACAGTTTTTATCAAGCATTGTAGCCTACTCCTTGGTTTCCCCTTCCCATCCCTAGACTTAAAAGAAATGCAAATCAAAACAACATTGAGATATCACCTCATATCACCTCACCCCAGTTAGAATGGGTATAATCAAGAACTCTAATAACAACAGATGCTGGAGGGGATGTGCAGTCCCACTTTTGGGCATTTACCCAAATGTTTACAAACAAGACAACACTAAAGCTACGAGCACAACTAAGTTTATTGCAGCATTATTTATAGCTAAGATCTGGAATGAGTACATTTTTTTATCAAGCAATGTAGCCTACTCCTTGGTTTCCCCTTCCCATCCTCCCCTCCCCGCTCCATCCAATCCTCCTTCCCCCCAAAAACAAAGTTGTAAAGTTCGTTTTTAAAATAACGACTTGTACATCTCATTGCTGCAATGGGTCCACCTGTATCCCTATTTAAATGATTTGTTTTTTTTCCGTTCCCCTCCAGAAATTATACCGACATCAAATACAGTGAAATCAGGGGTTATTGTTATCCCGTGGGAAAGGGACATAAAAAGCAACAAGGAAATCATCTTATAAATGTGTTAGAAAAAGTCACATGAAAGAACAAAAAACATTCAAATACATATCTTAGGGTTCATTTCCCTAACATCAACTTATCTGATCTTTTCTGATTGACTCAGACATATACTAGTTATTGTAAATAAGGAAAACCATGGGACCTATGTTTCTTTGGGCGTGGCTTACTTCAATTAATGTAATTTTTCCAAGTCTTTCCAGTTCCTAACAAATGGGGCAATGTCATTCTTTCTGATGGAGGCATAGGATTCCATTGTGTATATATACCACATTTTCTTGATCCATTCATCTACTGAGGGGCATCTGGGTTGGTTCCATACCTTAGCTATTTTAAATAAGGCTGCAATAAACATAGTCGTGCTGGTACCTCTAATGTGGCCTTGTTTGTGAACATTTGGGTAAATGCTCAAAAGTGGGATTGCTGGGTCTTAGGGGAGCTCTATGTGGAGTCTTTTGAGGAATCTCCAAGAACCGACCTCAGGACCACTGGAATAGAATTGAAAACCCAGAAATGAACCTACAAACCTATAGCCAACTAATCTTCGATAAGGGAGCTAAAAAAATTGAAGAAAGACACCCTCTTCAGGTAAAATGAATGTTTTCAGGCTTCATAGAACTAGCACAAAGACATCTTTGGATATGAGGTAACACGCCTTTCAGAGACAACTTAGTAAATACAAAATATAAAATTTAAATGACTTATAACAACATTATTCATGTACATATGGCCATATAAGATAATGCTAAGAAAAATGAAACCCAACATAGTGACACAACTTGTTTTATTCTTTATTGAAATTGTTTTTAATGTATCTAAAATGTACTATGTGATTTTTTCGTTTCTCCTCCATGTTCTTCCTGCATGATATAACTCCTGTTTTCACTGGATATGATGTTGGTGCCCTGCATCTTGCATATACATTTTTCTAGTGCGGGGAGGAGAAGGGAAACAACAAAATGCTGAAACAAAGATTCAGGATGACCTATTGTAACAATGATATGAACAAGACACTATGTAGAAAACGAATATTACAACTTGTGGAGGGGAGGGGGAATTGGGCAGATGGGGAGGGAATGGATAACACAGAAAAAACAAAAGAGGATGTAACAATAAGAAAGGTACTCATTACCTTACTTATGTAACTCTAAGCCCTCTATACATTATTTTTTACTATAAAAACATAAAAGAAACCATTATCCATGAGTACATTAACTTCAAATTCCATAAGTGCTCTTAAATTAAATTTAACTTGGAGAAGATTCTCAGAAAAGTTTATTTGTGTGTGTGTTGTGAATTATTTCCCAAGTGTACACTAGTTAACAGTAGAAGAAACAATAGGAATAATAAGAGAAAGAAAAGTTCTGTGTTTAAGTCTAATGGTTCAATATACTATAGAAGACTCTGCAAATAAGACAACATTGAACCAATGAAGCCAAGGCCATTATGTAGATCTATGGGAGTGACATAGAGAAATAATTAATACTAAGAGGAACATGAACGATGAGGCCACTCTCTTTCAACTTCTATCTCTAAATCATGGTTGCTAATCACGCAAATTTGTAAAATGTACAATTGAAGAATAATTCTGGTTCCAAAGCAAGTTAGATATAAGAGCATGGACTTAACTGGAAAAAAAGTCCATGGTGAGAAAGCAGGAATTATACTAGCAATGAACTGGTGGCCAAGATCTCATTTCTTTTTCTTTCTTTCATCTTTTTTCTTTCTTTTTTTTTTTTAATGGTTGAGGCAGGGTTTGAACTCAGCCTGGGAAATATCTCTCCACTCTTCAGCTCAAGACTAGTGCTCTACCTGTTGAGCCACAGCGCCACTTCCAGTTTTCTGGTGGTTAATTGGAGATAAGTGCCTCAGAACATTTCTTTCCTACTCATACAGGATTTGAACTGCAATCCTCAGATCTCAGCCTCCTGAGTACCTAGAATTATAGGCGTGAACTCAAGTGATGGAATACTAGTGATGAGCAAGATTGCTGAATGAGGTTGCTGAGGCTTTTGCATACACACATACAAACATACACATACACACAGATGCACATATATGTGCAAACACACCTGCACAACTAAAACAACTCTCAGAATATGGAGAAATGTTAGAAAACAATAGAAAATATATCCTGAGTAAGACTAGATCAGGTGATAATTTTTAATATTAGAAAGTCCTCAAGTGAAATTTATTCAAAGTTTGATAATATTACATACCTAGGGACCAGAGATAAAAAGAAAGTCAAGTAATCATTATTAAAGGGATTGGATCCATGGAAGAATGAATCAGAGACCCCTTCAGGTGCATCTGAAAATGTTCATATCCTGTGTGAAATGATAGAACATCTTTGAAAATAGTACATAAACAACTTGAGCAGTCAGTCTAATGAATAAGATCATAGGAGAAGTTCAGAATTGCTAGTCTGTATCTAGATTAAATAAACCACCAAACTATGGAAGGGCAATTTGATACAAGCCTGGAATTCTAGCACTCTAGCTAAGACAGGAGATTAGAGAGTGGGATTACATAGTGATACCTTCCCTGGACGAGGTAGTATAATTTTGTCTCAATGAAACAAACCAAACAACAAGAAAGGAATACACAGTTGGAAGTTTGGGCTAATTTTGTCATTATGTTTCGAGAAGGCAAGTTTCCTATTGAAATGCAACTCATATATAATCCTCAGTTGTGTTTTAAATGCTCTCTGCATTACACAACATTCCTAGATGCAAAATGGCTCATGATTCCCAATCAAAAATTTGAAAAAATAAGCATCATTCTGTTGGATTTCAAAGAAATAATGAAGGATTACAAAATTTTAAGCCTGGAAAAATACAAAGTTTGTAGACCTTGCTAAATTAGAATTTATATTTAAAATAAATATTTTGGTTTTGTTTCAAATTTCATATTCTATAGGATACTACAAAATTCTTTTTAAGTAGAGGTTTTAATTCACAAATTCACACATGAATCAGGCATTTTATTTGCTTAAAATATTCTTTCAAGCGAGGTATAATTAGAACTTAGTTAATTGATAATTCCAACAGTTCATGTATAAAATGAGATAGTGTGAATAATCTGCAAAGAGTTGCCAACAAATGGATGATATTAATTTATTAATTTAGAACAAGCAATTTTTTGAGGCTTTGGTGTAACATGGCATGAAGACAGTAATTGTGTGAGGTCTTGGTTCTTCTATCTATTTGTAATACAGGAAGAAATTTCCTTAATTACATGCCTCTGTATACAATGAGAAAAATGCGAGGTTGGAGTTGGTTTTATTTTTTGGTTTGTCCTCAGGTTTGAACTCTGGGCCTGGCCACTCTCTTTGAGCCGGTTTTTGCTCAAGGGTCATGCCCTACAACTTCAACCTCAGTGCCACTTGAGTCTGGCTTTTCCTGAGAAGTTTATTGGAGATAAGAATCTAAGGAATCTTCCTGACTGGGTGGGCTTTGAACCATAATCTTCTGATCTTAGCCTCCTGAATATCTATGATAGATAAAAATATAAATAATATTTGCAAGTGCTCTGATTTCTAGAAATCAGAAAAATGTTGCAGCAAAGTTTGGTGTAGTGTACTTTCCACAATAGGAAAGGCATCATATTAGCACAAGTGTAGTATTTTTTCACAATAGTGATAAGCTATTCATGATGTGAATTAAGGGAATTTTAAGGTGCACCATACAAATTGGAAACTGTTGGGCTAGGAAGACTTTATGGCATAAAAGCTTGGGATTGATGATCACAGAAATAATAGCTTACTCTGATGAACAAATGTTTACTCTTGAGGAATTAATTATTACACATACTTCGTAGTTATATCCTCCACCAGAATGTGGCTATTTTTTTTTTGTTGATTTCTCAATATGTAGCACCCCATTAGAAACTGCAGTTCTTGCAGAATTAAATAACATACAAACAGGTACTGTTTTGAATATCTCTGATATGGAATGTTCAGAATTTGAAAATGAGTAGTTAGTATTTGTAAGAACTTCGAAGAACACATATATTCTGTCCTTTTAACAATTATTCAGTTTTAAAAGTTAGGAGTTTCCATAGAATTAAACTGTTTTCTGTTTTACTATGGGACAATATTAACTTATAATTTTTTTTGAAAATTATGACAGATATATTGTGAAAATATTGTATATTTGGATAACATTCAAGTTGATGAACCTCTGATAAAGAAAGGTGTAATTAATTCAAATTAGATGCCAAATAGTGTTCATTTTTTAAAAGGTAATGCACATAAGATAATATTTACTATAGCAATACAGTGAAATTATACTTTATGTAACTTATTCTTGTTTAATTTTATTTTTAAGGTGATATATACAGGGGTTGCATTTATTGTAAGGTAGTGAATACATATCATGTCGAAATTTTACCCACAACCTCATTTTTCTCACACTTTTCCTTTCCCCCCAAACCCCTCACAAGTTGTAATATAAATTTCCAACATGTTGTCTTGTGAGTACTGCTATTGCCCTTTGTCCTTTGTCTCCCCAATTTGTTGTTCATCTTGCCTTCTCAAATTAAGATAAATGCATGTGCAATACACACAGTACTGAAATCAAATACAGCAGGGGATAAACTATAGGGGAAAACACAAAAGAAAAAAGAAATCACATAGTACATTTAAAGAAAAAAACAACCACAAAGAAAAACCTCTATTTCCATATCTAGGTGTTTATTTTGCTCAACATGATCTTGTATGGTCCTATATGCAAAGCTTTTGAGCCATTCTGCTCATCTGCTAGTGTTATTCTATACATATCCTATTATTACAAATGAGGGAAACTATGGAATCTGTTTCTTTGGGTCTGGCTTATTTTATTTAGTAGGATTTTAAAAAATCTTTAATTTCCTTTTGAATTGGAAGCATAGAATTCAACCATACATATATATATATATATATATATATATATATATATATATATATATCAACAAAATGTGATATATATACATATATATATCACATTTTGTTTATTCGTTCATCTACTGAATGGCATATTGGTTTGAAAATGTTTGCATGTAAGTATTACTTAGGGTCATTCAAAAATGACAGATGATACCTCCCCAGAAATACTAAAATCATGATTTCTTCATAAGAAAGGATTTTATGGTGGTACAAATGTTGAAATATCTGGATGAATGTAATTTATATCTTGCACTGAATTAGGCAGGAAGATATCTAATATTATATAGGATAAAAATGGTAGTGACAAAATATTCCCTTGAGAAAGATATAGGAGTCTGCCAGAAGTATGAAGAAATTCAGATAATTTTAAAGAATTTAGAAATACAAGCTCAAATGTTTCTTTAAATAAAAATTATGTAAGTGGAAGGGCAAAAGAAGGAGAAGAGAGGAAAGTAACTGACAGCAGATCATTGTCCCAAGTTAGAGTATAAAAAGTCATAATCTAGAGTTCGGATGAAGATGGCAGAAGGTCTAGGCTAAACGAGCTATCATGTAGACAACAGTTTTAGTGTTCCAGTCAACAGTCCTAGGCTAGAGAATCACACCCAGTGTGCCATCACAGTACAGAGAGTTTGGCCAGAGATGGAATATCCAGGCAAGGAAACAGATCTGAGAATCAGTGGCCAGAGCCAACATGCCTACAGAGAGAGTCCAGTCAAAAAGATGCCAGACACAGTGTGCGTATTCTACTCAACACCAGGAAGAACTGACAAGGAACAGATATATTCATGCTGCATATCACAGACCATAGAGGGCCCAGTCACCAAGATTCTGGCATGAATAGAACCCTGACATCCTCACTCCTTCTCAGAAAGCAGAGGAAGGAAGGTGGCCCCTCTCCCACCACCAGAGAGCTCCATCTTTGATACTGACAAAGGCCCAGAAATTGATACTGACAAAATGCCCAGACTTTTGACTGTGCAACTACAGGACTTTGGTTGATGCTTGCCTTAAAATAGTGTTCTATTTTAATCCACAAAAATGGATTCATGGAATCTAATAAAAGACAGCTGAAAGAAGTCAGGGAGACCGGAAACGAATGTTGAATGGAGCCCAACAGAAGGAATGGGAGTCCAAGAAAACCATAACCGATCAACTAAGTGATTTGAGAATAAACACAACACCAAATTAAGGAAGTAATGAAGTTCATATAAGATCTAAAACAAAGCTCCAACAAAGAATTTGAAGTCATCAAAGCTGACCAAATAGAAGGAAAAGAAATTAAAAACAAAGTGGAAAGTCTTGAGAGTATGGAAGACCATGTAGAAGATCGAATATGAGGGATTGAAGACAGCGAGGTTATTATACAGAAAGAACATACAACTATCCATGACAAATCCAAGAAATATGCTAGATCTATTCAACATTTGGAAGACACCCTCAGAAGGTCTAATCTGAGGATAATGGGTGTAGAGGAGCACCTAGAGTCAAAGTTAATGGTCTAGGAAATTTGGTTAACATTTTCCAAGCAGAGAACTTCTCAAACATGCAAAAGGATAGACCTATTCAGATTCAAGAAGCTTTTAGAACCCCAAATAGAACAGACCACGACAGGATATCACACTGTGACATTATAATCCCCACAGCATCAATTCCAAGGAAAAAATCCTTAAAGCAGTCAAGGAGAAAAGATCAACCACTTACAAAAGGAAACCAATTAGAATAACCTCAGATATCTCAGTGGAGAAAATTACAGCAAGAAGAACTGCCATGCCCTAAAGACAAACAATTATCATCCAATTATACTGTACCCAGCTATACTCTCCTTCATAACCGAAGGCCAAATAAAAACCTTCCATACCAAAGAACAACTGAAACAATATATATACACCAAACCAGCCCTATAAATGACACTTAACGATGTATTACACATAGAAAATCAACAAGACCACAATAAAGGCAAAGAAACTGCACTCAAACTGAGAATCCAAGAACCACAGGAAGAACCCAGTTGCTGCAGCCCCCAAGAAGGGGCATAAAATGGCAGGAACTTCCAAACAGCTCTCAATTCTAACTCTCAACATTAACGGATTGACTCTCCAATTAAGCGACATAGACTGTCAAGTTGTATTAAGAAGCAAGATCCTTCTATCTGCTGCCTTCAGGAGTCTCATATTGCCCATAAAAACAAACACATTTTCTTTTTTTTTTTTTTTAATTTAATTTTATTTTATTTGAGAACATACTGTACAGAGGGGTTACAATTACATGGGCAGGATAATGCATACATTTCTTACCAAGCATTGCAGCCTCCTCCTTTGTTTACCCTTCACCTCCCTTCCCAGCCTCCCCCCTCCCTCCCACCCAAACATACCCCCCCTCCCCCCCCCCGACATTGTAAAGCTGGTTTTGACATGACATTTTGTACTTCTCATTGTTGCAACAGGTCCACCTGAATCCTTAAACGACTTGTTTGTCCCCATCTCCTCCACATGTTATACTGACATCAAATATAGTGAAAGCCCCCGCTTACACTGTGGGGGAGGGACATACAAAGCAACAAAGAGATAATATTATAAATGCGTTAGAAACACATGCATGAAAGAAACAAAAACATTAAAATACATATTTGAGGTTTCGTTTTCCTAACATCACATTATTTGACTTTTTCCGCTTGACTCATACCTATACTAGATATTGCAAATAAGGGAAACCATGGGACCTATGTTTACAAACACATTTTCAATGTGAAAGGCTGGAACAAAATCTACCAAGCAAACGGCCCACATAAACAGGCGCAAGTTGCAATCCTAATAACAGATAAAATAGACTTCTAATTAAAATTAGTGAGAAGAGATAAGGAAGGTTGCTACATACTAATTAAGGGATCTCTCCTTCAGGAGAATATTATAATTTGAAATATCTATTCGCCAAACAACCAAGCACCCAAATTTCTTGAAGAAACACTACTTTCCCTCAAATCTGACATAGATCCAAAGACATTACTTGTTTGGGACTTTAACACACCACTTTCCCCACTAGATAGATCAACTCGGGAAAAACTCAACACAGAAACTGCATATCTAAACACTTGCATAGATCAACTATATTTAACGGACATCTACCGTATATTTCACTCAGCAGCATCAGAATACACGTTTTTCTCAGCAGCTCATGGCACATTTCCCAAAATAGACCACACTTTAGGTCACAAAACAAACTTTTCCAAATTCAGAAACATAGAAGTTATACCTTGCATTCTCTCACACAACAAGGGAATAAAATTAGAACTCACCACCAAAAGCCACCGAAGAAAGTCCTGTAACCCATGGAGGCTGATAAACACTGTGGAATGACCAGTGGGTCATGAAAGACATTACAAAGGAAATTCAAATATTCATGATATTCATCAAAGATGAACACACAAATTACCACCTACTCTGGGACACAGAAAAGGCAGTACTTAGAGACAAGTTTATAGCCCTGAGTTCCAACACAAACAACTTGTAGATATCTGAAACCAACAATTTAATGGGACATCTGAGAGCCTCCTTGAATAAGAGCAGGAAGATAATCCCTAATCCAGTAGATGGAAAGAAATGATTTATATTAAATCAGAATTAAAGAATTAGAATCCAAAAATACCACAGAAAGAATCAACAAAAGAAAGAGTTGATTCATCGATAAAATTAACAAAATTGACAGAACTTTAGCAAATCTTACCAGAAAAAGAAGAGAACACACCCAAATAAATAAACTCAGAGATGAGAATGGACACATCACCACAGAAACAACCAAGATTCAGAACATTATAAGGGAATACGTCTCAAAACTTTATGCTAATAAGTTTGAGAACTTGGCAGAAATGGACCTTTTCCTAGCAAATATTGACATGCAGAAACTAAACCAAGATGAGTTAAACCATCTTAACAGGCCCATATCCAACATTGAAATAGAAACAGCAGTAAGAGTCTTCCCATCTAACAAAAGCCCAGATCCCGATGGATTTACAGTGGAATTCTACAAGGCCTTCAAAGAAGAGCTCACACCAACACTCCTCCAAATCTTCAATGAAATTGAAAGAGAAAGTTCACTACGGAACTCATTCTATGAAGCCATCATAACCCTCATCCCAAAACCAGGCAGGGAGTCTTCAAAGAAAGAGAACTATAGACCCATTTCTTGGATGATCATTAATGCAGGAATTCTCAACAGACTTTTGGCCAATCGACTTCAACAATTCATCCAAAAAATCATACACCTCGATCAAACAGGATTCATTTCAGGATTCATTTCATGCAAAGTTGGTTCAATATACACAAATCAATTAATATAATTCATCACATCAACAAGAGCAAGGACAAGAACCACATGGTTATCTCAATAGATTCAGAAAAAGGATTTGACAAGATCCAACACCCCTTTATGTTGCAGATTCTGCAAAGATTAGGAATCCAGGGAACATTCCTCAGTACAACAAAGGCTCTATATGACAAACTTACAGCCAGCATTATACTTAATGGTGAAAAACTAAAGCCATTTCCTCTTAACTCACGAACGAGACAAGGATGTCCACTGTCTCCACTTCTCTTCAATTTAGAATTAAATGCTTAGTTAAACCATAAAACCAGATGCAAACATTAGAGGGATCCAAATAGGGAAAGAAGAAGTAAAACTCTCCCTCTTTGCAGATGACATGATCTTGTATTTAAAGAAGCCCATGGACTCCACTCTCAAATTACTTAAGCTGATTCAAAATATTGGTAGAGTAGCAGGGTATAAATTTAACCCTCAAAAATCAATGGCTTTTCTGTATGCCAACAATGACAAAAGCATGCTGAAAACCAGAAAACAACTCTATTTGTCATAGCCCCACAAAAAATAAAATACATAGAAATTAACATACCCAAAGAAGTGAAGGATCTCTATGATGAAAACTTTAAAAACTTGAAAAAGGAAATCAAAACAGAACTTAGAAAGTGGCCAAAAAAAACTCCCATGCCCCTGTATTGGAAGGATCAACATCGTGAAAATGGCAAAACTTCCCAAGGCTATCTAAAATTCAATGTGATACCTATCAATATTCCAACATCATTCTTCAAGGAAATAGAAAAGGCAATCCAAAAATTCATATGGAACAATGAAAGACCCCAAATAGCAAAAACGATCCTTAACAGAAAGAACAGTGCTGGAGGAATATCAATACCAAATTTCAAACACTACTACAAAACCATTGTAATCAAAACAGCTTGGCACTGGCACAAGAACAGACCTCAGGACCAATGGAATAGAATTGAAAACCCAGAAATAAACCCACAGACCTATAGTCATCTAATATTTGATAAGGGAACTAAAAAAATAGAATGGAAGAAAGACAGCCTCTTCAGTAAATGGTGCTGGCAAAATTGGTTAATCACTTGTAGAAAATAAAAAATAGATCCATAATGTCATCCTGCACCAGAATCAAATCCAAATGGATCAAGGACCTCGGAGTCAAAGCAGACACTCTGAAAACATTAAAGGTCTGAAATCATTACTAGGTCTCCTTGGCATAAGCCTAAAGTTTCTTAAAAGAGACACAGAAACACAACAAATCAAAGAAAATTTGGAAAAATGGGATTGCATTAAGTTGCAGAGCTTCTGCATGGCAAAGGATATAGCTAGCAAGAGCAATAGAAAGCCTACTTATTGGGAGAAGATATTCACTAGCCATACAATGGATAAGGTTATCATATGTAAACTATACCTGGAACTCAAAACATTAAATCCCCCAACAACAAATCCTCAAAGAAACAACTGCCCAATAAATAAGTGGGCTACATTGCAACAATGAGATGTACAAGTCGTTATGTCGAAAATGAACTTTAAAACTTTCATGGGGGGGGGCGAGGAGGATTGGGGGGCAGGGGGAGGATGGGAAGGGATGGGAAGGGGAAACAAAGGAGGAGGCTAAAATGCTTGATAAGAAATGTACTCATTATCTTGCCCATGTAATTTTAACTCCTCTGTAAAGTATTTTCAAAATAAAAATAAATAAATAAATAAAAATAAGAGGGCTAAAGACTTACGGAGAAAATTCTGTGAAGAGGAAAGAAGGATTGCCAATAGACACATGAAGAAATGCCCGACCTCACCAGCCATAAGAGAAATGCAAATCAAAACAACATGGAGATACCACCTCACCCCAGTTAGAATGGCCATAGGCAAGAACAATAATAACAGATGCAAGAGTGGATGTGGCCAGAAGGGAACCTTACTTCATTGTTATTGGGAGTGTAAACTTGTTCAACCACTTTGGAAAGTTGTATGGAGGTTCCTCAAAAAACTCCTAGAGCTCTCCTATGACCCAGCAATCCCACTTTGGGGCATTTACCCAAATGATCACAAACAAGACCATACTAAATCTTCCAGCACAACTATGTTTATTACAGCATTATTTACCAGAGCTAAGATATGGAACCAATCCAGATGCCATTGAGTAGATGAATGGGTCAAGAAAATGTGGTATATACACACAAAGGAATTCTTTGCCTCCATCAGAAAGAATAACAATGCTCCATTTGTTAGGAAATGGAAAGACTTAGAAAAAATTATATTAAGTGAAGTAATCCAGCCCCAAAGAAACATAGGTCCCGTGTTTTCCCTTGTTCAAATACCACTTCTGGTTTGCACACACACAGTCTATGTATGAGGGTATGTTCTCCATGTTAAACAATAGGGTAGTACTCCCTATCTGAACGGGAAAGTTCTACAGTATAACCCTATGCCCACATTAGAGGGTGTACAATTTTCTTGGAGCTCATTAGTTTACCCAGGAGAAATATAAATATCCATAAATTTTGGAGCTAATTAGTAAATATCTGAATTCACACTAGATCCTAGATGTTGTGTTATTACAAGTCAACATTGTATTATTGTTACATAAGAATCCTTCCCTACTTGCCAATGTGTAAGAGAAAATGAAAGAAAGGCATTAAAGCAAAATGCCTTATCTTTTTAGGAATTTAATCCTAGTGATGAGGGTAATGTCTGAACTCTTCCATTCAATAAAAGCTTGAAGTTTATCAGAGCACTTCCTACATATAAGAATTTGTAGCAGTTTGAATGACAAGGTTATTTCATCATGGAGATATCACCAAAACACTGTTCTTATTGAACTTGTCTATACCTTTTTAGTTTTCAAATCCAAATAGCATATTTCCTTCAATATCTCTGTAACAGTTTTGAACTTTTCTTCCTGCAAATTCTTTCCTTTCTTTACTTCTATAAATCTGCGTTTATTACTTTCTTGTTTCCTTATTTATCTCATTCTTCCAATCTTGTCCACACTGGTACTCACATTGTTCAGAATTGTGTCAGAACTTTCCGTTAACTCTTCCCTTTAATAATGCCCCCAATTTTATTATTCTTTTTCACATAAACTTTACAACTATCAGAGTTTTTTTCTCCCTAAATCCATCATTTCCACCTGCAATCCCTATCACCAAGAATATCACTAACACAGTTGCCTGGCCAGAGATGTAGAACACTTTAGATTTCTTCTTACCCTTCTGCTCTCACCCATTAGTTAAGATGAATGATCAAGATTTTCTGAGTTTCTGTCACTAATATGATTTCTATGTACTCATTTTTATGCCCCTGACACCATCCTGTTTCATGTAATCATCACTAGTCACCTAGATTTAAGCAACCTTTTACAAAGTATGTTTTTCCCCATAGTCTTTTCTTATTGGCCCTTTCCATCACCAAATTACTTCTGCTTGTAAGCACACAGAGTGAAGGGCTCAGACACAAATTCTAGTATCATTATTTACTCATTACATTGACTACTGGCCTTACATTTCTCATCTGTAAATGGATGTAATCTACCAGAAATATTGAAGAATATATTTGTTGGCTTATAGAGCCAAAAAAAAAAATTAAAGTGAAGAGTCCTTACATTTTCCCCCTTAGCTTACAAATAAGGAAAGTGTCAAATTCAGTTTGTTGGTATAAAGTCACAAATTTTTTCATGCAGAAATAAAAATAAATTTTCCTCCTGGCTCTAAGGACCGTGTCCTTTTAATGTAACTCCAGATATTTAAGTGGTATTATGTAATTGTGTCATGTGTTTACAGCTATATTGAAGAATATGTCATTGGAAAACATTGGTTATTGAATAGTGTCTTTATGAGAATGGTATTTGAACTAATCACACTAAGTTGAAAACTACATCTTAGTCCATCAAAATTTTTCTTATTGCTTTATTTGTTGCCAAGAGTTCTAAATAAATTTATACATAGATTTTCTCCAGTTAACTGGATGGAAACTAAAACTGATCATGAATTTCTGCCTAATGAGTGAAGTATGCTTCTTGAGGCATGTGTTGTTAACTTCTAGGGATATATAACTAAGCCAATGGCTATGTGGGTAGTTAAAGGCTTTCTCCTAAATTCCTAAGGCTAGAACAAACAAGATCATTTGTAACAGAAAGCACTCAGCTTATTATATTTTATCTATGTGGGATAATCAACATGTGCAAATAAATGATTTTATTTATAAGAAAACAATAGTACCAAGAAATGTGAGTATATTTAGAGAGACTGAAATAATAACATTAGGGTATTTACTGTCTCACCTGTTTATGTGATTGTATTTCTTGATATTGAGACTCTCCTCTTATTATTCTTATTGTATTAATCCAATGCTTTTTAGCACTATGTATTCAATGTGGGAAATCTGGCTTAAAAGATGTCAAAATTTTTCCTTTTTAATCACAACCTTGTCATTATCAGGCTACACTGTGGTTATCATCATCTTCATAAAAATTATTATTAGAATCATAAGTGCTAACTATTGAACTATGATACCTGTCTATGATTTTGCAATATTTGTATTATGATTAATAATTTTAATGTTACTACTGTGCATGCATACATGTTAAAATTTTGAATAAATAAAGAAACAAAAAAAACTAAGCCATATCAGGTAGCTTGACTATGTGCTTATAACAAATTATTCAATAGATTTTTGAGGCATTGCAAATTCCTAACCAGTATGAATTATCTTCCTCTCTCCCTGTCATTACACATGAATACTTAAGAGTTTGAACAGAATTTTTTCAAGTAATATACTATAAACATTACCACAATATCATGCGTATATCTAAAATTCCCTTGAAATTAATAAACTGTACTTTCTATTGAAATATTAGTTATTTTATACTAGGAAACTTTTCGAAAAATAGACAGCCTATCTTTGAAATAAAAAAAATAGTTGAATAAAGGTTTCAGAGGGAGTTCCGGGATGATGGCGGAGGAGAAGCTGGAGGCTAAACAAGCTCTCACATAGAAAGCAGTTTTTGTTCCAGTGAATAGTCCTAAGCCAGATAATCACACCAAGTGTGCCATCACAGGACAGAGAGTTAGGCCAGAGAGGGAAAATCCAGGCAAGGAGACAGATCTGAGCACTTGCCAGCTTCTGTAGCTGAAGTGGCAGCTGCTGAGGCAGCAGCGGCGGCAGCTGTAGCCACCATACCGGCAACATAGAGTTCTGGATGAAGGCCCTAGAGGCGGCAGGTGAGCGGATCCTACTCAACACCAGCAAGAACTGACAAGGAACAGACATCTTCATCCTGCAGTTTGCTCGCCGACCAGAGACGACACAGGAACCAAGATTCCGGCGTGAGTGGAAGCCTGACATCCTCACTCCTTCTCAGGGTTCAGCGGAACGAAGGCCAAACCTCCCATCGCCACTACCAGAGATCTCTATCTTTGATACTGACAAAGGCCTGGCTGAGCAGCTAGCTCTAACTCAGGCATTGGAAGAAAACAAGAGTAATTTAGTAGGTCACAGGAACCTAATCTGACCTTCTAGGCTCAGCTCCACCCAGGGAAAAGTCATCCAGAACAGGGCTCAAGCCACAGGAGTGGATTTCTTCTCTGATTGCACAGAGACAGAGGCTTCCCTCCCTACAGCAGCCTTGAAAATCAATTGAAATACAGTAAACATAAATCCTGAAAAAGGCTCCTGGCTGCGCTCTGTGAGTGACTCAGAAGCTAGCCCCTCAGGGAAAAGCTACTATGTGCTGAAAAGCCTCAACTCTACCCAGAACCTAGCCTCAACACAGCATCTCTAAAGTAGAGGAAATAGCCATCTCCCTCTTTTGTGATACTCAAAGCAGATCTCCCTCTGGGAGGAGGATCAAAAAATCCTGGGTAAGCAGAGCATTTTTCTGCCTGCTCATACTAACCGACTTAAAAAAAAAACAACCAAGCCACAGCAAATTCAAACACCACAAGCAGACCAGAGACTCCAACTAGAGACAGGTTAAGGACACAAGGAAGATATAGGATCTTCCCATCCCCCCCCAAAAAAAATCAAAGAACTTTTTTATACCTTTTATTAAAAATTTTTTCTAAAACTTTTAAAAACTTTTAATATTGAACTTTTTTTGAAAAAAATTGTTTTCTATTAACTTTTTTCTTCCTCTTATAATTTTTATTTTAAGGGTATAAGTGTGTGCTTTCTTTCTTTTTTGTTTAGCGCTACTTACCTTTTGATCTTTTTTTCTTTCCTTCTCATTCTTTGAACCTTTTCTTCTCTTTTATTCTTTGCATGACTTAATTGCTCTTCTGCTCATCCTCAGATATACCTGTAGTTGATTATTAGATCTTATCCCCCATTGTGTACACATTTAATCCAGAAATGTATTACTCAATTCAAAACCTTTTAGACTTACATTACTTAATAATAACACTACATCTTTATATCTATATAATATTTTAAGCATTTTAAAAGTTTCCCACATCTCCTTTTCATCCCTACCCTTATCTTATCCTATCCACATTCTTCTCTGAATATTACGTTTTTAAATTTGAATAATTTTTAAGTTTTTAAGTGTTTCACTTTTTAATTTTTAATATTTGTTCTTCTATTTTTGTCTCTTTTTATATCTTTATCTTCTTTTCTTTTCTCTCTCTCTACTATCATTCTATCCAACCTAGTTCCCACTTTGAGATTAAGAATTAGTTAACTCACCCTCTGCCTTTACATATCCTTCTATCCCTATTTTTACCCACATCTCTCCAAACCTAATAATTTCTAGTTTGCCAAAATCTTCTTTGTGGTTCATAACCCATTAATACATAGTTGTTTGATGTTGAATAGATATATCCGTTGAACTAGAGTGTATCTGCAGACTTTGACTGAGCAACTACAGACGTTGGTTGATGCTTACCTTAAGATAGTGATCTAGCACAAAACTGGTGTTACTTTCATCCCAAATGGGCAGAGCAATCAGGATAATCACAAGAAAAATGGCAAGTCTGGGTATCTCAACTCCCACTCATGATAATCCGTAGACAGAACAGATAATAATCCAGAGGAGAGTTCCCACTTAGCTCTACAAACACTACTGATAAACATGGTAAATGAAAAGATTGAAAACCTGCAAAGGACTCAGTATGAGCATGATAGGGAGAGAGAGGAGGCAAAAAAAGGCCAATACAGGAATATCATGAGCATGAGGAAGCTACTCAAAGATTGATACAGAATTGCGTGAGCAGCTTGAGAGCACTCAAACAGAAATAAAGGAATGGTGTGAGCAGGCTGAGATCAGTCAAAGAGAGCTACAGGAATCGCATGAACGGGAGGAAGCTAATCAAAGAGTAATACAGGAATTGAGAGACCAGGATGAGAATACACAAAGATAATTAAGGCATTCATGGAATCCATAAGTGGTGAACTAAAAGAACTCAAGGAGTCTACAAAGGGAATACTGAATCTCACCCAGAAGAAGGAATGGGAGTCCAAGGAACCATAACCAATCAACTAAGTGATTTGAGAATAAAAACTGAACACCGAATTAAGGAAGTAAAGAAGTCCATACAAGATCTAAAACAAAGCTCCAACAAATAATTTGAAGCCATCAAAGCTGACCAACTAGAAATAAAAGAAAAAAAAAAGTAGAAAGTCTTGATAGTAGGTTAGAACTTGCAGAAGATTTAATCTCCGGGATTGAAGACAGCATGGATATTATAGAGAAAAAACATATAACCATCCAAGACAAATCCAAGAAATATGATAGATCTATTCAACATTTGAAAGACACCATCAGAGGGCCTAATCTGAGGATAATGGGTGTAGAGGAGCACTTAAAAACAAGTTAATGGTCTAGGAAATTTGTTTAACAGGATCCTAGCGGAGAACTTCCCAAACATGAAAAAAGATAGACTTATTCAGATACAATAAGTTTTAGGACTCCAAATAGATCAGACCAGAATAGGACATCCCACTGTCACATTATAATCCACAATGGATCAATTCAGACCAATGAAAAGATCCTTAAAGCTGTCAAGGAGAAAAGAAGAATCACCTATAAGGGGAAACCAATTAGAATCACCTCAAATTTCTCATCAAAGACAATCAAAGCAAGAAGAACCTGGAATGATGTATGCCATGCACTACAGACAAACAACTATCAACCAAGAATACTGTACCCAGCTTACTCTCCTTCATAACCGAAGGTAAACTAAAAACCTTCCATACCAAAGAACAACTGAAACAATATATATCCACCAAACCAGCCCTACAAAAGATTCTTAATGATTTTCTACACAGAGAAAACCAACAAGACCGCAATAAAGGCCAAGAAATCACACCCAAACTGAGCATCCAAGAACCATAGGAAGAACCCAGTTGCTGCAGCCCCCAAGAAGGTGCACAAAATGGCAGAAACTCCCAAATACCTCTCAGTCCTATCTGTCAACATTAATGGACTTAACTCTCCAATTAAGCTACATAGACTGCCCAGTTGGATTTAAAAGCAAGATCCTTCTATCTATTCCCTTCAGGAGTCACATCTTGCCCATAAAAACAACATTTTCAACATGAAAGGCTGGAACCAAAGCAAACGGCCCCCATAAACAGGCGGGAGTTGCAATCCTAATATCAGGTAAAATAGACTTCAAATTAAAATTAGTAAGAAGTGATAAAGAAGGTCACTACATACTAATAATTAAGGGACCTCTCCTCCATGAGAATATTACAAATGTAAATACCTATTCACCAAACAAAGGAGCACCCAAATTTATCCAAGAAACACTACTTTTCCTCATATCCCACATAGATCCAAAGACATTAATTGTTGGGGACTTTAACACACCAATTTCCCCACTAGATAGATCAACTTGAGAAATCGCAGATCTAATCAACTGCATAGATCAACCAGTTTTAACAGACATCTACTGAATATTTCACCCAGCAGCATAAGAATACATGTTTTTCTCAGCAACACATGGAACATTTTCCAAAATAGTCCACATTTTAGGCCACAAAGCAAACTTGTCCAAATTCAAAAGCATTGAACTTATACCTCTCAGACTACAAGGGAATAAAATTAGAACTCACCACCAAAAGCCACCAAAGAAAGTCCTGTAACACATGGAGACTGAACAACACACTGCTGAATCACGAGTGGGTCATGGAAGATATTAGAAAGGAAATTCAAATGTTCATGATATTCAACAAAATTGAACACACAAATTACCAGCTCCTCTGGGACACAGCAAAGGCAGTACTCAGGGGCAATTTTATAGCTCTGAGTTCCTACATCAACAAAGTGGAAAGATCTGAAACCAACAGTTCAATAAGGCATCTGACCCTCCTTTAATAAAAGCAGCAATATAAACCCCAATCCAGTAGAAGGAAAGAAATAATTAAAATTAAATCAGAATTAAATGAATTAGAATCCACAAAAAACCATAGAAAGTATCAACAAAATATGAGTTGGTTCTTCTAAAAAATTAACAAAATTGACAGACTCTTAACAAACCTTATCAGAAAAAGAAGAGTACAACCCAAAAAAATAAACTCAGAGATTAGAATAGAAACATCACCGGAGAAACAACCAAGATTCAGAACATTATAAGGGAATACTTCTCAAAACTTTATACTAATAAATTTGAGAACATGGCAGAAATGGACTTTTTCCTAGCAAATATTGACATGCTGAAACTAAACCAAGATGAGTTAAATCATTTTAACAGGCCCATATCAAGTATTGACGTAGAAACAGCAATTAGAGTCCTCCCATCTAAGAAAAGCCCAGGACCAGATGGTTTTACAGCAGATTTCTACAAGGCATTCAACGCACAGCTCACACAAATACTCCTCCAACTCTTCAATGAAATTGAGCGAGAAAGTTCACAACCGAACTCATTCTATGAAGCCATCATAACCCTCATCCCAAAACCAGGCAGGGACTCATCAAAGAAAGAGAACTATAGACCCCACCTTGCAAATCTTTCTTGGTTTCTTTCCTTCCTTCCTTTTCAGTGCTGGGGTTTGAACCCAGGGCCCTGTGCATATTAAGGAAGTTCCATAATACCAAGCAATATGGTCATTTCAATCGCTCCAATTTCACTCTTCAATTAACTGGTACCTTGTTCCTGGTACTTTACGTTCCTTGATCATAATATTTAGAGATTTCTGCACTTCATAAGATTTTCTTCATTTTACAGAATATTTGTTTTCTCCCTTCCTATGTATCAAGATACTAAACAATAAAGATTTTCTTGAACTCCTCAGGCAGAGTTCATGGCTCATCATCAGGTTCTATTTTACCATGTAAATCATTATATTATTACATTTATAATAACAACTCACTTAAATAATTGTTTCTCTTCTTCAGTCTACTGGTAGATCCATGTCCAATCCTAGCTTTTATATAAATAGGAATAGAATTTTTCTCGTCTTATTTTCCACTTTTTGACATGGTGCAAATTTTCCTGATCGTGTAGAATTGTTTTTATCCATGAATATTTTTTCAGGACATTTCTGCATATTGTGCATAATACACGAAAGAGATTTCCAGCCAAAGAAAACAACTCAGAATTCTAGAGATTAGTGACTGTACTCTGGGTTCTTGTGCACTTGGCACTGGATTTGGCATCTCAGTGTTACAGCAAAATATATATATATAAAGATGTTTTCTTTTTGGTTTCCCATTTTCAGCTATATGAAGCATTTAAGGTGCATAGTAAGTTTACCATGGAAATATTAGCTGGTAATCTTTTTAAAAATATTTTTATTGTAAAGAAACTGTATAGAGGGGTTACAGGATTCAGTTACAGCATGGTAATGAGTACATTTCCTGTCGAGCATTGTTACCCCATCTTCTGTTTTACCCCTACATTCCCTTCCCTCCTTACTTCCCCAATTTCTCCTTCCCCCTACCCTGAAGTTGTGAAGTTAGTTTTCAACATAGTTTATTGTACTTCTCATTGTTACAATTGGTCAACCTGTATCCTTGTTTCAGCATTTTGTTATTTCCCTTCCCCTTCCCAAATTAGAAAAATGTATATACATGATGTAGAGAACTGGAATCAAATGCAGTGACAACAGAGGATATGTGAGCTAGTAATCTTTAACTTTTAAATTCAAAAACAAAAATAAGCAATGAATGATACAATTTGTTCATAAGGGAACCCTCAGCCTTCCGTTTGATACTCTGATTCTTCCATTAAAATAAAATATTGTTAGAATCAAGTTATGATCCAGGCTAAAATGCTAATACACGTGGAAATGATGACGTTGAGTTGGTATTAGTTAAATATGCCTTCCTATTAATGAAATACATGGAAAATGTTTTTACAAAAACTGGATGATAGCAAGAGGGATTTTCGACAAAAGCATTATAATGGGTAAGGTGTGTAAAAGTTATAAAACTGGAACTGCATGCTGGGAAAAATATAAACTTTATGGGGAGGAGTAACGTACTGTTTTAGATAAGCCAAGTTAAGATAGATCATTATGTAACAAGAAATTTTGTATTTGGTTCTTTCTAACAACTAGCTGATACTTATCTAATTATAAAAAATAAATACTGGAATGAAAAATCCAAATGAACTTTAATGATGCATTTAATATTTTGGAGACAACAAAATTTTGAGTTAGGGACAGTTTAATTAATTATGGAATTTATAAGCACTGGACTCCCGTGCAATCATTGTAAGTGATGTTCTTAGAACAGTATGAAATTTCTAAGGATAGGAAATATATGAATGATATAATGAGATGAAAAGTCAACTTATAAAGTAGGCTCACACCTGTATCTTACCTACTCACAGGGTGAGATTTGAATATTATGATTCAAAGCCAGCCCCCAGAGGAATATCCATTTAACCACCAAAATGACAGAAATGGGCTTGTGGCTAGTGCTGTGGGAAAAAAAAAAGCAGAGAACAGTGTGTAGGCCCTGGATTCAAGCTCCAGTTTGGGCAATAAACAAATGAATAATCAAACAAATATATGACCCCAAATTTTAGGAAAATATGCATATGCATATATGCATGGCAGAGGGGTCTAACCGTGGTGTTCCAGTGTTTACATTGTGGAGTTCCAGGATGGGAACATCACAAACATTTAATTAAAGGAAATCAAATGTAACAATATGTTGGAAATGATCTGTACAACTTTGGAGGGATTGAGAGAATGAAGGAAAGAGGAAGAAAAATGAGGGAGAGGGTAACAAGTTAGATAAGAAATGTTATCACTACCTTACTTATGTAACTGTAACCCCTCTGTACATCACCTTGACAATAATATTAAAATAAAAAATAAAAACAAAACAAAAGCTTTTATTTATATCATTATATTTAAAAGTATACTTTAAAAGAGTTATAGGCATGTTTTAAATTTCTAATGCATTGCCCCACTCTACTGGAGTATACTGGAATATGGGGAGAATTACTTACACATGAGTCCATGAGTAAGGACCGTAAAAGAATTCCATAAAGAAATGTCAACATGGACCAAAGGGTCCTACCCATAATACCTTCCTTCTATAGCAAATCCACATAATTTAATCATTTAAAGACAAATGATGAACCAACGTCTCCATTTGTAGAAATACATACTTGTGACAAGGATGGAAAAGGCACCGAGACCCAAAGTGAATGATGCACAATTTTAAGGAAGATTCCATACATAAAGGAATGTGTCCCACACACTTCCAACTGTAAATCTGGGAAAGTCAGTCATCTTTGTCAAACTAATAAAAACCACAAAAAAGCTAACTGTGGGATTCAAAAAGATTGCATGAGAACAAGTGTTCATTGTGACAGCACAGTAACTTCAGTGCAAATTACTATGTCTCTCTTTCCTTGCCTTATTCCCACCTCATTCTTGAATTCTGAAGGTGAGATTCTGGGGAGCCAGTTCCCTTTGGTCTAGTAATTAATGAAAGTGAACAGGTGATTGGAGATACAATTTCTTCACATAGTTCTTAGATTCTCATTTTTTATTAAGCTTACGGAGAAATAATGGGATTGCAAAACACAAGAAAGTCTTAACTTTTCCACTAATTTCTAAAATGTCTGCTTTAAGAACAACAAAATTAACTAAAGAAACAACTCAGAAACCATATAAAGATATTTGTGGTGTATTGATACCAGGAGAAATTGAAATGTCACATATAAATATCAAATTACATTTACAAAGCACAAACTCTAATTCTTCACTGAGCTAATGTGATAATTACACATTTATATTTTCCAACAAAATCACCATTGAGAATACCACAGTCAATTTCAATCACAGAAGCAAAGCTGCAAAGAACTGCTAACATTTTTACCTATTCTTTCCTGGAGTTGAGAGGGTTGATTCTGCTGACGTTGACTGTTTGATCCTCTTCCTCCTCACAAATAAGTGTGCCTATGTAGAACAATTTATACCTATATCTTAACTTCCTGGGTGTCTAGCCTTTCTGGTTGGATCTTCAGTCTGAGTACTACCTACGGAGCATATATAGTTTATGAACATGGACCATGCCTTAACAAACTAAAACATGCTCTAAAACAGTTCTAACAGAAACATCTGTGATAATGGAAATATTCTATATATGCATTGTCTAACAGAATAGCCACTGGCTATATGTGGCTAATGAATCTTAAATGTGAATAGTCTCTGAAAAATTAATTTTTCCAATTTTAGTTAAATGAAATTTTAAATAATAAGATTCATCTACTCACTTTTAACTGAACAGCTCAGTTTCCAAATAAGGAAGCTGAAGTTCTCACAAAGATGATGATAAAATATAATCCAAGTGAAGAATTTTCCATTAGATACTAACTGAATGCCTGTGAATTATCTGAGTTTTCCTGTCTTATAGAATTCAGCCATCACTAACCTAGAATGACAGCTGGGAGGAAAGGGGTGGGAGATAAACACAAGCTACTTGGGATACTGAAAATTGCTCTTGAAGATGAGGGTTATGCATGAATCTTTTCTATATTTAGTAGACAGCAAAGTGTGTGGAATCCTGAAGGTAGAAAAATAATGATTGTATTTCAATCAAACAGGTGCTCTTTTTTATCAAAATGGGAGAGAAGTCAGAGAGGTGAATTCTATAAATATACAAACAATATAGAGAAAATTTGCTACATTCTATTCCATGATAGGCCCTGACATAAACTTTGGCACTCTGTACATACTCTGTAAATATTCACACACTAAAAAACAGAAATGTAATCTTTTATTACTGTTAAAATACATAGAATATCTTCATAATATATATTTGTGGGCCTATTTTTTCCTTAATTTCTTCCACACCTACATTAAGAAATACCTCTAAGAAAAAAGCTTCTAGATGTGTTAAATTTGAATTCCATCTATTTATTTTGTATTTATTTTTTATCTAGAATTGTATTCTAGATAGGACTGAGGGCTTAGGGCTAGAAAAATAATAAGTATTCTCAACAAATTGTCATGCCTCCTTTTTAAGGGGAGCTAAACGTTTATTAGGAGAAATATATATTGGTCTTAGTAGCTAGGAACATTCAAGAAACAAAAGAAAAAAAACAATTCCACGGCAGACTCAAGTGTTTGCATATCTTCAAGTGAACACTAGCTGCTCTATATTCCATAGTATATTTGCAAGCTTTTTCTAAGCTATTGTCATTCTCCAGAGTAAAGCTCAAGCATGCCTATTGCTCATTGGAAAGATTGAAATTGCTCAAACTCAGAACCCATTGTTTGTATAGGCTTCACATGGCTATCTTTACTTCACTCAGTGGCACTGAGGGATGGGAGCTACACTTGTAATATATAAATATACACATACACACATATCTCACTGGCTTTCCCTATTACTGTAAAAATTAAGTCCTTTTTGTCTCTTGACCCTAACCCTCACCCTAACCCTAACCCTCACCCTAACCCTAACCCTCACCCTCACCCTAACCCTAACCCTCATCCTCACACTAAACCTCAACCTAACCCTTACTTTCACCATAACCCTAACTCTAACCCTAACCCTCACTCACACCCTAACTCTCAACCTCACCCTCACCCTAACACTCTCCCTAATCCTAACCCAAACCCTAATCCTAAACCTAACCCTCACCCTCAAACTCACCCTAACCCTAAACTTAACCCTAACCCTAAGCCTCTCCCTCACCCTCACCCTAACCCTCACACTCACCCTAAAACTCACTCTAAACCTAACCCTACCCTTCTCCCTAAATCTAATCCTAACCCTCAACCTAACCCTAACCCTACCCCTCACCCTCACCCTCACACTAAACCTAAACCTAACGCTAACCCTCACCCTAACCCTAATCCTCACCCACACCCGAACACTCATCTTCACCCTAACCCTCAATCTTACCCTAAACATCACCCAAACCCTAACCCTCACCCTAATCCTAACCCTAACCCTAAACCTCACCCTACCACTCACCCTAACCCTTACCCTCAGCCTATCCCTAATCATAACCCTAACCATAACCCTCACACTAACCATAACCCTCACTCTAACTCTAATCCTAAACCTCACACTAACCCTCACCCAAACCCTTATCCTCACACTAACCCTAACCCTAACCTGAAACCTAACCCTCACCCTAACCCTAACCCTTACACTAACCCTAACCCTAACCCTCACACTAACCCTCACCCAAACCCTAAACCTTACCCTAACCAAAACCCTACCCCTAACCCTAACCCTTACCCTCACCCTAACGCTAATCCTAACCCCAACATTCACTGTCACCCTCACCCTCACCCTCACCCTAACCCTCACAGTCATCCAAAACATCACCTTAACCCTCAACCTAACCCTAACACTTACAGTAACCCTAAACCTAACCCTCACCCTCAACCTAACCCTAACCCTAACCCTCATCCTCACCCTAACCCTAACCCTAACCCTCACCCTCACCCTAATCCTAACCCTAACCCTAACCCTATCCCTCACCCTAACCCTCAACCTTACCCTAATCCTAACCCTAACCCTCACCATTGACCTAACCCTAAACCACACCCTAACCCTCACTCTCACCCTCACCCGAACCGTCACCCTCACCCTAACCCTCAGCCTCACCCTAAATATCACCCTAACCCTATCCCTCAATCTAACCCTAACCCTAACCCTCACCCTAACCCTAAACCTAAAACTAACCCTCACCCTCAACCTAATCCTCACCCTAACCCTAACCCTAATCCTTACCTAACTTTAAACCTCAACCTCACCTTCACACTCACACTAACACACACCCACACTGTAGCCGTCACCCTAAGCCTATACCTCACCCTAACCCTAAACCTAAACCTCACCCTCACCCTCACCCTAACCCTAACCCTAACCCTCACCCTCACCCTAACCCTAAACCTAAACCTAACCCTCACATTAATCCTCACCCTAACCCTCACACTCAGACTAACCCTCAACCTAAGCCTTTCCCTCAACCTGACCCTAACCCTAACTCTAACCCTCACACTAACCCTAACTCTCACACTAACCCTAACCCTACCTCTCACTTAACCCTCACCCTCACCCTAAACCTAAACCTAACCCTCACCCTAACACTCAACCTAACTCTAACCCTAACACTCACCCTAACCCTCACCCTCACACTAACCCTCACATTTAACCTAATCCTCACCCTCAACCTCACCCTCACCCTAACCCTCACCGTCACCCTAAACTTAACCCTAACCCTAACCCTCACCCTAACCCTAAACCTAACCCTAATCCTCACCCTCACCCTAACCCTAACCCTAAACCTCACTCTAAACCTAACCCTAACCCTAACCCTCACCCTAAACCTAACACTAACCCTCACCCTAACCCTAACTCTTACCCAAACCCTAACCCTCACCCTAACCCTAAATCTTACCCTCACCCTAAACCTAATGCTTACCCTAACCCTAAACCTAATGCTTACCCTCACCCTAACCCTCAGCCTCACACTAAACATCACACTAACCCTATCCCTCAATCTTAACCCTAACTCTCACACTCACCCTAACCCTAACCCTAAAACTAACCCTCACCCTCAACCTAATACTCACCCTAATCCTAACCCTAATCCTTACCTAACTGAAAACCTCACCCTCACCCTCACACTCACCGTAACCCACACCCTCACCGTGGCCCTCACCCTGAACCTAAAACTCACCCTAACAATAACCCTAAACCTCACCCTCACCCTCACACTAACCTTAACCCTAACCATCACCCTAACCCTCACACTCACCCTGACTCTAACCCTAACCCTAACCCTAACCCTCACACTAACCCTGACCCTCACACTAACCTTAACCCTACCTCTCATCCTAATCCTCACACTCACCCTAACCCTAACCCTAACCCTAAACCTAACTCTAACCCTAACCCTCACCCTAACCTTAACCCTCACACTAACTCTCACATTCAACCTAATCTTCACCCTAACAATAACCTTAACTCTTACCTAACCAAAACCTTCATCTTCACCCTCATTCTCACCCTAACCCTCACACTTACCCTGGACCTCACCTTAACCCTCACCCTAACCCTAACCGTAACCTTCACCCTCACCCTCACCGTCACACTCAGCCTAACCCTAACCCTAACCCTAATCCTAAACCTAACCCTCAACCTCACCCTCACCCTAACCCTAACCCTAACCCTAATCTTCACTTTCACCCTCACCGTCACCCTCAGTCTTACCATAACCCTCACCCAAATCGTAACCATTACCCTCACCCTCACACTCACACTCACCCTAAACCTCACCCTCACCATAGCCCTCACGCTAAACCTAAACCTCACATTAACCCTAACCCTAAACCTCACTCTTACCCTAAACCTAACCCTAACTCTAACAATAACCCTAACCCTAGCCCTAATCTTAACCCTAACCCTCACCCTAACCCTAACCCTAAACCTAAAACTCACCCTAACCCAAATCCTAACACTAACCCTCACCCTCACTGTCACCATCACCCTAAACCTGACCCTCAAACTCACCCTCACCCTAACCCTCACACTAACCCTAGACCTCACCCTAACCCTAACCCAACCCCTCACCCTCACCCTCACACTCAACCAAAACCTAATCCTAACCCTAAACCTCACACTCACCCTTACCCTATTCTGAACAATAACCCTAACAATCACCTCACCCTCACCCTCACCCTAAAACGCACCCTCAACCTCACCCTCACCCTAACCCTCACCGTCACCCTAAACTTCACCCTAACCCTAACCCTCCCCCTAACCTTAAACCTAACCCTAACCCTCACCCTAACCCTCGCACTACCCCTGACCCTAACCCTAAAAATAACCCTCATCCAACCCTAACCCTCACCCTAACTTTCATTCTAACCCTAACCCTAACCCTAACCCTAAACCTCACCCTCACCCTCACCCTCAGCCTCAGCCTAACCCTAACCCTAACCCTACACCTAACCCTCATCCCCTGACTCACACTAACACTAACCTTAACCCTAATGCTAACCCTCGCCCTCACCCTCAATCTAACCCTAACCCTCACCCTAACACTAATCCTACCCCTCACACTAACCCTGACCCTACCCTAACCTTAACCCTCACCCTAACCTTAAACCTCAACCTAACCCTCACCCACAACCCAATCCTCACCGTAACCCAAACCCTAACACTTACCTACCGGAAACGCTCATCCTCACCCTCACCCTCACCCTAACCCTCACCCTCACGCTAGGCCTCACCCTAAACTTAACCCACACCCTAACCCTAACACTAACACTCACCTTCACCCTCACCCTAAACCTAAACCTAAACCTAATCCTTAGCATAACCCTCACCCTAACCCTAATCCAAACCCTTACCCTAACCCTCACCCTAACCCTCACCCTCAACCTAATCATCACCCTAGCTCTAATCCTCACCCTAACCCTAAACCTCACCCCAACCCTCACCCTAACCCTAACCCTAAAGCTCACCCTAACCCTCAGCCTCACCCTCAACCTCACCCTAACCCTCACCCTAGCCCTAACCCTCACCCTAACACTAAATCTCACAATAACCCTCACCCTCACCCTATCACTAAAGCTCACCCTAACCCTCACCCTCACCCTCAAACTCACCATAACCCTAACCCTCACCCTCACACTAATTCTAACCTTAACACCAACCCTCACCCTCACCCTCACCCTAACCCTTACCCTCAGCTTAACCCTAACCCTCACCCTCAACATAACCCTCACTCTAAACCTTACCCTCACCCTAACCATACCCTACAACTAACCCTAACCCTAACCCTAACCCTCACCCTAAACATCACACTAACCCTAACGCTAACCCTAAACTTCACCCTAACCCTAAACCTCAAACTCACCCTAACCCTCACCGTAAAACTTACCCTCACCCTAACCTTAACCCTAACCCTAACCTTCACACTAACCCTAACCCTAACCCTCACCCTAACCCTAACACTCATCCTCATCCCTCACCCTCAACCTAACCCTAACCTAACCCTAATCCTAAACCAAACCCTAACCCTAACCCTCAGCCTCACCAAAACTGTAACCCTAACCCTCACCCTCACCCTCACCCTCGCCCTCAGCCTAACCCTAACCCTAACCCTAACCCTAAAACTCATCCTCACCCTCATCCTAACCACAAACCTAACCCTAATCTTAACACTAACCCTCACCCTAACCCTAACCCTAACCCTGACCCTCACCCTCATCCTAACCCTAATCCTAAACCTAACCCTCACCCTAACCCTCACCTTAACCCTAACCATAACCCTAAGCCTCACCCTAACCCTCACCCTAACCCTAACGCTAACCCTAACGCTTACACTCACCCTAACATTCACTCTAACCCTTACCTTCAAACTTACCCTAACCCTAACCCTAACCCTCACCCTCACACTAACCCTAACCCTCACCCTCACACTAACCCTAACCCTCACCCTAACACTAATCCTAACCCTACCCCTCACCCTAACCATCACCCTAACCGTAACACTAACCCTAACCCTCACCCTAAACCTATCCCTAACCCTCACAGTCACCCTAACCCTCACTCTAACCCTAACCCTCAACCTAACCCTCATCCTAACCCACACCCTAACGCTAAACCTCACCCTAACCCTAACCCTAACCCTGATCCTCACCCTAACCCTTATCCTCAAACTAACCCTAACCCTAACCCTCACATTAAGCCTAACCTCACCCTAAACCTTACCCTACCCCTCACCCAACCCCTCACCCTAACCCTAACCCTAACCCTCACCCTACCCCTAACCCTAACCCTAAAACTCACCTTGACCCTAACCCTCTCCGTCACCCTAACCCTCACCCTAAACCTAACCCTCACCTACACGATAAGAATCACACTCGCCTTCACCCTAACTCTCACCCTCACCCTAAACATCACCCTTATCCTAACCCTCACCCTAACCCTAACCCTAATCCTCACCCTAAATCTAACCCTCACCTTAAACCTCACCTAATCCTCACCCTAATCCTAACCCTATGCCTTTCCTAACCAAAACCATCACCCTCACCCCAACCGTCACCCTAACCATCACCCTCACCCTAGCCTTCACCCTAAAACTAACCCTAACACTCACCCTCACACTCACCCCCACCCTCAGCCTAACCCTAACGCTAACCGTAAACTCAACCTCGCCCTCACCCTCACCCTCACACTAAACCTAACCTGAACCCTAATGGTAAAACTAGACCTCACCTTCACACTAACCCTAACCCTCAGCCTAACCCTAACCATAACCCTACCCCCAACCCTCATCCTAACCCTAACCCTCTCCCTCACACTAGCCCTCACCCTAACCCTAACCCTCACCCTAACCCTAACCCTAACCCTAACCCTCTCCTTCACCCTAACCCTCACCGTCACCCTAAAACTCGCCCTAACCCTTACCCTCACCCTAACCCGCTCCTTCACCCTAAACCTCACCGTCACCCTAAAACTCGCCCTAACCATTACCCTCACCCTAACACGCACCCTAACCCTAACCCTAACCCTAACCCTCACCCTCACACTCAACCTCACCCTCAGCCTAACCCTAATTCTAACCCTAATCCAAACCCTAACCCTCACCCTCACTCTCACCCTAACTATAAACCTAACCCTAAACAAAACCATCACACTAACCCTAAACCTATCCCTAAACCTCAACCCAACCCTAAACCTAACCCTAACCCTAATCCTAGTCCTAATCCTCACCCTCACCCTCACCCTAACCCTAACCCTAACCCTAACACTAACCCTAACACTCAGCCTAACCCTCATCCTAACCCTAACCGTAACCCTAAACCTCACCCAAACCTTAATCCTAACCCTAACCCTATCCCTCACCCAAACCTTAACCCTCACCCTCACAATCAACCTCACCATCACCCTCACGCTACACCTCACCCTCACCCTCACCTTAACCCTAACCATAACCCTAAACCTTACCCTAAACCTAACCCTAACCCTCACACTCACCCTCACCATCACCCTCAACCTAAACCTCAGCCTCACGCTCAACCTAACCCTAACCCTAACCCTCACCCTAACCCTAACCGTAACCCTCACCTTCACCCTCAACCTAAACCTAAACCTGATCCTAACCCTAACCCTAACACTAACCCTCACCCTCACCCTAACCCTAACCCTAAACTTAACCCTCACTGTCACTGTCACCCTCACCGTCACCTTAACACTCAGACACAACCTCACTCTCACCCTAACCCTCACGCTCACCCTAACCATAACCCTCATCCTAACCCTAACCATAACCCTCATCCTAACCCTAACCCTCACCCTAACCCTCACCCTAACCATAACCATAACACTTACCCTCACCCTAACCATAACCCCCACCCTAACCTTTAACCTCACACTAACACTAACTCTAACCCTAACACTAACCCTCACACTAACCCTAACCCTAACACTAAACCTACCCACACCCTAACCCTAAACCTACCCCTCACCCTAACCCTCAGCCTAAACCTAACCCTAACCCTAACCCTCACCCTCACGCTAACCCCAACACTCACCCTCACCCTAACCCTAACCCTCACCCTCAACCCAACCTTAACCCTCACCCTCACACTAACTCTCACTGTCACCCTAACCCTAACCCTAACCCTAACCCTAACCCACAAACTAACCGTCACCCTCACCCGAACCCTCACCCTCGCCCAAATATTCAATCTCACCCCAACACTCAGCCTCACCCTAAACATCACCCTATCCCTAACCCTCACCCTAACCCTAACCCTAACCCTCACCCTAACCCTAACCCTCAACCTAATCCTCACCCTCACCCTAATCCTCACCCTAACCCTAACCATAACCCTTACCTAACCGAAACCCTCACCCTCACCGTCACTCTCACCCTAACCCTCACCCTAACCCTAACACTCACCCTAACCCTCACCCTCACAGTAACCCTAAACCTAACCTTAACCCTCACCGTAACCCTCACCCTAACCCTAACCATAACCCTAACCCTCACTCTAACCCTAACGCTAACCCTAACCCTTACCCTAACCCTAACCCTCACCCTAACCCTCATCCTTACCCTAAACCTCACCGACACCCAATCGCTCAACATCACCCGTACACTAACACTCACCCTAACCCTTGCCCATATTCTAAACCTTACTCTAATCCTAACCCTCACCAAAACCGTAACGTTAACCCTCACCCTAACACTAACCCTCACACAAACCCTCACCCTCAACCTAATCCTCACCCTAAAAATAACCCTAACACTTACCTAACAGAAACCCTTACCCTCACCCCCACCCTCACCCAAAAATTCACCCTCACCCTAGCCCTCACACTAACCCTAACCCTAAACTTCACCCACACTCTCCCCCTCCCCCTCAGCCTAACCCTAACACTGACCCTATCGCTAACGCTAACCCTCACCCTCACCCAAAACCTAACCCTAACCCTAACCCTAAAAATAACCCTAACGCTAACCCTAAACCTAATCCTATCCCTAGCCCTCACCCTAACCCTAAACCTAATGCTAAAACTCACCCTAACACCAATCCTAACCCTAACATTCAACTTAAACCTAACCCTCACCCTAACCCTAAATTTAACCCTAACCCTCACCCTAACCCTCACCATAACCCTAACCCTAACCCAAAACCTCACCCTCACCCTAAACCTCACCTTAACCCTAACCCTAACCCTCACCATAACCCTCACCATAACCCTCACCATAACCCTAACCCTAACCCTCACCATAACCGTCAACCTAACCCTAAACATAACCCTAACCCTAATTCTAAACCGCAACCTAACCCTAACCATCACCCTCACCCTCAGCCTCAGCCTAACCCTATCCCTAACCCTAATCCTTACCCTAACCCACACACTCAGGCTCACCCAAAATCTAACCATAACCCTAATCCTAAGCCTCAAACTCACCCTCACCCTAACCCTAACCCAAACCCTCACCCTAACCTTAACCCTAACCCTAACCCCCACCCTCACCCTAACTCTTAAACTCACCAAAACCCTGACCCTAACCCTAACCCCAACATTCACCCTCACCCTCACCCTCACCCTAATCCAAACCCTAACCTAAACCTAACCCTCACCCTCACCCGAACCCTCATCCTCACCCAAACCCTCACCCTCACCCTCCCCATAAACCTCACCCTAACCTTTATCCTCATACTAACCCTAACTCTAAACCAAAACTCAAACTAACGCTAACCCTTTCCCTAACCCTAATCCTACCCCTCACCCTAAACCTCAACCTAACCCTAACCCTAACCTTCACCCTCACCCTAACCCTAAGCCTCACCCTCACCCTAACCCTCACCGTCAACCTAACCCTCACCCTTAAACCTAACCCTAACCCACACCCTAACCCTCAACCTAACCCGAACCTTCATCCTCACCCTAACCCTCACAATCACCCTAACCCTCAACCTCACCCGAAACATCACCCTAATCCTAACCCTCAAACTAACCCTCCCCCTCCCCCTAATCCTCACCCTAACCCTAACCCTAATGCTTACCTAACCGAAAACCTCACTCTCACACTCACACTCATCCTAAACCTCACCCTCACCATAGCTCTCACCCTAAACCTAAACCTCACCCTAACCCTAACCCTAAACCAAACCCTCACACTCACCCAAACTCTAACCCTAATCCTAACCCTCAGCCTAACCCTAACCCTTACCCTAACCCTAACCCTCAGCCTCACCCTAACACTCACCCTAACCCTAAACCTAATCCTAACCCTAAACTTCAACCTCACCCTCACCCTCACCCTCAGAGTAACCCTAACCCTAACCCTAATCCTCACCCTAACCCTCACCCTAACCTTAACCCTAACCCTCACCCTAACCCTCACCCTAACCCTAATGCTAAATCTAACCCTTACCATTACCCCAACCCTCACCCAAACCCTTACCCTCAACCTAACCCTAACCCTAACCCTAACCCTAACCCTCACAGTCACCCTAACCCTCACCGTCACCCTAACCCTCATCCTTACCCTAAACCTCACCCACAACCAATCGTTCAACATCACCCGAACCCTAACACTGACCCTAACCATCACCCATACTCTAAACCTCACTCTAAACCTAACCCTCACCAAAACTGTAACGCTAACCCTCACCCTCACAAAAACCCTCACCCTCAACCAAATCCTCACCCTAACAATAACCCTAAACTTTACCTAACAGAAACTCTTACCCTCACCCTCACCCTCACCCAAAACTTCACCCTCACCCTAGCCCTCAATCTAACCCTAACCCTAACAGTAAACCTAAACCTCACCCACACCTCAGCCTAACCCTAAAACTGACCCTAACCCTAATGCTAACCCTCAACCTCACCCCAACCCTAATTCTAACAATAACCTTAACCCTAACCCTAAACTTAATCCTATCCCTAACCCTCACCCTAACCATAAACCTAAGGCTAAAACTCACCCTAACACCAATCCTAACCCTAACCCTCACCCTAAACCTAACCCTCACCCTAACCCTAACCCTAACACTCACCCTATCCCTAAACTTCACCCTAACCCTCACCCTAACCCTAACGCTAACCCTAACCCTCACCCTCAACTTAACCCTCACCCTAACCCTCATCCTCACACAAACCCTAACCCTAACCCTAACCCTCACACTAACCCTCATCCTAACTCTAACCCTAAACCTAACCCTCACCCTAAACCTAACCCTAACCCTCACCGTAACCCTAACCCTCAACCTAACCCCCACCCTCACCCTAATCCTCACCATAACCCTATCTCTTACCTAACCGAAACCCTCACCCTCACCCTCATGCTCACCCTCACCCTCAACCTCACCCTAGCCCTCACCCTAACTTTTACCCTCACCCTAACCCTAACACTAACTCTCACACTCACCCTAAACCTAAGCTTAACCCTAAACCTCATCCTATCCCTCAACCTAATTCTAACCCTAACCCTAACGCTCACCCTAACCCATAACCTAACCCTAACCCTCAACCTCACCCTAACCCTCACCCTCACCCTCACCCTCACCCTATCCTGTACCCTAACCCTTATCCTCCCACTAACCGTAACCCTAATCCTGACCCTAACCCTAACATTCACCCTCACTCTCACCCTAACCCTAACCTTAACCCTAATCCTAACACTAACCCTCACCCTCACACTCACCCTAACTCAAACCCTAACCCTAACCCTAACCCTAACGCTCACACTGAACGTAATCCTCACCCTATCCCTAACGCTTAACCTAATCCTCACAGTAACCCTCACCCTCAACCTAACCCTAATGATAACCCTAACCCGCGCCCTCACCCTAACCTTCACCCTAATCCTTACCCTCAATCTAACCCTAAACCTCATCCTCACCCTAACCCTCACCCTAACTCTTACCATCACCCTAACCATCACCAAACCCTATCCCTAAACCTCACACTAACCATCACCCTCACACTAACCCTCACTATCAACCTAACCCTCACCCTAAACCTAACCCCAAACCACACCCTAACTCGAACCCTCACCCGAAACCTCATCCTCACCCGAACCCTCAGCCTCACCCTGACCCTCAGCCACACACTAAACATCACCCTAACCCTAACCCTCAAACTAACCCTCACCATCACCCTAATTCTCACCCTAATCCTAACCCTAACACTTACCTAACTGAAAACCTCACCCTCACACTCACACTCACCCTAAACCTCACCCTCACCATAGCCCTCACCCTAAACCTAAACCTCACCCTAAAACTAAACCTAAACCTCAACCTCACCCTCACCATAACCCTAACCCTAACCCTAACCCACAGCCTAACCCTAACCCTTACCCTAAACTTAACTCTCACACTCACCCTAACCCTCACCCTAACCCTAAACTTAATCCTAACCCTAAACTTCACCCTCACCCTCACCGTCACCCTCAGCCTAAGCCTAAACCCTAACTCTAATCCTAACCATAACCCTACCCTTACCCTCAACCTAAACTTAACCTAACCCTAACCCTAACCCCAAACTTTACTCTCACGCTAACCCTAACCTTAACTCTAACCCTAACCCTAATGCTAACCCTAACCCTCACCCTCACAGTCACCCCAACCCTAACGCTGACCCTCAACCATACCCTCACCCAAACCCTCACACTAACCCTAAACCTCACCCTAACCATAACCCTAACCCTTACCCTCACCCTCACCCTCAGACTAAGCTTTACCCTAACCCGAATCCTAACCCTAACCCTCACACTCACCCTAAAACTAACCCTAACCCTAAACATCACCATCATCATCACCCACACCCTCAGCCTCACCCTAACCCTCACCCACAACCTCGCCCTCACCCTAACCCTCACCATCACCCTAAACATCATCCTAACCCTAAACCTAACCCTAACCAAAACCCTCACCCTAACCCTCACCCTAACCCTCACACTAACACTAACTCTAACCCTAACCCTAACCCTCACACTAACCCTAACCCTCACCCTAACCCTCACACAAACCCTAACCCTAACCCTCACCCTAACCCTAACAATAACACTAACCCTAACCCTCACCCTAACCATAACCCTATACCTAACCCAATGCCTAAACAGCCCCCTTCGCCTCCCTCTCCACCTTAGCCTAACCCTAACCCTAATCCTAATCCTAACACTAATTCTCACTCTCACCCTCATCCCAAACCTAACCCTAACCATAAACCTCACACACACCCTAACCCTCACCCTAACCCTAACAATAACCCTAAACCTAACACTAAACCTTACCCTAACCCACACCCGAACACTAACTCTAACCCTAACATCAACCCTAAACCTAAACCTAAACCTCAACCTAACCCTAACCCTCACCCTAACCCTAACCCTACCCTGACCCTGAACCTCACCCTAAACCTAACACTCACCCTCAACCTAAACCTCACCCTTATCTTTACCTTCACCATAACCCTCACCCTAAACCTAAACCTAAATCTAACCTTCACTCTAACCCTCAACCTAAACGTAAACCTAACTGAAAACCTCACCTCACCCTAAGCCTAATCCTCACCCTCACCCTAACCCTCACACCAACCCTTACCCTCACCCTAACCCTAACCCAAAACCTAACCCTAACCCTCACACTAAACCTAAGCCTCAACCAAACTCTAACCCTAGCCCTCAAACTAACACTCATCCTAACCCTAACCCTAACCCTAAAACTCACCCTACCCCTAACCCTCATCCTAACCCAAAACCTCACCCTCACCTTCACCCTCACCCTCAGTCTAACCCTAACCCTAACCCTAATCCTAACCCTATCCCTAACACTAACCCTAACCCTAGCCCTCACCCTCACCCTCACCCTACCTCTAACTCTTAACCAACCCTAACCCTCACCCTAACTCTAACCCTCACCTAACCCTAACCCTCACCCTCACACTCACCCTAACCCTAACCCTAACACTAAATCTCACCCTAACCCTAAACCTAAACCTAACCCTAACCCACACCCTAAACCGAAGGCTAAATCTAACCCTCACCTTCACCCTAAACCTCTCCCTAACCCTTACACTCACTCTAACCCTAACCCTAACCCTAACCATCACACTAATCCTAACCCTTACCCTAACTCTAAATTGCAACCTAACCCTCATCCTAACCCTAACCCTAACCGTAACCCTCAGCCTCATCCGAACCCTCACCATCACCCTAACCCTCACCCTAACCCTAACACTCACCCACAGCCTAATCCTCACCCTCACCCGAACACTCACCCAACCCTAAACCTCACCCTGACCTTAATCATCAGACTAAACCTAACCCCCACCCTAACCCTAAAGCTAACCTTCACCGTAACCCTCAGCCTCAACCTCATCCTCACACTCACCATAAGCCTAACCCAACTTAACACTAGTCCTAAACCTAAATCTCACTGTCACCCTCACCCTAACGCTAACCCTAACCCTAACACTAACCTTAACTCTCACCCTCACCCTAGATCTCACCCTAACCCTAACACTAACCCTCACACTAACCCTCAACCTAAGCTCAACCCTAATCCTAAACCTCACACTAACCCAAACCCTAATCCTAACCCTACCCCTCACCCTAATCCTAAACCTAACCTTAACCCTAACCCTAATCCTCACACTAACCCTAAATCTCACCCTCACCCTCACCCTAACCCTAATGTTAAACCTAACCCAAAACCTCAGACTAAACCTACACTTCACCATAACCATAACCCTACCCCTCAGCCTAAACCTCAACCTAACCCTCACCCTAACACTCAGGCTAACCCTAACCCTCAGTCTTATCCTAAACCTCACTCTAACACTTACCCTCACCCTAACCCTAATCCTAACCCTCACCCTCACCCTCACCCTCAGCCAAACCCTAACCCTAACCCTAATCCTAACCCTAACGCTCACCCTCACCCTCACCCTAACCCTAACCCTAACCCTAAACTTCACCCTCACCCTCACCCTCACCCTAACCCTCACCCTCACCTTAACCCTAAACCTATCCATCACCCTAACCCTAATTCTCACCCTAACCCTAACCCTAACCCTCAACCTCAACCTCACCCTAACCCTAACACTCACCCTCACCCTAACCCTCACCGTAACCGAAATGCTAACACTAAACCTCACCCTCACCCTAACCCTCACTGGAACCCTTACCCATACCTTAAGCATAACCTTAAACCTTACCCTAACGCTCAGACTAAACCAAGCCCTCACCCTAACCCTAACCCTACCCCTCAGCCTAACCCTCACCCTAACACTAAACCTAACCCTAATTCTCACCCTATCCCTAAACCTAACCTAACCCTCACCCTCAAACTAGCCCTCACCGTAACGCTAACCCTAACCCTACCCCTCACCCTAACCCTCACACTCATCCTAACCCTAACCCAAAACCTCACCCTGACCCTACCCCTCACCCTAATCCTAACCGTAAACCAACACTCAACCTCAACCTAACCCTCACACTTACCCTTACCTTCACCCTCATCCTCAAACTAACCCTAATGCTAACCCTATCACCCTAACCCTCAACCTAACCCTCACCCTAACCCTCACCCTAACCATAACCATAACCCTCACCCTCACAATAACCCTAACACTAACATTTACCCTCACGCTAACCTTAAACCTAAACCTAACCCTATCCCTCACGCTAAATATAACCCTCACCCTAACCGTAATCCTACCCCTCAAACAAACTCATACTAACCCTAACCCTAAACCTAAACCTAACCCTCACCCTCACCCTAAATCTAAACCTAACCCTCACCCTCACCCTAAATCTAAACCTAACCCTCACCATAACACAATCCCTCACCCTCACCCTCACCCTCAGTCTAAGCCTAACCCTAACCCTAATCCTAACCCTAACCCTAACCCTAATCCTAACCCTAACCCTAACCCTCACCCTCACCCTCACCCTAACTCTAACCTTTACACAAACCTAACCCTAAACCTCACCCTAACTCTAACACTCACCGAACCCCAAGCCTCACCCTCACACTCACCCAAACCCTAAACCTAACCCTAACCCTCACCATCATCCTAACCCTAAACCTAACTCTAACCCTCACCCAAAACATCACCCTAACCCTGAGGCTAGCTCTAACCCTCACCCTCACCCTAACCTCTCCCTAACCCTTACACTAACCCTAACCTTATCCTAACCCTAACCTTAACCATCACACTAATCCTAACCCTAACCCTAACCCTCAAATTCACCCTAAACCTAACCCTAACCCTAACCCTAACCCTAACCCTCACCCTCAGTCTAACACTCACCGTCACCCTAACCCTCACCCTAACACTAACCCACACCCACACCATAACCCTCACCCTAACCGGAACACTCAACCTAACCCTAAATCACACCCTCACCCTAAACATCACCCTAACCCTAAACCTCACACTAACCCTTACCCTCACATTAACCCTTACACTCAACCTAATCCTAACCCTAAACCTCACCCTAACCCTAACTCTAAACCTTAACCTCACCTTAACCCTAACCCTCACCATAACTCTAACCCTCCCCCTAACCCTTACCCTCACCCTAACCCTAACCCCAACCTTAAGCCTAACCCTCACACTAACCCTAACCCTCACCCTAACCCTAGCCCTAACCCTTACCCTCAACCTAAACCTCTCCCTAACCCTTACACTAACCCTAACCCTAAACTAACCCTAACCCTAACCCTCACACTAATCCTAACCCTAACCCTAAACCTCACCCTAACCCTAACCCTAACCCTGACCCAAACTCTAACACTAACCCTAACCCTCACCCTAACACTAACCCTCACATCACCCGAACCCTCAACCTAAACCTAACCCTCACCTACACCCTTACCCTCACCCTCACCGGAGCACTCACCCTAACCCTAAACCTCACCCTCACCCTAAACTTCACACTAACCCTAACCCTCACCCTAACCCTAACCCTAACCCTCACATTAACCCTCACCCTAAACCTCACTCTCACCGTCACCCTAAGCATAACCCTAAACCTCACATTAATCGGAAACTTAAATCTCACCCTCACCCTCAGCCTAACGCTCAACCTAACCCTAACCTTAACCCTCACCCTAACCTTTACCCTCACCCTAACTCTAACCCCAACCCCAAACCTAACCCTCACCCTCAACCTAACTCTTACACTCACCCTAATCGTTATCCTCATCCTAACCCTAAGCCCAACCCTAACCCTAACCCTCACACTAACACTAACCCTCACCTTAACCCTTACCATAACCCTAATCCTCACACTAACATTAAAGCTCACCCTAACTCTCACCCTAACCATAACACTCACCCTAACCCTCACCCTCACCCTCACCCTCACCCTCAGCCTAACCATAACCCTCACCCTAATATGAACCCTAACCCTCACCCTCAGCCTCACCCTAACCGTAACCCTAATCCTAAGCCTCACCCTCACCCTAACCCTAACCCTAACCCTCACCTTCACGTTCACCCTCAGCCTAACCCTCAGCCTCAACATCACCCTCAACCTAACTGTAACCCTAACCCTAACACTCACACTAACCCTACCCCTCACCCTAATACTAACCCCAAACTTCACCCTCAACCTCACCCTCACCATAACCCTAATCCTAACACTCACCCTAACCCTAACCCTAACTCTAACCCTCACACTAAAGCTAACCCACAAAATAATCCTAAACTTACCACTGACCCTAACCATAACAGTAACCCTAAACCTCACCCTAACCCTAAGCCTAACCCTAACCCTTACCCTCACCCTAGCCCTCACCGTAACCCTAATCCTAACCCTATCCCTCACCCTCACCCTAACCCTCACCTAACCCTAACCCTCACCCTCAACCTAACCCTTACCCTAACACTAACCATAACATTAACCATAACCCACACCCCAACCCTAAATCTAACCTTAACCCTAACCCTCAACCTAACCCTCACCCTAACCCAAACCCTGACGCTAACCCTCCCCCTCACCCTAACCCTCAACCTAACCCTTGCCCTCACCCTCACTCTAACCCTCATACTAACCCTAACCCTAACCCTAACCCTAAACCTAACACTAATCCTAACCCTAACATTAACACTAAACCTCACCCTTACCCCAAACCCTAACCTTAACCCTAACCCTCACCCTAAACCTCCCATTAACCCTAACCCTAACCCTCTCCCTCACCCTAACCCTCAACCGAACCGTTAATCTCGCCCTCATCCTAACCCTCACACTAACTCTAACACTCACCCTAACCCTAACCCTCATCCTCACCTTCGTGCTAACCCTCATCCTAACCCAAACCCTAACCCTATTCCTAACATTAACCCTCACCCTCGCCTTCACTCTAAACCTAACCTTAACCCTAACCCACACCCTCACCTTCAGCCTCATCAGCACCCTCACCCTAAACTTCAGCTTCACCCTCACCCTCACGCTAACCTTAACCCTAACCCTATCCCTCACCCTATACTTAAATCTCAACCTAACCCCCTAACCTAACCCTCACCTTCACCCTCAACCTAAACCTAAACCTAACCCTCACCCTAACCCTATGCTAACCCTAACGTTCACCATCACCCTCACCCTTACCCTAATCCTTAACTTCACCCTAAACCTAACCCTAAACTTAACACTAACCCTCACCCTAACCCTAACCCTACCCCTCACCCTACCCCTCACCCTAACCCTAAACCTAACCCTAACACTAACCCACACCCTAACCCTAACCCTAACCTTCACCCTCACCCTAACCCTGTCACCCTAACCTTCACCCTAACCCTAACCTTGACCCACATTCTAACCCTCACCCTAAACCTAACCTTAACACTAACCCTCACCCTCACCCTCAACCTCAACCTAACCCTAACCCTAACCCTAACCCTCACCCTTACCCTCACCCTCACCCTAACCTTCACACTCACCCTAAAGATCACCCTAACCAAACCCTCACCCTAACCTAACCCTAACCCTCACCCTAACCCTAACCCTCACCCGAACCCTAACCCTCATCCTCACCCACACACTAATCCTAACCCTAACCCTAAGCCTAAATTTCACCCTCCCCCTAACATTCACTCAAACATTTTCCCTCACCCTAATCCTAACCCTAACGCTCACACTAACCCTAACCTTCACACTCACCCTTACCCTAAGCCTAACCCTCACCCTCACCCCCACCCTAACCCTAACCCTCACCCTCACCCTCACCCTCACCCTCAACCTAACGCTAACCCTAATCCTAATCCTAACCCTAACCCTCACACTATCCCTCACCCTAAACCTAACCGTAAACCTCTCCCTTCCCTCCCCTTCCCCCTCACCCTAACCCAAACAAAAACCCTAACCCCAACCCTAACAATAACCCTCAACCTAACCCTAACCCCATCACTAAAACTAACCCTCACCCTCACCCTCACTCTCACCCTCAGCGTAACCCTAACCATAATCCTAATCCTAACCCTAACCCTCACCCTCATCCTAAATGTTACCCTAACCTTAAACCTCACCCTCAACCTCACCTTTAACCTCACCCTAACCCTAACAATAAACCTAACCCTAACCCTAACCCTCACCCTAACCCTAACCCTCACAGTAAACCGAACCCTTACCCTAACCCTAAGTTGCAACCTAACCCACATCCTAACCCTAACCCTAACAGTAATCCTCAGCCTCACCCTAACCCTCACCATCACCCTAACCCTCACCCTAAACCTAAACCTCACCCACACCCTAAACCTAACCCTCACCCCCACCCTAACCCTAAACCTAGCCCTCACCCTAACCCTCACCCTCAACCTCATCCTCACACTCAGCCTAAGCCTAACCCTAAACTTAACACTAGTCCTAAACATAATCTCACCCTCACCCTCACCCTAACGCTAACCCTAACCCTAACACTAACCTTAATGCTCACCCTCAGCCTAGATCTCACCATAACCCTAACCCTAACCCTCACACTAACCCTCAACCTGACCCACACCCTCACCTTTAACCTAACCCTCACCCTAACCCTAAGACTCATCCTAACCCTTACACTCACCCCTAACTGTAACCCCAACCCTAACCCTAACCCTCACACTAACCATAAACCTAACCCTAACCCTACCCCTCACCCTAACCCTAAACCTAACCTTAACCCTAACATTAATTCTCACACTAAACCTAAATCTCACCCTCACCCTCACTCTAACCCTAATGTTAACCCTAAACCTCACCCTCAGACTAAACCTACACCTCAACATAACCATAACCCTACCCCTCAGCCTACTCCTCACCCTAACCCTCACCCTAACACTCAGGCTAACCCTCACCCTCACTCTCATCCTAAACCGCACTCTAACACTTACCCTTACCCTAACCCTAATGCTAACCCTCACCCTCACCCTCACCCTCAGACTAAACCTAATCCTAACCCTAATACTAACCCTAACCCTCACCCTCACCCTCACCCTAACCTTAACCCTAACCCTAAACCTAAACTTCACCCTCACCCTCATCCTAAACCTCATCCTCACACTCACCCTCACCTTAACCCTCACCCTAACCCTAAATCTCACCCTAGCCCTAATTCTCACCCTAACCCTAACCCTAACACTCACCCTCACCCTTATCCTAACCCTAAACCTCACCCTCACCCTAACCCTCATCCTAACCAAAATGCTAACACTAAACGTCAACCTCACCCTAACCGGCACCGGAACCCTTACCATCACCTTAAGTGTAACCTTAAAACTTACCCTAATTCTCAGACTAAAACAAACCCTCATCCTAACCCTAACCCTACCCCTCAGCCTAGCCCTCACCCTAACACTAAACCTAACCCTAATTCTTTCCTATCCCTAAACCTAACCCTAACCCTCACACGCACCCTAGCCTTCACCCTAACCCTAACCCTAACCCTAACACTCAACCTAACCCTCACCCTCATCCTAATCCTAACCCTAAACTTCACCCTGACCCTAACTCTCACCCTAATCCTAACCTTAAACCTAAAACTCACCCTCACCCTAACCCTCACCCTTATGCTTACCTTCACCCTCACTCTCAACCTAACCCTAATCCTAACCCTAACCATCACCCTAACCCTAAACCTAACCCTAACCCTCACCCTAAACCTCACCTTAACCCTCACCCTCACACTTACCCTTACCCTCACCCTAACCCTAAACCTAACCCTAACCCTATCCCTCACACTAAATATAACCATCACCCGAACCGTAAACCTACCCCTCAATCTAACACTCATCCTAACCCTAACCCTAAACCTAAACCTAACCCACACCCTCAGCCTACACCTAAACCTAACCCTCACCGTAACACAGTCCCTCACCCTCACCCTCACCATCACCCTCAGTCTAAGCCTAACCCTAACCCTAATCCTAACCCTAACCATAACCCTAATCCTAACTCTAACCCTCACCCGCACCCTCACCCTAACTCTAACCTTCACCTTCACTCTAAACCTCTCCCTAACCCTTACACTCACCCTAACCTTATCCTAACCCTAACCTTAACCCTCACACTAATCCTCACCATAATCTTAACCCTAATTCTCACCTTAACCCTCACTCTCAACCTCACCCTCACCCTCACAATAAACCTAACCCTAAACCTAACACTAATCCTAAACCTAAATCTCACCCTCACCCTCACCCTAACACTCACCGTTAACCCTTACCCTCACCCTCAACCTCACCCTAACTCTGACGCTAACCCTCACCCTAACCCTAACCCTAACACTACCCCTCAGCCTAACCCTCAACCTAAACCTAACCCTAAACCTTATCCTCACCCTATAGCTAAACCTAACCCTAAGCCTCAGCCTAACCCTCCCCTTCACCGTAACCCTAATGCTAACATTAACCCTCAACCTCATCCTAAACCTCTCCCTAACCCTTACCCTCACCTTAACCCTATCCTTCCCCTTCACCCTAACCTTAACCCTAACCCTAACCCTAATCCTCACACTAACCCTAACCCTCACCCTAAACCTAACCGTACATATCACCCTAACGCTAACTTTAAACTAACCCTAACCCTAACCCATACCCTAACCCTAACACTAACCCTCAACCTAACTCTCACCCTAAACTTAAGCCTAGCCTTAACTCTCACATTACCCTCCCCCTTACCCTTACCCTCCCCCTTACCCTAACCCTAACCCTCAGCCTAACCCTCATCCTAACCCTAACCCTAACCCTCACCCTAACCTTAACCCTAACCCTAACCCTAATCCTCACACTAACCCTAACCCTCACCCTAAACTTAACCGTACACATCACCCTAACCCTAACTTTAACCTAACCCTCACCCTAACCCTAACCCTAAACCTCAAACTCACCCTAACCCTCACCGTCACCCTAACCCTCACTCTAACCATAACCCTCACCCACATCCTACCCTTCACCCTAACCCGAACCCGAACACTCACCCTAACAGACACCCTCAACCTAAACATCACCTTAACCCTAACCCTCACCCTAACATTAATCATAATCCTCACCCTCACCCTAACCTTAACACTAACCCTAAACCTAAACTTAAACCTCACCATAACCCACACCCTAACAGTCAGGCTAACCCTAACCCTCACTCTCACCCTAACCCTCACCGTAACTCTTACCCTCACCCTAACCCTAACCGTAACCCTAACCCTCACACAAAACCTAACCCTCTCCCTAACAATAACACTAACCCTACCCCTCACCCAAATACTCACGCTAACCCTAACCCTCACCCTAATCCTAAACTTAAGCATAGACCTCACCCTAGCCCTCACCCTAACCCTAAACCTAAAACTAACCATAACCCTAATCCTAAACCTAACTCTCACCCTCACCCTAACCCTCACCCTCAACCTCACCCTAACTCTCACCCTCACCCTAACCCTCACCCTAACCCTAACCATAACCCAAACCATCACCCTAAAACTAACTCTGACCCTCACCTTCACCCTCACCCTAAGCCTAACCCTAAACCTAAGCCTAGTCCTAAACCTAACCCTCACCCTCACCCTCAACCTAAACCTAAACCTCACCCTAACACTAACCCTAAACCTAGCCCACATCCTAATCCTTACCCTCACCGTCACTCTGACCCTCACCCTAACCCTAACCCTCACCCTAACACTAACCCTAAGCCTTACCCTCACCCTCACCCTAACCCTAACTCTAACCCTCACCTTAACACTAAACCTAACCCTAACCCTATACCTCAACATAATCCTCACCCTCACCATAACCCTAACGGTAACCGTAACCCTCACCCTAACCCTAACCCTATCCCTAATGCTATCCCTGTCACCCTGACCCTAACCCTCACTCTAACCCTTCCCCTCAACCTAACCCTAACCCTAACCCTAAACCTAAACCTCAATATAACCCTAACCCTAACCCTATCCCTCACCCTAACTCTTACCCTCACCGTCAATCTAACCCTCACCCTAACCATAACCCCCACCCTAAACCTAATCCTAACCCTCACCCTCACCCTAGTCATAACCCTAACCCTAACCCTCACCCTAATCCTAACCCTAACCGTAACCCTAACCCTCAACATAATCCTCAACCTCACACTCACCCTAACCCTAACCAGAACCCTAACCCTCACCCTAACACTAACCCTAACCCTAAAACTAATGCTATACTTAACCCTAACCCTCACGCTAAATCTCACTCTAACCCTTACCATCACCCTAACCCTAACCATAACCCTAAAACTAAACCTGAACCTAACCCTCACGTTAACCCTAAACCTAACCCTAACCCTCACTCTAACGCTCACCCTAACCCTCACTCTAACCCTAACACTCACTGTCACACTAACCCTCAACCTAAAATTTTCCCTCACCCTAATCCTAACCCTAACCCTAAGCTTAACCCTCAAACTAACCCTATCCCTCACCCTAACCCTAACCCTAACCCTCAACCTAACCCTAATCCTAACCCTAAACCTAATTCTCACCATAACCCTAAACCTCACCCTCACCCTCTCCCTCACTCTCAGCCTAACCCTAACCCTAACCATAATCCTAACCCTAACCCTCACCCTCACCCTCACCCTAACTCTAACCCTAACCCTAACCCTGACCCTCACCCTAACCCCAACCCTATCCCTAACCCTCAACATAACCCTAACCCTAACCCTAAAACTAATGCTATACCTAAATCTCACCCTCACCCTAACCCTCACTCTAACTCTTACCCTCACCCTAGCCCTCACCCTAACCCTAAACCTAAACCTTACCCTCACCCTAGCGCTCACACTATCCCTCAACCTAACCCTAACGCTAACCCAAACAGTCATTCTCACCCTAATCCTCACACTAACCCTTATCCTCACAGTAACCCTAACCCGCACATTAACGCTAACCCTCAACCTAACCCTAACCCTACCCTTCACCCTACCCCTCAGCCTAACCCTAACCCTAACCCTCACCCTAACCTTAACCCTAACCCTGACCTTCACGCAAACCTCACCTACACCCTCACCCTCACCCTCAGCCTAACCCTATCCCTAACCCTAAACCTGAACCTCACCCTAACCCTAAACCTCTCCCTCACCCACACCCTCACCTTCAGCCTATCCCTAACCCTAATCCTAACCCTAACCCTCACACTCCCCCTCACCCTAACTCTAACCCTAACCCTAACGCTGACTTTCACCCTAACACCAAACCTATCCTTAACCCTCAACCTAACCCTAACCCTAACCCTCACCCTCGCCCTAACCCTCACCCTAAACTTTACCCTCAACCTAACCGAAACCCTAACCCTAAACTTAACACTCACTAACCCTAACCCTAACCCTCATCCTAATCCTAACCATAACTGTAACACTCACCCCCACCCTAACCCTAACCCTAACCCTAACCCTCACCATAACACTTAAACTAACCCTCACACTCACACTAACAATAAACCTAACCCTAACCCTAACCCTCACACTCACCCTAACCCTAACCCTCAGCCTAACCCTCATCCTAAACCTAACCCTAACCCTAACCCTCACCCTCACCCTAAGCCTAAGCCTAACCCTAACCTCACCCTAACCCTAAACCTCACCCTCAGCCTAACACTCACCCTAACCATTACCCTCAACCTAACCGTATCCCTAACCCTAAACCTAACCCTAACTCTCACCCGAACACTCTCCCTCACCCTAAACCTCACCCTAAGCCTTACCCTCACCCTAACTCTAATCCTAACCCTTACTCTAACTCTCACCCGAAACCTAAACTTATCCCTAACACTCATCCTAACCCTAACCCTCACACTACCCCTAACCCTAACTCTCACCCTCACCCTCACCTTCACCCTAAACCTCACCCTAACCCTCACCCAAACTCTAACGCTAACCCTAATCCTCACCCTCACTCTAAACCTCACCCTAATCCTTACCATCAACAAATCCCTAACCCTAACCCTAGCCATAATCCTCACACTAACCCTAAACCTAAACCTCACCCTAACGCTCACCCTAACCCTAATCGTCACCCTCACCCTAACCCTTACTGTCACCTTAACCCTCACCCTAACCCTAACCGTCACCCAAACCCTAACCCTCACCTTCACCCGAACCCTCACCCGAACCCTCAAACTAACCCCAATCCTAACCCTCAACCAACCCTAACCCTCACCCTAATCCTAAATCTAACCCTCACCCTCAACCTCATCCTTACCCTAACCCTAACCCTAATCCTCAACATAACCCTCAACCTAATCCTAACGGTAACCCAAACCCTCACTCTCACCCTGATCCTCACCCTAACCCTTATCCTCACACAAACCCTAACCTGAACGCTAACCCTCACACTAACCCTAACCCTCATACTAACCCTAACCCTGCCCCTCACCCTAACCCTCACCCTAACCCTAACCCTACCCTCACCTTAACCCTAACCCTAACCCTCACCCTCACCATAACCCTCACCTACCCCTCACACTGACCCTTGCCCTCACTCTAAACCTAAACCTAACTCTCACCCTCACCCTCACCCTCATCTTCACCCTCACCCTAACCCTAAAAATAACCCTAACCTTCACACTAACCCTAACCCTCACCTTCACCCTCGCCCTCACCCTCTCCCTCACCCTAAACCTAACCCGCAACCTAACACTCTCCCTATCCCTAACGCTAACCCTAACCCACACCCTCACCCTAACCCTCAACCTAACATTATCCCTACACCTTACAATAACTCTCAGCCTAACCCTAACCCTAACTCTTACCCTAACCCTAACCCTAAACATAAACCTAAGCCTCAAGCACACCCTAACCCTCACCTCACCCGAACCCTCACCCTCACCCTAACACTCACCCTCACAGTCACAGTAAATATTAACCTAACCCTAACCCTCAGCCTAAACCTAACCCTCAACCTAACCCAAACCCTCACACTGACCCTCACCCTAAACCTAACCCTAACCCTAACCCTCACCCTAACCCTTACCCTAAATCTAACCCTCACCCTAAACCTAACACTCACCCTCACACTCCCACTCACCCTAAGCCTAACCCTAACCATACAAATAACCCTAACCCTAACCCTAATGCTAACTCTAACCCTCAGACTAAACCTAACCATCACACTAACACTAAACCTACCCCTCACCCTAACCCTCTCCCTCACCCTAACTCTAATCCTCACCCTCACCCTCACACTAACCCTAACCCTAACCCTAACTCTCACCCTCATCTTAGCCCTCACCCTATCCCTAATCCTATACCTAATCCTCACCCTCACCCTCAGCCTCACCCTCACATTAGCCCTCACCTTAACACTAACCCTCACCCTAACCCTAACCCTAACCCTCACCCTCACCCAAACGCTAACTCTAAATATAACCCTAACACTCAACCTAAACCTAACCCTAAACCTAATGCTAACCATAAACCTCACACCCTAACCCTCACTGTAACCATTCCCTTCACCCTAACCCTAACCCTAACCCTCACACTAAACCTAACCCTCACCCTAACCCTAATGCTACCCCTCAGCGTAACCCTCAACCTAAACCTAACCCTAACCCTAATCCTCACCCTGTCCTTAACCTTAACCCAAAGCCTCACCCTAACCCTCACCCTAACCCTCACCATAACCCTTACCCTTACCCTAACCCTAACCCTCACACTCAGCCTAACCCTCACCCTAACACTTACCCACACCCTAAACCTCCCCCTCCCCCTCCCCTACCCCTCTCCCTAACCCTCACCCTGACCCTAACCCTAACACTAAACCTCACCCTCAACCTCACCCTCACCTGCACCTTCAACCTAACCCTCACCCTCATCCTCACCCTAACCCGAACCCTCACGCTAAACATCACCCAAACCCTAACCCAAACCCTAACCCTAACCCTATCCCTAACCCTCACCCTCACCCTCACCCTAACTCTCACCCTAACCCTTACCCTCAACTTAACACTAACCATTAACCTAACCATAACCCTCACACTAACCGTAACCCTCACCCTCACCCAAACCCTAACCCTAACCTTCACCCTCACCCCGACTGTCACCCTCAGCCTAAACCTAACCCTAACCCTATTCCCAATCCTAACCCTCACCGTCACCCTCACCCTAAACCTAAACCTAATCCTAACCCTCACACACACCCTCAGCCTCACCCTCAGCCTAAACCTCACACTCACCCTAACCCTCATCGTCACCCTAAACATCACCATAAACCTAACACTCAAATTAACCCTAACCCAACTCTCACCCTAAACTTAACCTCAGCTTAACCCTCACCCTCACCCTAATCCTCTCCCTAACCCTAACCCTTACCTAACCAAAACCTTCACTCTCACCCTAACCATCACCCTCACCCTAGCCCTCACCCTAAACCTAACCCTAATCCTAACCCTCACCCTCAACTCCCCTTTCCCCCTCAGCCTTACCCTAAACCTAATCTTAATCCTAACCCTAACCCTCAACCCCAGCCTCACCCTCACCCTCACCCTAACGCTGACACTAACCCTCACCCTCACCCTCACCCTAACCCTAACCCTAACAATAACCCTAACCCTAGCCCTAACCCGAACCCTAACCCTAAAACTCACCCTAATCCTAAACCTCACCCTGACCCTCACCATCACAGTAAACATCACACTAACCCTAACCCTCACACTAACCCTAACCCTAACCCTCACCCAAACTTTCACCCTCACCCTCAGCCTAACCCTAACCCTAACCCTAAGGCTAACCGTAACCCTCACCCTCACCCTACCACTACCCCTACCCTAAGCCTCACCATAACCCTAACCCTAACCCTAACCCTCACCCTCAACCTAACCCTCACCCTGACACTCAGCCTAAACCTCATCCTAAACCTAAACCTAACGCTCACACTCACACTAACCCTAACCCTAATCCTAACCCTCACCCTCACCCTAACCCTCACCCTAAACCTTACCCTCAACCTAACCCTATCCCTAACCCTAAACGTAACCCTAACTCTCACCCGAACACTCACCCTCACACTACAGCTCACCCTCACACTAAAAATTGCCCTAACCCTAACCCTCACCCTAACCCTCACCGTAACCCTAACACTCACACTAACCCTAACCCTAACCCTCACCCTCACCCTCACCCTCACCCTAACCCTCACCCTAACTCGCATCCTAACACTAATCCTCACCCTAACCCTAATCCTAACCCTTACCTAACCGAAAACGTCACCCTAACCCTGACCCTCACCCTAACCCTCACCCTCACCCAAGCCCTCAACCTAACACTAACCCTCACCCTAACCCTAACCCTAAAACTCACTTTCAAGCTCACCGTAATCCTAAACCTAACCCTCACCCTCACCCTAACCCTAACCGTCACCCTAACCGTAACCTTAACCCTCAACCAAACCATAACCCTCACCCTAAACTTTACCCTCACCCTAAACTTTGTCCTAACCCTAAACCTAACCCTCACACTAACCCTAAACCTAACCCTCAGCCTAAACCTTATCCTAACCCTAACCCTCACCCAAACCCTAACCCTAACACTAACCCTCACACTAACGCTAACCCTAACCCTCAGCCTAACCCTCACCCTAACCCTAACAATAACCCTAACCCTTACACTCACCCTAACCCTAACCCTAACCCTAACCCTCACCCTCACACTAACCCTCATCCTAAACTTTACCCTCAACCTAACTCAAACCTTAAGCCTAAACCTAACACTCACACTAACCCTAAACCTAACCCTCAGCCTAACCCTTTTCCTATCCCTAAACCTAACCCTTACCCTCACCCTAACCCTAATCCTAACCCTAATACGAACACTAACCCTCAGCCTAACCCTCACCCTAATCCTCACACTCACCCAAACCTCTCCCTAACCCTACCCCTACCCCTCCCCATAACCTCACCCTAAGCCTAACCCTCAACCTAACCCTAAACCTAACCATAATTCTCACCCTCACACTAACACTAAACCTAACGTTAACCCTCATGCTAACCCTAATCCTCACCCACACCCTAACACTCACCCTCACCCTCACCCTTACCCGAACCCTCATCCTCACCCTAACCCGAACCCTCACGCTAAACATCACCCAAACCCTAACCCAAACCCTAACCCTAACCCTATCCCTAACCCTCACCCTCACCCTCACCCTAACTCTCACCCTAACCCTTACCCTCAACTTAACCCTAACCATTAACCTAACCATAACCCTCACACTAACCGTAACCCTCACCCTCACCCAAACCCTAACCCTAACCTTCACCCTCACCCTGACTGTCACCCTCAGCCTAAACCTAACCCTAACCCTATTCCCAATCCTAACCCTCACCGTCACCCTCACCCTAAACCTAAACCTAATCCTAACCCTCACGCACACCCTCACCCTCACCCTCACCCTAAACCTCACACTCCCACTCACCCTAACCCTCATCGTCACCCTAAACATCACCATAAACCTAACCCTCAAATTAACCCTAACCCAACCCTCACCCTAAACCTAACCTCAGCTTAACCCTCACCCTCACCCTAATCCTCTCCATAACCCTAACCCTTACCTAACCAAAACCCTCACTCTCACCCTAACCATCACCCTTACCCTAGCCCTCACCCTAAACCTAACCCTAATCCTAACCCTCACCCTCAACCCCCCCTTCCCCTTCAGCCTTACCCTAAACCTAATCTTAATCCTAACCCTAACCCTCAACCCCACCCATACCCTCACCCTCACCCTAACCCTAACACTAACCCTCACCCTCAACCTCACCCTAACCCTAACCCTAACAATAATCCTAACCCTAGCCCTAACCCGAACCCTAACCCTAAAACTCACCCTAATCCTAAACCTCACCCTGACCCTCACTATCACAGTAACCATCACACTAACCCTAACCCTCACTCTAACCCTAACCCTAACCCTCACCCAAACTTTCACCCTCACCCTCAGCCTAACCCTAACCCTAACCCTAACCCTAATTCTAACCCTAACCCTCACCATCACCCTAACCCTAACCCATACACTCACCCTCAACATCAACCGCACCCTCACCCTCAATCAAACCCTCACCCTCACCCTCACCCTCGCCCTAACACTCACCCTCACCCTATCCCTCACCTTAACACTAACCCTCACCCTATCCCTAACCCTAACCCTCACCTTCAACCTAACGCTAACTCTAAACCTAACCTTAACACTCAACCTAACCCTAACCCTAACCCTAATGCTAACCCTAAACCTCACACCCTAACCCTCATCGTAACCATTCCCTTCCCCCTAACCCTAACCCTAACCCTCACACTAAACCTAACCCTCACACTAACCCTAATGCTACCCCTCAGCCTAACCCTCAAACTAAACCTAACCCTAACCCTAATCCTCACCCTGTCCTTAACCTTAACCCAAAGCCTCACCCTAACCCTCACCCTAACCCTCACCCTAACCCTTACCCTTACCCTAACCCTAAACCTCACCCTCAGACTAACCCTCACCCTAATACTTACCCACACCATATACCTCACCCTAACCCTACCCCTACCCATCTCCCTAACGCTCACCCTAAACCTAACCTTAACCCTAATCTTAACCCACCCCTAAACCTCACCCAAACCCGAACCCTCACCCTCACCCGAACCCTCATCCTCACCTTAACCCTCACCCACACCCTGAACATCACCCAAACCCTAACACTCACCTTAACACTAACACTGACCTTAAACATCACCCTCACCCTAACCCTCACCCTAACCCATATCCTCACCCTAACACTAACCCTAACCCTAACCATAACCTTCACACTAACCATGACCCTCACCCTAACCCTAACCCTAACCCTAAGCTTCACCCTCACACTGACTTCACCTTCAGCCCAACCCAAACCCTAATCCTATTCCTAATTTTAACCCTCACCCTCACCCTCACCCTAAACCTAACCCTAACCCTAACCCTCACCCTAAACCTTATCCTCATACTAACCTTAACCCTAAACCTAAACCTCACACTAACCCTAACCCTCCCGCTAACCCTAAGAATACCCCTCACCCTAACCCTCACACAAACCTAACCCTTTCTCTAAGTCTAACCTTAACAGTAACCCTCACCTTATCCTCACACTAACCTTAACCCTAAACCTAAACCTCACACTAACCCTAACCCTCCCGCTAACCCTAAGAATACCCCTCACCCTAACCCTCACACTAAACCTAACCCTTTCTCTAAGTCTAACCTTAACAGTAACCCTCACCCTAACCCTAATCCTCACCCTAAACCCAACCCAAACCCTCACCCTCACTCTAACCCTCACCGTCACCCTAACACTCAACCTAACGCTAACGCTCACAAACACCCTAACCCTCAACCTAACCGTATCCCTACACCTCACAATAACTCTCACCCTAACCCTAACCCTAACTCTTACCCTAACCCTAACCCTAAACCTAAACCTAAGCCTCAAGCACACCCTAACCATCACCTCACCAAACCCTCACCCTCACCCTAACACTCACCCTCACCCTAACCCTCACTGTCACAGAAAATATCACCCTAACCCTAACCCTGAGCCTAAACCTAAACCTCAACCTAACCCTAACCCTCACACTGACCCTCACCCTAAACCTAACCCTAACCCTAACCCTCACCCTAACCCTTACCCTAAACCTAACCCTCACCCTAAAACTAACACTCACCCTCACACTCCCCCTCACCTTAAGCCTAACCATAACCATACAAATAACCACAACCCTAAACCTAATGCTAACTCTAACCCTCACACTAAACCTAACCATCACACTAACCCTAACCCTACACATCACCCTAACACTCTCCCTCACCCTAACCCTAATCCTCACCCTCACCCTAACCCTAACCCTAACCCTAACCCTCACCCTCATCTTAGCCCTCACCCTATCCCTAATGGTATACCTAATCCTCACCCTCACCCTCACCCTCACCCTCACCCTAACACTCACCCTCACCCTAGCCCTCACCTTAACACTAACCCTCACCCTAACCCTAACCCTAACACTCACCCTCACCCTAACGCTAACTCTAAACCTAACCCTAACACTCAACCTAACCCTAACCCTAAACCTAATGCTAACCCTAAACCTCACACCCTAACCCTCACCGTAACCATTCCCTTCACCCTAACCCTAACCCTAACCCTCACACTAAACCTAACCCTCACCCTAACCCTAATGCTACCCCTCAGCCTAACCCTCAACCTAAACCTAACCCTAACCCTAATCCTCACCCTGTCCTTAACCTTAACCCAAAGCCTCACCCTAACCCTCACCCTAACCCTCACCATAACCCTTACCCTTACCCTAACCCTAACCCTCACCCTCAGCCTAACCCTCACCCTAACACTTACCCACACCCTAAAACTCACCCTAACCCTACCTCTAACCCTCTCCCTAACCCTCACCCTAAACCTAACCTTAACCCTAATCTTAACCCACCCCTAAACCTCACCCGAACCCGAACGCTCACCCTCACCCGAACCCTCATCCTCACCCTAACCCTCACCCTCACCTTGAACATCACCCAAACCCTAACACTCACCCTAACACTAACACTGACCCTAAACATCCCCCTCACCCTAACCTTCACCCTAACCAATATCCTCACCCTAACACTAACCCTAACCCTAACCATAACCTTCACACTAACCATGACCCTCACCCTAACCCGAACCCTAACCCTAAGCTTCACCCTCACACTGACTTCACCCTCAGCCCAACCCAAACCCTAACCCTATTCCTAATCCTAACCCTCACCCTCATCTTCACCCTAAACCTAACCCTAACCCTAACACTCACCCTAAACCTTATCCTCACACTAACAACCCTAACCCTAACCCTCACACTAACCCTAACCCTTCCGCTAACCCTACCAATACCCCTCACTCTAACCCTAACCCTCAACCTAACCCAAACCCTCACACTGACCCTCACCTAAACCTAACCCTAACCCTAACCCTCACCCTAACCCTTACCCTAAACCTAACCCTCACCCTAAACCTAACACTCACCCTCACACTTCCCCTCACCCTAAGCCTAACCCTAACCATACAAATAACCCTAACCCTAACTCTAATGCTAACTCTAACCCTCACACTAAACCAAACCATCACACTAACCCTAAACCTACCCCTCACCCTAACCCTCTCCCTCACCCTAACCCTAATCCTCACCCTCACCCTAACCCTAACCCTAACCCTAACCCTCATCCTCATCTTAGCCCTCACCCTATCCCTAATCCTATACCTAATCCTCACCCTCACCCTCACCCTCACCCTCACCCTCACCCTAACACTCACCCTCACCCTAGCCCTCACCTTAACACTAACCCTCACCCTAACTCTAACCCTAACCCTCACCCTCACCCTAACGCTAACTCTAAACCTAACCCTAACACTCAACCTAACCCTAACTCTAAACCTAATGCTAAGCCTAAATCTCATACCCTAACCCTCACTGTAACCATTCCCTTCACCCTAACCCTAACCCTAACCCTCACACTAAACCTAACCCTCACCCTAACCCTAATGCTACCCCTCAGCCTAACCCTCAACCTAAACCTAAACCTAACCCTAATCTTCACCCTGTCCTTAACCTTAACCCAAAGCCTCACCCTAACCCTCACCCTAACCCTTACCCTTACCCTAACCCTATCCCTCACCCTCAGCCTAACCCTCACCCTAACACTTACCCACACCCTAAACCTCACCATACCCCTACCCCTACCCCTTTCCTTAACCCTCAACCTAAACCTAACCTTAACAGTAATCTTTACCCTCCCCTAAACCTCACCCAACCCTCACCCGAACCCTCACCCGAACCCTCATCCTCACCCTAACCCTCACCCTCACCCTGAACATCACCCAAACCCTAACACTCACCCAAACACTAACACTGACCCTAAACATCACCCTCAACCTAACCCTCACCCTAACCCATATCCTCACCCTAACACTAACCCAAACCCTGACCATTACCTTCACACTAACCATGTCCCTCACCCTAACCTTAACCCTAACCCTAAGCTTCACCCTCAAACTGACTTCACCCTCAGCCCAACCCAAACACTAACCCTATTCCTAATCCTAACCCTCACCCTCACCCTCACCCTAAAGATAACCCTCACCCTAACCCTCACCCTAAACCTTATCCTCACACTAACCCTAACCCTAACCCTAACCCTCACACTAACCCTAACCCTCCCGCTAACCCTAAGAATACCCCTCACCCTAACCCTCACACTAAACCTAGCCCTAACCCTAACCCTTTCTCTAAGCCTAACCTTAACAGTAACCCTCACCCTAACCCTAACCCTACCCCTCACCCTAACCCTCACCCTAACCCTAACCCTCACCGTAAACCCAACCCAAACCCTCACCCTCACCCTAACACTCAAAATAACCCTAACCCTCACCCACACCCTAACCCTCACCCAAATCCTAACCCAAACACGCACCCTAACCCTAACACTCACACTAATCCTCAACCTCAATCTAATCTTCACCCTAAAAATAACGCTAACCCTTACCTAACAGAAACCCTCACCCTCACCCTCACCCTAAACCTAACCCTCAACCTAACACTCTCCCTATCCCTAACGCAAACCCAAACCCTCACCCTCACCCTAACCCTCAACCTAACCGTATCCCTACACCTCACAATAACTCTCACCCTAACCCTAACCCTAACTCTTACCCTAACCCTAACCCTAAACCTAAACCTAAGCCTCAAGCACACCCTAACCCTCACCTCACCCGAACACTCACCCTCACCCTAACACTCACCCTCACCCTAACCCTCACTGTCACAGAAAATATCACCCTAACCCTAACCCTCAGCCTAACCCTAACCCTCAACCTAACTCTAATCCTCACACTGACCCTCACCTTAAACCTAACCCTAACCCTAACCCTCACCCTCACCCTAACGCAAACTCTAACCCTAACCCTAACACTCAACCTAACCCTAACCCTAAACCTAATGCTAACCCTAAACCTCACACCCTAATCCTCACCTTAAACGTTCTCTTCACCCTAACCCTAACCCTAACCCTCACACTCAACCTAATCCTCACCCTAACCCTCAACCTAACCCTTACCCTTACCCTAACCCTAACCCTCACCCTCAGCCTAACCCTCACCCTAACACTTACCCACACCCTAAACCTCCCCCTCCCCCTCCCCCTACCCCTCTCCCTAACCCTCACCCTAAACCTAACCTTAACCCTAATCTTAACCCACCCCTAAACCTCACCCGAGTCTGAAACCTCACCCTCACCCTCACCCTCAACCTCACCCTAACCCTCACCCTCACCCTGAACATCACCCAAACCCTAACACTCACCCTAACACTAACACTAACCCTAAACATCACCCTCACCCTAACCCACATCCTCACCCTAACACTAAACCTAACCCTAACCATAGCCTTCACACTAACCATGACCCTCACCCTAACCCTAACCCTAACCCTAAGCTTCACCCTCACACTGACTTCACCCTCAGCCCAACCCAAACCCTAACCCTATTCCTAATCCTAACCCTCACCCTCACCCTAAACCTAATCCTAACCCTAAACCTCACCCTAAACCTTATCCTCACACTAACCCTAACCCTAACCCTAACCCTCACACTAACCCTAACCCTCCCGCTAACCCTAAGAATACCCCTCACCCTAACCCTCACACTAAACCTAGCCCTAACCCTAACCCTTTCTCTAAGCCTAACATTAACTGTAACCCTCACGCTAACCCTAAACCTACCCCTCACCCTAACCCTCACCCTAAACCTCACCCTAACCCTAACCCTCACCCTTAACCCAACCCAAACACTCACCCTCACCCTAACCCTCACCGTCACCCTAACACTCAACCTAACCCTAACCCTCACCCACACCCTAACCCTCACCCAAATCCTAACCCTAAGCCGCAAGCTAACCCTAACACTCACACTAATCCTCAACCTCAATCTAATCCTCACCCTAAAAATAACGCTAACCCTTACCTTACAGAAACCCTCACCCTCACCTTCACGCTCACCCTCACCCTCACCCTCACCCTAAACCTAACCCTCAACCTAATCCTCTCCCTATCCCTAACGCTAACCCTAACCCTCACCTTCACCCTAACCCTCAACCTAACCCTATCCCTACACCTCACAATAACTCTCACCCTAACCCTAACCCTAACTCTTACCCTAACCCTAACCCTAAACCTAAACCTAAGCCTCAAGCACACCCTTACCCTCACCTCACCCTCACCCTCACCCTCACCCTAACACTCACCCTCACCCTAACCCTCACTGTCACAGTAAATATCACCCTAACCCTAACCCTCAGCCTAACCCTAACCCTCAACCTAACCCTAACCCTCACACTGACCCTCACCCTAAACCTAACCCTCACCCTAAACCTAACACTCATCCTCACACTTCCCCTCACTCTATGCCTAACCCTAACCATACAAATAACCCTAACCCTAACCCTAATGCTAACTCTAACCCTCACTCTAAACCTAACCATCACACTAACCCTAAACCTATCCCTCACCCTAACCCTCTCCCTCACCCTAACCCTAATCCTCACCCTCACCCTAACCCTAACCCTAACTCTAACCCTCACCCTCATCTTAGCCCTCACCCTATCCCTAATCCTAAACTTAATCCTCACCCTCACCCTCACCCTCACCCTAACACTCACTCTCACCCTAGCCCTCACCTTAACACTAACCCTCACCCTAACCCTAACCCTAACCCTCACCCTCACCCTAACGCTAACTCTAAACCTAACCCTAACACTCAACCTAACCCTAACCCTAAACCTAATGCTAACCCTAAACCTCACACCCTAACCCTCACCGTAACCATTCCCTTCACCCTAAACCTAACCCTAACCCTCACACTAAACCTAACCCTCACCCTAACCCTAATGCTACTCCTCAGCCTAACCCTCAACCTAAACCTAACCCTAACCCTAATCCTCACCCTGTCCTTAACCTTAACCCAAAGCCTCACCCTAACACTCACCCTAACCCTCACCCTAACCCTTACCCTTACCCTAACCCTAACCCTCACCCTCAGCCTAAACCTCACCCTAACACTTACCCACACCATAAACCTCACCCTAACCCTACCCCTACACATCTCCCTAAACCTAACCTTAACCCTAATCTTAACCCACCCCTAAACCTCACCCAACCCGAACCCTCACCGTCACCCGAACCCTCATCCTCACCCTAACCCTCACCCTCACCCTGAACATCACCGAAACCCTAACACTCACCCTAACACTAACACTAACCCTAAACCTCATCCTCATCCTAGCCCTCACCCTAACACTAAACCTCACCCTAACCCTCACCCTCACCCTAAACCTCACCCTCACCCTAACCCTCACCCTAACCCTAACGCTATCACTACCCATCATTCTAACCCCCACCCTAACCCTAACGCTAAACCTAACCCTTTCCCTAAGGCTAACCCTAACCCTTACCCTCATCCTAACCCTAACCCTGCCCCTCACCCTAACCCTAACCCTAACCCTCACCTTAACCTTAACCCTAACCCTCACCCTCACCATAACCCTCACCCTACCCCTCACACTGACCCTTGCCCTCACTCTAAACCTAACCCTAACTCTCACCCTCACCCTCACCCTCATCCTCAACCTCACCCTAACCCTAAAAATAACCCTAACCCTCACACTAACCCTAACCCTCACTTTCACCCTCACCCTCACCCTAAGCCTAACCCTAACCCTAACCCTAATCCTAAACCTAAACCTCACACTCACCCTCACCCTCACCCTAACCCTAACCCTAACAATAACCTTAACCCTCACCCTCACATTCAACCTTACCCTAACCGTAACCCTCACCCTAACCATAACCCTCACCCTCACCCTAACCCTAACTCTAACCCTAACCCTCACCCTAACCCTCACACTACCACTCACACTAATCCTAACCCTCACTCTCACCCTAGCCCTCACTCTAATACTTACCTTCACCCTAGCCCTAACCCTAACCCTCACACTAAACCTAACCCTCACCCCAACTCTAATCCTAAACCTAACCCTAATCCTAATCCTAACCCTCACACTCATCCTCACCCTAAGCCGAACCCCAACCCTCACCCTGACCCTAACCCTCACCCTCAACCTCAACATCACACTAACCCTAACCCTCACCCTAAACCTAACCCTAACCCTCACTTAAATCTAACCCTAATCCTTATGCTAACCCTAACCCTCACCTTCACCCTAGCTCTCATCCTAAGCATAATCCCAACAATAAACCTAAACCTAACCCTAAAGCTCACCCTAACCTTAAAGCTAACACTCACCCTCACCCTAACCCTAAACTTAAACCTAACCCTCACGCTCACCCTCACCCTAAGCCTTACCCTAAGCCTCACCCACACCCTAACCCTCACCCTGAACCTTACCCTCATCCTAACCGTAACCCTAACTTTCACCCTCACCCTAAACCTAACCCTAAAAATAACCCTAACCCTCAGAGTAAACCTAAACCTCAACCTAAACCTAACCATACCCCTCACCCTCACCCTAACCCTGACCCTAATGTAACCCTCACCCTCACCCTAACCCTCAACCTAACCCTCACCCTCATCCTCACCCTAACCCTCACCCTCACCCTAAACATCACACTAATCCTAAACCTCACCCTAACCCTAACCCTAACCCTAACCCTCACCTTAAACTTACACTAACCCTAACTATAATCCTCACCCTCACCCTCAACCTAAACCTCACGCTAACCCTTATCCTCACACTAACCCTAACCCTAAACCTAACCCTCACACTAACCCTAACCCTCCCGCTAACCCTAACAAAACCCCTCACCCTAACCCTCACACTAAACCTAGCCCTAACCCTAACCGTTTCTCTAAGCCTAACCTTAACAGTAACCCTCACCCTAACCCTAACCCTACCCCTCACCCTAACCCTCACCCTACCCCTCACCCTAACCCTCACCCTCACCCTAAACCCAACCCAAACCCTCACCATCACCCTAACCCTCACCGTCACCCTAACACTCAACCTAACCCTAACCCTCACCCACACCCTAACCCTCACCCAAATCCTAACCCAAACCCGCACCCTAACCCTAACACTCACACTAACCCTCAAAATCAACCTAAGCCTCACCCTAAAAATAACGCTAACCCTTACCTAACAGAAACCCTCACCCTCACCCTCACCCTCTCCCTCAAACTAAATCTAACACTCAACCTAACACTCTCCCTATCCCTAACGCTAAACCTAACCCACACCCTCACCCTAACCCTCAACCTAACCTTATCCTTACACCTCACAATAACTCTCACCCTAACCCTAACCCTAATTCTTACCCTAACCCTAACCCTAAACCTAATCCTAAGCCTCAAGCACACCCTAACCCTCCCCGCACCCTCACCCTCACCCTCACCCTAACCCTCACTGTCACAGTAAATATCACCCTAACCCTAACCCTCAGCCTAACCCTAACCCTCAACCTAACCCTAACCCTCACACTGACCCTCACCCTAAACCTAACCCTAACCCTAAACCTCACCCTAACCCTTACCCTAAACCTAACCCTCACCCTAAAACTAACACTCCCCCTCACACTCCCCCTCACCCTAAGCTTAACCCTAACTATACAAATAACCCTAACCCTAACCCTAATGCTAACTCTAACCCTCACACTAAACCAAACCATCACACTAACCCTAAACCTACCCCTCACCCTAACCCTCTCCCTCACCCTAACCCTAATCCTCACCCTCACCCTAACCCTAACCCTAACCCTAACCCTCACCCTCATCTTAGCCCTCACCCTATCCCTAATCCTATACCTAATCCTCACCCTCACCCTCACCCTAACACTCACCCTAACACTCACCCTCACCCTAGCCCTCACCTTAACACTAACCCTCACCCTAACCTTAACCCTAACCCTCACCCTCACCCTAACGCTAACTCTAATCCTAACCCTAACACTCAACCTAACCCTAACCCTAAACCTAATGCTAACCCTAAACCTCATACCCTAACCCTCACCGTAACCGTTCCCTTCACCCTAACCCTAACCCTAACCCTCACACTAAACCTAACCCTCACCCTAACCCTAATGCTACCCCTCAGCCTAACCCTCAACCTAAACCTAACCCTAATACTAATCCTCACCCTGTCCTTAACCTTAACCCAAAGCCTCACCCTAACCCTCACCCTAACCCTCACCATAACCCTTACCCTTACCCTAACCCTAACCCTCACCCTCAGCCTAACGCTCACCCTAACACTTACCCACACCCTAAACCTACCCCTCCCCCTACCCCTAACCCTCTCCCTAACCCTCACCCTCACCCTAACCCTAACACTAAACCTCACCCTCAACCTCACCCTCACCTGCACCTTCAACCTAACCCTCACCCTCATCCTCACCCTAACCCGAACCCTCACGCTAAACATCACCCAAACCCTAACCCAAACCCTAACCCTAACCCTATCCCTAACCCTCACCCTCACCCTCACCCTAACTCTCACCCTAACCCTTACCCTCAATTTAACCCTAACCATTAACCTAACCATAACCCTCACACTAACCGTAACCCTCACTTCACCCAAACCCTAACCCTAACCTTCACCCTCACCCCGACTGTCACCCTCAGCCTAAACCTAACCCTAACCCTATTCCCAATCCTAACCCTCACCGTCACCCTCACCCTAAACCTAAACCTAATCCTAACCCTCACGCACACCCTCACCCTCACCCTCACCCTAAACCTCACACTCACCCTAACCCTCATCGTCACCCTAAACATCACCATAAACCTAACCCTCAAATTAACCCTAACCCAACCCTCACCCTAAACCTAACCTCAGCTTAACCCTCACCCTCACCCTAATCCTCTCCCTAACCCTAACCCTTACCTAACCAAAACCCTCACTCTCACCCTAACCATCACCCTCACCCTAGCCCTCACCCTAACCCTAACCCTAATCCTAACCCTCACCCTCAACCCCCCTTCCCCCTCAGCCTTACCCTAAACCTAATCTTAATCCTAACCCTAACCCTCAACCCCAGCCTCACCCTCACCCTCACCCTAACGCTAACACTAACCCTCACCCTCACCCTCACCCTAACCCTAACCCTAACAATAACCCTAACCCTAGCCCTAACCCGAACCCTAACCCTAAAACTCACCCTAATCCTAAACCTCACCCTGACCCTCACCATCACAGTAAACATCACACTAACCCTAACCCTCACACTAACCCTAACCCTAACCCTCACCCAAACTTTCACCCTCACCCTCAGCCTAACCCTAACCCTAACCCTAAGGCTAACCGTAACCCTCACCCTCACCCTACCACTACCCCTACCCTAAGCCTCACCATAACCCTAACCCTAACCCTAACCCTCACCCTCAACCTAACCCTCACCCTGACACTCAGCCTAAACCTCATCCTAAACCTAACCCTAACCCTCACACTCACACTAACCCTAACCCTAACTCTAACCCTCACCCTCACCCTAACCCTCACCCTAAACCTTACCCTCAACCTAACCCTATCCCTAACCCTAAACGTAACCCTAACTCTCACCCGAACACTCACCCTCACCCTACAGCTCACCCTCACACTAAAAATTGCCCTAACCCTACACGTCATCCTAACCCTCACCGTAACCCTAACACTCACACTAACCCTAAACCTAACCCACACCCTCACCTCACCCTCACCCTAACCCTCACCCTAACTCTCATGCTAACACTAATCCACACCCTAACCTTAATCCTAACCCTTACCTAACTGAAAACCTCATCCTCACCCTTACCCTCACCCTAACCCTCACCCAAGCCCTCACCCTAACACTAACCCTCACCCTAACCCTAAAACTCACTTTCAAGCTCACCGTAATCCTAAACCTAACCCTCACCCTCACCCTAACCCTAACCGTCACCCTAACCGTAAACCTAACCCTCAAACAAACCATAACCCTCACCCTAAACTTTACCCTCACCCTAAACTTTGTCCTAACCCTAAACCTAACCCTCACACTAACCCTAAACCTAACCCTCAGCCTAAACCTTATCCTAACCCTAAACCTAACCCTAACCCTCACCCAAACCCTAACCCTAACCCTAACCCTCACACTAACCCTAACCCTAACCCTCAGCCTAACCCTCACCCTAACCCTAACCCTAACCCTAACCCTTACACTCACCCTAACCCTAACCCTTACCCTAACCCTCACCCTCACACTAACCCTCATCCTAAACTTTACCCTCAACCTAACTCAAACCTTAAGCCTAAACCTAACACTCACACTAACCCTAAACCTAACCCTCAGCCTAACCCTTTTCCTATCCCTAAACCTAACCCTTACCCTCACCCTAACCCTAATCCTAACCCTAATACGAACACTAACCCTCAGCCTAACCCTCACCCTAATCCTCACACTCACCCAAACCTCTCCCTAACGCTACCCCTACCCCTCCCCATAACCTCACCCTAAGCCTAACCCTCAACCTAACCCTAAACCTAACCATAATTCTCACCCTCACACTAACACTAAACCTAATGTTAACCCTCATGCTAACCCTAATCCTCACCCACACCCTAACACTCACCCTCACCCTCACCCTTACCCGAACCCTCATCCTCACCCTAACCCGAACCCTCACGCTAAACATCACCCAAACCCTAACCCAAACCCTAACCCTAACCCTATCCCTAACCCTCACCCTCACCCTCACCCTAACTCTCACCCTAACCCTTACCCTCAACTTAACACTAACCATTAACCTAACCATAACCCTCACACTAACCGTAACCCTCACCATCACCTAAACCCTAACCCTAACCTTCACCCTCACCCCGACTGTCACCCTCAGCCTAAACCTAACCCTAACCCTATTCCCAATCCTAACCCTCACCGTCACCCTCACCCTAAACCTAAACCTAATCCTAACCCTCACGCACACCCTCACCCTCACCCTCACCCTAAACGTCACACTCACCCTAACCCTCATCGTCACCCTAAACATCACCATAAACCTAACCCTCAAATTAACCCTAACCCAACCCTCACCCTAAACCTAACCTCAGCTTAACCCTCACCCTCACCCTAATCCTCTCCTTAACCCTAACCCTTACCTAACCAAAACCCTCACTCTCACCCTAACCATCACCCTCAGCCTAGCCCTCACCCTAAACCTAACCCTAATCCTAAACCTCACCCTCAACCTCCCCTTCCCCTTCAGCCTTACCCTAAACCTAATCTTAATCCTAACCCTAACCCTCAACCCCACCCTCACCCTCACCCTCACCCTAACCCTAACCCTAGCCCTAACCCGAACCCTAACCCTAAAACTCACCCTAATCCTAAATCTCACCCTGACACTCACCATCACAGTAACCATCACACTAACCCTAACCCTCACCCTAACCCTAACACTAAACCTCACCCAAACTTTCACCCTCACCCTCAGCCTAACCCTAACCCTAGCCCTAATCCTAACCCTAACCCTCACCCTCACCCTAACCCTAACCCATACACTCACCCTCAACATCAACCGAACCCTCACCCTCAATCAAACCCTCACCCTCACCCTCACCCTCACACTAACCCTCAACCTCACCCTAAACATCACCCTAACCCTAACCCTCACCCTAAACCTAATCCTAACCCTCATCCTAACCCTAACCCTCAACCACACCCTAACCCTCACCCTCACCCTCACCCGAACACTCACCTTCACCCTAACACTCACCCTCAAAATAAACATCACCCTCACTCTAAATCTAATCCTATCCCTAACCCTAACCTTCACCCTGACCCTGACCATGACCCTCAGCCTAACCCTAACCCTAACACTATTACTAATTCTAACTCTCACCCTCACCCTCACCCTAAACATAATCCAACCCTCACCCTCACCACTACCCTCACCCTAACCCTCAACCTCACCCTCACACTAACCATCAACCTCACCCTAAACATCACCCTAACCCTAACCCTAACCCTCACCCTTACCCTAACCCTAACCCTCACCGTAACGCTAACCCTCACCCTAACCGTCACCCTAACCCTCACCCTCAAACTAGCCCTCACCCTAACTCTAACCCTAACCCTCACCCTCAACCTCCACTTCCCCCTCAGCCTTACCCTAACCCTAACTCTAATCTGAACCATAAACCTCAACCCCACCCTCATCCTAAACTAACCCTAAACCTAACGCTAACCCTCACCCTTACTCTCACCCTCACCCTAATCCTAACAATAACCCTAACCCTAACCCTAACCCTAAAATTCACCCTAACTCTAATCTTAACCCTAAACCTCAACCTGAGCCTCACCATCACACTAACCCTCACACTAACCCTAACCCTCTCCCTAACCCTAACCCTAACCCTCACACTTACTTTCACCGTCACCATCAGCCTAACACTAACCCTAACCTTAATCCTAACTCTAATCCTCACCCTCACCCTAACCCTAACACTAAACCTCACCCTCAACCTCACCCTCACCTGCACCTTCAACCTAACCCTCACCCTCATCCTCACCCTAACCCGAACCCTCACGCTAAACATCACCCAAACCCTAACCCTAACCCTATCCCTAACCCTCACCCTCACCCTCACCCTAACTCTCACCCTAACCCTTACCCTCAACTTAACCCTAACCATTAACCTAACCATAACCCTCACACTAACCGTAACCCTCACCCTAACCCAAACCCTAACCCTAACCTTCACCCTCACCCTGACTGTCACCCTCAGCCTAAACCTAACCCTAACCCTATTCCCAATCCTAACCCTCACCGTCACCCTCACCCTAAACCTAAACCTAATCCTAACCCTCACCCACACCCTCACCCTCACCCTCACCCTAAACCTCACACTCACCCTAACCCTCATCGTCACCCTAAACATCACCATAAACCTAACCTCAAATTAACCCTAACCCAACCCTCACCCTAAACCTAACCTCAGCTTAACCCTCACCCTCAAACTAATCCTCTCCATAACCCTAACCCTTACCTAACCAAAACCCTCACTCTCACCCTAACCATCACCCTCACCGTAGCCCTCACCCTAAACCTAACCCTAATCCTAACCCTCACCCTCAACCGCCCTTCCCCCTCAGCCTTACCCTAAACCTAATCTTAATCCTAACCCTAACCCTCAACCCCAGCCTCACCCTCACCCTCACCCTAACGCTAACACTAACCCTCACCCTCACCCTAACCCTAACCCTAACAATAACCCTAACCCTAGCCCTAACCCGAACCCTAACCCTAAAACTCACCCTAATCCTAAACCTCACCCTGACCCTCACCATCACAGTAACCATCACACTAACCCTAACCCTCACACGAACCCAACCCTAACCCTCACCCAAACTTTCACCCTCACCCTCAGACTAACCCTAACCCTAACCCTAACCCTAACCGTAATCCTCACCCTCACCCTACCACTACCCCTAACCCTAAGCCTCACCATAACCCTAACCCTAATGCTAACCCTAACCCTCACACTAACCCTAACCTTAACACTCAGCCTAAACCTCATCCTAAACCTAACCCTAAACCTCACACTCACCCTAACCCTAACCCTAACCCTCACCCTAACCCTAACCCTCACCCTCACCCTCACCCTAACCCTCACCCTAAACCTTACCCTCAACCTAACCCTATCCCTAACCCTAAACGTAACCCTAACTCTCACCCAAACACTCACCCTCACCCTAAAGCTCACCCTCACACTAAAAATTGCCCTAACCCTAACCCTCACCCTAACCCTCACCGTAACCCTAACACTCACACTAACCCTAACCCTAACCCTCACCCTCACCCTCACCCTCACCCTAACCCTCACCCTAACTCGCATCCTAACACTAATCCTCACCCTAACCCTAATCCTAACCCTTACCTAACCGAAAACGTCACCCTCACCCTTACCCTCACCCTAACCCTCACCCTCACCCAAGCCCTCACCCTAACACTAACCCTCACCCGAACCCTAAAACTCACTTTCAATCTCACCGTAACCCTAAACCTAACCCTAACCCTCATCCTAACACTAACCCTAAACCTAATGCTAACCCTAAAATTCACACTCAACCTAACCCTCACCCTAAACCTTACCGTCACCCTAACCCTAACCCTAAGAGTCACACTAAACGTAACCCTCAAACTAACTCTAACCCTACCCCTCAGCCTAGCCCTCACCCTTAACCTAACCGAACCCTAATCCTCACCCTATCCTTAACCTTAACCCAAACCCTCATCCTAACCCTCACCCTCACCCTAACCCTAATGCTAACCCTAACCCTCACACTCACCCTAACCCTCACCCTAACCTTACACTGACCCTAACCCTAACCCTCACCCTCAACTTAACCCTCACCCTAACACTTACCCACACCCTAACCCTCACCCTCACCCTAACCCTAACCGTCACCCTAACCCTCACCCAAACCATAACCCTCACCCTAAACTTTACCCTCACCTAAACTTTATCCTAACCCTAAACATAACCCTAACCCTCACCCAAACCCTAACCCTAACCCTAACCCTCACACTAACCCTAACCCTAACCCTCAGCCTAACCCTCACCCTAACCCTAACCATAACCCTAACCCTTACACTCACCCTAACCCTAACCCTTACCCTAACCCTCACCCTCACACTAACCCTCATCCTAAACTTTACCCTCAACCTAACTCAAACCTTAAGCCTAAACCTAACACTCACACTAACCCTAAACCTAACCCTCAGCCTAACCCTTTTCCTATCCCTAAACCTAACCCTTACCCTCACCCTAACCCTAATCCTAACCCTAATACGAACACTAACCCTCAGCCTAACCCTCACCCTAATCCTCACACTCACCCAAACCTCTCCCTAACCCTACCCCTACCCCTCCCCATAACCTCACCCTAAGCCTAACCCTCAACCTAACCCTAAACCTAACCATAATTCTCACCCTCACACTAACACTAAACCTAACGTTAACCCTCATGCTAACCCTAATCCTCACCCACACCCTAACACTCACCCTCACCCTCACCCTTACCCGAACCCTCATCCTCACCCTAACCCGAACCCTCACGGTAAACATCACCCAAACCCTAACCCAAACCCTAACCCTAACCCTATCCCTAACCCTCACCCTCACCCTCACCCTAACTCTCACCCTAACCCTTACCCTCAATTTAACCCTAACCATTAACCTAACCATAACCCTCACACTAACCGTAACCCTCACCCTCACCCAAACCCTAACCCTAACCTTCACCCTCACCCTGACTGTCACCCTCAGCCTAAACCTAACCCTAACCCTATTCCCAATCCTAACCCTCACCGTCACCCTCACCCTAAACCTAAACCTAATCCTAACCCTCACGCACACCCTCACCCTCACCCTCACCCTAAACCTCACACTCCCACTCACCCTAACCCTCATCGTCACCCTAAACATCACCATAAACCTAACCCTCAAATTAACCCTAACCCAACCCTCACCCTAAACCTAACCTCAGCTTAACCCTCACCCTCACCCTAATCCTCTCCCTAACCCTAACCCTTACCTAACCAAAACCCTCACTCTCACCCTAACCATCACCCTTACCCTAGCCCTCACCCTAAACCTAACCCTAATCCTAACCCTCACCCTCAACCCCCCCTTCCCCTTCAGCCTTACCCTAAACCTAATCTTAATCCTAACCCTAACCCTCAACCCCACCCTCACCCTCACCCTCACCCTAACCCTAACACTAACCCTCACCCTCAACCTCACCCTAACCCTAACCCTAACAATAATCCTAACCCTAGCCCTAACCCGAACCCTAACCCTAAAACTCACCCTAATCCTAAACCTCACCCTGACCCTCACTATCACAGTAACCATCACACAAACCCTAACCCTCACTCTAACCCTAACCCTAACCCTCACCCAAACTTTCACCCTCACCCTCAGCACCCTAACCCTAACCCTAACCCTAATTCTGACCCTAACCCTCACCCTCACCCTAACCCTAACCCATACACTCACCCTCAACATCAACCGCACCCTCAATCAAACCTCACCCTCACCCTCACCCTAACCCTAACCCTAGCCCTAACCCGAACCCTAACCCTAAAACTCACCCTAATCCTAAATCTCACCCTGACACTCACCATCACAGTAACCATCACACTAACCCTAACCCTCACCCTAACCCTAACACTAAACCTCACCCAAACTTTCACCCTCACCCTCAGCCTAACCCTAACCCTAGCCCTAATCCTAACCCTAACCCTCACCCTCACCCTAACCCTAACCCATACACTCACCCTCAACATCAACCGAACCCTCACCCTCAATCAAACCCTCACCCTCACCCTCACCCTCACACTAACCCTCAACCTCACCCTAAACATCACCCTAACCCTAACCCTCACCCTAAACCTAATCCTAACCCTCATCCTAACCCTAACCCTCAACCACACCCTAACCCTCACCCTCACCCTCACCCGAACACTCACCTTCACCCTAACACTCACCCTCAAAATAAACATCACCCTCACTCTAAATCTAATCCTATCCCTAACCCTAACCTTCACCCTGACCCTGACCATGACCCTCAGCCTAACCCTAACCCTAACACTATTACTAATTCTAACTCTCACCCTCACCCTCACCCTAAACATAATCCAACCCTCACCCTCACCACTACCCTCACCCTAACCCTCAACCTCACCCTCACACTAACCATCAACCTCACCCTAAACATCACCCTAACCCTAACCCTAACCCTCACCCTTACCCTAACCCTAACCCTCACCGTAACGCTAACCCTCACCCTAACCGTCACCCTAACCCTCACCCTCAAACTAGCCCTCACCCTAACTCTAACCCTAACCCTCACCCTCAACCTCCACTTCCCCCTCAGCCTTACCCTAACCCTAACTCTAATCTGAACCATAAACCTCAACCCCACCCTCATCCTAAACTAACCCTAAACCTAACGCTAACCCTCACCCTTACTCTCACCCTCACCCTAATCCTAACAATAACCCTAACCCTAACCCTAACCCTAAAATTCACCCTAACTCTAATCTTAACCCTAAACCTCAACCTGAGCCTCACCATCACACTAACCCTCACACTAACCCTAACCCTCTCCCTAACCCTAACCCTAACCCTCACACTTACTTTCACCGTCACCATCAGCCTAACACTAACCCTAACCTTAATCCTAACTCTAATCCTCACCCTCACCCTAACCCTAACACTAAACCTCACCCTCAACCTCACCCTCACCTGCACCTTCAACCTAACCCTCACCCTCATCCTCACCCTAACCCGAACCCTCACGCTAAACATCACCCAAACCCTAACCCTAACCCTATCCCTAACCCTCACCCTCACCCTCACCCTAACTCTCACCCTAACCCTTACCCTCAACTTAACCCTAACCATTAACCTAACCATAACCCTCACACTAACCGTAACCCTCACCCTAACCCAAACCCTAACCCTAACCTTCACCCTCACCCTGACTGTCACCCTCAGCCTAAACCTAACCCTAACCCTATTCCCAATCCTAACCCTCACCGTCACCCTCACCCTAAACCTAAACCTAATCCTAACCCTCACCCACACCCTCACCCTCACCCTCACCCTAAACCTCACACTCACCCTAACCCTCATCGTCACCCTAAACATCACCATAAACCTAACCTCAAATTAACCCTAACCCAACCCTCACCCTAAACCTAACCTCAGCTTAACCCTCACCCTCAAACTAATCCTCTCCATAACCCTAACCCTTACCTAACCAAAACCCTCACTCTCACCCTAACCATCACCCTCACCGTAGCCCTCACCCTAAACCTAACCCTAATCCTAACCCTCACCCTCAACCGCCCTTCCCCCTCAGCCTTACCCTAAACCTAATCTTAATCCTAACCCTAACCCTCAACCCCAGCCTCACCCTCACCCTCACCCTAACGCTAACACTAACCCTCACCCTCACCCTAACCCTAACCCTAACAATAACCCTAACCCTAGCCCTAACCCGAACCCTAACCCTAAAACTCACCCTAATCCTAAACCTCACCCTGACCCTCACCATCACAGTAACCATCACACTAACCCTAACCCTCACACGAACCCAACCCTAACCCTCACCCAAACTTTCACCCTCACCCTCAGACTAACCCTAACCCTAACCCTAACCCTAACCGTAATCCTCACCCTCACCCTACCACTACCCCTAACCCTAAGCCTCACCATAACCCTAACCCTAATGCTAACCCTAACCCTCACACTAACCCTAACCTTAACACTCAGCCTAAACCTCATCCTAAACCTAACCCTAAACCTCACACTCACCCTAACCCTAACCCTAACCCTCACCCTAACCCTAACCCTCACCCTCACCCTCACCCTAACCCTCACCCTAAACCTTACCCTCAACCTAACCCTATCCCTAACCCTAAACGTAACCCTAACTCTCACCCAAACACTCACCCTCACCCTAAAGCTCACCCTCACACTAAAAATTGCCCTAACCCTAACCCTCACCCTAACCCTCACCGTAACCCTAACACTCACACTAACCCTAACCCTAACCCTCACCCTCACCCTCACCCTCACCCTAACCCTCACCCTAACTCGCATCCTAACACTAATCCTCACCCTAACCCTAATCCTAACCCTTACCTAACCGAAAACGTCACCCTCACCCTTACCCTCACCCTAACCCTCACCCTCACCCAAGCCCTCACCCTAACACTAACCCTCACCCGAACCCTAAAACTCACTTTCAATCTCACCGTAACCCTAAACCTAACCCTAACCCTCATCCTAACACTAACCCTAAACCTAATGCTAACCCTAAAATTCACACTCAACCTAACCCTCACCCTAAACCTTACCGTCACCCTAACCCTAACCCTAAGAGTCACACTAAACGTAACCCTCAAACTAACTCTAACCCTACCCCTCAGCCTAGCCCTCACCCTTAACCTAACCGAACCCTAATCCTCACCCTATCCTTAACCTTAACCCAAACCCTCATCCTAACCCTCACCCTCACCCTAACCCTAATGCTAACCCTAACCCTCACACTCACCCTAACCCTCACCCTAACCTTACACTGACCCTAACCCTAACCCTCACCCTCAACTTAACCCTCACCCTAACACTTACCCACACCCTAACCCTCACCCTCACCCTAACCCTAACCGTCACCCTAACCCTCACCCAAACCATAACCCTCACCCTAAACTTTACCCTCACCTAAACTTTATCCTAACCCTAAACATAACCCTAACCCTCACCCAAACCCTAACCCTAACCCTAACCCTCACACTAACCCTAACCCTAACCCTCAGCCTAACCCTCACCCTAACCCTAACCATAACCCTAACCCTTACACTCACCCTAACCCTAACCCTTACCCTAACCCTCACCCTCACACTAACCCTCATCCTAAACTTTACCCTCAACCTAACTCAAACCTTAAGCCTAAACCTAACACTCACACTAACCCTAAACCTAACCCTCAGCCTAACCCTTTTCCTATCCCTAAACCTAACCCTTACCCTCACCCTAACCCTAATCCTAACCCTAATACGAACACTAACCCTCAGCCTAACCCTCACCCTAATCCTCACACTCACCCAAACCTCTCCCTAACCCTACCCCTACCCCTCCCCATAACCTCACCCTAAGCCTAACCCTCAACCTAACCCTAAACCTAACCATAATTCTCACCCTCACACTAACACTAAACCTAACGTTAACCCTCATGCTAACCCTAATCCTCACCCACACCCTAACACTCACCCTCACCCTCACCCTTACCCGAACCCTCATCCTCACCCTAACCCGAACCCTCACGGTAAACATCACCCAAACCCTAACCCAAACCCTAACCCTAACCCTATCCCTAACCCTCACCCTCACCCTCACCCTAACTCTCACCCTAACCCTTACCCTCAATTTAACCCTAACCATTAACCTAACCATAACCCTCACACTAACCGTAACCCTCACCCTCACCCAAACCCTAACCCTAACCTTCACCCTCACCCTGACTGTCACCCTCAGCCTAAACCTAACCCTAACCCTATTCCCAATCCTAACCCTCACCGTCACCCTCACCCTAAACCTAAACCTAATCCTAACCCTCACGCACACCCTCACCCTCACCCTCACCCTAAACCTCACACTCCCACTCACCCTAACCCTCATCGTCACCCTAAACATCACCATAAACCTAACCCTCAAATTAACCCTAACCCAACCCTCACCCTAAACCTAACCTCAGCTTAACCCTCACCCTCACCCTAATCCTCTCCCTAACCCTAACCCTTACCTAACCAAAACCCTCACTCTCACCCTAACCATCACCCTTACCCTAGCCCTCACCCTAAACCTAACCCTAATCCTAACCCTCACCCTCAACCCCCCCTTCCCCTTCAGCCTTACCCTAAACCTAATCTTAATCCTAACCCTAACCCTCAACCCCACCCTCACCCTCACCCTCACCCTAACCCTAACACTAACCCTCACCCTCAACCTCACCCTAACCCTAACCCTAACAATAATCCTAACCCTAGCCCTAACCCGAACCCTAACCCTAAAACTCACCCTAATCCTAAACCTCACCCTGACCCTCACTATCACAGTAACCATCACACAAACCCTAACCCTCACTCTAACCCTAACCCTAACCCTCACCCAAACTTTCACCCTCACCCTCAGCACCCTAACCCTAACCCTAACCCTAATTCTGACCCTAACCCTCACCCTCACCCTAACCCTAACCCATACACTCACCCTCAACATCAACCGCACCCTCAATCAAACCTCACCCTCACCCTCACCCTCACCCTAACACTCACCCTCACCCTATCCCTCACCTTAACACTAACCCTCACCCTATCCCTAACCCTAACCCTCACCCTCACCCTAATGCTAACTCTAAACCTAACCCTAACACTCAACCTAACCCTAACCCTAAACCTAATGCTAACCCTAAACTTCACACCCTAACCCTCATCGTAACCATTCCCTTCACCCTAACCCTAACCCTAACCCTCACAGTAAACCTAACCCTCACACTAACCCTAATGCTACCCCTCAGCCTAACAATCAACCTAAACCTAACCCTAACCCTAATCCTCACCCTGTCCTTAACCTTAACCCAAAGCCTCACCCTAACCCTCACCCTAACCCTTACCCTTACCCTAACCCTAACACTCACCCTCAGATTAACCCTCACCCTAATACTTACCCACACCCTAAACCTCACCCTAACCCTACCCCTACCCCTCTCCCTAACTCTCACCCTAAACCTAACCTTAACCCTAATCTTAACCCACCCCTAAACCTCACCCAAACCCGAACCCTCATCCTCACCCGAACCCTCATCCTCACCCTAACCCTCACCCTCACTCTGAACATCACCCAAACCCTAACACTCACCCTAACACTAACACTGCCCCTAAACATCCTCTCACCCTAACCCTCACCCTAACCAATATCCTCACCCTAACACTAACCCTAACCCTAACCATAACCTTCACACTAACCATGATCCTCACCCTAACCCTAACCCTAACCCTAAGCTTCACCCTCACACTGACTTCACCCTCAGCCCAACCCAAACCCTAACCCTATTCCTAATCCTAACCCTCACCCTCACCCTCACCCTAAACCTAACCCTAACCCTAAACCTCACCCTAAACCTTATCCTCACACTAACCCTAACCCTAACCCATACCCAAACCCTAAACCTAAACCTAAACCTCACCCTCACCCTAACCCTCACCGTCACCCTAACCCTCACCATAAACCAAACCCTCGAGCACAACCTAACCCTCACATTCACCCAAACCTTCACCCTCACCCAAACACACCCTCAGCCTGACCCTAACCCTCACAATAAATGTCACCCTAACCCTAACTCTCACCCTAACACTAAAACTAACCCTCACCCTAAACCTAACCCTCAACCTAAACCTAAACCTCACCCTGACATTCAAACTAAACCTAACCCTAACCCTCACCCTAACCCTTACCCTAACCCTGTACCTCACCCTAAACCTTACCCTCACCCTCACCCTAACCCTAAACGAAACCCTCACCCTAACGCTAGCCCTAAACCTTACTCTCACTCTAACACACACCCTAAACCTTATCCTCACACTAACCCAAACCCTAACCCTAACCCTCACCCTAACCCTATCCCGACACCTCACCCTAACTCTCACCCTAACCCTAACCCTAATCCTCACCCAAACCCTAACCCTAAACCTAAACCTCACCCTCACCCTAACCCTCACCGTCACCCTAACGCTCACCATAAACCAAACCCTCAAGCACACCCTAACACTCACATTCACCCTCACCCTCACCCTCACCCGAACACACCCTCACCCTAACCCTAACCCTCACAATAAATGTCACCCTAACCCCAACTCTCACCCTAACACTAAAACTAACCCTCACCCTCAACCTAATCCTAAACCTCACCCTGACCCTCAAACTAAACCTAACCCCATCCGTCACCCTAACCCTTACCCAAACCCTAACCCTCACCCTAAACCTAACCCTCACACTAACACTTACCCTCACACTAAACCTAAACCTAACACTCATCCTCACACTCAACCTCACCCTCACCCTAACCCTAACCCTCATCGTCACCCTAACACTAAACCTAATGCTAACCCTAAACCTCACCCTCACACTAACCCTCACCCTAACACTTACCCTCACCCTAACCCTAACCCCAACCCTCAGCCTAAACCTAACACTCACCCTAAACCTAACCCTAAACCTCACACTGTACCTGACCCTCACCCTAACCCTATCCAAACCCCTCAGCCTAACCCTCACCCTAAACCTAAACCTAAACCTAATCCTTACCCTATCCCTAACCTTAACCCTAACCCTCACACTAAACCTCATCCTCACCCTCACCCTAACCCTAATGCTAAACCTAACCCTCACCATAAACCTTACCTTCACCCTAACCCTAACCCTAAAACTAACCCTCACCCTAATCCTCACCCTAACCCTAACCCTCACCCTAACCCTCACCCTCGCCCTAACCCTCACGCTAAACTTTACCCTCAAACTAACCGAAACCCTAACCCTAAACCTAACACTCACTAACCCTAACCCTAACCCTCAGCCTAACCCTCATCCTAACCCTAACCCTGACCGTAACCCTCACCCTCACCCTCATCCTAACCCTCACCATAACCCTAAACCTAACCCTAACCCTAACCCTCACACTCACCCTAACCCCAACCCTCAGCCTAACCCTCATCCTAAACCTAACCCTAACCCTCACCCTCACCCTAACCCTAAGCCTAACCCTAACCTCACCCTAACCCTAAACCTCACCCTCAGCCTAACACTCACCCTAACCGTTACCCTCAAGCTAACCCTATCCCTAACCCTAAACCTAACCCTAAATCTCACCCGAACACTCTCCCTCACCCTAAACCTCACCCTCACACTAAAAATCTCCCTAACCCGAACCCTCACCCTAACCCTAACCCTCACCGTAACCCTAACCCTCACACTAACCCTAACCCTAAACCTCACCCTGACCCTCACCTTCACCGTAACCCTCACTCTAACCCTCACCCTCACCCAAGCCCTCATCTTAACACTAACCCTCACCCTAACTCTAACCCTAAAACTCACCCTAATCCTCAACTTAACCCTAAACCTAACCCTCATCCTAACACTAACCCTAAACCTAATGCTAACCCTAAAACTCACACTCATCCTAACCCTCACCCTAAACCTTACAGTCAACCTAACCCTAACCCATACCCTCACCTTCACCCTCACCCTCACCCTAAATTTAATGCTAACCCTAACTCTCAACTTCACCCTAACCCTCACCCTAACCCTTAAACTCACCCTAACCCGAACACTCACCCTCAAACTAAACCTCACCCTAACCCTTGCCCTCACCCTAACCCCCAAACTAAACCTAATCCTAACCCTCATCCACACCCTCACCCTCACCCTCACCCTAACCCTCACACTCACCCTAACCCTCATCGTCACCCTAAACATCACCATAAACCTAACCCTCAAATTAACCCTAACCCAACCCTCACCCTAAACCTAACCTCAGCTTAACCCTCACCCTCACCCTAATCCTCTCCCTAACCCTAACCCTTACCTAACCAAAACCCTCACTCTCACCCTAACCATCACCCTCACCCTAGCCCTCACCCTAAACCTAACCCTAATCCTAACCCTCACCCTCAACCCCCCTTCCCCCTCAGCCTTACCCTAAACCTAATCTTAATCCTAACCCTAACCCTCAACCCCAGCCTCACCCTCACCCTCACCCTAACGCTAACACTAACCCTCACCCTCACCCTCACCCTAACCCTAACCCTAACAATAACCCTAACCCTAGCCCTAACCCGAACCCTAACCCTAAAACTCATCCTAATCCTAAACCTCACCCTGACCCTCACCATCACACTAACCATCACACTAACCCTAACCCTCACCCTAACCCTAACCCTAACCCTCACCCAAACTTTCACCCTCACGCTCAGCCTAACCCTAACCCTAACCCTAACCCTAATCCTAACCCTAACCCTCACCCTCACCCTAACCCTAACCCATACACTCACCCTCAACATCAACCGCACCCTCACCCTCAATCAAACCCTCACCCTCACCCTCACCCTCACACTAACCCTCAACCTCACCCTAAACATCACCCTAACCCTAACCCTCACCCTAAACCTAATCCTAACCCTCACCCTAACCTTAACCCTCACCATAACCCTAACACTAACCCTAACCTTCACCCTCACCCTAACACTCACCCTAACCATTATCCTCACACTAAACCTAACCCTAACCCTAACCCTCACACTAACGCTAACCTACACCCTAACCCTATCCCGACACCTCACCCTAACTCTCACCCTAACCCTAACCCTAACCCTCACTCTAACCCTCACCCTAACCATAACCCTAAAGCGAACCCTCACCCTCACCCTAACCCTCACTGTCACTCTAACCCTCACCCTAACCCTAACCCTCAACCACACCCTAACCCTCACCCTCACCCTCACCCGAACACTCACCCTCACCCTAACACTCACGCTGAAATTAAACATCAACCTCAATCTAACTCTAATCCTAACCCTAACCCTAACCTTCACCCTGACCCTGACCCTCACCCTCAGCCTAACCCTAACCCTAACACTATTACTAATTCTAACTCTCACCCTCACCCTCACCCTAAACTTAATCCAACCCTCACCCTCACCACTACCCTCACCCTAACCCTCAACCTCACCCTCACACTAACCATCAATCTCATCCTAAACATCACCCTAACCCTAAACCTCAAACTTACCCTAACCCTAACCCTCACCGTAACGCTAACCCTCACCCTAACCCTCAACCTAACCCCAACCCTCACCCTCACCCTAACACTCACCGTCACCCTAACACTCAACCTAAACCTAACCCTCACCCACACCCTAACCCTAACCCTCATCCGAACCCTAACCCTAAACCTCACCCTAAACATCACCCTAATTCTAACCCTCAACCAAATCCTCACCCTAACCCTAACACTCACACTAACCCTCAATCTCAACATAATTCTCACCCTAAAAATAACACTAACCATTACCTAAATGAAACTCTCACCCTCAACCTCACCCTAAACCTCACCCTCAACCTAGCCCTCCCCCTAAACCTAACCCTATCCCTAACACTATTCCTATCCCTTACATTCACCCTAACCCTCACCCTCACCCAAACCCAAACACTCACCCTAACAGTCACCCTATGCCTAAGGCTAACCCTAACCCTCACCCTCACCCTGACCCTAACCCTAACCATATCCCTACACTTCACCCTAACTCTCACATTAACCGTAACCCTAACCCTAAACCTAACCCTCACCCTCACCCTAACACTCACCATCACCCTAACAATCACCCTAACCCTAACCCTCAAGCACACCCTAAACCTCACCCTCACCCGAACCTTCACCCTCACCCTAACACTCCTCCTCACCCTAACCTTCACCCTCACAATAAACAGAACACTAAAGCTACCCCTCAGCCTAACCCTAACCCTCTACATAACCCTAAACCTCACCCTGACCCTCACCCTAACCCTAACCCTAACTCTAACCCTCACGCTAACCCTTACCCTATCCCTAACCATCACCCTAAACCTAACACTCACACTAACCCTAACCTTCACACTAACCCTAACCCTAACCCCCACCCTCACCCTCACCCTCACCCTAACCCTAACCCTAATCCTAATCCTAATGCTAACCCTAACCCTCAACCTAACCCTAAACCTCACCCTAACCCTTACCCTCACCCTAACCCTAACCCTCACCCTAAACTTACCCCTCAGCCTAACCCTCACCTCAAACCTAACCCTGACCCTAAGCCTAACTCTAACCCTCACCCTAACCTTAACCCTCACTATAACCCTAACCCTCACACTAATCCTAACAATAACCCTCACCCTCACCCTCACCAACACCCTCAACCTAACCCTAACCCTCATCCTAACACTCACCCTGACCCTCACCCTCACCCTAACCCTAACCTTAACCCTAACCCACACCCTCACCCTAATTCCCACCCTGAACCTGACCCTAAACCTTACCTAACCAAAAACCTCACCCTCACCCTCACCCTCACCCTAAACCTCACCCTCACCCTAGCCCTCACCCTAAGACTAAACCTCACCCTAACCCTAACGCTAAACCTAACCCTCACCCTAACCCTAAACCTCACCCTAACCCTAACGCTATCACTACCCATCACTCTAACCCTCACCCTAAACCTAACGCTAAATCTAATCCTTTCCCTAAGGCTAACCCTAACAGTAAACCTTATCCTCATACTAAACATCACCCTAACGTTAACCCTCACCCTAACCCTAACCCTAACCCTCACACTAACCCTAACTCTCAACCTAACGCTCACACTCCCCTAAACCTCACCCTAAACCTAATCCTACCCCTCACCCTAACCCTAATCCTATCCCCAATCTAAACGAAACCCTCACCCTCACACTCACCCTCACCCTCAACCTAACCCTCAAGCTCACCCTAGGCCTCACCCTAACCCTAACCCTACACCTCACCGTAACCGTCACCCTAACCCTTACCCTCACCCTAACCCTAACCCTAACCCTCACACTAACCCTAACCCTCACGCTAACCCTAACCCTACCCCTCACCCTAACCCTCACCGTAACCCTAACCCTCACCCTAAACGTAACCATAACCCTCACCCTCACCCTATCCCTCACCCACACCCTAACACTCACCCTCACTGGAACCCTAACCTTCACCCTAACCCTAAACCTCACCCTAAACATCATCCTAACCTAAACCTCGCCCAAATCCTAACCCTAACCCTCACCCTAACCCTAACACTCACACTAACCCTCAACCTCAACCTAATCCTCACCCTAAAAATAACAGTAACCCTTACCTAACCGAAACCCTCACCCTCACAATTAACCTAACCCTCACCCTCACCCTAACACTTACCCTATCCCCAACGCTAACCCTAACCCTCACCCTCACCCTAACCCTATCCCTACACCTCACCGTCTCTCACCCTAACCTTAACCCTAACCCTAAACCTCACCATAACCCTAACCCTAAATCTAACCCTCACCCTCACCCTAACCCTAACACTCACCCTCACCCTAAGCCTCACCCTCACAATATACATCACCCTAACCCTAACCCTCAGCCTAACCCTAACCCTCACCCTAACCCTAAACCTAATCCTAACACTAACCCTCACCCTCACCCCCACCCTAAACTTAACCCTGTCCCTAACCCTCACCCTAAACCTCATCCTAACCCTCACCCTCACCCTAACTCTAATGCTAACCCTACCTGTCACCCTCACCCTAACCCTCACCCTAAACCTCGACCTAACCCTTACCCTCACCATAACCCTAACCCGAACTCTAACTCTAATCCTCAACGTAACCCTAACTCTCGCCCACACCCTAACCCTCACCATCACCAGAACCCTCATCCTCACCCTAACACTCACACTAATCCTAACCCTAACCCTAATCCTAAACCTAACCCTGACCCTCACCCTCAACCTAAACCTCAACCTAACCCTAACCCTAACCCTAAACCTAACCCTCACCTTCACCCTCACTCTCACCCTAACACTCACCCTCACATAAACATCACCCTAACCATAACCCTCACCCTAAACCTAACCTTAACCCTAACCCTCACCCTAATTCTCACCCTATCCCTAACGCTAACCCTACTCCTCAAGCTCACCCTATCCCTCACCCTAACCCTTATCCTCACACTAACCCTAACCCTAACCCTCACCCTCACCCTCACCCTAACCCTAACCATAAACTTAACCCTAACAATCATCCTAACCCTAACCCTAAACCTAATTCTAACCCTAAACCTCACACTCACCCTAACCCTCACCATAACACTTACCGTCACCCTAACCCTAACCATAACCCTCACACTAAACCTAAACCTCACCCTTAACCAAAGCCTACCCCTCAGCCTAACTCTCACTCTAAACCTAGCCCTAACCCAAATCCTCACCCTATCCTTAACCTTAACCCAAACCCTCACCCTATCCCTAACTTTCAACCTAACCCTCACCATAACCCTTAACCTCACCCGAATCCTAACAATCACCCTCACCCTAACCATCAACCTAACACTCACCCACACCCTAACACTCACCCTAAACCTAACCATAAACCTAACCTTCACCCTAACCCTCAATCTAACCCTTAGCCTCACCCTCACCCTAACCCTCACCCTAACCTTTATCCTCACCCTAACACTTACCCTAACCCTAAACCTAACCCTCACACAAACCCTAACTCTAACCCTCTGCCTAACCCTTATCATAACCCTAAACCTAACCCTAACCCTCACCCTAAACCTAACCCTAACCCTCACACTAAACCTAACCATAACCATCAGTCTAAACCTCACCCTAACCCTAACCATAACCGTAAACCTAACCCTAAATCTAACCCTAACCATAACCCTCAACCTCCCCTTGCCCCTCAGCCTTACCCTAACCCTAACCCTATTCCTAACCCTAACACTCAACCCCACTCTTCCCCTAACCCTAAACCTAATCCTAACGCTTACCCTCGCCCTCACCCTCACCCTCGCCTAACCCTACCCCTAATCCTAACCCTAACTGTCACCCTCAGCCTCACTCTCACCCTCACCCTAAGCCTAACCATAAACCTAACTCTCACCCTCACCCTCACCCTCAGCCTAAATCTCACCTTCATCCTCACCCTAACACTAACGCTAACCCTAACCCTCATCGTCACCCTCACACTAACCCTAAACCTAACCCTAAACCTCACCAAAACCCTAACGCTAAATCTAACCCTCACCCTCACCCTAACAATGACCGTCACCCTAAACCTCACCCTAACCCAAACCCTCAACCACACCTTAACACTCACACTCACCCGAACCCTCACCCTCACCCTAACACTCACCCTCACCCTAACCCTCACCCTCACAATATACATCACCCTAACCCTAACCCTCAGCCTAACACTAACCCTCACCCTAACCTTAAAGCTAATCCTTACACTAACACTCACCCTCACCCTGACCCTCACGCTAACCCTAACCCTCACCCTAACCCTCACCCTCACCCTCATCCTAACCCTCACCCTCAACCTAACTCTAATGCTAACCCTACTTCTCACCCTCAACCTAACAATCGCCCTAAACCTCACCCTAACCCTTACCCTCACCATAACCCTAAACCTAACTCTAACCCTAATCCTCACCCTCACCCTCATCCTCACAATAACCCAAACCCTAACACTAACCCTAACCCTCACAGTAACCCCAAACCTCAGCCTAACCCTAAACATAACCTTACCCTAACCCTCACCCTAACCCTTACCCTCACCCTAACGCTAACCCTAACACTAAACCTCCCCTCACCATCGCCCTAAACCTCACCCTAAGCCAACCCTCACCCACAACCTAACCCTAATCGTCACCCTCACCCTGAATATCACCCTAACCCTAACCCTCACCCTAAACCTAAGCCTAATCCTCACCCTAAACCTAACCCTCACCCTCAACCTCACCCTAAGACTAACCCTAACAATAACCCTAAGCCTAAAACTATCCTTCACCCTCACACTCACCCTAAGCATATCCCTAACCCTAACCCTAATCCTTAACCTAACCCTCACCCTCAACCAAACCCTAAACCTTACCCTAACCCTAATCTTCACCTTCACCCTCACACTAACTTTAACCCTAACAATAAACTTCAACCTAACCCTCACCCTAACACTCACCGTAACCCTCACGCTAACCCTTATCCTCACACTAACCCTAACCCTAACCCTCAACCTTACCCTCACCCTCACCCTAACCCTAACCCTAAACCTAACCCTCACATGAATCCTCACCCTAACCCTAATGCTATCCCTAACCCTCACCCTCGCCCTAACCCTCAACCTAACACTTACCCTAACTCCACCACTAACCCTAAACCTAACCCTCACCCTCACACTCACCATCAGCCTAACCCACACCCTAAACCTAACCCTAAACCACAACCTAACCCTCAACCTCACCCGAAGCCTCACCCTCACCTGAACCCTCATCCTCACCCTAACCCTCAGCCTCACCCTAAACATCACCCTTACCCTAACCCTAACACTAACACTAACCCTATCCCAAAACTTTACCTAACCGAAAACCTCACCTTCAACCTCACACTCACACTAAACCTCACCCTCACTGTAGCCCTCACCCTAAACCTAAACCTCACCCTAAACCTAAACCTAACCCTCACCCTAACCCTAACATTAACCCTGACCCTAAACCTCACCCTAACCCTAACCCTAACCGTAACCGTAACTCTCAACCTAACCCCCACCCTCACCCTAACCCTAAACCTAACCCAAACCCTCACCCTCAATCTCACCCTCACCCTCACCTCATCCTAACACTTACCCTAACCATAACTCCAACCCTAACCCTCAACCTCATCCTAACCCTAACCCTAACCCCAACATTCACTGTCACCCTCACCCTCACACTCACCCTCACCCTAAACCTCACCCTCAACCTCACCCTCACCCTAACCCTCACTGTCACCCTAAACATCACCCTAACCCAAAACCTCAACCTAACTCTAATCCTTACACTAACCCTAACAATAACCCTAACCCTCACCCTAACCCTAAACCTAACCCTCACCCTCACCATAAACCTAACCCTAACCCTCAGCCTAACCCTAACCCTTACCCTAACCCTAATCCTAACCCTCACCCTCACCCTAACCCTAATGCTAACACTAACCCTCACCCTCACCCTAAACCTCACCCAAACCCTTATCCTCACACTAACCCTAACCCTAACCCTCACCCTCACCCTCACTCTAACCCTAACCCTAAATTTAACCCTCACTCTAACCTTAACGCTTAACCTAACCCTAACCCTAATCCTCACACTAACCCGCACCCTAACCCTTATCCTCTCACTAACCCTAACCCTAACCCTCAACCTCACCCTCACCCTAACCCTAACCTTAAACCTAATCCTCAACCTAACCCTAACCCTTAAACTATCCCTAACCCTAAACCTCGCACTAACTCTCATCCTAACCCTAACCCTAACCCTAACCCTCACCTTCACCCTCACCCTCAACCTAACCCTAAACCTGAACCATACCCTCACCCTATCCCGAGCCCTACCCCTCACCCTAAACCTCACCCTCACCCTAACCCTAAACCTAAACCTAACCCTAACCGTAACCCTCACACTAACCTTAACCCTAACCCTCACCCTGACCCTAAACCTTACCCTAAACCTAACCCTAACCCTAACCCTAACCCTCACCCTGACCCTAAACCTTACCCTAAACCTAACCCTAACCCTAACCCTCACCTTAAACCTAACCCTACCTTAACCCTCACCCTAACCCTTACCCTAACCGTAACCCTAACCCTAACCCTCACCCTCACCCTAACCCTAACCTTAACCCTCACCCTCACAATCACCCTCACCCTAACCCTCACCCTACCTAACTCTAATCCTAACCCTCACCCTCACCCTCAAACTCACCTTCACCCTAACACTCAAACTAACCCGAACCCTCACCCTAACCCTAATCTTAACCACCATGCTCACCCTCACCCTCAGCATAACCCTAAACCTAACCCTAATCCTAACCCTAACCCTCACCCTCACCCTAAACATAACCCTCAACGTCACCCTCACCCTCGCACTCATCCTAACCCTCACCTTCAACCTCACCCTCACCCTAATATTCACCCTCACCCTAAGCATCACCCTTACCCTAACACTCACCTTAACCCTAACCTTTATTCTAACCCTAACCCTAAACCTCACCCTAAACTTTATCTTCAGACTAACCCTTACTCTAAACCTAACCCTAACCCTAACACTAACCCTCAATCTCACCCTAACCCTCATCGTCACTCTAAACCTCACCCTGAACCTAACCCTAACCCACACACTAACCCTCACCCTCACCGGAACCCTAACACTCACCTGAACCCTCACCCTCACCCTAACCCTCAGCCTCACCCTAACCCTCACCCTATTCCTAACCCTCAACTTAACTCTCACCCTAACCCTAATCCTAACCCTAACCATAAATCTAACCCTTACCTACGGGAAACACTCGCCCTCAGCCTCACACTCATCCTAACCCTCACCATCACCATAGCCCTCACCCTCAACCTAGACCTCACACTAACCCTCACCCTCACCCTCACCCTCACCCTAACCCTAATCCTAACCCTAACCCTCACCCTCACCCTCACCCTAACCTTAACCCTAACCCTAACACTCACCCTAACCCTAACACTTACCCTAACCTTAACCCTAAACCTCACACTAACCCTAACCTTAACCCTAAACCTAATCCTAACCCTCACCGTCACCCTCACCCTAACCCTAACCCTAACCCTCACCCTAACCCTAATCCTCATCCTAACCATAACCCTAACCTTTACCTAACGGAAACCCTCACCCTCACCTTCACCCTCACCCTCACCATAGCCCTCACCCTAAACCTAAACCTCACACTAAACCTCACCCTCACACTCACCCTTACCCTAACCCTAACCCTAACCCTCACACTAAACCTCACCCTAACCCTAACCGTAACCCTAACCCTAACCCTCACCCTAACTCTAACCCTTAACCTAACCCTAAACCTAACGCTAAATCTCATCCTAACCCTAACCCTAACCCTAACCCTCACCCTCACCCTAACCCTAACATTAACCCTAAATCTCACCCTAACCCTAACCCTTACCCTAACCTTAATCCTAAGCATCAGACTAACCCTCAACTTAACCCTAACCATAACACCAACCCTCACCCTAAACCTAATGCTAAACATAACCCTCACCCTCACCCTAACCCTCACCCTAACCCTTATCCTCACACTAACGCTAACCCTAACCCTAACCCTCACCATCACCATCACCCTAAACCTATCCCTAACCCTAACCCTAACCCTCACCCTAACCCTAACCCTCACCCTAACCCTAAACCTAACCCTAAAACTCACCCTAACCCTAATCCTAACCCTAACCCTCAACCTAACCCTAACCCTCATCCTCACCCTCACCATCACCTTAACACACACCCTAAACCTAACCCTAACCCACAACCTAACCATCATCCTCACCGAAACTGAACCCTCACCCAAGCCCTCACCCTCACCCTAAATCTCATCCTCACACTAACCCTAACCCTGCACCTAACCCTAACCCTCACACTAATCTAACCCTCACTCTAATCCTAACCCTCACCAACACTCTAACCCTCACCCTAACCCTAACCCTAAACCTTACCCTCACCCTCAACCTAACCCTAATCCTAACACTAACCCTCAACCTAACCCTAACCCTTACACTAACCCTAACCCTACCCCTCACCCTAACCCTAACCCTAACCCTCACCCTAATCCTAACCCTCACACTAACCCTAACCCTAACTCTAAAGCTCACCCTCACCCTAACCTGAAACCTCACTCTAAACACCACCCTAACACTAACCCTCACCCTAACCCCAACCCTAACTCTCACCCTAATCCAAACCCTCAACCTAACCCTCATCTTCAACTCAATCCTCCCACTAACCCTAACCCTAAACCTTACCTACCCGAAACCCTCACCCTCACCCTTACCCTAACCCTCACCCTGCCCCTCACCCTAAACTTAACCCTCACCCTAAGCCTAACACTAACCCTCACCCTCACCCCAAACCTCACCGTCACCCTCATCCTAACCCTCACCCTAACCCTCAACGTCACCCTCACCCTAACCCTAATCCTAATCCTAACCTTCACGCTCACCCTCACCATATTTCTAACCCAAAGCCTAACCCTCACCCTCACCCTAACTCTGACCCTAACTCTAATTCTAACCCTCACATTCATCCTCACCCTAAATCTAACCCTAACCATAACCCTCACCCTCACCCTGACCCTCACAATTACCCTAATCCTCACCCTATCCCTAACCCTAACCCTAACCCTAACCCTCACCCTAACACTTACCCACACCCTAAACCTCCCCCTCCCCCTCCCCCTACCCCTCTGCCTAACCCTCACCCTGACCCTAACCCTAACACTTAACCTCACCCTCAACCTCACCCTCACCTTCACCTTCAACCTAACCCTCACCCTCATCCTCACCCTAACCCGAACCCTCACGCTAAACATCACCCAAACCCTAACCCAAACCCTAACCCTAACCCTATCCCTAACCCTCACCCTCACCCTCACCCTAACTCTCACCCTAACCCTTACCCTCAACTTAACCCTAACCATTAACCTAACCATAACCCTCACACTAACGGTAACCCTCACTTCACCCAAACCCTAACCCTAACCTTCACCCTCACCCCGACTGTCACCCTCAGCCTAAACCTAACCCTAACCCTATTCCCAATCCTAACCCTCACCGTCACCCTCACCCTAAACCTAAACCTAATCCTAACCCTCACCCACACCCTCACCCTCACCCTCACCCTAAACCTCACACTCACCCTAACCCTCATCGTCACCCTAAACATCACCATAAACCTAACCCTCAAATTAACCCTAACCCAACCCTCACCCTAAACCTAACCTCAGCTTAACCCTCACCCTCACCCTAATCTTCTCCTTAACCCTAACCCTTACCTAACCAAAACCCTCACTCTCACCCTAACCATCACCCTCACCCTAGCCCTCACCCTAACCCTAACCCTAATCCTAACCCTCACCCTCAACCCCCCTTTCCCCCTCAGCCTTACCCTAAACCTAATCTTAATCCTAACCCTAACCCTCAACCCCACCCTTACGCTCACCCTCACCCTAACGCTAACACTAACCCTCACCCTCACCCTCACCCTAACCCTAACCCTAACAATAACCCTAACCCTAGCCCTAACCCGAACCCTAACCCTAAAACTCACCCTAATCCTAAACCTCACCCTGACCCTCACCATCACAGTAAACATCACACTAACCCTAACCCTCACACTAACCCTAACCCTAACCCTCACCCAAACTTTCACCCTCACCCTCAGCCTAACCCTAACCCTAACCCTAAGGCTAACCGTAATCCTCACCCTCACCCTACCACTACCCCTACCCTAAGCCTCACCATAACCCTAACCCTAACCCTAACCCTCACCCTCAACCTAACCCTCACCCTGACACTCAGCCTAAACCTCATCCTAAACCTAACCCTAACCCTCACACTCACACTAACCCTAACCCTAACTCTAACCCTCACCCTCACCCTAACCCTCACCCTAAACCTTACCCTCAACCTAACCCTATCCCTAACCCTAAGCGTAACCCTAACTCTTACCCGAACACTCACCCTCACCCTACAGCTCACCCTCACACTAAAAATTGCCCTAACCCTACATGTCATCCTAACCCTCACCGCAACCCTAACACTCACACTAACCCTAAACCTAACCCACACCCTCACCCTCATCCTCACCCTAACCCTCACCCTAACTCTCATCCTAACACTAATCCTCACCCTAACCCTAATCCTAACCCTTACCTAACCGAAAACCTCATCCTCACCCTTACCCTCACCCTAACCCTCACCCAAGCCCTCACCCTAACCCTAACCCTCACCCTTAACCTAACCCTAACCCTAAACCTCCACCCAACCCTAACCCTAACCCTCAACCTAACCGTAATCCTTACCCTAACCCTCACCATAACGCTAACCCTAACCCTAACCCTCATCCTCATCATCACCCTAACCATATCCCTAACCCTAACCCTAATCCTAACCCTAAACCTCACCCTCACCATCACCCTCACCCTAATCCTTACCCTCTAACTCACCTTCACCCTAACCCTCAAAGTAACCCTAACACTCACCCTAGCCCTAAACATAACCCTCACTCTCATCCTCAACTTCAGCCTAACCCTAAACGTAAACCTAATCCTAAACCTAACCCTCACATTCACCCTAAACCTAACCCTCACTGTCACCCTCACCCTCACCCTCACACTCAACCTCACCCTCACACTAACCCTCACCCTAACCCTAACCTTAACCCTAAACTTAACCATAACCCTCACCGTAACCCTAACCCTCAGCTTAAACCTCAGCCTAACCTTTATCCTCATACTAACCCTAACTCTAACCCTAACCCTAAACCTCACACTAACCCTAAACCTAACCCTAAAACGCGCCCTAACACCAATCCTAACCCTAATCCTCACCCTAGCCCTAACCCTCAACCTAACGCTAACCCTAACACTCACCCTAACCCTAAAACTCAACCTAACCCTCACCCTAACCCTCACCCTAACCCTAACGCTCACCCTCAACCTAACCCTCACCCTAACCCTTATCCTCACCCTAACCCTAACCCTAACCCTAACCCTAACCTTCAATCTAACCCTAACCCTCACCCTAACCCGAAACCTACCCCTCACATTAACCTTCACCCTCACCCCAACGGTAAGCCTGACCCTAACTCTAACCCTCACCCTCAATCTAACCCTCACCCTCACCCTAATCCTCACCCTAACCTTAACCCTTACCTATATGAAACCCTCAGCCTCACCCTCACCCTTAAACTAAACCTAACCCTAATGCTAACCCTAACCCTGACCCTCAACCTAACCATCACCGTAAACCTTACCTCACCCTAAACCTAACCCTACCCCTCACCATAACCCTAATCCTCAACCTCACCCTCAACCTCGTCCTAAGCCTAACCCTAACCCTAAACCTAAACCAAACACTCAACCCCACTTTCACCCTAACCTTAACCCTAACCCTCTCCCTAAACCTAACCCTTACCCTAACCCTATCCTTAACCCTCAATCTAACCCTAACCCTCACCCTAAATCTCACCCTCAACTCACCCTAACCCTCATCCTCAAACTCACCCTAACCCTCACCCTCACCCTAACCCTAATCCTAACCCTAACCCTCAACCTCAACCTCACCCTCACCCTAACTATAACCCTAAACCTAATCCTAATTCTAACCCTCACCCTCACACTAACTCTAACCCTAATCCCATAACTAACCCTCACACTCACCCTAACACTAACCTTAAACCTAACCCTCACATTAATCCTCACCCTAACCCTAACGCTAACCCTAACCCTCACCCTCACCCTAACCAGCAACCTAAACCTAACCCTCAACCTGACCATAACTCTAACCCTAACCCTCACAGTAACCCTATCTCTCACACTAACCCTAACCCTACCTCTCACCCTCACCCTCACCCTCACCCTCAACCTAACCCTGGCCCTAACCCTAACCCTCACCCTAACTCTAACCCTAAACCTCACGCTAAACCTCACCCTCAGACTAACCCTCACATTCAACCTAATCCTCACCCTAACATTAACCCTAAGTCTTACCTAACCGAAACCCTCAACTTCACCCTCATTCTCACCCTAACCCTCACACTCACCCTAGCCCTCACCTTAACCCTAACCCTAATCCTAACCCTAATCTTCACCCTCACATTCACTGTCACCTTCAGCCTAACTCTTACTCTAACCCTAATCCTAAATCTAACCCTCAACCTCACCCTCACCCTAACCCTAACCCTAACCCTAAACTTCACCCTCACCATCACCGTCACACTCAGCCTTACCATAACCCTAACCCAAATTGTAACCCTTATCCTCACCCTCACCCTCACACTCACCCTAAACCTCACCCTCACCATAGCCCTCACCCTGAACCTAAACCTCACCCTAACCCTAAACCTCACTATTACCCTAACCCTAACCCTAACCCTAAACCTAACAATAACCCTAACCCTATCCCTAATCCTAACTCTAACCCTCATCCTAACCCTAACTCTATACCTAAAACTCACCCTAACCCTAATCCTAACTCTAACCCTCACCCTCACTCTCACCATCACCCTAACCCTGACCCTCAACCTCACCCTCACCCTAACCCTCACACTAACCCTAGCCCTCACCCTAACCCTCACCATCACCCTCACCCTCCAGCCTAACCCTTAGCCAAACCATAATCCTAACCCTAACCCTCACACTCACCCTAACACTAATCCTAACAAAAACCCACACCATCACCCTCACCCTCACCCTCACCCTCACCCTCACCCTAACCCTCACCCTCAACCTCACCCTCACCCTCACCCTAAACTTCACCCTAACCCTAACCCTCACCCTCACTCTCACCATCACCCTAACCCTGACCCTCAACCTCACCCTCACCCTAACCCTCACACTAACCCTAGCCCTTCCCCTAACCCTAACCCTTACCCTCACCATCACCCTCACACTCAGAATAACCCTTAACCAAACCATAAACCTAACCCTAACCCTCACACTCACCCTAACACTAATCCTAACAAAAACCCACACCATCACCCTAACCCTAACCCTCACTCTCACCCTAACCCTAACCATAAACCTCACTCTAAACCTAACCCTAACCCTAACCCTCACACTAACTCTAACAGTAACCCTCACCCTAACCCTAACTCTTACCCTAACACTAACCCTAAACCTAACCCTCACGCTAACCCTAACTCTAACCCTCACCCTAAACCTAACGCTTACCCTAACCCTAAACCTAACCCTTAACCTCACCCTAACCCTAACCTTAACCCTCAACCTCACCTTCACCCTAAACTTAACCCTAACTCTTACACTCACCCTAACCCTAATCCTAACCCTCACCCACTCCCTCACTGTCACCCTCACCCTAACCCCCACCGTCAACCTCACCTTCACAATAACCCTCAAACTAACCCTTACCCTCACTCTAACACTAAACCTAACCCTCACCCTCACCCTCACCCTAACCCTAAAACTAACCCTAATCCTCACCCTAAACCTCACCCTCACCCTAAACCTAACCCTCACAATCACCCTCACCCTCACCCTCACCCTCAACTTCACCCTCACCTTAACCCTCACCCTCACCGTAAACATCACCCTAACCCTAACCCTCACCCTAACCCTAACCCTAACCCTAACTCTAACCCTCACCCTAACCCTAACGATAAACCATACCCTCACGTCTACCCTAAAACTCACCCTAAGCTTTATCCTCATACTAACCCCAATTCTAACCCTAACGCTAATAACCGTCACACTAACCCTAACCCTCTCCCTAACCCTAATCCTACCCCTCAAACTTACCTTCACCGTAAACCTAACCCTAACACTAACCCTCACCCTAACTGACCCTAACCTTCACCCTCACCCTAACCCTCACCGTCACCCTAAGCTTCACCATAAACCTAACCCTAAACCACACCCTACCCCTCACACTCACTCTCACCCGAACCTTCAACCTCACTATAACCCTCAGCCTCACCCTAAACATCACCCTAACCCTAACCCTCAATCTAACCCTAACCCTAACCCTCACCCTTAACCTAACCCTCAAACTAACCCTCACCCTCAACCTAAACCTCACCCTAAACCTAACCCTAATCCTTACCTAAATGAAAACCTCACTCTCACCCGCACACTCACCGTAACTCACACTCACCTTGGCCCTCACCCTAAACCTAAACCTCACCATAACCCTAACCCTAAACCTCACCCTCACCCTAACCCTAACCCTAACCCTAACACTCAACCTAACCCTCAACCTCACCCTAACCCTAACCCTAAACCTAATCCTAACATTAATCCTCACCCTAACCCTAACGCTAACCCTAACCCTCACCCTCACCCTAAACCTCAACTTAAGCCTTACCCTCAACCTGAACCTAATCCTAACCCTAACCCTAACCCTCACACTAACCCTCACCCTCACACTAACCCTAACCCTACCTCTCACCCTAACCCTAACCCTAACCATAAACCTCAACCTAACACTAACCCTCACTCTCACCCTAACCCTAATCCTTACCCTAACCCTCATCCTAACCCTCACCCTAACGCTAACCCTAACCCTAACCCTCACCCTCACCATCACCCTAACCCTAACCCTAACCCTAATCCTAACCGTAACCCTCACCCTCAGCGTCACCCTCAACCCAATCCTCACCCTCAAACTCACCTTCACCCTAACCCTCAAAGTAAACCTAACCCTCACCCTAACCATAAACCTAACCCTCAACCTCACCCTAAACTTCAGCCTAAACCCTAAATCTAACGCTAATCCTAAACCTAACCCACACATTCACCCTAAACCTTAAGTTCACAGTCATCCTCACCCTCACCATCACTCTCAACCTCACCCTCAACCTAACCCTCATCCTAACCTTAACCTTAACCCTAAACCCAACCCTAACCCTCACCTTAACCCTCACCCTAACCTTTATCCTCATATTAACCCTAACTCTAACCCTAACCTAACCCTCACACTAACCCTAAACCTAACTCTAAAACTCACCCTAACACCAATCCTAACCCTAACTCTCACCCTAGCCCTAACCCTCAACCTAACCCTAACCTTCACCCTCAACATAACCCTCACCCAAAAAATTATCCTCACCCTAACCCTTACACTAACCCTAACCCTCACTCTAACCCTAACCCTCACCCTAACCCGAAACCTACCCCTCACACTAACCCTCACCCTAACCCCAACCGTAACCCTCACCCTAACCCTAACCCTCACCCTCAATCTAACATTCACCCTCACCCTAATCCTCACCCTAACCCTAACCCTTACTTAAGCGAAACCCTCACCCTCACCCTCACCCTCTCCCCCCACACTAAACCTAACCCTAATGCTATCCCAAACCCAGACCCTCACCCTAACCATCACCATAACCCTAACCCTACCCCTCACCCTCACCCAAACCTTCAACCTCACCCTCAACCTCGTCCTAAGCCTAACCCTAAACCTAACCCTAATCCTAAACCAAACACTCAACACCACCCTCACCCTAACCCTAACACTAACCCTCTCCCTAAACCTAACCCTTACACTAACCCTATCCATAACCCTCACCCTAACCCTAACCCTTACCCTAACCCTCACCGTAACCCTAAACTTCAAGCTCACCCTAACCCTCATCCTCAACCTCATCCTAACCCTCCCCTAACCCTCACCCTCACCCTAAACCTAATCCTAACCCTAACCCTCAAGCTCACCCTCACCCTCACCCTAACTCTAACCCTAAACCTAATCCTAATTCTAACCCTCACACTTACCCTCACACTAAATCTAACCCTAACCCCCACACTAACCCTAACACTCACACTTACCCTCACATTCAACCTAATCCTCACCCTAACAATAACCCTAACTCTTACCTAACAAAACCCTCACCTTCACCCTCATTCTCACCCTAACCCTCACACTCACCCTGGACCTCACCTTAACCCTAACCCTGACCCTAATCCTAAACCTAACCCTCAACCTCACCCTCACCCTAACCCTAAACCTAACACTAACCTTCACCCTCACCCTCACTGTCACCCTCAGCCTTAATATAACCCTCACCCAAATCGTAACCCTAACCCTCACCCTCACACTCACACTCAACCTAAACCTCACCCTCACCATAGCCCTCACCCTGAAACTAAACTTCACCCTAACCCTAACCCTAAACATCACTCTTACCCTAACCCTAACCCTAAAACTAACAATAACCCTAACGCTAACCCTAATCCTAACTCTAACCCTCATCCTAACCCTAAAACTATACCTATACCTAACCCTATACCTAAAACTCACCCTAACCCTAAACCTAACCCTAACCCTCACCCTCACTCTCACCGTCACCCTAACCCTAACCCTCAACCTCACCCTCACCCTAACCCTCACCGTCACCCTAAACTTAACCCTAACCCTAACCCTCACCCTAACCCTTAACCTAACCTAACCCTCACCCTCACCTTAACCCTAACCCTAAACCTCACTGTAAACCTAACCCTAACCCTAACCCTCACCCTAACCCTAACACTAATCCTCACCCTAACCCTAACTCTTACCCTAACCCTATACATAACCTTAACTCTCACCCTAACCCTAACTCTAACCCTCACCCTAAACCTAACGTTTACCCTAACCCTAAACCTAACCCATACCCTCACCCTAACCCTAACCCTCACCCTCACCATAAACCTAACCCTAAGCCACACCGTAAACCTCACCCTCACCCTCACCCAAACCGTCACCCTCACAGTAACCCTCAGCCACACCCTAAACATCACCCTAACCCTAACCCTCAATCTAACCCTAACCCTAACCCTCACCCTAACCCTAACCCTCAAAATAACCCTCACCCTCAACCTAAACCTCACCGTAAGCCTAACCCTAATCCTTACCTAACTGAAAACCTCACCCTCACCCTCAAACTCACCGTAACCCACACCCTCACCGTGGCCCTCACCGTAAACCTAAACCTCACCCTAATGCTAAACCTAAACCTCACCCTCACCCTCACACTAACCCTAACCCTTACCCTCACCCTAACCCTCACTCTCACCCTCACCCTAACTCTAACCCTAAACCTAACCTTCACATTAATCCTCACCCTAACCCTAACGCTAACCCTAAACCTCACCCTCACCCTAACCCTCAACCTAAGCCTTACCTGACCCTAACCCTAACCCTAAACCTAACCCTCACACTAACCCTAACCCTACCTCTCACCCTAACCCTCACCCTCAACCTAACCCTAACCCTAACTCTAAACCTAACCCTCACCCTAACCCTAACCTTCACACTAACCCTCACATTCAACCAAATCCTCACACTAACAATAACCCTAACTCTTACCTAACCAAAATCCTCAGCTTCACCCTCATTCTCACCCTAACCCTCACACTCACCCTGGAACTCACCTTAACCCTAACCCTAACCCTAAACTTCACCCTCACCCTTATCATCAAGCTCAGCCTAACCCTAACCCTAACCCTAATCCTAAACCTTACCCTCAACCTCACCCTCACCATAACCCTAACACTAAACCTAACCTTCACCCTCACCCTCACCGTCACCCTCAGCCTTACCATAACCCTCACCCGAATCGTAACTCTTACCCTCACCCTCACCCTCACCCTAACCCGAAACCTAGCCCGAACCCACACCCTAACGCTAAACCTCACCCTAACCCTAACCTAAAGCTCACCCTAACCCTCACCGTCACCCTCACCATAACCCTCACCCTCAACCTAATTCTAACCCAAACCCTAACCCTCACCCTCATCCTCACCCTAAGTCTAACCCTAACTCTAATCCTAATTCTAACCCTCAACCTCACCCTAAATCTAAACCTAACCCTAACCCTCACCCTCACCCTCACCCTCATACTAACCCTAATCCTCACCCTAACCCTAACCCTTACTCTAACCCTCACCCTAACCATCACCCTCAACCTAACCCTAATGCTAACACTAAAACTCACCCTCACCCTAACCCTAACACTAACCCTAAACCTCACCCTAACCCTGACCCTAACCCTAACCCTCACATTAACCCTAACACTAACCCTAACACTCACCCTCACCCTAACCCTCAACCTAACCCTTACTCTAACCCTAACACTAACCCTAACCCTCACACTAACCCTAACCCTCACACTAAACCTAACCATAACCTTCACCCTCACCCTCACAGTCAAACTCAGCTTAACCATAACCCTAACCCAAATCCTAACACTTACCCTAACCCTCACCCTCACACTCACCCTAAACCTCACCCTCACCGTAGCCCTCCTCCTAAACCTAAACCTCACCCTAAACCTAACACTAAACCTCACCCTCACCCTAACCATAAACCTAACCCTAACAATAACCTTAACCCTAAACCTAACCCTAATCCTAACCCTAACCCTCCCCCTAACCTTAACCCTAAACCTAAAACTCACCCTAACCCTAATCCTAATCCTAACCCTCACCCTCACTGTCACTATCACCCTAACCCTGACCCTCAACCTCACCCTCACCCTAACCCTCACACTAAACCTAACCTTCACCCTAACCCTAAGCCAAACCAACACCCTCAACCTCACACAGCCTAACCCTTAACCAAACCCTAATCCTAACCCTAACCCTCACACTCACGCTAACCCTAACCCTAACAATAACCCTCACCATCACCCTCACCCTCACTCTAACCCTGACCCTCAACCTCACCCTCACCCTAACCCTCACTGTCACCCTAAACTTCACCCTCACCCTAACCCTAAACCTAACCCTCACACTAACTCTCACCCTAACCCGCACTCGAAACCTAACCTTAAACCTAACCCTAAGCCTCACCCTAACCGTAACCCTAACATTAATCCTAAACCTCACCCTAACACTCACCCTAACCCTAACACTCAAACTTACCCTAACCTTCAACTTAACCATTGCCATCACCCTAAACCTTACCCTCGCCCTAACCCTAACCCTTATCCTAACCCTAACCCTAACTCTAACCCTAAACCTAACCCTCACCCTTACCCTAAACCTCACACTGACGCTCACCCTCACCCTCAGCCTAACCCTAACCCTAACACTAATCCTAACCCTAACCTTCACCCTCAGTCTCACCAAACTCTAACCAAACCCTAATCTTAAACCTAACCTTCACCCTCAACCTATCCCTAAACCTAACCCTTACCCTAATCCTCACCCTAACTCTATTGCTAACCCTAAACCCCACCGTCGCCCTAAACCTCTCTCTAACTCTAAAGCTCACTATAATCCTAACACTAACCCTAACCCTAATCCTCACCCTAACCCTAATCCTCAACCACACCCTAACATTCAACCTCACCCTCCCTCTCACCCTCACTCTCACCCTCACTCTCACCCTAACCCTAACACTAACCTTACACCTAACCCTCACCCTCACCCTCACCCTAACCCTAACCCTAACCCTCACCCTAAATATCACCCTAACCCTAACTCTCACCCTAACCCTAACCCTTACCCTCACCCTAACCCTTATGCTAACCCTAACTCTCACCCTGACCGTAACCCTCATTCTCATACTAACCCTAACCCTAACCATAACCCTCACCCTAAACCTTTCTCTAACCCTAAACCTAACCCTAACCCTCACCCTAACCCTAACCCTAACACTAACCCTCAACCTCACCCTCACCCTCACCCTAACGCTAACCCATACCCTACCCTAACCCTAATCCTAAACCTAAACCTCACCCTCAACGTCACCCTCACCCTAAAACTCACCTTCACCCTAACCCTCTAACGAACCTTAACCCTAACCCTAATCCTCACTCTCACCCTCACCCTCACCCTCACCCACCCTTAACCTCACCCTAACCCGCACCCTAAATCTAACCCTAAAACTGACCCTAAACCTAACCCTTCCCCTAAACCTAACCCTAACCCTTACCCTCACCCTAACACTAACCCTAAACCTAACACTCAACCTCAACCTCACCCTAAACTTAACCCTCACCCTCACCCTCAGTCTAACCCTAACGCTAACCCAAACCCACACCCTCACCCTAACCCTCATCCTCACACTAACCCTAACCCTATACCTATCCCTAACCCTCACACTAACCTAACCCTCACCCTAACACTAACCCTTCCCCTCACCCTAAACCTCACGCTAACCCTAACCCTAACGCTAACCCTCACACTAATCCTAACCCTAACCCTAAACTTCACCCTCACCCTAACCCTAACCCTAAACCTAACACTAACCCTAATCCTCAACCTAAACCTAACCCTAACCCTCACCCTAACCCTAAATCTCACCCTCACCGTCACCCTCACCCTAATCCTCACCCTCAAACTCACCTTCAGCCTAACCCTCAAAGTAACCCTAACCCTCACACTAACCCTAACCCTAACCTTCACCCTCACCCTCAATTTCAGCCTAACCCTAAACCTAAACCTAATCCTAATCCTAACCCACACATTCACCCGAAACCTAACACTCACCATTACCTTCACCCTCACCCTCACCCTCAACCTCACCCTCACCCTAACCCTCACCCTAACCCTAACTTTACTCCTAAACCTAACCCTAACCCTCACCCTAACTTTTATCCTCATACTAACCCTAACTCTAACCCTAACCCTAACCCTCACCCTAACCCTAAACCTAACCCTAAAACTCACCCTAACCCTAACGCTAACCCTAACCTCACCCTCAACCTAAACCTCAACCTATCCCTTATCCTAACACTAACCCTAACCCTAACAATAACCCTCACACTAACCCTAACCCTCAACCTAACATGAACCCTACCCCTCACACTAACCCTCACCCTAACCCTAACCCTAATCCTAAACTTCACCCTAACGCTAACCCTAACCCTAACCCTCACCCTCAGCCAAACCCTCACCCTCACCCTAAACCTCCCCCTCAACCTAAACATCACCCTAAACCTAACCCTCACCCTAAACCTAACCCTAACCCTCACCCTAACAATAACCCTCAACCTAACCCTCACCCTCACCCTAATCCTCACCATAACCCTAACCCTAACCCTTACCTAACCAAAATTCTCACCCTCACCCTCACCCTCATGCTCACTCTCACTCTCTCCCTATCCCTCACCCTAACCTTAACCCTCAACTTAACCCTAACCCTCACCGTAAACCTAACACTAACCCTAACCCTAAACCTAACGCTAACCCTAAACCTTACCCTACCCTAAACCTCACCCTAACCCTTACCCTCACCATAACCCTAAACCTAACCCTAATCCTCACAGTAACCCTTACCCTCACCCTCACCCTAATCCTCACCGTCACCTTAACCCTCACCCTAAGCATAACCGTCACCCACACCCTAAAACTCACACTCACCCAAACCCTCATCCTCACGCTAACCCTACCCTAAACCTTACCCTAACCCTAACCCTCACCCTAAAACTAACTCTAACCCTAACGCTAACCCTAATCCTCACTCTCAACCTAACCCTCACCATAACCCTTATAATCACACTAACTCTAATCCTAACCCTAACCCTCATATTAACACTAACACTCACCCTAACCCTTACCCTACCCCTCACCCAACCCCTCAACCTAACCCTAACCCTAACCCTCACCCTAACCCTAACCCTCACCCTACCCCTAACCCTAACCCTCACCTTGACCCTAACCCTCCCCATCACCCTAACCCTCACCCTAAAACTAACCCTCACCTATACCCTAACCCTCACACTCGCCCTCACCCGAATTCTCACCCTCACCCTAAACATCACCCTAATGCTAACCTTTCCCCTAACCTTAACCCTCAGGCTAAACCTAACCCTAACCCTAACCTCAACCTCACCCTCACCCTCACCCTAACCCTAACCATAACCCGAACCCTAATGCTAAAACTAGCCCTCACCCTCACACTAACCCTAACCCTCAGCCTAACCCTAACCCTAACCCTACCCCTAACGCTCACCCTAACCCTAACCCTCTCCCTCACACTAGCCCTCACCCTAACCCTAACCCTCACCCTCACCCTAACTCTAATCCACTCCTTCACCCTTACCCTCACTGTCACCCTAAAACTCGCCCTAAATCTTACCCTCACCCTAACCCTAACCCTCAACCTCACCCTAACACTCACCCTAACCCTTACCCTCACATGAAACCTAACTCTAATATTCAGCCTAACTCTCTTATCAAACTTAACCCTAACCCTAAACCTCACCTTACCCTTAACCCTAAACCTAACACTAAACAAAACCATCACCCTAAACCTATCCCTAACCCTCACCCTAAACCTAACCCTAATCCTAAAACTAACCCTCAACCTCACCCTCACCCTAACCCTAACCCTAACCCGCACCCTCACCGTCACCCTCAGCCTTACCATAAACCTCACCCAAATCTTAATCCTTACCCTCACCCTCACCCTCACCCTAACCCTCACCCTAGCCCGAAACCTCACCCTAACCCTAAACCTCACATTAACCCTCAGCCTAACCCTAACCCTAAAGCTCACCCTAACCCTCACCCTCACCCTCACCATAACCCTCACCCTCACCCTAATTCTAACCCAAACCCTAACCCTCACCCTCACCCTCACCCTAACTCTAACCCTAACTCTAATCCTAATTCTAACCCTCACCCTCACCCTAAATCTAACCCTAACCCTAACCCTAACCCTCAACCTCACCCTCACACTAACCCTAATCCTCACCCTAACCCTAACCCTTAACCTAACCCTCACCCTAACCCTCACCCTCAACCTAACCCTAATGCTAACCCTAACACTCACCTTCACCCTAAGCCTAAGCCTAACCCTAACCCTCACCTTAACCCTCACCCTCACCCTCACCCTAACCCTAACCCTCACATTAATCCTAACGCTAAGCCTAACCCTCACCCTCACCCTAACCCTCAATCTAACCCTTACCCTCACACTAACCCTAACCCTCACACTAACCCTAACCCTAACCTTCACCATCACTCTCACCATCACCCTAAACCTCACCCTCACCGTAGCACTCACCCTAAACCTAAACCTCACCCTAACCCTAACCCTAAACCTCACCCTCACCCTAACCCTAAACCTAACCCTAACAATAACCTTAACCCTAAACCTAACCCTAATCCTAACCCTAACCCTCACTGTAACCTTAACCCTAAACCTAAAACTCACCCTAACCCTAATCTTAATCCTAACCCTCAGCCTCACTGTCACCGTCACCCTAATCCTGACCCTCAACCTCACCCTCACCCTAACCCTCACACTAAACCTAAACTTCACCCTAACCATAAGCCAAACCCACACCCTCACACTCACACTCAGCCTAACCCTGAACCAAACCCTAATCCTAAACCTAACACACACACTCACGATAACCTTAACCCTAACAATAACCCTCATCATCACCCTCACCCTCAACCTCACCCTAACCCTGACCCTCAACCTCACCCTCACCCTAACCCTCACCGTCACCCTAAACTTCACCCTAACCCTAACCCTCACCCTAACCTTAAACCTAACCCTACCACTAACCCTCACCCTAACCCGCACCCTAAACCTAACAACCCTAACCCTAACCCTCACCCTAACCCTAACCCTTACATTAACCCTAAACCTCACCCTAACACACACCCTAACCCTAACCCTCAAACTTACCCTAACCCTCAACCTAACCCTTGCCATCACCCTAAACCTTACCCTCGCCCTACCCTAACCCTCATCCTAACCCTAACCCTAACTCTAACCCTAAACCTAACCCTCACCCTTACCCTAACCCTCACACTGACGCTCACCCTCACCCTCAGCCTAACCCTAACCCTAACCCTAATCCTAACCCTAACCTTCACCCTCAGCCTCACCAAAACTCTAACCAAACCCTAATCCTAAACCTAACCCTCACCCTCACCCTATCCCTAAACCTAACCCTTTCCCTAATCCTCACCCAAACTGTATTGCTAACCCTAAAACTCACCCTCACCCTAAACCACACTCTAACTATAAAGCTCACTGTAACCCTAACACTAACCCTAAACTTAATCCTCACCCTAACCCTAACCCTCAACCACACCCTAACATTCAACCTCACGCTCACTCTCACCCTCACTCTCACACTCACTCTAACCCTAACCCTAACACTAAACCCTACACCTAACCCTCACCCTCACCCTCACCCTCACCCTAACCCTAACCCTACATTCACTCTCACCCTAAATATCACCTTAACCCTAACCCTCAGCCTAACCCTAACCCTTACCCTAACCCTAACCCTAACCCTAAGCCTCAGCCTAACCCTCATCTTAACCCTAACCCTAACCCTAACCCTCACTCTAATCTTAAACCTAACCCTAACCCTATCCCTCACCCAAACCCTAACCCTCACCCTCACCATCAACCTCACCATCACCCTCACCCTACCCCTCACCATCACCCTCACCCTCACCCTCACCCTCACCCTAACCCTAAACCTTACCCTAAACCTAACCCTCACCCTCATCCTCACCCTCTCCATCACCCTCAACCTAACCCTCACCCTCAAACTAACCCTAACCCTAACCTTCACCCTAAACTTAACTCTGACCCTCACCCTCACACTCACTCTAAGCCTTACTAAACATATAAGCCTAATCCTAAACCTAACCCTCACCTTCACCCTCACCCTAAACCTAAACCTGACCCTAACCTTAACCATAACCCTAACCCTAACCCTCACCATCAGCATCACCCTCACCGTCACCTTAACACTCACTCTCCACCTCACCCTCAACCTAAACCTCAACCTCACCCTAAGCAGTACTCTCACCCTAACCCTCTCCCTAACCCTAACCATAACCCTCATCCCAACCCTAACACTCACCCTAACCCTCATCCTAACCCTAAACATAACACTTACCCTCACCCTCACCCTAACCCCCACCTTAACATTTAACCTCACACTAAACCTAACCCTAACCCTAACCTTCACCCTCACCCTAACCCTTACCCTCACCCTCACCCTAACCCTAAGCCTCAAACACAACCTAACCCTAACCCTCACCCTCACCCTAACCCTCACTCTCACCTTAACCCTCACCCAAAGCCTAACCCTAACCCACGAGCTAACCGTCACCCTCACCCCAAACCTCACCCTCACCCGAACCCTCAATCTCACCCGAACCCTCAGCCTCAACCTAAACATCACCCTAACCCTAACCCTCACTCTAACCCTAACCCTAACCCTCACCCTATCCCTAACCCTCAACCTAAACCTCACCCTCACCCTAATCCTCACCCTAACCCTAACCATAAACCTTACCTAACCGAAACACTCACCCTCACCCTCACTCTCACCCTAACCCTCACCCTGATCTTAACCCTAACCCTAACCCTCACCCTCACCCTCACCCTCAGAGTAACCCTAACCCTAAACCTAACCCTCACCCTAACCCTCACCCTAACCCTAACCCTAACCCCAACCCTCACCCTAAACCTCACCCTAACCCTAACGCTAACCCTAACCCTTACCCTCACCCTAACCCTCACCCTAACCCTTACACTCAACCTAACCCTAACCCTAACCCTAACCCTCACAGTCACCCTAACCCTCACCATCACCCTAACCCTCATCCTTACCCTAAACCTCACCCACACCCGATAGCTCAACATCACCCGAACCCTAACACTCACCCTAACCCTCACCCATACTCTAAACCTCACTCTAACCCTAACCCTCACCAAAACAGTAACGCTAACCCTCACCCTAACACTAACCCTCACACAAACCCTCACTCTCAACCTAATCGTCACCCTAACAATAACCCTAACCCTTAACTAACCGAAACCCTTACCCTCACCCTCACCCTCACCCAAAACTTCACCCTCACCCTAGCCCTCACACTAACCCTAACCCTAACCCTAACCCTAAACCTCACCCACACTCTCCCCCTCACCCTCATCCTAACCCTAACCCTGACCCTAACCCTAACGCTTTTACCCTCACCCTCACCCCAACCCTAACCCTAACAATAACCCTAACCCTAACCTTAAACCTAGTCCTATCCCTAACCCTCACCCTAACCCTAAACCTAACGCTAAAACTCACCCTAACACCAATCCTAACCCTAACCCTCACCCTAAACCTAACCCTCATCCTAACCCTAACCCTAACACTCACCCTAACCCTAAACCTCACCCTAACCCTCACCCTAACCCTAACTCTAACCCTAACCCTCACCCTCAACTTAACCCTCACCCTAACCCTTATCCTCACACTAACCCTAACCCTAAACCTCACACTAACCCTAACCCTCACCTGAACCCTAACTCTACCCCTCACACTAACCCTGACCCTAACTCTAACCCTAATGCTAACCCTCACCATAACCCTAACCCACCCCCGAACCATCACCCTCACCCTAAACATCACCCTAAACCTAACCCTCACCCTAACCCTAACCCTAAACCTCACCCTAACCCTAACCCTCAACCTAACCCTCACCCTCACCCTAATCCTCATCATAAACCTAACCCTAACTCTTACCTAACCAAAACCCTCACCCTCACCCTCTCTCTCCCCTAACCCTCACCCTCACGGTAGCCTGCCATGCATACTCCAGTGGAGTCTGCTTAGCATGGGAAACCAGCTTTCAGACCTGAGAATGGGGCTTCAGAGACCCATCTCTGAGTATTGGGACTTCACCGAATTCTGCCTCAGAAAATGTGGCTTTATAGAGACCTGTCTCCGAGTATTGGGATTTCACCGAAGTCTACCTGGGAGAATAGGGCTTCTAAGAGGCCTACTCCTGGAAAGGCTGGCAAACCCTTGGGAAAAATGTGTTTCTGCCTTTCTTTTACTCACTGTATAAGAGTGCCTATTAATCTTTTACTGTTTCTACTGCTCTTTGTACTTACTCATTGTCAACGTTCCCTTAGTCAAAGCTCTTTCTTAAGAGTGTTGACGACTCCAATATATGATGAGTGTCTTAAAAATATGACTAACTCACCAGAGTTAAGTGCTACCCTGGGAGCCCTCTTATGGAGGCTAGTAGACAAGTCATAAGCAAATATAAAAGTATTGGGGGTTTCACCAAGTCACTTCAGCAGAAGGAATTGTCTGTAAGAGATTTACAAGAAGCTGTAGGTGCGGCTAGAATAGAAAGAATGTATGGCAATTGCTGAGATAACTACTTGGGAGAAAGAACTTCCTATTATTCTCTTCCATTTACTAAGAGACTTGCTAGATCTAGGCCTCCATGACCTTACTATTAAAGAAGGAACAGGAAAAATCTTATGGGACAATTAAGGCCTCTATAGATGGTGACAAACGTTGAAACCTATTATATTTCTTAGAGATAAGCCGGAAACAAATGCCTTTCATGCGACCAGCTGGTGACCACCCAAGAATGAAGCCCTGCAGCAAGATTGTGTAAACTTTGTCCCTTTCAGGCGACCAGCTGGTGACCATCCAACAATGAAGCCCTGTAGCAAGATTGTGTAACCATTTGCCCTTTTCTTATGGAGATTTTTGCTATAAAAGTTTGTTATCCTCTGCATTAAATCGCACTAAGCATCCACTCCTCTTGTGTGTGAGTTGTCTGTTTGCCATCTCCCCCCCTATTCCAGGTTCCTCCCCAAGGTATCCTCCGTCGTCCCGACAGAGCCGGTCCACGGCACTAACCCTCACCCTAACCTTAACCCTCACCCTAACCCTAACACTAACTCTCACCCTCACCCTAAACCTAAGCTTAACCCTAAACCTAATCCTATCCCTCAACCTAAATCTAACCCTAACACTAACGCTCACCCTAACCCTCAACCTAACTTTTAACCATACACTAAGTCTAAACCTAACCCTAACCCTCACACTAACACTAACCCTAACCCTAACCCTAACCCTACCCCTCACCCTAACAATCACCTTAACCCTAAACCTAACCCTAACACTAACCCTCACCCTCACCCTAAACCTAACCCTAACCCTCACCCTAACCCTAACCCTTACCCTAACCATCACCCTAAACCTAACCCAAACCCTAACACTCAACCTCAACCTAAACCTAAACCTAACCCTAACCCTCACCCTCACCCTAACCCTAACCCTAACCCTCACGCTAAACGTAACCCTAACCCAAAAACTTAAGCTAACCCTAACCCTAACCCTCAGCCTAAACCTAATCCTTACCCTAACCCTAACCCTAACCCTCAACCTAACAATAACCCTACCCTAACCCTCACCCTCACCCCCACCCTCAACCTAACACTAACCTTAACCCTAACCCTAACCCTAACCCTAATCCCAACCCAAACCCTCACCCTCACCTTCACCCTCACCCTAATCCTCACTCTCAAACTCACCTTCACCCTAACCCTCAAACTAACCGTAACCCTCACCCTAACCCTCACCCTCACCCTTAAATTCAGCCTAACCCTAAACCTAACCCAAATCCTAACCCTAACCCTCACATTCACACTAAACCTAACCCTCGCCATCATCTTCACCCTCACCCTCACCCTCAACCTCACCCTCACCCTAACCCTCATCCTCACCCTAAACATCACCCTAACCCTAACCCTCACCCTAACCCTAACCTTAACCCTAACCCTAACCCTCACCCTAACCTTTATGCTCATACTAACCCTAACTCTAACTCTAACCCTAACCCTCACACTAACTCTAACCCTCTCCCTAACACTAACCATACCCCTCAACCAAACCCTCACCCTGAACCTAACCCTAACACTCACCCTCACCCTAACCATAACCCTAACGCTAAACCTCACCCTCACACTCACCCTAACCCTAACCCTAACCCTAACCCTAATCCTAACAATAACATTCACCCTAACCCTAACCCTAACACTCACCCTAACCCTAACCCTCAAAGTAAACCTCACCCTAACCCTAATGCTAACCTTAACCCTCACCCTCACCTTAAACTTTACCCTCACCCTTATCCTCACACTAACACTAACCCTATACATAAACCTAACCCTAACCCTCACCCTCACCCTAATCCTCACCGTCACCCTAAAACTCACCCGAACCCTAACCCGCACCCACACCCTAACCCTCATCCTCACCGAACCCTCAACCTCACCCGAACCCTCACCCTCACCGTAACCCTCACCCTCAACCTAAACCTCACCCTCACCCTACCCCTCACCCTAACCCTAACCTTTAACCTCACACTAACCCTAACCCTAACCCTAACCCTAACCCTCACACTAACCCTAACTTTCACCCTAACCATAACCCTACCCCTCAACCTAACCCTTACCCTAACCCTAACCCTCACTCTAACACTCACCCTAACCCTAACCCTAACCCTCACCTTTACCCAACCGTCACCGTTACCCTAACCCCACCGTAACCCTAACACTAACCCATATCTTAACCCTCACCCTCACCCGAACCATCAACCTCACCCTCACCCTCACCCTCACGCTAACCTTCAGCCTCACCCTAAACATCACCCTAACCCTAACCCTCAAACTAACCCTCATCTTCACACTAATCCTCACCCTAACCCTAACCCTCACCTAATCCTAAACCTTACCCTAACCCTAACCCTAACTCTACCTTTCGCCCTAACCCTAACCCTCACCCTAACCCTCGCCCTAACCCTATTGCTAACCCTAACCCTCACTTCACCCTAACCCTAACCCTAAACCTCACCCTAACTCTAAACCTTACCCTAACCCTAACCCTAACACTAACCCTCACCCTAATCCTAACCCTAACCCTAACCCTCAACCTAAGTGTCACCCTTTCCCTAACACTAACCCTAAACCTCACCCTCACCCTAACCCTCATCATAACACTTATGCTCAAACTAAACTTAACCATAAACCTAACCCTAACCCTCACACTAACATTAACCCTAAACCTTCCCCTCACCCTAAACCTCACCCTCGCCCTAACCCTAATCCTAACCCTCAGCGGAAACCTAACCCTAACCCGCAAACTCACCCTAACCCTCACCGTCACCCTAAACCTCACCCTAACCATAACCCTTACCCACACCCTAACCCTCTCCCTCAACCGAACCCTAACCCTCACCCCAACCCTTACCCTCACGCTAGACATCACCCTAACCCTACCCCTCACCCAAACTCTAACCCTAACCTTCACCCTAACCCTAACCCTCACACTAACCCTCACCCTCAACTTAAACCTCACCCTAACAATAACCCTAACCTTACCTAACCGAAACCCTCACCCTCACACTCACTCTCACCTTAACCCTTACCCTCAACCAAGCCTTCACCCTAACCCTAACCCTAAACCTAACCCATACCCTCACCCTCACACTCGCCCTCAGCCTAACCCTAACCATAACCGTAACACTCACCCTCACCCTCACTCTCAACCTAACCCAAACCCTAACCCTAACCCTCACCCTCACCCTAACCCTCACCCAAACCTTTAACCGCACACTAACCCTAACTCTAACTCTAACCCTAACCCTCACAGTAAACCTAACCCTCAACTTCACCCTAAATCTAACCCTCACCCTAACACTCACCCTCACCCTAACATTAACCCTAACCCTCACCCTAACCCTAACCCTAAACCACACTCTAACCCTCACCCTCACTTGAACCCTCATCCTCACCCGAACCCTCAACCTCACCATAAACCTCACCCAAACCTTTATCCTCATACTAACCCTAACTCTAAACCAAAACCTAACCCTCACACTAAACCTAACTGTTTCCCTAAACCTAACCAAAACCCTCACCCTAACCTTTGCCTCACACTAACCCTAACTATAACCCTAACCCTAACCCTCACCCTAAACCTAACCCTACCCCTCAACCTAACCCTCACCTTATCCCTAAACCACCCCTCACCCTAACCCTAACCCACACCCTCACACTCCCCCTCCCCCTCAGCCTAACCCTAACTCTAACCCTAATCCTATATCTAACCCTCACCCCCTCCCTCACCCTAATCCTAACCCTAACCCTAATGCTAACCCTAACCCTAAAGCTACACCTAACAATAACCCTAGCACTAACCCTAACCCTAATCCTAACCATAATCCTCACACTAACCCTAAAACCTAACCCTATAACTCACCCTTACATTAATCTTAACCCTAACCCTCATCCTAACACTAACCTCACCCTAACCCTTCCCCTAACCCTCACCCTAACCCTAACCCTCACCCTAACCCTCACCCTAAACCTAAAGCTAACCCTAACCTTCAACCTAACCCTCACCCTACCCCTCACACTAACCCTCACCCTAACCCTAACCCTCAATCCAATCCTCACCCTAATTCTAAACCTAACCCTTACCTATCCGAAACACTCACCCTCACCCTCATGCTCACCCTAAACCTCACCCTCACCCTAGCCAACACCCTAAACTTAACCCTCACCCTAACCCTACACTAAACCTCACCCTCACCCTCACCCTAAACCTAACCCTATACCTAACCCTCACCCTAACCCTCACACTACCTCTAACCCTAACACTCACCCTAACCCACACCCTAACCTTTATCCTCATACTAACCCTAACTCTAACCCTAACCCTAATCTTCACATTATCCATGAACCTCTTCCTAACCCTATCCATACCCCTCACCCTACCCCTCAAACTAACCCTAACCCTCACCTTCACCCTAACCCTCTCCGTCACCCGAATCCTCACCCTAAACCTAACTCTAACCCACACCCTAAACCTCACCCTCACCTGAACCCTCAACCTCACCCGAAACCTCACCCTCAACATAACCCTCACCCTAACCCGAAACATCACCCTAACTGTAACCCTCAAATGAACCCTCACCCTTACCCTAATCCTCACCCTAACCCTAACCCTAATCCTTACCTAACCGAAAACCTCACTCTCACACTCACACTCACCCTAAACCTCACCCTCACCATAGACCTCACCCTAAACCTAAACCTCACCCTAAACCTAACCCTAAACCTCACCCTCACCCTCACCCTAACACTAACCCTAACCCTAAACCTCAGCCTAACCCTAACCCATAACCTACACATAACCCTCAAACTCACCCTAACCCTCCACCTAACACTAAACCTAATCCTAACCCAAAACTTCACCCTCACCCTCACCATCACCCTCAGCCTAACCCTAACTCTAACCCTAATCTGAACCATAAACCTCACCCTCACCCTCACCCTAACCCTAATCCGAACCCTAACCCTAACCTTTACCCTACCCTAACACAAACAATAACCCTAACACTAACCTAACCCTAATCCTAACCCTAACCCTCACCCTACCCTAACCCTAACCCTAAAAGTCACCCTAGCCCTAATCCTAACCCTAAACCTCTCCCTAAACCTAATCCTAACCCTATCCCTCAAACTAACCCTAACCCTAATGCTAACCCTAACCCTCACCCTAAGACTTAGCCTCATCCTCAAACTCACCCTACCCTTAAACCTAACCCTAACCCTAACCCTCACCCTAACCTTCATCCTAACCTTTAACCTCACACTAACCCTAAATCTAACCCTAACCCTCAACCTTACCCTAACCCTCACCCTAACACTAAACCTAATCCTAACCCAAAACTTCACCCTCACCCTCACCATCACCCTCAGCCTAACCTTAACCCTAACCCTAATACGAACCGTAATCCTCACCCTCACCCTCACCCTAACCCTAACCCGAACCCTAACCCTAACCGTAACCCTAAACTTTACTCTCACCCTAACACTAACAATAACCCTAACCCTAACCTAACCCTAATCCTAACCCAAACCCTCACCCTAACCCTAACCCTAACCCTAAAAGTCACCCTAACCCTCACCCTAAACCTAAAGCTAACCCTAACCCTCAACCTAACCCTACCCCTACCCCTCACAATAACCCTCACCCTAAGCCTAATCCTAACCCTCACCCTAACCCTAACCCTCAACTTAACCCTCACCCTCAATCCAATCCTCACCCTAATTCTAAACCTAACCCTTACCTACCCGAAACACTCACCCTCACCCTCACGCTCACCCTAAACCTCACCCTCACCCTAGCCAACACCCTAAACTTAACCCTCACCCTAACCTTACACTAAACCTCACCCTCACCCTCACCCTAAACCTAACCCTATACCTAACCCTCACCCTAACCTTCACCCTACCTCTAACCCTAACACTCACCATAACCCACACCCTAACTTTATCCTCATACTAACCCTAACTCTAAGCCTAACTCTAATCTTCACATTATCCCTAAACCTCTCCCTAACCTTAACCATACCCCTCACCCTACACCTCAAACTAACCCTAACCCTAACCCTAAGCCTAAGCCTAACCCTAAACATCACCCTAACCTTAACACTAACCCTTAACCTAAACCTAACACTTACCTTAACCGTAACCCTAATCCTAAACGTCAATCTCACCCTCAGCCTAACCCTAAACCTAACCCTAATCCTAACCCTAACCCTCACCCTAACCCTTACCCTCACCCTCACCAGAACACACACCCTCACCCTAACCCTCACCCTCACACTAAACATCACCCTAACCCTAACCCTCACCCTAACCCTAACCCTAACCCTCACCCTAATACTCACCCTATCCCTAGCGATAAACCTTACACTCACCCTCACCCTAACCCTCACCCTAAGCTTTATCTTTATACTAACCCTAACTCTAACCCTAACCCAAACCCTCACACTAACCCTAACCCTCTCCCTAACCCTAATCCTACTCCTCACCCTAACCCTCACCCTAAACCTAACCATAACCGTAACCCTCACCTTAACCGTAAACCTAACCCTCACTCTCAGCCTAACCTTCACCGTCACCCTAACCCTCAACCTAAACCTAACTCTAACCCACACCCTAACTCTCAGCCTCACCCTCACCCTCACCCTCACCCTAACCCTCACCCTAACCGTCAATCTAACCCTCACCCTAACCTTTACCTCACACTAACCCGAACTCTAACCCTAAACCTTATCCTCACACTAACACTAACCCTCACCCAAACCCTAACCCTTCCCCTCACCTTAACCCTTACCCTAATCCTAACCCTAACACTAACCCTAATCCTAAACCTAAGCCTCACCCCCTCCATCACCCTAACCCTAACCCTAAGGCTAGCCCTCACCCTCACCCTACTCCTAACCCTAACAATAACCCTAACCCTAACCCTAATCCTAACCGTAACCCTCACCCTAACCCTAAACCTAACCCTATAACTCACCCTAACCCTAATCCTAACCATAACCCTCATCCTAACACTAACCCTCACGCTAACCCTAATCCTAACCTTCACCCTAACCCTAACTCTCACCCTAACCCTCACCCTAACACTAAAGCTAACCCTAACCCTCACCTTCAACCTAATCTTCACCCTAACCCCTATCCTCACACTAACCCTAAACCTAACCCTAACCCTAACCCTCACACTAACCCTCACTCCCACCCTAACCCTAACCCTACCCCTCACACTAACCCTCACCCTTACCCTAACGCTAATCCTAACCCTCACACTAACCCTAACCCTAACTCTAAACCTCACCCTCACCCTAACCTGAAACCTCACTCTAAACACCACCCTAACCCTAACCCTAACCCTAACCCCAACCCTCTCACCCTAATCCAAACCCTCAACCTAACCCTCATCTTCAACTCAATCCTCACACTAACCCTAACCCTAAACCTTACCTACCCGAAACCCTCACCCTCACCCTCACCCTAACCCTCACCCTCACCCTGCCCCTCACCCTAAACTTAACCCTCACCCTAACCCTAACACTAACCCTCAGCCTCACCCTCACCCTACACCAAACCCTAAACCTAATCCTCACCCTAACGATCACCCTAACCCTAACACTAACCTTAACCCTAACCTTAACCCTCACCCTAACCCTCACCCTAACCTTAACCCTAAACCTAACTCTAAAATTCACCCCAACCCTCACCGTCACCCTCATCCTAACCCTCACCCTAACCCTGATCCTCACACTAAACCTAACCCTAACCCTAACCCTCAACGTCACCCTCACCCTCATCCTAACCCTAATCCTAATCCTAACCCTAACCTTCACGCTCACCCTCACCATAATTCTAACCCAAAGCCTAACCCACACCCTCACCCTCACAATAACTCTGACCCTAACTCTAATTCTAACCCTCACATTCATCCTCACCCTAAATCTAACCCTAACCATAACCCTCACCCTCACCCTGACCCTCACAATTACCCTAATCCTCACCCTATCCCTAACCCTAACCCTAACCCTAACCCTAACCCTCAACCTAACACTAATGCTAACCCTGACCCTCTCGCTCACCCTAACCCTCACCCTAACCCTTACCCTCACCCTAACCCTAAACCTCACCCTCACAATAACTCTCACTCTAACCCTACCCCTCACCCTAACCCTCACCCTAACCCTAACACTAATGCTAAACCACACCCTAATCCTTACCTTAACCCTAACCCTCAATCTCACCCTAACACTCACCATCACCCTAAAACTCACCTGAATTCTAAACCTCACCCACACTCTAACCCTCACCCTCACACGAACCCTCACCTCACCCGAACCGTCACTCTCACATTAACCCTCACCATCAGCCTAAAGATCACCGTAACCCTAACCCTCAACCTAACACCAAACCTAAACCTCACCCTAACCCTAACCCTCACCCTCACCCTAACCCTCACGGTAAACCTAATCCTTAGCTAAATGAAACCCTCACCCTCACCCTCACCCTAACCATCAAGCTCACCCTAACCCTAAACTAACCCTTACCCTCACCTTAAACCTAATCCTTACCTCAACCATAACCCAAACCCTCAACCTAACCCTAACCCTCATCCAAAACCTCACCATAACCCTATCTCTAACGCTAACCCTCCCCCAAATCCTAACCCTAACCCTAACCCTCACCCTCACCCTAATCCTCACGGTAAACCTAAACCTTAGCTAAATGAAACCCTCACCCTCACCCTCACCCTAACCCTAACCATCACCCTCACCCTAACCCTATCCCTAACGCTAACCATCACCCTAATCCTAACCCTAACCCTAACCCTCACCCTCACCCTAATCCTCACGGTAAACCTAACCCTTAGCTAAATGAAACTCTCACCCTCAGCCTCACCCTCACCCTCACCATAACCCTAAACCTAACCCTAACCTCACCTAAAACCTAACCCTTACCCTAACAATAACCCTAACACTCAACCTAACAATAACTCTCACCCTCACCCTCAAACTAACCCTAACCCTGAAGCTCACCATAACCCTCACCATCACCCTCACCCTAACCCTCACTCTAACCATGATCCTCACACTAACCCTAAACCTAACCCTAAACCTGACCCTCAACCTAACCCTAATCCTAACCCTAACCCTCATGCTTACCCTCACACTAATTCTAGCCCTAACCCTCACCCTTACCCCAACTCTAACCCTAACCCTAATCCTAAATCTAAACCTCACCCTCACCCTCACCCTAACTCTAACCCTAACCCTATCACTAACCCTCACCATCACCCTCACGCTAACCCTAACACTCACTCTAACCCTCACCCTCAACCTAACCCTAATGCTAACACTCACCCTCACCCTACCCCTCACCCTAACCCTTACCCTCACCCTAACCCTAACCCTCACTCTAACAATTACCCTCACCCTAACCCGCACCCTATACCTAATCCTAACCCTAACCCTAAACCTCACCTTAAACCTCATCCTAACACTAACCCTAACCCTAAACTTAAACCTCACCATAACCCTCACCCTAAGCCTAAACTTCAAACTCACACTAACCCTCACCCTAACCCTTCCCTCACCCTAACCCAGCCCTGACCCTAACCCTAACCCTAACCCTAAACTTCACTCTAAACCTAACCCTAAAAATCAGTCTAACCCTAACCCTAATCCTAACCCTAACCCTCACACTCAGCCTCTCCAAAACTCTAACCCTAACCCTAACCCTCACCCTAAACCTATTGCTAACCCTAACCCTCATCCTCACCATAAACCTCACCCTAACTCTTACCCTCACCCTCAACCTAACCCTAACCCTAGACTGCACCCTAACCCTAACCCTAACCTTAACTATAACATCACTCTCACCCTAACCCTCACCCTCACTCTAAATATCACCCTAAACCTAACCCTCACCCTAACCCTAACCCTAACACTCACCCTAACACTAACCCTCACTGTAACCCTCACCCTAACCCTAACACTAAACCTAAACCTCACCCTGACACTAACCCTCACCCTAACCCCTATCCTCACACTAAACCTAACCCTAAACATAACCGTAACCCTCACACTAAGCCTAACCGTCATCCTAAACCTAACCGTACCCCTCACCCTAACCCTCACCCTAACCCTAACCCTAACGCTAACCTTCACCCTAATCCTAACCCTAACCCTAACCCTCACCCTCACCATAAACCTCACCGTCACCCTAAAACTCACCCGAACCTTAACCCTCAACACACCCTAACCCTCATCCTCTTCCGAACCCTCAACCTCACCCTAACCCTGAACCTCAACCTAAACATCACCCTAACCCTAACCCTCACCCTAACCCCATCCCTAAACCTCACCCTAACCCTAACCCTCAACCTAACCCTCACCGTCACCCTAAACCTCAGCCTAACCCTAACCCTAACCTAACCGAAACCCTCACCCTTACCGTCCCCCTCACCCTCACACTAACGATCACCCTGAACCTAGCCCTCACCCTAATCCTAACCCTTAACCTAACCCTAACCCTCACCCTCACCCTAACACTAACCCTAAACCTAAGCCTAAACCTCACACTCTCCCTCAGCCTAACCCTAACCCTAATGCTAACTCTAACCCCACCCTCACCCTAGCCTTCTCCCTAACCCTAACCCTCAACATAACCCTAACCCTCAGAGTCACACTAACCTGCACCCTAACCGTAACCCTCACCCTAACCCTAACCCTCACCTGAACCCTCACCCTAACCCTCACCGTAACCCTCACCTTCACCCTAAACTTCACCCTAAACCTAACCCTCACCCTTACTCTAACCCTCACCCTAACCCTAACACTCACACTACCCTCACCCTCAACCTAATCCTCACCCTAACCCTCACCCGCACCTTAACCCTGAACCTAACCCTTACCTAACCGAAACCCTCCCCCTCACCTTCACCCTAACCCTCACCCTCACGCTAGCCCTCACCATAACCCTAACCCTTACCCTAACACCAACAATAACACTAAGCCTCACCCTTACCTTAACCCTAACCCTAAACCTCACCGTCACCGTCACCCTCACCCTCACCCTAACCCTCACCCTCACCCTAACCCTCAACCTCACCCTAAACATCACCCTAACCCTAACCCTCAACCTAACACTAACCCTCACCCTAAACAACACCTTAACCCTAACGCAAACCCTAACCCTCACCCTCTTCCTAAACCTCACCATAACACTTATCCTCTCACTAACTGTAATCCTAAACCTAACCCTCACACTAACCCTAACCCTCACACTATCCTTCACCCTAACCCTAACCTTAACCCTAACTGTCACCCTAAACATAACCCTAACCCTCACCCTCACCCTAACCCTCACCATCACCCTAACCTTCACCCTAACCATAACCCTCACCCACACCCTAACCCTCACCTGAACCAGAACCCTAACCATCACCCTAACCCTCACCCTCACCCTAAACATCACCCTAAACCTAACCCTCACCCTAACTATAACCCTAACGTTCACCCTGAACGTAAACCTCACACTAACCCCCACCCTCAACCTAATCCTCACCCTAACAATAACCCTAACCCTTACCTAAATGAAATCCTCAACCTCATCCTAGCCGTCACCTTAACCCTCACCCTAACCTTAACCCTAACTCTCACAATAAACATCACCCTAAACCTAACCCTCAACCAAACCCGAATGAAAACCCTAACCCTCACCCTCACCCTAACCCTCATCCTAACCATCACCCTCACCTTCACCCTCACCTTAACCCTCACCCTCACCCTAAGAATCACCCTAAACCTAACCCTCAACCAAATACAAACGCAAACCCTATCCCTCACCCTCACCCTAACCCTCATCCTAAACCTTATTCTCACACTAACCCTTACCCTAACCCTAACCCTCACACTAACTCTAACACTCGCCATAACCCTAAGCCTAACCCTCACCCTAACACTCAACCTAACCCTAACCCTAATTCTAACCCTCACCCTAACCCTTACATTAACCCTCACCCTCACCCTAACCCTCACCGTCACCCTTACCCTCACCCTAACTCTAACCCTAACCCACACCCTAACACTCAGCCTCACCCGAACCTTCACCCTCACGCGAAACCTCACCCTAACCCTAACCCTAGCCTTTACCCTCACCCTCACCCTCACCCTAACCGTCACCCTCACTCTAACCCTCACGCTAACCCTAACACTTATCCTAACCCCAACCATAACCCTCACCCTAACTCTAAACCTAAACCTATCCCTCAGGCTAACCCTCCCCTAAACCTAACCCTAATCCTCACCCTCACCCTAACCCTCACCCTCACCCTGAACATCACCCTAACCCTAACCCTCACCCTCACTCTCATCCTAAACCTAACCCTAACCCAAACCCTCACCAACACCCTAATCCTCACCCTAACCCTAACCCTAACCCTTAGCTAACCGAAACCATCACCTTCACCCTAAACCTCAACCTCACCCTATCCCTCAACCTAACCCTAAACCTCACCCTAACCCTAACCCTCACCCTACCCTCACCCTAAACCTCACCCTAACCCCAACCCTCACCCTCACCCTCACCCTAACCCTAACCCTAAGCCTAACAATCATCCTAACCCTAACGCTAACCCTAACCATCACCTTCACCCTAACCCTCACCCTAACCCTCACCCTCACACTAACCGTAACCCTAATCCTAAACCTAACCCTCAACCTTACCCACACCCTCACCATATCCCTAGCCATAGACCTCACCCTAACCCCCACCCCCATCCTAAACGTAAACCTAAACCTAACCCTCACACTCACCCTAACCATAAGCCTAACCCTTATCCTCATCCTAAACCTAACCCTCACCCTAACCCTAACCCTTAACCTCACCCTAACCTTAACCCTTACCCTAACCCTAACCCTAATGCTAACACTCACCCTCACCCTATCCCTAAACCTAAACCTCACTCTCACACTCAGCCTAACCCTAAACCTCACCTTAGCACTCACCCTAACCCTAAAGCTTACCCTAACCCTAAACCTAAACCTAACCTTCAACCTAACCCTAACCCTAAGCCTAACACTAACCCTCACCCTAATCGTAAGCCTAACCCTAACACTCACCCTCCCCCTAAAACTCACCAGCACCCTAAAACTCACCCTCACCTTCACCCTCACCCTCACCCTAACCCTCACCCTCACCCTAGCCCTCACCCTGTCCCTTACTCTAACCCTCACCCGAACTGTAACCCTAATGCTCACCCCAAGCCTAAACCTCACCCACACCCTAATCCTCAACCTCACCCGAAACCTCACACTCACCTTCACCCACACCCTCACCCTAAAAATCACCCTAACTCTAACCCTCAACCTAACCCTAACCCTAACCCTCATCCTCACCCTAACCCTAACCACAACCTACCCCTCAACCTCACCCTAATCCTCACCCTAAACCTAACTCTAACCCTTTCCTTAAGCCTAACACATACCCTCATCCTCACCCTAGCCTTCGCCCTAAACCTCACCCTAACGCTAACCCTAACCCTAACTCTCACCCTAACCCTAACCCTAACACTCACCCTAACCCTAACCCTAACCCTAACCCTCACCCTAGCCCTCACCCTAACCCTCACCCAAACCCTGACCCTAATCCTAACCCTCACACTAACCATAACCCTCTCCCTAAACCTAACCATACCCCTCACCCTCACCCTCACCCAAACCCTCTCCATCAACCTAACCCTCACCCTAACCCTAACACTCATCCACATCCTAACCTAAATCCTCACCCTCACCCTCACCCTCACCCTAACCGTCATCCTCACCCTAAACATCACCCTAACCCTAATCCTAACAATAACCCTCAACCTAACCCTCACCCTAACCCTCACCCTCACCATAATGCTCATCCTAACCCTAACCCTAAATCTTCCCCTAAACCTTACCCTCACCCTCACCCTCACCCTCACCCAAGCCCTCAACCTAACCCTAACCCTAACCCTAAACCTAACCCTAACCATCAGCCTCACCCTCACCCTCACCCTAACATGAATCTTGCTGCCGGCCGGCCTCTGGGAGTTCCGGATGAACATCTCTTTGTAACTCCTCCGTGGTTTCTTCTACACCCCTGAAGTTTGGCAAGGGTATGCAGTTTGCATTGCTGCACAATTTCACCTTCATACCTCTGCCGCGGTTGCAAACATTCAGACGTGCCAGCCACATGTGCTTGTCCTTGTTGGTCACTGCCAGCTGACTGGGAATATCTGCTTCCCGTTTTTCTCACCTGAGTGCTACTGATTAGAGCTTTGACGGCTACACTCCACTCAATCTGAGGAGTAAGTTGAACCTCTACTTATGGCACTCTGTGAAAGTTTGGAAAACTAGACCTCAGTTGTTTGGGACGCAACCACTGTCCATCCAGGACTATGGATGGCACTGGCTATATCAGGATCTAATTAGTCCACGGTTGTGTTCGGCCGAATGACCTCTGCTGGGAACACTCAGAATGAGGTTCTGAGTTATTGCATCATAGGAGTGTTTCAATCCTTTCAAGGCTTCTTAGGAAGAATTCCAGAATCTTGCTGCCGGCACGCCTCCGGGTGTTCCGGGTGAACATCTCCTTGTAAATCCTAACCCTCACCGAACCCTAACCCTAACCCTAACCCTCACCCTCACCCTCACCCTCACCCTCACCCTCAGCCTCACCCTCACCCTAACCCTCAAACTAACCCTCACACTAACCCTCACCCTCACACTCACCCTCACCCTCACCCTAACCCTAACCCTATCCCGAAACCTAACCTTAACCCTCACCCTCACCCTCACCCTCACCCTAAACCTAACCAGAAACTTACTGCTGGCAGGCCTCCAGGTGTTCAGGGTGAACATCTCCTAGTCAATCCTCCGTGGTTTCTTCTACACCCGTGAAGTTTGGCAAGAGTACACAGTTTGCAATGCTGCACAATTGCGCCTGCAGAGCTCTGCCGTGCTTGCAAACATTCAGACGTGGCAGCCAGATATGCTTGTCCCCGTAGGACCCTGTCAGCTGACTGGGTATATCTGCTTCCCTTTCTTCTCACCTGAGTGCTACTGATTACAGCTTTGACGGCTACACTCTACTCAACCTGAGGAGTAAGTTTTACCTCTACTTACGGCACCCTGTAAAATTTTGGAGAACTAGACTTCAGTTGTTTGGGACACGACCACTGTCCATCCAGGACTATGGACAGCACTGGCTATATCAGGCTCTAGTTAGTCCACCGTTGTGTTCAGCTGAGTGACTTCTGCTGGAAACACTCAGAATGAGGTTCTGAGTTATTGCAAGATAGGTGCGTTTCACTCCTTTTCAAGGCTTCTTAGGAAGAATTTCAGAATCTGGCTGCCGGCAGGCCTCCGAGTGTTCCTGGTGAACATCTCCTTGTAAATCATAACCCTAACACTAACCCTAACCTTAACCCTGACCCTAAATCTAAAGCCTAACCCTAACCTAACTCTAACCCTATACTGATTACAGCTTTGACGGCTACACTCTACTCAATCTGAGGAGTAAATTGAACCTGTACTTATGGCACTCTGTGAAAATTTGGAGAACTAGACCTCAGTTGTTTGTGACGCGACCACTGTCCATCCAGGACTATGGACAGCACTGGCTATAACAAGCTCTAGTTAGTCCACCGTTGTGTTCAGCTGAGTGACTTGTTCTGGAAACACTCAGAATGAGGTTCTGAGTTATTGCAACATAGGAGTGTTTCAATCCTTTCAAGGCTTCTTAGGAAGAATTCCAGAATCTTGCTGCCGGCACGCCTCCGGGTGTTCCGGGTAGACATCTCCTTGTAAATCCTAACCCTAACCTTAAATCTAATCCTAACTCTAACCCTCACCCTCACCCTCACCCTAACACTCACCATCACCCTCACCCTCACCGTCACTCCAACCCTAAACTTACCCTAACCCTAATGCTAACCCTAAGCCCTAACCATAACCCTAACCCTAAACCTAAACATAACCCGAATCTTGCTGCCGTCAGGCCTCCGGGTGTTCCGGGTTAACATCTCCTTGTAAATCCTTCGTGGTTTATTCTACACCCGTGATGTTTGGCAAGGGTACACAATTTGCAATGCTGCACAATTGCGCCTGCAGATCTCTGCCGAAGTTGCAAACATTCAGACGTGGCAGCCAGATATGCTTGCCCCCGTAGAACACTGCCAGCTGACTGGGAATATCGGCTTCCCGTTCTTCTCGCCTGAGTGCTATTGATTACAGCTTTGTCTGCTACACTCTACTCAACCTGAGGAGTAAGTTTTTCATCTACTTATGGCACTCTATAAAAGTTTGGAGAACTAGACCTCAGTTGTTTGGGACTCGACCACTGTCCATCCAGTGCTATTGAAGGCACTGGCTATATCAGGCTCTAATTAGTCCACAGTTCTGTTCAGCTGAATGACTTCTGATGGAAACACTCAGAATGAGGTTCTGAGTTATTGCAAGATAGGTGCGTTTCACTCCTTTTCAAGGCTTTCTAGGAAGAATTTCAGAATCTGGCTGCTGGCAGGCCTCCGGGTGTTCCTGGTGAACATCTCCTTGAAAATCCTAACCTTAACCCTAACTCTAACCCTATCCCTAAACCTAACCCTGACCCTAGTCCTAACCCTAACCCTAACCCTAACCCTAACCCTAAAACCTAACCCTAACCCTAAACCCTAACCCTGACCCTAACCCTAACCCTAAACCCTAACCCTGAACGTAACCCTCACCCTATCACTATCCCTAACCCTAACCCTCTACTGATTATAGCTTTGATGGCTACACTCTACTCAACCTGAGGAGTAAGTTGAATCTGTACTTATGGAACACTGTGAAAGTTTGGAAAACTAGACCTCAGTTGTTTGGGACGCGACCACTGTCCATCCAGGACTATGGTTGGCACTAGCTATGTCAGGCTCTAATTAGCCCACGGTTGTGTTCATCAGAATGACATCTGCCGAGAACACTCAGAATGAATTTCTGAGTTATTGCAACAAAGGAGTGTTTTTATCCTTTCAAGGCTTCTTAAGAAGAATTCCAGAATCTTGCTGCTGGCAGGCCTCCGGGTGTTCCTGGTGGACATCTTGTAAATCCTAACCTTAAACCTAACTCTAACCCTCACCCTCAACCTCACCCTCACCGTCATCGTCACCCTCACCCTCACCCTAACACTCAACATCACCCTCACTCAAACCATTACCCTGACCCTAACCCTAATGCTAACCCTAAGCCCTAACACTAACCCCAACCCTAACCCTCACCCTAACCCTCATTATAACAAAAACCCTCACCCTAATCCTCAACCTCATCCTAACTCTCACCCTAACCCTTACCTAGCCCAAATGCTCACCCTCAACCTAAACCTCACCCTAAAACTAACCCTCACCCTAGCCCTCATCCTAACCCTAACCCTAAAACTAAAACTCACCCTTACCTTCACCCTCACCATAATCCTCATTCTAACCCTAACACTCATCCTCACCCTCACCATAATCCTCACCCTCACCCTAACAATCATCCTCACCCTAACTCTCACCCTAATCCTTACCCTCAACCTAAGTCTAACCATAACCCTAACCCTCACACTAACCCTAAAACTCACCCTAACCCTAAATCTAAACCTAAACTTAATCCTCACCCTCACACTCACACTCAGCCTAATCCTAACACTAACAATAACCCTAACACTAATCCTAACCCTCACCCTAAACCTAACCCTAACGCTCACCCTAAACATAAATTTCACCCTAACCCTAACCCTAACCCTAACCCTAACCCTAACCCTCACCTAACCCTAACCCTAACCATCACAACCCTAACCCTAACACTAACACTAACACTCACCCTAATACTAACCCTAACCCTCACCATAACCCTCATCCTAACCCTAACCCTAACCCTCACCCTCACCCTCACCCTAACTTAACCATAACCCTAACCCTCACTCTCACCCTAACCCTAACCTTAACCCTAACCCTCACAATAACCATAACCCTCACCTAACCCTAACCCTAACCATCACAATCCTAATCCTAACCCTAACACTAACCCTCACCCTAACCCTAATCCTCACCCTCACCCTAACCCTCACTGTCACCCTAAACCTAACCATAACCCTCATCCACACCCTAATCCTCACCCTCAAAAAAACCCCTCACCCTCAAACTAACCCTCACCCTCACCCTAAACATCACCCTAACACTAACCCTTACCCTAACACTAACACTAAACTTCACTCTAAACCTAAACCACACCCTCACTCTCACCCTAACCCTAACCCTAACACTAATCCTAAACCTAACTCTCAACCTCACCATAACACTAACCCTAACCCTAATGCTAACCCTAAACTTAACCCTAACCCTAACCCTTACCCTCACCCTCACCAGAACACACACCCTCACCCGAGCCCTCACCCTCACCCTAAACATCACCCTAACCCTAACCATAAAACTAACCCTAACCCTCACACTCAAGCTCACCCTAATCCTAACCCTGACCCTAACCCTCACCCAAATCTTAACCCTCACCCTCACCCTAACCCTCAAACTCACCATAATCGTAACCCTAACCCTAACCCTAAAACTCATCCTCACCCTAACTCTCACACTAACCCTTACCCTCACCCTAAGTCTAACCCTAACACTAACCCTCACCCTCACACTAACCCTAACCCTCACACTAACCCTAAACCTCACCCTAAACCTAAACCTAAACCTAACCCTAACCCTCACCCTCACCCTCACCCGCACAGTCACCCTCAGCCTAACCAGATCCCTAACAATAACCCTAAACTTAACCCTAACCCTCAACCTAACCCTAACCCTCACCTTCACCCTAACCCTAACCCTAACCCAAACCCTAACCATTTCCCTCACCCTAACCCTCACCCTAACACTCACGCTAAAACTAACCCTCACACTCACCCTAACCCTCAACCTAACCCTTAACCTCACCCTACACCTAACCCTAACTCTCACCCAAACCCTAACCCTAACTTTCACCCTCAACCTAATCCTCACACTAACACTCATGCTAACCCTAACCCTCACTCTCAACCTAACCCTCACCCTAGACCTTATTCTCACCCTAAAACTAACCCACAACCTACCACTAAACCTAACCCTAACCCTCACAATAACCCTAACACTCACCCTAACACTAACACTAATCCTAACCCTAACACTCAACCTCACGCTCACCCTAAACCTAACCCTAATCCTAAACCTAACCGGCACCCTCAACCTCACCCTAAGCCTAACCCTAACCCTAACACTAATTCTAAACCTAACCTCACCTTAACCCTAACCCTTAAACCTAACCCTCACTCTCACCCTAACCCTAACCCCTACCCTAAACCTCACCCCAACCCTAACCCTCACCGTACCCTAACCCTCACACTCACCCTAACCCTAAACGTAACCCTAACCGTAACCCTAACCCTCACCCTAAATCTCATCCTAACCCTAATGCTAACCCTCACCCTCATCATAACCCTAAGCCTCACCTTAACCCTTTCCCTCACCCTAATATTAACCCTAAACCTAACCCTAACCCTCACACTAAACCGATCCCTCACCCTAACCCTAAACCTACCCTAATCCTCACGCTAACCCTAACCCTAACCCTAATCCTCACCCTATACCTAATCCTAACCCGCACCCTAGCTCTTACCCTAACCCTAAACCTAACACTAACCGAAACCCTCACCCTTAACCTTACCCTGACCCTCACCCTAAACCTAAACCTCACACTAAGCCTAACCCTCACCCTCACCCTCACCATAATCCTAACCCTAAACGTAACCCTAACTCTCACACTAACCATAAACCTGACCTTAACCCTAAACCTAAACCTAAACCTCACCCTCGTCCTCACACTCACCCTCAGCCTAACCCTAACCGTAATCCTAACCCTCACCCTCACCCTAACCCTAACCTAACCCTAAACCTAACCCTCACCCTAACTCTAACCCTCACTCTCACCCTAACGCAAATCCTAACTAAACCCTAACACTAACCCTAAACCTAACCGTCAAATTCACCCTAACCCTCACCATAACCTCAACCTAACCCTCACCCTAACCCACAACCTAAACCTCACCCTCATTCTAATCCTCGCCCTAACCCTAACCCTAAACCTAACCCTGAACCTCACCCTCAGTCTAACTCTAAACCTAACCCTCATCCTAAGCCTAACCGTCACCCTCACCCTAACCCTAACACTAACCCTAACCCTCACCCTCACCCTCACCCTAATCCTAACTCTAACCCTAACCCTCACCCTAATCCTAACCCTCACCCTAACCCTAAACCTCACCCTCACCCTCACCATAATCCTAACGATATCCCTAACCCTCATCCTCACCCTAATGCTCACCCTAATCCTTACCCTCACCCTAAGTCAAAACCTAAACCTAACCCTAACCCTCACACTAACCCTAAACCTCACCCTAACCCTCAACCTAAACCTAACCCTAACCCTCACCCTCACACTCACCCTCAGCCTAACCCTAACCCTAACAATAAGCCTAACCAAAAACCTAACGATCACCCTCAACCTAACAATAACCCTAAACCTAACCCTAACACTCGCCCAAAGCCTAACCCTCACCCTGAACCTAAACCCTAACCCTAAACCTAACATTCACCCTAAACCTAAACCTACCCCTCAGCCTAACCCTCACCCTAACACTAAACCTAACGCTAACCCTCACCCTCAAACTAAGCCTCACCGTCCACCTAACCCTCAACCTAAACCTACAATCACCCACACCCTAACCCTAACCCTAATCCTAAACCTAGCCCTCACCCTAACCCTCATCGTAACCCTAAACCAAACCCTAACCCTCACCCTAACGCTCACCCTAACCTTAACCCTCACCCTCACCCTCACCCTATACCTCAAAATAAACCTTACCCTCACCCTAACCCTAAACCTAGCCCTAACCCTCACACTATATCTAACCCTCACCCTAACGGTAACAATTCCCCTCACCCTAACACTCATCCTAACCTTAACCCTAACGCTAACCCTAACCCTAATCCTAACCCTAACACTAACCCTAATCCTAACACTAACCCTCACTCTCACCCTCACCCTAACTCTAACCCTTACCCAAACCTCACCGAAAACCTCACCCTAACTCTAACCCTCACCAAACCCCAACCCTCACCCTTACACTCACAGTAACCCTAAACCTAAACCTAACCCTCACCCCATCCTAACCCTAAACCTAACTCTAAACCTTACCCTCACCCTAAACCTAACCCTAAGGCTAACTCTAACCCTCACACTCACCCTAAACCACTCCTTAACCCTTACACTAACCCTAACCCTATCCTAAACGTAATCCTAACCCTCACAGTAATCCTAACCCTAACCATAACACTAACCCTAACCCTCACCCTGACCCTAACCCTAAACCTAACCCTAACAAAACCCTAACCCTCACCCTCAGTCTAACCCTAACCCTAACCCAAATCCTAACCCTAACCCTAACCCTAATCATAAGCCTAACCCTCACCCTCACCCTCAACCTCACAATAACTCTAACCCTTACCCAACCCTAACCCTAACCCTCACCCTAACTCTAACCCTCACCGAACCCCAACCCTCACCCTCACACTCACCCGAACCCTAAACATAACCTAAACCCTCACCATAACCCTAACCTGAAACCTAACCCTAAACCTTACCCTAACCCTAAGGCTAACTCTAACCCTCACCCTCACCCTAAACCTCTCCCTAACCTTTACACTAACCCTAACCCTAACCTAAACCTAACCCTAACCCTCACACTAATCCTAACCCTAACCCTAACCCTAACGCTAAACTTAACCATAAACCTCACCCTAACCCTAATCCTAACCCTCACCCTAACCCTAATCCTAACCCATACCCTCACCCTCAGCCTTACCCTCACCATCACCCAAACCCTCACCCTAAACCTAACCCTCACTCACATTCTAAACCTCACCCTCACCCGAACAGTCAGTCTAACCCTAAACCTCTCCCTCACCCTAAACATCACCCTTACCCTAACCCTCACACTAACCTAACCGTAACCTTCACCATAACCCTGACCCTCAAACTCACCCTCACCCTCACCCTAAGACTAACCCTAAACCTAACACTAATCCTAAACCTAAATCTCACCCTCGCCCTCACCCTAATGATAACCCTAACTCTAACTTTAACCCTCACCCTAACCCTTACCCTCACCCTAACCCTAACCTCAATCCTAACCTTAACCCTCAACCTAACCCTTACACTCACCTTAACCCTAACCCTCACCCTAATTATAACCCTCACCCTAACCATTAACCTCACCCTAACCCTAACCCCAACCCTAACCCTAACACTCACATTAACCCTAACCCTCACCCTAACCCTAACCATACCCCTCATCCTAACCCTAAACCTAACCCTAACCCTAATCCTAATCCTTACACTAACCCAAAACCTCACCCTAAACCTAACTATGATCCTCACTCTAACCCTCACCCTCACCCTCCCCCACAGCCAAAACCTAACCCTAACCGTAATCCTAACCCTAATGCTCACACTCACCCTCACCCTAAGCCCCACCCTAACCTTAAACCTAAACCTAACCCTAACCCGCCCCCTCCCCCTCCGCTTCACCCTCAGCCTAACTCTAACCTTAATCCTAATCCTAACCCTAACTCTCACTCTCACACTCACCCTAAACCTATCCCTAAACCTAAACCTCACCCTCACCCTCTCCCTCATACTCACCCTCACCCTAACCCTAACAATAACCCTAACCCTAAACCTATACCTTACCCTAAGACTCACCCTAACACTACCACTAACCCTAACCCTAACCCTCACACTAAACCTAATTCTCACCCTAACCCTAACCCTACCACTCAGCTTAAGCCTCACCCTAATCCTAACGCTAGCCCTCATCCTCACCCTATCCATAAGTCTAACCCTAACCCTGACCCTCACGCTAGCCCACACCCTAAACCTAAACCTAAACCTCACCCTAATTCTAACCCTCACCCTAAACCTCACCCTGACCCTAACCCTAACCCTAAACCTAACCCTAACCCAAACCCTCACCTTAACCCTCACCCTAACCCTAACACTAACCCTCACCATACGCCTCACCCTAACCCTAACCCTAACCCTAACCCTCATGCTCATCCTAACCCTCACCCTTACCCTTACCTTCACCCTAACCCTCACCCTAAGCCTAAGCCTAACCCTCACCCTAAACCTCACCCTAGCCCTCACCCTAACCCTAAACCTAACCCTAACCCTCACCCTAACCCTAACCCTAACCCTCATCCTCACCATATCCCTCACACTAAACCTTACCCTCACCCTGAACCTAACCCTAACCCTCACACTAACACTAACCCTCACGCTAACCCTAACCCTACCAATCAACCTAACCCTCACCCTAACCCTAAACCTAACCCTAACCTCACCCTAAGCCTAACCCTAAACCTAACACTCACCCTCCCCCTAATCCTCACCCTTACCCTTACCATCAACCTCACCCTCACCCTCACACTCACCCTCAGTCTAACCCTAACCCTAACCCAAATCCTAACCCTAATCATAACCCTAACCCTCTCCCTCACCCTCACCCTCACCCTAACTCTAACCCTTACCCAACCCTAAACCTAACCCTGACCCTAACTCTAACTCTCACCGAACCCCAACACTCACCCTCACACTCACCCTAACCCTACCCATAACCTTAACCCTCACCCTAACCCTAACCTGAAACCTAAGCCTAACCCTCACCCTAAGCCTCAACCTAACCCTAAGGCTAACTCTAACCCTCACCCTCACCTAAACCTCTCCCTAAACTTTACACTAACAGTAACACTAACCTAACCCTAACCCTAACCCTCACACTAATCCTAACCCTATCATTAAACCTAACCTTAAACTTCACCCTAATTATCACCCTAACCCTAACCCTAAACCTCACCCTAACCCTAACCCTAACCCTAACCCTAACCCTCACCCTCACCCTCACCCTCACCCTCACACTCAACCTAACCCTAACCCTAATCCTAATCCTAACCCTAACCCCCACACTCACGCTCACCCTAAAGCTAACCCTAACCCTAAAACTCACCCGCACCCTCACTGACAGCCTCACCCTCAGCCTATCCCTAACCCTAACAATAACCCTAACCCTGACCCTAACCCTAACCCTAACTCTCACCCTCACCCTGACCCTAAACCTAACCCTCACCCTAACACTAACATAAAACTAATCTTCACCCTAAACTTAACCCTCACCCTAACCTTCAACCTAACACTCAGGCTAACCCTAATACTCACTCTCACCCTAACCCTAACCCTAACTCTTACTCTCAACCTAACCCTAACCTTACCAATAACCCTAACACTCACACTAATCCTACCCCTCAGCCTAACCCTCATCCTAACCCTAACCCTAAACCTAAACCTAAGTATCACCCTATACCTAACCCTAACCCTCACCCTCAACCTAGCCCTCACCCTAAATCTAACCCTAACCCTAACCCTCACCTTCACCCTAAACATCACCCTAAACCTCACCCTCATCCTAAACTTAATCCTCACCCTAACCATAACCCTCACCCTCACCCTAACCCTTACCCTAACCCTAAACCTAACACTCATCCTCCCCCTCCCCCTCACCCTCAGCCTAACCCTAACAATAACCCTAATCCTATCCCTAAACCTTACACTAACCCTCACCCGAACAGTAACTCTAACCCTAACCCTAAACCTAAACCTAAACCTAACACTAACCCTAACCCTAACCCTAACCCTCACCCTAACCCTAAACCTAAACCTCACCCTAATCCTCAACCTAACCCTAAACCTAACCCTAAACCTCACCCTCACCCTAACTCTATCTCTAACCCTCACCCTCACCGTAACCCTAACCCAAAACCTAACCCTAACCCTCACACTAAAACTAAGCCTCACCCTAACTCTAACCCTATCCCTCACCCTAACACTCATCCCAACCCTAACCCTAACCCTAACCCTCACCCTATCCCTAACCCTCACCCTAATACCAAACCTCACCCTCACCCTCACCCTCATCCTCAGTCTAATCCTAACCCTAACCCTAATCCTAACCCTAACCCTAACACTAATCCTAACCCTAAACCTCACCCTCACCCTCACCCTAACTCTAAGCCTTACCCAACCCTAACCCTCACCCTAAACCTCACCCTCACCCTCACCCTAACTCTAAGCCTTACCCAACCCTAACCCTCACCCTAACTCGAACCCTCACCGAACCCTAACCCTCACGCTCACTCTCACACTACCCCTAACCCTAACCCTCACCCTCACCCTAACCCTAACCCTAAACCTAACCCTAACCCTCACCCTAAACCTAAGGCTAACTCTAACCCTCACCCTCACCCTAATACTCTCACTAAATCTTACCCTAATCCTAAACCTAACCCTAACCGTAACCCTCACACTAATCCTAACCCTTACCCTAACCCTAAATTGCAACCTACCCCTCATCCTAACCCTAAACATAACTGTAACCCTCAGCCTCACCCTAACCCTCATTGTCAACCTAACCCTCACCCTAACCCTAACCCTCAACTCACGCGAACACTCACCCTAGCCCTAAACGTCACGCTCACCTTATTCATCACAGGAAACCTAACACCCACCCTAACCCTAATCCTAACCCTCAGCCTAACCGTCACCCTCAACCTCATCCTCACACTCGCCCTAAGCCTAACTCTAAACCTAACACTAGTCCTAAATCTAAATCTCACCCTCACCCTCACCCTAACACTAACCCTAACCCTAACCTTAACCCTCACCCTCACCCTAGCCCTCACCCTAAACCTAATCCTAACCCTCACCCTAACCCTCAATCTAACCCTTACCCTCACCTTAAGCCTAACCCTCACCCTAACCCTAACACTCACCCTAACCCTTAAACTCACCCTAACCCTAACCCCAACTCTAAACCTCACCCTCACACTAACCATAACCCTAACCCTAACCGTAACCCTCACCCTCACCCTAACCCTCAGTCTCACCTTCACCCTCACCATAACCCTAACCCTAACCCTCACCCGAACCCTAACTCTCACCCTAACCCTAACCCTAACCCTAACCCTCACCCTTACCCTAATCCTAACCCTCACTCTCACCCTAACCCTCACCCTAACCGAAATTATAACACTAAACCTCAACCTCACCCTAACGCTCAACTTAACCCTTACCCTCACCTTAACCGTAAACTTAACCCTAACCCTAACGCTCAGACTAAACCTAACCCTAACCCTAATCCTAACACTAGCCCTCATGCTAACCCTCATTCTAACCCTAAACCAAACCCTAACTCTCACCCTAACCTTCATCCTAACCCTAACCCTAACCCTCACCCTCACCCTAACCCTCACAGTAACCCTTACACTCACCCTAAACCTAAACCTAACCCTAACCCTCACACTAAATCTAACCATCACCCTAACGGTAACTATACCCCTTACCCTAACACTCATCCTAACCCTAACCCCAAACCTAACCCTAACCCTCACCCTCACCCTAAACCTAAGCCTAACCCTCACCCTAACACAAACCCACCCCTCACCCTCACCCTTACCCTCAGTCTAAGCCTAACCCTAACCCTAATCCTAACCCTAACCCTCACCCTCACCCTCACTCTAACTCTAACCCTTACCCAAACCTCACCCAAAACCTCACCCTAACACTAACCTTCACCGAACCCCAACCCTCACCCTCACACTCACCCTAACCCTAAACCTAACTCAAAACCTCACCCTCACCCTAACCTTAACCCTAAGGCTAACTCTAACCCACACCCTCACCCTAAACCACTCCTTAACCCTTACACTAACCATAACCCTATACTAAACCTAATCCTAACCCTCACAGTAATCCTAACCCTAACCCTAACCCTAACCCTCACCCTCACTCTAACCCTCACCGTCACCCTAACCCTCACCCTCATCATAACTCACACACACCCTAACCCTCAACCTCACTGGAACACTCAGCTTAACCCTAAACCACACCCTCACCCTAAACTTCACCCTAACCCTAATCCTCACCTTAACCCTAACCCTCATCCTAACACTTACACTCACCCTAATCCTAAACTGAACACTAAGCCTAAACCTCACACTAATCCTAACCCTCACCCCAACCCTAACCATAAACCTAAGTCTAACTCTAACCCTCACCCTCACCCTAAACCTCTCCCTAACCCTTTAACTAACACTAACCCTAACCTAACCCTAACCTTAACACTCACACTAATCCTAAACCTAACCCTAACCCTAAAATTCACCCTAACCCTCACCCTAAACCTAACCCTAACCCTCAACATAACCCTAACCCTAACCCTATCCCAAACCCTCACCCCAACCCTCACCGTCACCCTAACCCTCAACCTAACCGTAACCTTCACACACTCTCTTGACCTCACCCTCACCCGAACACTCACCCTAACCCTAAAACTCACTCTCACCCTAAATTTCACCCTAACCCTAACCCTCATCCTAACCCTAACCCTAACCCTCACCCTAACCCTCACCCTCAACCTCACCCTTACCCTCAACCTAAGCCTAACCCTAAACCTAACACTAATCCTAAGCCTAAATCTCACCGTCACACTCACCCTAACTCTAACCATAACCCTAACCCTAACCTTATCCCTCACCCTAACCCTTACCCTCACCCCAACCCTAACCCCAACCCTAACCCTAACCCTCAACCTAACTCTTACCCTCACCCTAACCTTACCCTCACCCTAAACCTAAGCCCACCTCAAACCATAACCCTCACAATAACATTAACCGGCACACTAACCCTAACCCTACCCCTCACCCTAAGCCTAAACCTAACCCTAACCTTAACCCTAATCCTCACACAAAACCTAAACCTCACCGTAACACTTACCCTAACCCTGAACCTCACGCTAACCCTCACACTCACCCTCACCCTCACCCTCACCCTCACCGTCAGCCTAACCCTAACCCTAACCATAATGCTCACCCTCCCCATAACCCTAACCCTAACGCTAAACCTCAGCCTCACCAGCACCCTCACCCTAAATGTAATCCTAACCCTAACACTCACCCTACCGCTAACCCTCACCCTCACCCTAAAACTAACCTTCACCCTCCCCCTCCCCCTCACCCTTAGCCTAACCCTAAACCTAATCATAATCCTAACCCCAACCGTCACTCTCACCCTCACCCTAAAATTAAACCTAAAACTAAAACTCCCCCTTCTCCTCCCCCTCACCTTCAAACTCACCCTCACCCTCACCCTGAACCTTACAATAACCCTAACCTTTCCCTAAAGCTAACCCTCAATCGCCCCCTCCCCCTCCCCTTCACCCTCAGCCTAACCCTAACCCTAATCCTAATCCTAACACTAACTGTAACTCTCAACCTCACCCTAAACCTAACCCTAACCCTAAACTTCACCCTCATCCTCTCCCTCACCCTCACCCTCACCCTAACCCTAACAATAACTCTAACAATAACCCTAAACCTAACCCTCAACCTAACACTCACCCTAAACCTAACCCTAACCCTAACCCTACCACTCAGCTTAACCCTCACCCTAACCCTAACCCTACCACTCAGCCTAACCCTCACCCTAACCCTAACATTAACCCAAATCCTCACCCTATACTTAACCCTAACCCTAACACTTACCCTCACCCTAGTCCACACCCTAACCCGAACCCTAAACCTAAACGTAACCCTCACCCTAACCCTAACCCTCACCCTGACCCTAACCCTAAACCTAACACTAACAAAAACCTTAACCCACACACTAACCCTAGCCCTCATCTTAACCGTAACCTGTCCCCTCACCCTAACACTCATCCTAACCCTCAGGCTAACCCTAAACCTCACCCTAACCCCCACCCTAACCCTAACACTTACCCTCACCCTAGTCCACACCCTAACCCGAACCCTAAACCTAAACGTAACCCTCACCCTAACCCTAACCCTCACCCTGACCCTAACCCTAAACCTAACCCTAACAAAAACCTTAACCCTCACACTAACCCTAGCCCTCACCTTAACTCTAACCCTTACCCAACCCTAAAACTAACCCTCACCCTAACTCTAACCCTCACCGAACCCCAACCCTCACCCTCACACTCACCCTAACCCTAAACATAACCTTAACCCTCACCCTAACCCTAACACGAAACCTAACCATAAACCTCACCCTAACCCTCACCCTAACCCTAAGGCTAACTCTAACCCTCATCCTCACCCTAAACATCTCCCTAACCTTTACACTAACCCTAACCCTAACCTAACCCTAACCCTAACCCTCACATTAAGCCTAACCCTAACATTAACCCTAACCCTAAACTTCACCCTAACCATCACCCTAACCCTAAACCTAAACCTCACCCTAACCCTAAACCTAACCTTAACCATCACCCACACGCCAACCCTCTCCGTCACCCTAACCCTCACCCTGAACCTAACCCTCACCCACACCCTTACCCTCACCCTCACCCGAACAGTCACCCTAACCCTAAACCTCACCCACACACTAAACATCACCCACCACCTAAACATCACCCTAACCCTAACCTTAACCCTTACCCTGAACCTCACCCTCACCCTCACCCTAAGCCTAACCCTAAAGCTAACACTAATACTAAACCTAAATCTCACTCTCACCCTCACCCTAATGCTAACCCTAAACCTATCCCTAACCTTAACCCTCACCCTGATCCTTACTCTCACCCTAATCCTAAACCCAAACCTAACCCTAACCCTCAACCTAAACCTTACCCTCACCTTAACCCTAACTCTCATCCTAACCCTAACCCTCACCCTAAACCTTACCCTCACCCTAACCGAAACCCCAAACCTAACCCTAACCTTCACACTAACCCTACCCCTCACCATAACCCTAACCCTAATCCTAAGTCTAACTCTAACCCTCACCCTCACCCTAACCATTACCCTCACCCTAACCCTAACCCCAACCCTAACCCTAACCTTTACAATAACCCTAACCCTCACCCTAACCCTAACCATACCCCTCACCCAAACCCTAAACCTAACACTAACCCTAACCCTAATCCTCACACTAACCCTAAACCTCACCCTAACCCTAACCTTAACCCTCACCCTAACCGTCACCCTCTCCCTCACCCACAGCCAAAACCTAACCCTAACCGTAATCCTAACCCTACTGACCACCCTCACCTTCACCCTAAACCTCACCCTAACCTTAACCCTAAACCTAAACCTAACCCGCCCCCTCCCCCTCCCCTTCACCCTCAGCCTAACCCTAAAATTAATCCTAATCCTAACACTAACTCTCACTCTCACACTCACTCTAAACCTATCCCTAACCCTAATCCTCACCATCACCTTCTCCCTCACCCTCACCCTCACCCTAACCCTAACAATAACCCTAACCCTAAACCTAAACCTTACCCTAACACTAACACTAAACCTAACCCTAAACCTCACACTAAACCTAACTCTAACCCTAACCCTAACCCTACCACTCAGCCTAAGCCTCACTCTAACCCTAACCCTAACGCTGATCCTCACCCTAGCCATAAGCCTAACCCTAACCCTTACCCTCACCCTAGCCCACACCCTAACCCTAAACCTAAAGGTAACCCTCAACCTAAATCTAACCCTCACCCTAACCCTCACCCTGACCCTAACCCTAAACCTAACCCTAACCCTAACCCTAACCCTAACACTTACCTTAACCCTCACCCTAACCCTAACCCAAACCCTCACCGTACGCCTCAACCTAACCCTAACCCTCATGCTCATCCTAACCCTCACCCTTACCCTTACCTTCACCCTAACCCTCACCCTAAACCTAACCCTCACCCTCACCCTAAACCTCACCATAGCCCTCACCCTAACACTAAACCTAACCCTAACCCTCACCCTAACCCTAAACCTAACCCTCAACCTCACCATATCCCTCACACTAACCCTTACCCTCACCCTAAACCTAACCCTAACCCTCACACTAACACTAACCCTCACCCTAACCATAACCCTGCCGCTCAACCTCACCCTCACCCTAACCCTAACCCTAACCCTAACCCTCACCCTAAGCCTAAACCTAAACCTAACACTCACCCTCCCCTAACCCTCACCCTTACCCTGACCCTCACCATAACCCTCACTATAACCCTAATCCTAACCCTCACTCTCACCCTAAACCTCACACTAACCCTTACCCTAACCCTCACACTAACCCTTAACCTCACCCTAACCCTAACCTTCACCCTAACTGTAACCCTACCCCTCACACTAACACTCATCCTAACCCTAACCCTAACCCTAAACCTCACAGTAACTCTAACCCTAGCCCTCACCCTTACCCAAAACCTCACCCTCACCCTCAGTCTAACCCTAACCCTAATCCTAAACCAAACCCTCACCTTCAACTTAACTTTAACCCTTATCAAATCCTAAACCTCATCCTAATTCTAACCATTAGCGAATCCTATCCCTCACCCTCACACTCACCTTAACCCTAACCCTCACCATCATCCTAATCTTAAACCTAAACCTAACCCTCACCCTAAACGTCACCCTAACCTTCACCCTCACCATAAACCTTACCCTAACCTTTAGACTCACCCTAACCCTAAACCTAACCCTAACCCTAATCCTAAACCAAACCCTCACCCTCAACCTAACTTTAACGCTTATCAAATCCTAACCCTCATCCTAATTCTAACCCTGAGCGAATCCTAACCCTCACCCTCACACTCACCGTAACCCTAAACCTCACCATCACCCTAATCTTAAACCTAAACCTAACCCTCACCATAAACCTCACCTTAACCTTCACCCTCACCATAAACCTCACCCTAACCTTTAGACTCACCCTAACCCTAAACTTAACCCTAACCCTCAAACTAATCCTAACCCTAACCCTAACCCTAAATTTCATACTAACCCTCACTCTAGCCCTAACTCTACCCCTCACCATAACCCTAACCCTAACCCTAATACTCACACTAACCCTAAACCTCACCCTAGCCCTAAACATAAACCTCACCCTAACCCTTACCCTCACCCTATACCTAACCTTAACCCTAACCCTAACCCTCAGACTAAACCTATCCCTCACCCTAAACCTGACCCTACCCCTCAGCCTAATCCTCACCCTAATTCGCACCCTAACCCTTAGCCTCACCCTAACCCTCAGCCTCAGCCTCACCCTCACCCTAACCCTAACCCTAACCCTAACCCTCACGCTAACCCTAAAGCTCACACTAAATCTAAACCTAACCATCACCCTCACCCTTACCCTAAACCTAACCTTAAACCTAAAACTCACCCTCACACTCACTCTAACCGAAATGCTAACCCTAAACCTCACCCTCACCCCAACCCTCACCCTAACCATTACCCTCACCTGAACAATAATCCTAACCCAAACCCTACCCCTCAGCCTAAACCTCACCCTAACCCTAAACCTTACCCTACTTCTCATCCTATTCCTAACCCTAACCCTAATCCTCACCCTCACAGTAGCCCTCCTGGTAAATCTAACCCTAACCCTAACTCTCACCCTAACCCTCACCTCACCCTAACCCTCACCCTCACCCTAAACATCACCCTAACCCTAAACCTCACATAAACCCTAACCCTAAACCTCACCTTAAACCTAACCCGAACTCTAACTGTAACCCTAAACCTAACCCTCACCTGAAACCTCACCGTAAACCTAACACTCACACGAAATCTTACCCTCATCCTCACCCTAACCCTAACCCTATCCCTAACCCTCACCCTCACCCTCAGAATAACCCTAACCCTAATCCTACTCCTAACCCTAACCCTAACTCTCACTCTCACCCTAAACCTAAACCTAATCCTAAACCTCATCCTCACCATAACCCTAACAATAACCCTAACCCTAATCCTAAACCTTACCCTAACCCTCACCCTAACCTTCACCCTAACCCTCACCCTCAACCTAGCACTCATCTTAACCCTAAACCTAACCCTAACCCTCACCCTAACCCTCACCCTAGACCTCACCCTTACCCTAAACCTAACCCTAACCCTCACCCTAACCCTCACCCCAACCCTCACCCTAAACCTCACCCTCACCCTAACCCTCTCACTAAACACTCTCACTAACCCTACCCCTCAACCTAACACATCCTAATCCTAAACCTAACCCTCACCCTAACCCTAACCCTCACCCTAATCCCAAGCCTCACCCTCACCCTCACCCTCACCCTAAGTCTAACCCTAACCCTAACCCTAACCCTAATCCTAACCCTAATCCTAACACTAATCCTAATCCTAACCCTCACCCTCACCCTCACCCTAACTCTAACCCTTACCCAACCCTAACCCTCACCCTAACTCTAACCCTCACCGAACCCTAACCCTCACGCTCACACTCACCCTAACCCTAACACTCACCCTAACCCTAACCCCAAATCTAAACCTAACCCTCACACTAACCATAACCCTAAACCTAACCCTAACCCTTCCCCTCACGCTAACCCTAAACCTAACCCTAACCCTAACTCTCAACCTCACACTAACCCTAAACCTCACCCTAACCCTAACCCTACCGCTAACACTACCATAACCCTTACCCTCACCTTAATCCTAACGTTAACACTAAACCTAACCCTCAGATTAAACCTCCACCTCACCATAACCATAACCCTACCAGTCAGCCTAACCCTCACCCTAACACTCACCCTAACACTCAGGCTAACCCTAATCTTCACTCGCATCCTAACCCTCACTCTAACACTTACCCTCACCCTAACCCTAATCCTAACCTTCACCCTCACCCTCAGCCTAACCCTCACCCTAACCCTAACCCTAACCCTCACCCTCAACACACCCTCACCCTAACCCTAAGTCTCACCTTCACCCTCAACATAACCCTAACCCTAACCCTCACCCACACCCTAAACCTCACCCTAACCGAAATGATAACACTAAACCTCAACCTCACCCTAACCCTCAACGAAACCCTTACCTCACCTTAACCGTAACCCTAACCCTAACACTAACGCTCAGACTAAACCTAACACTCACCCTAAACCTATTCCTACCCCTCAACCTAACCCTCAACCTAACACTAAACCTAAATCTCACCCTCACCCTCACATTAACCCTCATCGTCCCCCTAACCCTCAACCGAAACCTAACCCTCACCCACACCCTTACGCTAACCCTAATCCTAACACTAGCCCTCACCCTAACCCTCATCCTAACCCCTAACAGAACCCTAACCCTCACCCTAAAGCTCACCCTAATCCTAACCCTAACCCTCACCTTCACCCTAACCCACACACTAAACCTTACCCTTACCCTAACCCTAAACGTAACCCTAACCCTCACACTAAATCCAGCCCTCACCCTAACGATAACAATAGCCCTCCACCTAACACTCCTCTTAACCCTAACCCTAAACCTAACCCTAACCCTCACCCTCACCCTAAACCTAAGCCAAACCCTCACCCTAACACAAACCCAACCCTCACCGTCACCCTCACCCTCAGTCTAAGCCTAACCCTAACCCTAATACTAACCCTAACCCTAACCCTAATCCTAAATCTAACCCTCACACTCACCCTCATCCTAACTCTAACCCTTACCCAAACCTCACCCACAACCTCACCCTAACTTTAACCCTCACCGAACCCCAACCCTCACCCTCACACTCACCCTAACACTAACCCTAACCCTAACCCTCACCCTCACCCTAACTCCAACCCTCACCGAACCCCAACCCTCACCATCACACTCACCCTAATCCTAAACTTAACCATAACCCTAACCCTAATCCTAACCCTAACACTCACCCTAACCCTAACCCTCACCATAACCCAAACCCTAACCTTCACCCTCCCCCTCCCCCTCCCCCTCAGCCTAACCCTAACCCTAATCCTAATCCTAACACTAACTGTAACTCTCAACCTCACCCTAAACCTAACTCTAACCCTAAACTTCACCCTCACCCTCTCGCTCACCCTCACCCTCACCCTAACCCTAACAATAACTCTAAACATAACCCTAAACCTTACCCTAACCCTCAACCTAACACATACCCTAACCCTAACCCTAACCCTACCACTCAGCCTAACCCTCATCCTAACCCTAACCCTACCACTAACCCTCACCCTAACCCTAACACTAACCCTAATCCTCATCCTATCCCTAACCCTAACCCTAACACTTACCCTCACCCTAGTCCACACCCTAACCCGAACCCTAAACCTAAACTAACCCTCCCCCTAACCCAAACCCTCACCCTGACCCTAACCCTAAACCTAAACTTAACCCTTACCCTGACCCTCACACTAACCCTAACCCTCATCTTAACCATAACCCTGCCCCTCACCCTAACACTCATCCTAACCCTCAGGTTAACCCTAACCCTAACCTTCACCCTAACCCAAACCTTCACCCACACCCTCACCCTCACCCTCAGTCTAACCCTTAGCCTAACCCAAATCCTAACCCTAACCCTAACCTTAATCATAACCCTAACCCTCAGCCTCACCCTCACCCTCAACCTAACCCTAACCCTCACCATAAACCTAACCCTAACCCACACCCTAACCCTCACCTGAACACTCACCCTAACTCTAACCCTAAACCTACCACTCAGCCTAACCCTCACCCTAACCCTAACCCTACCACTCAGCCTAACCCTCACCCTAACCCTAATCCTCACCCTATCCCTAACCCTAACCCTAACACTTACCCTCACCCTAGTCCACACCCTAACCCAAACCCTATACCTAAACGTAACCCTCACCCTAACCCTAACCCTCAACCTGACCCTAACCCTAACAAAAACCCTCACCCTCACCCTCAGTCTAACCCTAAACCTAACCCAAATGCTAACCCTAACCCTAACCCTAATCATAACCCTAACCCTCACCCTCACCCTAACCCTCACCGTCACCCAAACAACCACCCTAAACCTCACCCTCACTCATATCCTAAACCTCACCCTCACCCGAACAGTCACCCTAACCCTAAACCTCTCCCTCACCCTAAACATCACCCTTACCCTAACCCTCACCCTAAACTAAACGTTACCCTCACCATAACCCTCACCCTCAACCTCACCCTCACCCTCACCCTAAACCTAGCACTAATCCTAAACCTAAATCTCATCCTCACCCTAACCCTAACGATAACGCTAACCCTAACTTTAACCCTCACCCTAACCCTTACCCTAACCCTAACCCTAAACCTAACCTTAACCTTCAACCTAACTCTTACACTCAACCTTAACCCTAACCCTCACCCTAACTATAACATTCACCCTAACCATTACCCTCACCCTAACCCTAACCCCAACCCTAACCCTAACCCTCACATTAAACCTAACACTCACCCTAACCCTAACCATACCCCTCATCCTAACCCTAAACCTAACACTAACCCTAACCCTAATCCTCACACTAACCCTAAACCTCACCCTAAACCTAACCTTAACCCTCACTCTAACCCTCACCCTCACCCTCACCCACAGCCAAACCCTAAACCTAACCGTAATCTTAACCCTAATGTTCACACTCACCCTCACCTTAACCCCACCCGAACCTTAACCCTAAACCTAACCCTAACCCGCCCCCTCCCCCTCCGCTTCACCCTCAGCCTAACCATAAACTTAATCCTAATCCTAACCCTAACTCTCACTCTCACACTAACCCTAAACCTATCCCTAACCCTAAACCTCACCCTCACCCTCTTCCTCATCCTCACCCTCACCCTAACCCTAACAATAACACTAAACCTAAACCTATACCTTACCCTAACCCTCACCCTAAAACTAATACTAACCCTAACCCTAACCCTCACACCAAACCTAACTCTCACCCTAACCCTAACCCTACCACTCAGCCTAAGTCTCACCCTAACCCTAAAGGTAGCCCTCATCCTCACCCTATCCATAAGCCTAACCCTAATCCTTAACCTCACCCTAGCCCACACCCTAACCCTGAACCTAAACCTCACTCTAACTCTAACCCTCACCCTAAACCTCACCCTGACCCTAACCCTAAACCTAACCCTAAACCTAACCCTAACACTAACCCTCACCTTAACCCTCACCCTAACCCTAAACCTAATCCTCACCATACACCTCACCCTAACCCAAACCCTAACCCTAACCCTCATGCTCATCCTAACCCTCACCCTTACCCTTAACTTCACCCTAACCCTCACCCTAAACCTAACCCTAACCCTCACCCAAACCTCACCCTAGCCCTCACCCTAACCCTAAACCTAACCCTAACCCTCACTCTAACCCTAACCCTCATCCTCACAATATCCCTCACACTAAACCTTACCCTCACCCTAATCCTAACCCTCACCCTAACCCTCACAATAACACTAACGCTCAGACTAACTGTAACCCTACCACTCAACCTAAACCTCACCCTAACCCTAAACCTAACCCTAACCCTCACCCTAAGCCTAACCCTAAACCTAACACTCACCCTCCCCCTAATCCTCATCCTTACCCTTACCTTCAACCTAACCCTCACCCAAACCCTAACCCTAAACCTAACCCTCATCCGAACCCTCACTGTAACACTCACCCTAATCCTGACCCTCACCCTAACCCTCACCATAACCCTAATCCTAACCCTCACCCTCACCCTAACCCTTACCCTCACCCTAAGCCTAAGCCCACCCCAAACCATAACCTTCACACTAACACTAACCCGCACACTAACCCTAAACCTACCCCTCACCCTAAGCCTCAACCTAACCCTAACCATAACCGTAATCCTCACACTAAACCTAAACCTCACCCTAACACTTACCCTAACCCTAAACCTCACGCTAACCCTCACATTAACCCTTACGCTGAACCTCACCCTCACCCTCTCCCTAAGCCTAACCCTAAATCTAAGACTAATAGTAAACCTAAATCTCAACCTCACCCTTACCCTAACGCTAACCCTAACCCTAATTTTAACCCTCACCCTAACCCTTAACCTCACCCTAACCCTAACCCCAACCCTAACATTAAACCTCAAACTAACCCTTACACTCAACTTAACCCTAACCCTCACCCTAACTATAACCCTCACTCTAACCATTACCATCACCCTAACCATAACCTGAACCCTAACCCTAACCCTCACACTAACCCTAACCCTCACTCTAACCCTAACCATACCCCTCAACCTAACCCTAAACCTAACCCTAAACCTAACCCTAATCCTTACACTAACCCTAAACCTCACCCTAACCCTAACTTTAACCCTCACCCTAACCCTCATCCTCACCCTAACCCACAGCCGAACCCTAACCCTAACGGTAATCCTAACCCTAATGCTCACACTCACCCTAATACTAACCCTCACCCTCACCCTAACCCTAACTCTAACTCTAACCCTCACCCTAACACTCAACCTAACACTTATCCTCACCCTAACCCTTATGCTCACCCTAACACTAACCCCAAACCTAACCCTAACCCTCACACTAACCCTAACCCTAACCCTAACCCTAACCCTCACCCTCACCCTTACCCTAACACTCACCATCACCCTAACCTTCACCCTAAACCTAACAGTCACCCACACCCTAACCCACACCCTCACCTGAACACTCACCCTAAACCTAAAACTCACCCTCACCCTAAACATCACCTTAACCCTAACCCTCACCCTAACCCTTACCCTAAACCTCACTCTAAACCTCACTCTCACCCTCACCCTCACCCTAAGCCTAACCCTAAAGCTAACACTAATCCTAAACCTAAATCTCACCCTCACCCTAAAGATAAACCTAACCTTAACCCAAACCTTAACCCTCAACCTCACCCTAGACCTCACCCTAACCCTAACCCTCACCCTAACCCTCAACCTAATCCTTATCCTCACCATAAACCTAATCCTCACCCTAATCCTAACCCTCACCCTAACCCTTACCCTTACCATAACCCTATCCCCAAAAATAACCCTAACAATCACACTAACCCTAACCATCAACCTAACCCTACACCTCACCCTAACCCTAAACCTAAACCTAACCCTAACCCTAATCCTCACACTAACTCTAAACCACACCCTAACCTAACCCTAAACCTAACCCTCACCCTACACCTTACCCTCATCCTAACCCTCAGCCTCACACTAACCCTAACCCTAACGCTTACCCTCAAACTTACCCTAACCCTAACCTTTAACCTAACCCTCACCCTAAGCAGAACCCTAACCCTAACCTAATCCTAACCCTAACTCTCACCTTCACCCTCACCCTAACCGTAATCCTATCCCTACCCCTAACCCTCACCCTCACCCTAACCCTCACCCTAAGCCTATGCCTACTCCTCACCCTAACACACATCCTAACACTAACCCTAACCCTAACCCTCACGCTAACCCTAACACTAAACCTAACCCTCACCCTAACCCAAACCCTGACCCTCACCCTCATCCTCACCCTCAGTCTAACCCTAACCCTAACCCTAATCCTAACCCTAACCCTAACCCTAATCCTAAACTTAACCCTCACCCTCACCCTCACCCTGACCCTAACTATAACCGTTACCCAACCCTAACCCTCACGCTAAGTCTAACCCTCTCCGAAGCCTAAACCTACCCACACACTCACCCTAACCTTAACCCTAACCCTAAACCCCACCCTTAAACTTACTCTCACCCTCACCCTAACCCTCAGCCTCACCCTCAACCTCACCCTAACCCTAACCCTAACACTACCCCTCACCCTAAAGCAAAGCCTCACGCTAACCCTAACCCTCACCCTTACCCTAACCCTAACATTAACCCTAACCCTCACCCGAACCCTCACCCTAACCGAAATGTTAACCCTAACCCTCACCCTCACCCTAGCCCTCACCCTCATCCTTACCCTAACCCTATCCCTAACCCTCACCCTCACCTTAAACCTCACCCTAACCTTTACACTCACCCTAACCCTAACCCTCACACTAAACCTAACCCTCACCCTAATTTTAACCCTACCCCTCACCCTACACCTCACTCTAACCCTCAACTTAACACTAACCCTCACCCTAACCCTAACCCTCACTCTAACCCTAACCCTCACCCTGACCCTTACCCTCACCCTAACCCTAAAACTAAACCTAACACTCAGCCTCACCCTAACCCTCACCCTTACCCTAACCTTCACCCTAACCCTCACTCTAACACTAACCCTTAACCTAAACCTCACATTAACCCTCACCCTAACCCTAAACCTAACCCAAACTCTCACCCTAACCCTAGCCCTAACCCTAACCCTAAACCTAACCCTTATCCAAACCCTAACCCTAACACTCACCCTCAATGTAACCCTCACCAACACCCTAATCCTCCCCCTCCCCCTCACACTAACACGAAGCCTAACCTTAACCCTAATCCTAATCTTAACCCTAACCCTCACTCTCACCCTTACCCTAAACCTAACCCTAACCCTAAACCTCACCCTCATCCTCACCCTCACCCTAACCCTAACAATAACTCTAACCCTAATCCTAACCCTAACCCTCACCCTAACCCTAACCCTAACCCTAACCCTCCCCTTCACCCTCACCTTCAGCCTAACCCTAATCCTAATCCTAACCCTAACCCTCACTCTCACCCTCACCGTAAACCTAACCCTAACCCTACCTCTCAGCATAACACTCACCCTAACCATAAACCTAACGCTAATCCTCATCCTATCCCTAACACTAACCCAGCCCTCACCCTCACCCTAGCTCTCACCCTAACCATAACCCTAAAACTCACCCTCACCCTAAACCTAACACTTAGCCTAACCCTAACCCTAAACCCTAACCCTCACCCTCACCCTAACAAGAACACTAACCCTAACCCTCTACTGATTACATCTTTGACGACTACACTCTATTCAACCTGAGGAGTAAGTTGAACCTGTACTTATGCTACTCTGTGAAAGTTTGGAGAACTACACCTCAGTTGTTTGGGACGCGACAACTGTCCATCCAGGAATATGGACGGCACTAGTTATGTCAGGCTCTAATTAGTCCACCGTTGTGTTCAGCTGAATGACTTCTGCCGGAAAAACTCGGAATGAGGTTCTGAGTTATTGCAAGATAGGTGCGTTTCACTCCTTTTCAAGGCTTCTTAGGAAGAATTTCAGATTCTGCCTGCCGGCAGGTCTCCAGGTATTCCTGGTGAACATCTAATTGTAAGCCCTAACCCTAACCCTAACGCTGACCCTAACCCTAACCCTAATCCTACACTCACCCTAACCCTAACCCTCAACCTCACCCTAACCCTAACCCTAAACCTAACATTAACCCTAAACCTAACCCTCACCCTAACACTCACCCTAACACTCACGCTAAGCCTAACCGTCACTTTCACCCTAACCCTCACCCTAGACCTTACCCTCACACTTAACCTAACCCTAAACCTCTCCCTATCCCTTAACCTAATCCTAATCATAACCCTCATCCTAACACTCACCCTAACACTCACGCTAACCCTAACCCTCACTCTCACCCTAACCCTCACCCTAACCCTTACCCTCACCCTAACCCTCTCTGTAACCCTAATCCTCACACTAAACCTAACCCTCACCCTAAAGCTAACCCTACCCCTCACCGTAACCCTAAACCTAACACTCACCCTTAATCTAAGCCTAATCTTAATGCTCCACTGCCCCTAGCCCTCACCCTAATATTAATCCTAACACTAACCCTCACCCTAACCCCAAACCTCACCCTAACCCTAAACCTCACCGTCAACCTAACCCTTACCCTAACCCTAACATTAACCCTAACCCTCACCCTAAACCTAACCTTAAACCTAACCCTAAACCTCAGCCTCACCCTAACCCTATACCTAACCCTTAACCTCACATTCACCCTAACCCTCACACTAACCCTAACCATCACCCTAACCTTAAGCCTAACCCTCACCCTCACCCTAAAGATCACCCTCAAGCTAATCCTAACCCTAACCCTAATCCTAACACTAACCCTCACCCTCATCCTTAACCTCACCCTAACCCTAACCCTAACCATAACCCTCATCCTCACACTCACCCTCACTCTCAACTTAACCCTCAGCCTCACCCTCACCCTCACCCTAAACCAAACCTTCTAACCCTACACCTCAACCTAACCCTCAATGTAACCCTAAACTTAACCCTAACCCTCAGTCTAAACTTAACCCTAACCCTAAACCTCAGCTTCACCCTAATCCTCACCGTCACCCTAACCCTCACCATAACCCTAACCCTCACCCACACCCTATCCCTCACCCTCACCCTAGCAGTAACCCTAACCCTAACCCTCACCCTAACCCTAACCCTAACCCTCGCCCTCACCTGCACCCTCACCCTCAGCCTAACCCTAACCCTAAGCCTAACCCTAACCCACACCCTCACCTGCACCCTCACCCTCAGCCTAACCCTTACTCTTACCCTAATCCTAACCCTAACCCTCACACTCTCCCTCACCTTAACGCTAACACTAACTCTAACTCTCATACTCACCCTCACCATAATCCTAAACCTAACCGTAAACCTCACACTAACCCTAACCCTCACCCTAACCCTAACCCTCAGCTTAACCCTTACCCTAATCCTAACCCTAACCCTCACCCTCACCCTCACTCTAAACCAAACACTAACCCTAACTCCCCCTCTCCCTCAGTCTAAACCTAACCCTAATCCTAATCCTAACCCTTACTTTCACCCTCAACGTAAAACTAACCGCAACCCTAAACCTCCCCCTCCCCCTCTCCCTCACCTTCACCCTAACCCTAACAATAACCCTAGCCCTAAACCTAACCCTCACCCTCACCCTGACCCTGAACCTAACCCTAACACTACCCCTCACCCTAACTCTCACCCTAACCTAAACCCTTACCCTAATCCTCACCCCATCCCTAAACATAACCCAAAGCCTCACCTTCACCCTAGCACTCACTCTAAATCTAATCCTAACCCTAACCCTAACCCTCACCCTAACCCTTACCCTCATCCTAACCCTAACCTTAACCCTAACCCTAACCCTCAGACTAAACCTAACCCTCACACTGACCCTAACCCTAACCTTCAGCCTAACACTAACCCTAACCCTCACCCAAACACTCAGGCTAAACCGAAAACTCACTCTCACCCTAACCCTCACCCTAACACTTACTCTCACTCTACCCCTAATGCTAAGCCTTAGGCTCAACCTCACCCTCAGCCTAACCCTCACCCTAACACTAATCCTAACCCAAACCCTCACCTTCAACCTCATCCGAACGCTAACCCAATCCCTATTCTTAAACCTCACCATCACCCTCACCCTCACCCTAACCCTCAGCCTCACCCTCAACCTCACCCTAACACCAACCCTAACACTAAGCCTCACCATAACCCTAAACCTAACCCTCATCCTCACCCTTACTCTAACCCTAACCTTAAGCCTAACCCTCACTCTAACCGAAATGCTAACCATAACCCTCACCCTCACCCTAACCCTCACCCTCACCCTAACCCTAAACCTAACCCTAACCCTCACACTAACCCTAACCCTCACCCTAACCATAATCCTACCTCTCACACTAACTCTAACCTTAACCCTAACCCTCACACTAACCCTAACCCTCACCCTAACCATAACCCCACACCTCACCCTAACCCTCACGCTAAACCTAACCCTCACCCTAACCCTAACACTTATCCTGACCCTAACACTCACCCTAACCCTAACCCTAAACCTACCACTCACCCTCACCCTAACCCTCAGATTTAAACTTACCTTCACCCTAACAATCACCCTAACCCTAACCCTAATCCTAACCCTCACCCTAACCCGCACCCAAACCCTAACCCTAAACCTAACCCTAACCCTCACACTAACCCTAATCCTCACCCTAAACATAACCCTACACCTCACCATAACCCTCACCCTAAACCTAACCCTCACACTAACCCTCACCCTAACCCTAAACTTCACCCTAACCCTCACCCTTACACTTACCTTCACCCTAAACCTCACCGTAACCCTATCCCTAACCCTAACCCTCACCCTAACCCTCACATTAACCCTAAACCTAACCCTAACCCTCACCCTAAACCTCACCCTAATTCTAAACCTAACCCTCACCCTAACCCTCAAGCTAAACCTTACCTAACCCTAACCCTCACCCTATCCCTAACCCTAACCCTCATCCTCACCCTCACCCTAGCCCACACACTAACCCTAACCCTAAACCTAAACCTAACCCTCACCCTAACCTTAACCCTCTCCCTGACCCTAACCCTCAAACTAACACTAATCCTAACCCTAACACTCACATTAATTCTTAGCCTACCCCACACCCTAACCCTCACATTACCCCTAAGTCTAACCCTCACCCTAAACCTAACCCTAACCCTAATCCTCACCCTCACCCTAACACTCACCGTCACCCTAACACTCACGCTAAACCTAACCATCACCCACACTCTAACCCTCACCCTCACCTGAACACTCACCCTAACCCTAATCCTAACCCTTACGCTAAACATAACCCACAACCTAACCCTAACATTAACTCTCACGCTAACCCTTACCCTCACCCTAACACTCACCCTCACCCTCATACTCACCCTTACCCTAAGCCTAACCCTAAACCTCACTCTAACGCTAATCCTAACCCTAACCCTCAGCCTAACCCTAACCCTAACCCTCACCCTAACCCTAAACCTAACCCTAAACATAACCCTCAACCTCACCGTAACCGTAACCCTAACTCTCACACTAAACCCTCACCCTTACCCTAATCCTCACCCTAAACCTAACCCTCACCCTCACCCTCAGCCTAATCCTCACTGTTACCCTTACCCACACCCTCACCCTATCACTCACACTAACCCTGACCCTAAAATAAACCCTAACCCTAACCCTAATCCTCACACTAACCCTGAACCTCAACCTAACCCTAACCCTAACCCTAAACTTCAACCAAAAACTTACCCTCACCCTAACCCTAACCTTAACCCTAACCATATCCCTCAACCTAAACCTAACCCTCACACTAATCCTAACCCTAACCCTCAGTCTAACCATCACCCTAAACCTCACCCTAACATTCAGGCTAAACTTAACCCTCACTCTCACCCTAACCCTCACCCTTACACTTACTCTCATCCTAACCCTAACCCTAACTCTCACCCTCACCCTCAGCCTAAACCTAAACCTAACCCTAACCCTAACCCTAACCATCATGCTAACCCTAACCGTAACCCTAACCCTCACCCTAAGCCAAACCCTCACCCTCAACCTCAACCTCAGTCTAAACCTAACCCTAAACCTAATCCTAACCCTAACCCTAACCCTAATCCTAAACCTAACCCTCACCCTCACCGTCAACCTAGCTCTAACCCTTACCCAACCCTAACCCTTACCCTAACTCTAACCCTCACCGAACCCTAACACTCACCCTCACACTCACCCTAACCCTAACCCTTACACTCACCCTAACCCTAACCCTGACCCTAACACTCACATTAATCCTAACCTAAACCCTAACCCTAAACTTCACCCTAACCCTCACCCTAACCCTAACCCTACCCCTCACCCTAACCCTAAACATAACCCTAACCCTAATCCTCACACGAACACTAAGCCTCATCCTAATGCTAAAACTAACCCTAACCCTCACCCTAACCCTTACCCTCACCATAACCCTAACCTTAACCCTAACCCTAACACTGGGAGGAAACCTAATGCTCACCCTAAACCTACCCCTACCCTTCAGCCTTACCCTCACCCTAATCCTCACCTTAACACTCAGGCAAACCCTAACCCTCACCCTAACCCTAAACCTCATACTATTCCTTAACCTCACCCTAAACCTAGCCCTAACCCTAACCCTAACCCTGACACTAATCCTATCCCTAACCCTAACCCTCCCCCTCACTCTAAACCTCACCCTAAACCTAACCTTAACCCTTACCCTAACCCTAAACATTAACCCTACCCCTCACCCTAACAAGAACCCTAACCCTAACCTTAACCCTAACCCTCCCCTTCACCCTCACCTTCAGCCTAACCCTAATCCTAATCCTAAGCCTAACCCTCACTCTCACCCTTACCCTAAACCTAATCCTAAACCTACCTCTCAACATAACACTCACCCTAACCCTATCCCTAACCCTAATCCTCACCCTATCCCTAACCCTAACCCTAACCCTCACCCTCTCCCTAGCTCTCACCCTAACCGTAACCCTAAACCTAACACTTACCCTAACCCTAACCCTAAACCTTAACCCTAACCCTCAACCTTAACCCTAACCCTCACCCTAACAAGAACCTTAACCCTAACCCTCTACTGATTACATCCTTGACGGCTACACTATATTCAACCTGAGGAATAAGTTGAACCTGTACTTACGGTACTCTGTGAAAGTTTGGAGAACTACACCTCAGTTGTTTGGGACGCGACAACTGTCCATCCAGGAATATGGATGGCACTAGCTATGTCTGGCTCAAATTAGTCTTACCCTCAACCTAACCCTCACCCTCACCCGAACCCTCACCTCACGGTAACTCTTTACCTCACCCAAAACATCACCCTAACCCTAAACGTCACCTTAACTTTAACCCTAACCCTCACCTTAACCCTAAACCTAACCCTCCCTCTAACCCTCAAACTCACCCTAATCCTCACCCTAACCATAAACCTAACCCTTACCTAACCGAAACCCTAACACTCATCCTCACCCTCAACCTAACCCTAACTCTCATCCTAAGCCTAACCTTAACCCTAAATTCTCACCCTAACCCTAACCCTAAACCTCACCCTCACCTAAACCATAACCAGAAACCTCATCCTCACCCTAAAACTCACCCTTAACCTTAACCTCACATTAATCTTCACACAAACCCTAACCCTAACCCTCATCCTCACCCTAACCCTCCCCCTCACTTGAACCCTCACCTCACGGTAACACTCACCCTCACACAAAACATCACCCTAACCCTAACCCTCACCCTAACCCTAACCCTAAACCTCTCGTAACCCTAACCCTCCCTCTAACCATCAAACTCACCCTAATCCTCACCCTAAACATAACCCTAAACCTTACCTAACCCAAACCCTCACCCTCACCCTCACTCTAACCCTAACACTCACCCTCACCGTAGCCCTCAGCCTAACCCTAACCCTAACCCTAACCCTCACTCTCACACTCACCCTCACCCTCAGCCTATCCCTAACCTTAAACCTAATCCTAACCCTAAACTTCACCCTGACCCTCACCCTCACCCTCACCCTAACCCTAACCCTCACCCTAAGACTAACCCTCACCCTAACCCTTACCCTAACCCTAACCCTAAACCTAAGCCTCACCCTACCCCTCACCCTAACCCTAACTCTAAACGTCACCCTCAACCTAACCTTCACCCTAACCCTTACCCTCACCCTGACCCTCATCCTAAACCTAAAACTAACCCTAACCCTAACCCTCACCCTAACCCTAATCCTAACCTTAAACAACACCCTAACCCTAACCCTCACCCTCATCCTAACCCTCACCCTAACCCTTACCCTCACCCTAACTCTAACACTAAACCTAACCCTCCCCCTCCCCCTAACCATAACTCTAACTCTCACCCCAACCCTAACCCTCACCCTAAACCTAGCCCTAACTCTCACCCTCACCCTAACTCTAAACAGCACCCTAACACTCAACCTATCACCCTAACTCTAATCCTCACCCTAATCCTAAACCTAAACCTCACCCTAAAGCTCACCCTCACCCTAAACTTCACCCACACTCTTATCCTCACCCTAACACTAACCCTAAATCTTACCCTAAACCTAACCCTCACCATCACCCTCACCCTCAGCCTAACCCTAACCCTAACCCTAATCCTAACCCTAAATCTCAACCTCACCCTAAACCTAACACTAACCGTTACCCTAACACTCACCCTCGTCCTCACCCTAACTTAACCGTAACCCTAAACCTAAGGCTCAAACTAACCCTAACCCTAACCCTCACCCTAACCATGATCCTAACCCTAACCTGAACCCTAACCATAACCCTCACCATAGACCCCACTCTAACCTTAACCCTAAACCTAACCCTCATCCTCACCCTAACCCTCAGCCTAACAATTGCCCTCACCCTCACCCTAACCCTAATCCTCACAGTAACCCTAAACTTCACCCTAACCCTCACGATAACACTAACCCTAGCCCTCACCCTAACACTAACGCTAACACTCACCCTTACCCTAAGCCTCACACTCACGCTAACTCTCACTGTCACCCTAACCCTCACCCTAACCCTAACCCTCACCCACACCCTATCCCTCATATTCACCCGAACTCTCACCCTCACCCTAACCCTCACCCTCACCCAAAACATCACCCTAAACCTAAATCTCAGCCTAACCCTAACCCTAACACTCACCCTAAACCAAAACCTCACCGTAAACCTCACTCTCAACCTAAACCTCACCCTAACCCTCACCCTAACCCTAAAGATAACCCTAATCCTCACCCACACCCTAAACCTCACCCTAAAACTTACACTAACCCTAACCCTCAAACTAACCCTAAACCTCACCCTCACCTTCAACCTCACCCTAACCCTAACGCTAACCTAACCCTCACCCTAACATTAACCCTCACCCTAACCCTAACCTCCACCCTAACCCTAAAACTAACCCTAACACTCACCCTAACCCTAACATTCACCCTAAACCTTATCCTCACCCTAACCCTCACACTAACCTTAACTCTAACCCTAACCCTAACTCTCACACTAAACCTAACCCTAAAACTAACCCTAAACATCACCCTTACCCTCACCCTCACCCTAACCCTAAACCTTACCCTCACCCTAACCCTAAAGATAACCCTAATCCTCACCCACACCCTAAACCTCACCCTAAACCTTACACTAACCCTAACACTCACACTAACCCTAAACCTCACCCTCAACTTCAACCTCACCCTAACCCTAACCCTAACCCTAACCCTCACCCTAACACTAACCCTCACCCTAACCCTATGCCTCATATTCACTCGAACTCTCACCCTCACCCTAACCCTCACCCTCACCCGAAACATCACCCTAAACCTAAATCTCAGCCTAACCCTAACCCTAACACTCACCCTAAACCAAAACCTCACCCTAAACCTCACTCTCACCCTAAACCTCACCCTAACCCTCACCCTAACCCTAAAGATAACCCTAATCCTCACCCACACCCTAAACCTCACCCTAAACCTTACACTAAACCTAACCCTCACACTAACCCTAAACCTCACCCTCACCTTCAACCTCACCCTAACCCTAACCCTAACCCTAACCCTCACCCTAACACCAACCCTCACCCTAACCCTAACACCCACCCTATCCCTAACCCTAACCCTAACCCTCACCCTAACCCTAACCTTCACCCTAAACCTTATCCTCACCCTAACCCTCACACTAACCTTAACTCTAACCCTAACCCTAACCCTAACCCTAACCCTAAACATCACCCTAACCCTCACCCTCACCCTAACCCTAAACCTTACCCTCATCCTAACCCTCAATCTCACCCTTACCCTCACCCTAACCCTAAACCTAAACCTAACCCTCACACTAACCCTAAACCTCACCCTAACCCTAACCCTACCCCTCACCCTAACTCTCATCCTGACCCTAATCCTCACCCTATACCTAACCCTAACCCTAAACCTCAGCCTCACCCTAACCCTCACCATCACTCTAACCCTCACCCTAACCCTAACCCTCACCCACACCCTAACCCTCAACCTCAACCTCACCCTCACCCAAAACCTCACCCTTAACCTAGCCCTCACCTTAACCTTAACACTAAACCTTACCTAACCAAAACCCTCACCCTCACCCTCACCCTCACCCTAACCTTCACCCTCACCCTCAACCTAACACTTACCCTTACCCTAACCCTCACGCTAACCCTAAACCTCACCCTCAACCTCAACCTCGTGGTCACCCTCACCCTAAAACTAACCCTCACCCTCACCCTAACCCTTACCCTCACCCTAACCCTCATCCTCACCCGAACCCTCACCTCAGGGTAACCCTCACCCTCACCCAAAACATCACACTAACCATAACCGTCACCCTTACCCTAACCCTAATCGTCACCCTAACCCTAACCCTCCCTCTAACCCTCAAACTCACCCTAATCCTCACCCTAACCATAACCCTAACCCTTACCTAACCGAAAACCTCACCCTCACCCTCACCCTCAACCTAACTCTAACTCTCATCCTAAGCCTAACCTTAACCCTAACTCTCACCCTAACCCTAACCCTAAACTTCACCCTCACCCAAACCATAACCCTAAACCTCATCCTCACCCTAACCATCACCCTAAACCTTAACCTCACATTAATCCTCACACAAACGCTAACCCTAACCCTCATCTTCACCCTAACCCTCACCCTCACTCGAACCCTCACCTCACAGTAACCCTCACCTTCACCCAAAACTTCAGCCTAACACTAACCCTCACCCTAACCTTAACCCTAACCCTCTCCCTAACGCTAACCCTCCCTCTAACCCTCAAACTCACCCTAATCCTCACCCTAATCATAACCCTAAGCTTACCTAACCCAAACTCTCACCCTCACTCTCACTCTCACCCTAACCCTCACCCTCAACATAGCCCTCAGCCTAACCCTAACCCTAACCCTAACCCTCACCCTCACACTCACCCTCACCCTCAGACTATCCCTAACCCTAAACCTAATCCTAACCCTAAACTTCACCCTGACTCTCAGGCTAACCCAAAACCTAACCGTCAACCTAACTCTTCCCCTCACCCCTACTCTAACATGAAACCTAACCCCCACCCTCATCCTAACCCTAACTCTAACTCTCACCCTAACCCTAACCCTCACCCTAAACCTAACCTTAACCCTCACCCTCACCTTAACTCTAAACCTCACCCTAACACTAACCTAACCCTAAACCTCACCCTCACCCTAACCTTCACCCTAACCCTTACCCTCACCGTAACCCTCACACTAACCCTAACTCTAACCCTAACCCTAACACTCACACTAACCCTAAACCTAACCCTAACAAGAAACATCACCATAACCCTCACCCTCACCCTAACCGTAAACATCACCCTCATCCTAACCCTCACAATATCCCTTACCCTCACCCTAACCCTAACCCTAACCCTCACCCTCACACTAACCCTACCCCTCACCCTAACACTCACCCTGACCCTAATCCCCACACTAAACCTAACCCTAACCCTAACACTCACCCTAACCTTAACTCTCACCCACACCCTAACCCTCAACCTCACCCTCACTCTCACCATAAACCTCACCCTTAACCTAGCCCTCACCGTAACCCTAACCCTAAACCTTACCTAACCGAAACCGCCACCCTCACCCTCTCCCTCACCATAACCCTAACCCTCAGCCTCACACTAACACTTACCTTCACCCTAACACACACGTTAACCCGAAACCTCACCATCACCCTCACCCTCACGGTCACCCTCACCCTAACCCTAACCCTCACCCTCACCCTAATCCTAACCCTGACCCTAACCCTCATGCTCACCCGAACCCTCACCTCACGGTAACCCTCACCCACACCCAAAATATCACCCAAACCCTAACCGTAACCCGAACACTCACCCTAACCCTAACCCTCCCTCTAACCCTCAAACTCACCCTAATGCTCACCCTAACCATAACCCTAACCCCTACCTAACCAAAACCCTCACCCTCACCCTCAACCTAACAATAACTCATCCTAACCCTAACCCTAAACCTCATACTCACCCAAACCCTAACCCTAACCCTAACGCTCACCCTAACCCTAAAACTAACCCTAACCCTCACCCTCACCCTAACCCTCACCCTAAACCTTAACCTCACCCTAATCCTAACAAAAACCTTAACACAAACCCTCATCCTCAACCTAACCCTCACTCTCACTCGAACCCTCACCTCACGGTAACCCTCACCCTCACTCAAAATATCACCCTAACCCTTACCCTCACCCTAACCCTAAACCTAACCCTCTCCCTAACTCTAACCCTCCCTCTTACCCTCAAACTCACCCTAACCCTCACCCTCACCCTTATCCTCACCCTAATCCTCACCCTAAGCCTAACACTAACACTAACACTAACCCTAACCTTAAACATCACCCTAACACTCACCCTAACCCTAACCCTCACCCACACCCTAACCCTCACTCTCACCTGAACACTCACCCTAACCCTAACCCTCACCCTCACACTACACATCACCCTAACCCTAACCCGCAACCTAACCAAAACCCTAACCCTCACCCTAAACCTAACCCTCAACCTCACCCTAACCCTAAGCCTAACCCTAACCCTAACACTAATGCTAAACCTAACACTCACCCTCACCCTAAACCTAAAGCTATGCCTAAACCTCACACTCACACTCACCCTAACCCTAACCCTAACCCTAACCCTCACCCTCACCCTAACCCTAAACAAAACCCTAAACCTAACCCTCACCCTTCCTCTCACCCTAACACTTAACCTAACCCTAAACCTCATCCTCACCCTAAATCTAAACCTAACCCTAACCCTCACCCTAACCATAAACCTCACCCTAACCTTAACCCTAAACCTCATCCTCACCCTAACACTCACCCTAACCCTAACTGTAACCCTAACCCTCACACTAATCCTAACCCTCACCCTAACCCAAACCCACCCCCTAAACTTAACCCGAACCCTCACCCTCACCCTAACTCTAAACCTCACCCTAACCCTCAACCTAATCCTAATTCTAACCGTAACCCTCAACCTCACCCTAACCCTAACCCTAAACCTCACCCTAAACCTTACTCTCATAACCCTAAACCTAACCCTCACACTAATCCTAACCCTAACCCTAACCATACCCCTCACTCTAACCCTCACCCTAGCACTAATACTAACCCCAACCATCACCCCAACCCTAACTCTAACCCTCACCCTCACTCTAACACTAACCGTCAGCCTAAACCTCACCCTTACCCTATCCCTCACCCACAACCCAACACTCACCCTCACCCAAAACCTCACCCTATCCCTAAACCTAACCCTCACCCTCACGCTAACCCTCACCCTCACCCTAAACATCACCCTAACTCTAACCATCACCCTAATCCTAAACCTAAACCTCACCCTAACGCTCACCCTTACCCTAAACTTCACCACATTCTAATCCTCACCCTAACCCTAACCCTAATCTTCACCCTAACCCTAACCTGAACCCTTACCCTAACCCTCACCCTCACCCTAACACTTACCCTCACCCTAACCCTCACGCTAACCCTAAACCTCACCCTCACCCTCACCCTCACGGTCACCCTCACCCTAACCCTAACCCTCACCTTCACCCTAACCCTTACCTTCACCCTAACCCGAACCCGAACATGAACCCTCACCTCACGGTAACCCGAAACCTCACCCTAAACATCACCCTAAACCTAACCATCACCTTAACCCTAATGCTAACCCTCACCCTAACCCTAACCCTCCCTCTAGCCCTCAAACTCACCCTAATCCTCACCCTAACAATAACCCTAACCCTTACCTAACTGAAACCCTCACCCTCACCCTCACCCTCAACCTAACCCTAACTCTCATCCTAACTCTAACCTTAACCCTAACTCTCACTCTAACCCTAAACCTATACCTCACCCTCACCCAAACCCTAACCATAACCCTCACGCTAAACGTCACCCTAAGCTGAACACTAACACTAACACTAACCCTAACATTAAACATCACACTAACCCTCACCCTAAACCTAACCCTCACCCACACCCTAACCCTCACCCTCACACTAAACATCACCCTAACCCTATCCCGCACCCTAAACCTAACACTAACCCTCACCCTAAACCTAACCCTCAACCTCACCCAAACCCTAAGCCTAACCTTAACCTAACACTAATCCTAAACCTTACACTCACCCTCAACCTAAACCTAAACTTATTCCTAAACCTCACCCTCACTCTCACGCTAACCCTAACCCTAACCCGCAACCTCACCCTAACCTAAACAAAACCCTAACCCTAACCCTCACCTTTCCCCTCACCCTAACACTTAACCTAACCCTAACCCTCACCGTCACCCTAACTCTAAACCTAACCCTAACCCTCACCCTAACCCTAACCCTCATCTTAACCCTAACACTTACCCTTGGCCTCACTGTAACCCTAATCCTAAACCTAACCCTAACCCTCACACTAACACTAAGGCTGAGATTAACCCTAACCCTACCCCTCACCCTAACCCTCAACCTAAACCTAACTCTAACCCTTAACCTCACCCTAACCCTAACCTTCACCCTCACCCTCACCCTGAACCTAAACCTACCCCTCACCCTAACCCTCAACCTAAACATAACCCTAACCCTTAACCTCACCCTCACCCTCAGCCTAAACTTAACCCAAACCCTAATCATAACACTAAGCCTCACCTTCACCCACACCCTAACCCTAACCCTAAACCTAACCCTCACCCTCACCCTCACCCTAACCCTAAACCTAACCCTAAACCTCACCCTAACCTAACCATAACCCTCACCGTAAAACTAACCCTAAACCTAACCCTAACCCTTACACTAAATCTAACCTTAACATTAACCCTAACCCTCACCCTAAACTTAAACCTAAACTTAACCCTATCTCTCACCATAACCCTCACCCTAACGTTAACCCTAACCCTAACCCTCCCCCTCACCCTAACCCTCAACCTAACCCTTACCCTCATCCTCACCCTAACCCTCACAATAAACCTAACCCTCACCCTAACCCTAACACTAACCCTCAACCTCACCCTCATCCTAACCCTAATCTGAACCCTTACCCTCACCCTAACACTCACCCTCACCCTCATTTAGACCTCAGCGTCAGCCTCAACCTCACCCTAACCCTAACCCTAAACCTCACCCTAAACATAACCCTGACTCTAACACTAACCCTAACCCACACCCTAAGCCTCACCCTCACCCTAAACCTCCCCCTCACCCTAGCCCTCACCCTAACCCTAACCCTCACCCTAACTCTAAGCCTCACCCTAACCCTCACCCTCACCATAAACATCACCCTAACCCTAACTCTCAGCCTAACCCTAACCCTAACACTCACCCTAAACCAAAACCCCACCCTAAACCTCATTCTCACCCTAAACCTCACCCTAACGCTCACACTAAGCCTAACGCTAAACCTAATCCTCACCCACACCCTAAAACTCCCAGTAACCCTTACCCTCACCCCAACCCTAACCCTCCCCCTAACCCTAACCCTCACCCTCACCCTAACCTTCACCCTAACCCTTAACCTCACCCTAAGCCTCACTCTAACCCTAAATCTAACACTAACCCTCACACTAACACTAACCCTAACCCTAATCCTAAACTAAACATCACCCTAACACTAACCCTCACCCTAACCCTAACCCTCACCCTCATCTTAACCCTTACCCTAACCCTTACCCTAACCCTAACGCTAACCTTAAACCTAACACACTAACCCTAACCCTCACCCTAACCCTAACCCTACCCCTCACCCTAAACCTCATCCTGACCCTAATCCTAACCCTAAACCGAAACCTAATCCTAACCCTCAGCCTCACCCTAACTCTCACCCTCACTCTAACCCTCATCCTAACCCTAACCCTCACCCACACCATAACCCTCAATATCACCCTCACCCTCATCATAAACCTCACCCTTAACCTAGCACTCACAGTAACCGTAACCCTAAACTTTACCTAACCGAAACCCTCACCCTCACCCTCACCCTCACCCTAACCCTCACACTCACCTAAACACTTACCCTCACCCTAACACTCACGCTAACCCTAAACCTCACCCTCACGGTCACCCTCACCCTAACCCTAATCCTCACCTTAACAAGAACCCTTACCCTCACCCTAAGCCGAACCCATACCCCAACCCTCACCTCATGGTAACCCTAAACCTCACCCAAAATATCACCCTAAACCTAACCGTCACCTTAACACTAACCCTAACCCTCACCCTAACCCTAACCCTCCCTCTAACCCTCAAACTCACCCTAATCCTCACCCTAAAAATAACCCTAACCGTTACCTAACCGAAACCCTCACCCTCACCCTCACCCTCAACCTAACCCTAACTCTCATCCTAACCCTAAACTTAACCCTAACTCTCACTCTAACCCTAACCCTAAACCTCATCCTCACCCAAACCTTAACCCTAACCCTCACCCTAAACCTCACCCTAACCCTAACACTAACCTTAACCGTAACCCTCAACCTAAACCTCACCCTAAACCTTAACCTCACCCTAATCCTCACTCAAACCCTAACCCTAACCCTCATCCTCACCCTAACCCTCACACTCACTCGAACCCTCACCTCATGGTAACCCTTAGCCTCACCCAAAACATCACCCTAACCCTAACCCTCACCCTAACCCTAACCCTAACCCCCTCCCTAACCCTAACACTCCCTCTAACCCTCAAACTCAACCTAATTTTCACCCTAAACATAACCCTAACCCTTGCCTTACCCAAACCCTCACCCAGACCCTCACTCTCACCCTAACACTCACCCTCACCGTAGCCCTCAGCCTAACCCTAACCCTAACCCTCACACTCACACTCACCCTCACCCTCAGCCTACCCCTAAACCTAAACCTAATTCTAACCCTAGACTTCACCCTGACCCTGACCCTCACCCTAACCCTAACCCTAACCCTCACCCTAACCCTAACCCTCACCCTAACCCTTAACTTAACCCTAACCATAAACCTAACCCTCACCCTACCCCTCACCGTAACCCTAACTCTAACCGTCACCCTCAACCTAAACTTCTCCCTAACCCTTACCCTCACCCTAACCCTCATCCTAAACCAAACCCTCACCCTAACCCTAACCCTCACCCTAACACTAATCCTAAACTTAAACATCACTCTAACCCTAAATCTCACCCTCACCCTAACCCTCACCCTAACCCTTACCTCACCCTAACTCTAACCCTAAACCTAACCCTCACCCTCACCCTAACCCTAACTCTAACTCTCAACCTAACCCTAACCCTCACCCTAACCCTAACCCTCACCCTCAGCCTAAAACTTACCCTCACCCTAACCCTCACACTAAGCCTAATCCTCACCCTCACCCTCACTGTCACCCTCTCCCTAAACCTAAACTTCACCTTCGCCCTAAACCTTACCCTCACCCTAACCCGAACCCGAACCCGAACCCTCACTTCAGGGTAAACCTAAACCTCACCCAAAACATCACACTAACCCTAACCATCACCTTAACCCTAACCCTAACCCTCACCCTAACCCTAACCCTCCACCTAACCCTCAAACTCACCCTAATCCTCACCCTAACCATAACCCTAAAACTTACCTAACCGAAACCCTAACCCTCACCCTCACCCTCAACCTAACCCTAACTCTCATCCTAAGCCTAACCTTAACGCTTACTCTCTCCCTAACCCTAAACCTAAACCTCTCCCTCACCCAAACCATAACCCTGAACCTCATCCTCACCCTAACCCTCACCCTAAACCTTAACCTCACATTAATCCTCACACAAACCCTAACCCTAACCCTCATCCTCACTTAACCCTCACCCTCACTCGAACCCTCACCTCACGGTAACCCTCACCCTCACCCAAAACATCACGCTAACCTTAACCCTCACCCTAACCCTAACCCTAACCCTCTCCCTAACCGTATCCCTCCCTCTAAACCTCAAACTCACCCTAATCCTCACCCTAAACATAACCCTAAACCTTACCTAACCCAAACCCTCACCCTTACCCTCACTCTCAGCCTAACACTCACCCTCACCGTAGCCCTCAGCCTAACCCTAACCCTAAAACTAACCCTCACTCTCACACTCACCCTCTCCCTCAGCCTATCCCTAACCCTAAACCTAATCCTAACCCTAAACTTCACCCTGATCCTCACCCTCAACCTAACCCTAAACCTAACCCTCACCCTATCCCTCACCCTAACCCTAATTCTAAACGACACCCTCAACCTAAACTTCACCCTAAACCCTAACCCTCATCCTAACCCTCATCCTAAACCTAACCCTAACCCTAACCCTAAACCTTATGCTCACCCGAACCCTAAGCGTAAGCCTAACACTCACACTAATCTTAACCCTCACCCTAACCGTAACCATACCCCTCACTCTAACCCTCACCCTAGCACTAATACTAAATTTAACCATCACCCTAACCCTAACCCTAAACCTCACCCTCACTCTAACACTCCCCGTCAACCTAAACCTCACATTTACCATAACCCTCAGCCACAACCCAACCCTCAACCTCACCGAAAACCTCACCCTTTCCCTAACCCTAATCTTAACCCTCTCCTTCAACCTTACCTTCACCATAACCCTAACCCAAACCCTCACCCTCACCCTATCCCTCACCCTCAACCTACACATCACCCTAACTCTAACCCTCACCCTAATCCTAAACCTAAACCTCACCCTAACGCTAACCCTCACCCTAAATTTCACCCACACTCTAATCCTCACCCTAACCCTAACCCTAAATCTTAACCTAACCCTAACTCTCACCCTCACCCTAACCCTAACCATAACCCTTAGCCTAACCCTCAAACTAACCCTAAACTGAACCCTTACGCTAACCTTCATCCTAACCCAAACCCGAACCCTAACCCTATCCCTCACCCTAGACCTCACCCTAACCTTAACGCTTATCCTAACACTCATCCTCACCCTAACCTTCAGCCTAACTGCCCTCACCCTCACCCTAACCCTAACCCTCACACTAACCCTAAACTTCACCATAACCCTCACGATAACCCTAATATTACCATTCACCCTAAACCTAACTCTAACCCTAACGCAAACCCTCACCCTTATCCTAAGCCTCACACTCACGCTAACACTCACTGTCACCCTAACCCTCACCCTAAACCTAACCCTCACCCACACCCTAACCCTCATTTTCTCCCGAACTCTCACCCTCACCCTAACACTCACCCTCAACCTAAACATCACCCTAACCTTAAATCTCAGCCTAACCCTAACCCTAACACTCACCCTAAACCAAAACCTAACCCTAACCCTCAACTCACACCCTAAACCTCACCCTAACCATCACCCTAACCCTAACGCTAACCCTAATCCTCACCCACATCATAAACCTCACCTAACCCTTACCCTCAATCTAACCCTCACACTAATCCTAAACCTCACCCTCATCTTCAACCTTACCCTCACCTTCAACCTCTCCCTAACCCTAACCATAACCCTAACCCTCATCCTAACACTAACCCTCACCATAACCCTAACCCTCACCCTCACCCTAACCTTCACCCTAACCCTTACCCTCACACTAACACTAACTCTAACTCTAACCCAAACCCTCCCACTAACCCGAACCCTAACCCGAAACATCACCCTAAACCTCACCCTCACCCTAACCCTAACACTCACCCTCATCCTAACCCTCAACCTAACACTTACCCTCACCCTAACCTTGACCCTAAACCTAACCCTCACACTAACCCTAACCCTCACCCTAACCCTAACCCTACCCCTCACCCTACCCCTCATCCTGACCCTCATCCTCATGCTAAACCTAAGCCTAACCCTAAACCTCACCCTAACCCTCACAGTTACTCTAACCCTCTCCCTAACCCTAACCCTCACCCTCACCCTAACACTTACCCTCACCCTAACCCTCATGCTAACCCTAACCCTAACCCTAACCCTAAACCTCACCCTCACCCTAACCCTTATCCTCACCCTAAACCTCACCCTCACCCTAACCAACACCTCAGGGTTACCCTAACCCTAACACTAAACCTCACCCTAAACCTAACCCTCACCCTAAACCTAACCCTAAAACTCACCCTAACATTCACCCTAACACTAACACTAACCCTAACCCTCATCCTCACCCTAAACCTTAACCTCACCCTAATCCTCACACAAACCCTAACCCTAACCCTCACCCTCACTCAAACGTCACCTCACGGTAACACTCACCCTCACACAAAACATCATCCTAACCCTAACCCTCACCCTAACCCAAAACCTAACTCTGTCCCTAACCATATCCCTCCCTCTAACCCTCAAACTCAACCTAATCCTCACCCTAAACATAACCCTAACCCTTATCTAACGGAAACTCTCACCCACTCCCTCACTCTCAACCTAACCCTCACCCTCACCATAGCCCTCAGCCTAAACCTAACCCTAACCCTCACCCTCACACTCACACTCACCCTCAGACTATCCCTAACTCTAAACCTAATCCTAACCCTAATCTTCAAACTGACCCTCACCCTAACCCTAACCCTCACCCTAACCCTAACCCTCACCCTAACCCTAACCCTCACCCTAACCTTTACCCTAACCCTAACGCTAACCCTAAATCTAACCCTCCCCCTCACCCTCACCCTAACCCTAAACATAACCATCACACTCACCCTAACCTTCACCCTAACCCACACCCTCACCCAAACACTCATCCTAAACCTAACACTAACTATATCCCTAATCCTCAACCTAACCCTCACCCTAACCCTAATCCTAAACTTAAACATCACCCTAACCCTAACAGTCACCTCAACCTAAACCTCAACCTAACCCTTACCCTCACCCTAACTCTAACCCTAAACCTAACCCTAACCCTCACCCTCACCCTAACTCTAAATCTCACCCTAATCCAAACCCTAACCCTAAACCTCACCCTCACCCTAACCTTCACCCTAACACTAATCCTCACCCTAACCCTCACTCTAACCCTAACTCTCACCCTAACCCTAACCCTCACATTAACCCTAACCCTAAATCTAATCCTAAATATCACCCTAAACCTCACCCTCACCCTAACCCTAAACCTCACCCTCATCCTAACCCTCACCCTAACCCTTACCCTCACCCTATCCCTAACCTAACCCTAACCCTCACACTACCCCTAAACCTCACCCTAAACCTAACCCTACCGCTCACCCTAATCCTCATCCTGACCCTAATCATCACCCTAAACCTAACCCTAACCCTAACCCTCAGCCTCACCCTAACACTCACCGTCACTGTAACCCTCACCCTAACCATAACCCTCACCTACACCCTAACCCTCAACCTCACCCTCACCCTCACCCAAAACCTCACCCTTAACCTAGCCCTCACCGTAACCCTAACACTAAACCTTACCTAATGGAAACCCTCACCCTCACCCTCAACCTAACCCTAATTCTCATCCTAACACTAAACTTAACCCTAACTCTCACCCTAACCCTAACCCTAAACCTCACCCTCACTCAAACCCTAACCCTAACCCTAAAACTAACCTTAACCCTCACCCTCACCCTAGCCCTCACCCTAAACCATAACCTCACCCTAATCCTCACACAAACCATAAACCTAACCCTCATCCTCACCCTAACCCTAACTCTCACTCGAACCCTCACCTCACGGCAACCCTCACCCTCAACCAAAACATCACCATAACATTTACCCTCACCCTAACCCTAACCCTAACACTTTCCCTAAACCTAATCCTCCCTCTAACCCTCAAACTCACGCTAACCTTCACCCTAACACTTACCCTAAACCTAAACCTCACCCTAACCGAACACTAACACTAACACTAACCATAACATTAACCATCACACTAACCCTCACCCTAAACCTAACCCTCACCCACACCCTAACCCTCTCCCTCACACTAAACTTCACCCTAACCCTAATCCGCACCCTAAACCTAACCCTAACCCTCTCCCTAACCCTAACCCTCAACCTCACCCAAACCCTAAGCCTAACCTTAACTCTAACACTAATCCTAAACCTAACACTCACCCTCACCCTAAACCTAAACTTATGCCTAAACCTCACCCTCACACTCACGCTAACCCTAACCCTAACCCTCAACCTCACCCTAACTCTAAACATAACCCTAACACTAACCCTCACGCTTCCCCTCACCCTAACACTTAACCTAACCCTAAACCTCACCGTCACCCTAACTCTAAACCTTACCCTAACCCGCACCCTAACTCTAACCCTTATCTTCACCGTAACCCTTACCCTCACCCTAACCCTCACACTCACCCGAACCCTCACTTCAGGGTAACCCTCACCCTCACCCAAAACCCAACCCTAACCCTAACCGTCACCCTAAACCTAACCCTAAACCTCACCCTAACTCTCATCCTAACCCTAACCTTAACCCTAACTCTCACCCTAACCCTAACCCTAAACCTCACCCTCACCCAAACCATAACCCTAACCCTAACCCTCACCCTAACATTCACTCTAACCCTAACAATAACCCTAACCCTCATCCTCACCCTAAACCTTAACCTCACCCTAATCCTCACAAAAACCCTAACCCTAACCCTCATCCTCACCCTAACACTCACCCTCACTCAAACGTCACGTCACGGTAACACTCATCCTCATACAAAACATCACCCTAACCCTAACACTCACCCTAACCCTAACCCTCACCCGAACCCTAACCATATCCCTCCCTTTAACCCTCAAACTCACCCTAATCCTCACCCTAAACATAACCCTAAACCTTACCTAACTAAAACTCTCAACCTCTCCCTCACTCTCAACCTAACCCTCACCCTCACCGTAGACCTCAGCCTAACCCTAACCCTAACCCTCACACTCACACTCACCCTCACCCTCAGACTATCCCTAACCCTAAACCTAATCCTAACCCTAAACTTCACCCTGACCCTCAGCTTAACCCTAACCTAACCCTCACCATACACCTCACCCTAACCCTAAACATAACCATCACACTCACCCTAACCCTCAACCTAACCCTCACCCTAACCCTAATCCTAAATTTAAAAATCACCCTAACCCTAACCCTCACCTCATCCTAACCCTCAACCTAAACCTTACCCTCACCCTAACTCTAACTGTAAACCTAACCACCACCATCACCCTAACCCTAACTCTAACTCTCACCCTAACCATAACCCTCACCCTAAACCTAACCCTAACCCTCACCCTCACCCTAACTCTAAGCCTCACCCTAAACCCAACCATAACCCTAAACCTCACCCTCACCCTAATCTTCACCCTAACACTTAACCTCACCTTAACCCTCACACTAACCCTAACTCTAACCCTAACCCTAACCCTCACACTAACCCTAACCCTAAATATCACCCTAAACCTCACCCTCACCCTCACACTCACGCTAACCCTAACCCTCAACCTCGCCCTAACCCTAAACAAAACCCTAACCCTAACCCTCACCCTTCCCCTCACCCTAACACTTAACCTAACACTGAACCTCACCGTCACCCTAACTCTAAACCTAACCCTAAACCTCACCCTAACCCTAACCCTCATCCTAACCCTCACACTTACCCTTGGCCTCGCTGTAACCCTAATCCTAAACCTAACCCTAACCCTCACACTAACACTAAGGCTGAGAGCAACCCTAACCCTACCCTTCACCCTAACCCTCAACATAAACCTAACTCTAACCCTTACCCTCAACCAAACCCTAACCTTCACCCTAACCCTCACCGTCACCCTCACCCTCACCCTCACCCTAAACCTAAACCTACCCCTCACCCTAATCCTCAACCTAAACATAAATCTAAACCTTAACCTCACGCTAACCCTAAACCTCACCCTCACCCTCAGCCTAACCTTAATCCAAACCCTAGTCATAACACTAAGCCTCACCCTGACCCACACCCTAACCCTAACCCCAACCCTAACCCTCACCCTCATCCTAACCCTAAACCTAACCCTAAACCTCACCCTAACACTTACACTAAACCTAATCTTACCATTAACCCTAACCCTCACCGTAAACCTAAACCTAAACTTAACCCTATCGCTCACCATAACCCTCACCCTAACGTTAACCCTAACCCTAACCCTCCCCCTTACCCTAACACTCAACCTAACCCTTACCCTCATCCTCACCCTAACCCTCACAATAAACCTAACCCTCACCCTAAACCTAACACTAACCCTCACATTCACCCTCAAACTAACCCGAACCCGAACCCTAACCCTCACCCTTACACTCACCCTCACTCTCACCCTCATTTAAACCTCATCCTCAGCCTCACCCTCACTCTAACCCTAAACCTCACCCTAACCGTAACCCTGACCCTAACACTAACCCTAACCCACACCCTAAGCCTCCCCCTCACCCTAAACCTCCCCATCACCCTAGTCCCCACCCTAACCATAAGGCTCATCCTAACTCTAAGCCTCACCCTAACCCTCACCCTCACCATAAACATCACCCTAACCCTAACTCTCAGCCTAACCCTAACCCTAACACTCACCCTAAACCAAAATCTCACCCTAACCCTCACTCTCACCCTAAACCTCACCCTAACGCTTACCCTAACCCTAACGCTAAACCTAATCCTCACAGACACCCTAAAACTCCCACTAACGCTTACCCTCACCCCAACCCTAACCCTCCCCCTAACCCTAACCCTAACCCTCACCCTCACTCTAAACTTCACCCTAAACATTAACCTCACCCTAACCCTCACACTAACCCTAACTCTAACCCTAATCCTAATCCTAAACTAAACCTCACCCTAACACTAACCCTCACCCTAAACCTAACCCTCACCCTCATCCTAACCCTCACCTTAACCCTTACCCTAACCCTAACCCTAACCATAATCTTAACCCTAACACTCACACTAACCCTAACCCTCACCCTAACCCTAACCCTACCCCTCACTCTAACCCTCATCCTGACCCTAATCCTCACCCTAAACCTAAACCTAACCCTAACCCTCAGCCTCACCCTAACACTCACCGTCACTCTAACCCTCATCCTAACCCTAACTCTCACCCACACCCTAAATCTCAACCTCACCCTCACCCTCATCATAAACCTCACCCTTAACCTAGCACTCACAGTAACCCTAACCCTAAACCTTACATATCCGAAACCCTCACCCTCACCCTCACCCTCAACCTAACCCTAACCCTCACCCTCACCCTAACACTTACCCACACCCTAACCCTCACGCTGACCCTAAACCTCACCCTCACCCTCACACTCACGGTCACCCTCACCCTAACCCTAACCATCACCTTCACCCTAACCCTTACCCTCACCCTAACCCGAACCCAACCAGAACCCTCAACTCACGGCAACCCTAAACCTCACCCAAAACATCACCCTAAACCTAACCGTCACCTTAACCTTAACCTTAACCTTCACCCTAACTCTAACCTTCCCTTTAACCCTCAAACTCACCCTAACCCTCACCCTAACAATAACCCTAACCATTACCTAACCGAAACCCTCACCCTCACCCTCACCCTCAACCTAACACTAACTCTCATCCTAACCCTAACCTTAACCCTAACTCTCACTCTAACCCTAACCCTAAACCTCATCCTCACCCAAACCCTAACCCTAACCCTCACCCTAAACCTCACCCTAACCCTAACACTAACCTTAACCCTCACCCTCAACCTAAACCTCACCCTAAACCTTAACCTCACCCTAATCCTCACACAAACCCTAACCCTAACCCTCATCCTCACCCTAACCCTCACCCTCACTTGAACCCTCACCTCACGGTAACCCTCAGCCTCACCCAAAACATCACCCTAACCCTAACCCTCACCCTAACCCTAACCCTAAACCTCATCCTACCGCTAACCCTAACCCTAACCCTCACCCTAACCCTAATCCTCCCTCTCACCCTCAAACTCACCCTAATCCTCACCCTAAACATAACCCAAACCTTTACCTTACCCAAACCCTCACCCTCACCCTCCCTCTCACCCTAACCCTCACCCTCACCGTAGCCCTCAGCCTAACCCTAACACTAACCCTAACCCTCACTCTCACACTCACCCTCACCCTCAGCCTACCCCTAACTCTAAACCTATTTCTAACTCCAAACTTCACCCTGACCCTCACCTTCACCCTAACCCTAAACCTAACCGTTACACTCACCCTAACCCTAACCCTAACCCTCACCCTAACCCTTACCATAAACCTAACTCTCACCCTACTTTTCACCGTAACCCTAACTCTAACCGTCACCCTCAACCTAAACTTGACCCTAACCCTCACCCTCACCCTAACCCTCATCCTAAACTTAAACCTCACCCTAACTCTACCCTCACCCTAACCCTCACCCTAACCCTAATCCTAAACTTAAACATCACTCTAACCCTAAATCTCACCCTCATCCTAACCCTCACCCTAACCCTTACCCTCACCCAAACTCTAACCCTAAACGTAACCCTCACCCTCACCCTAACCCTAACTCTAACTCTCAACCTAACAATAACCCTCACCCTAACCGTAAACCTCACCCACACCCTAACACTTACCCTCACCCTAACCCTCACACTAACCCTAAACCTCACCCTCATCCTCACCCTCACTGTCACCCTCACCCTAAACCTAAACCTCAACTTCACCCTAATCCTTACCCTCACCCTAACCCTCACCCTAACCCGAACCCTCCCCTCACGGTAACCCTAAACCTCACCCAAAACATCACGCTAACCCTAACCGTCACCTTAACCCTAACTCTAACCCTCACCCTAACCATAACCCTCCCTCTAAGCCTCAAACTCACCCTAATCCTCACCCTAACCATAAAACTAACCCTTACCTAACCGAAACCTGAACCCTCACCCTCACCCTCAACCTAACCCTAACTCTCATCATAAGCCTAACCTTAACCCTTACTCTCACCCTAACCATAACCCTAAACCTCATCCTCACCCTAACCCTCATAATAAACCTTAACCTCACATTAATCCTCACACAAACACTAACCCTAACCCTCATCCTCACCCTAACCCTCACCCTCACTCGAACCCTCACCTCACGGTAACTCTCACCCTCATCCAAAACATCACCCTAACCCTAACCCTCACCCTAACCCTAACCCTCTCCCTAACCCTGACCCTCCCTCTAACCCTCAAACTCACCCTAATCCTCACCCTAAACATAACCCTAAACCTTACCTAACCCAAACCCTCACCCTCACCCTCACTCTCACCCTAACACTCACCCTCACCGTAGCCCTTAGCCTAACCCTAACCCTAACACTAACCCTCACTCTCACACTCACTGTCACCTTCAGCCTATCCCTAACCCTAAACCTAATCCTAACCCTAAACTTCACCCTGATCCTCACCCTCAACCTAACCCTAACCCTAAATCTAACCCTCACCCTAACCCTAAACCTCACTCTAACCCTTAACCTAACCCTAACCCTAAACCTAACCCTCACGTACCCCTCACCCCTAACCCTAATTCTAAACCTCACCCTCAACCTAAACTTTACCCTAACCCGGACCCTCACCCTAACCCTCATCCTAAACCTAACCCTAACCCTAACCCTTATGCTCACCCGAACCCTAACCGTAACCTTAACCCTCACACTAATCCTAACCCTCACCCTAACCGTAACCATACCCCTCACTCTAACCCTCACCCTAGCACTAATACTAAACTTAACCATCACCCTAACCCTAACCCTCACCCTCACCCTAACCTTCACCCTAACCTTTACCCTCACACTAACACTAACTCTAACTCTAACCCTAACCCTAAAACTAAACCTAACCCTAACAATAAACATCACCATAAACCTCACCCTCACCCTAACCCTAACACTCACCCTCATCCTAACCCTCAACCTAACACTTACCCTCACCCTAACCCAACCCTAAACCTAACCCTCACCCTAACCCTAACCCTAAACCTAACCCTCACCCTAACCCTAATCCTCACCCTAACCCTTACCCTAACCCTAACCCTAAACCTAAGCCTCACCCTACCCCTCACCCTAACCCTAATTCTAAACGTCACCCTCAACCTAACCTTCACCCTAACCCTTACCCTCACCCTAACCCTCATCCTAAACCTAACCCTAACCCTAACCCTAACCCTTATGCTCACCCGAACCCTAACCGTAAACCTAACCCTCACACTAATCCTAACCCTCACCCTAACCATATCCATACCGCTCACTCTAACCCTCACCCAAGCACTAATACTAAACTTAACCATCACCCTAACCCTAACCCTAACCCTCACCCTCACTCTAACACTCCTCGTCACCCTAAACCACATATTTACCATAACCCTCAGCCACAACCCAACTCTCAACCTCTCCGAAAACCTCACCCTTTCCCTAATCCTAATCCTAACCCTCTCCTTCAACCTTACCTTCACCATAACACTAACCCAAACCCTCACCCTCACCCTATCCCTCACCCTCAACCTACACATCACATTAACTCTAACCCTCACCCTAACCCTAAACCTAAACCTCACCCTAACGCTAACCATCACCCTAAATTTCACCCACACTCTAATCCTCACCCTAACCCTAACCCTAAATCTTACCCTAACACTAACTCTCACTCTCACCCTCACTGTAACCCTAACTGTAACCCTTACCCTAACCCTCAAACTAACCCTAAATCGAAACCTTACCCTAACCCTAATCCTAACAAGAACCCGAACCCTAACCTTATTCCTCACCGTAGACCTCGCCCTAACCTTAAACCTAATCCTAACACTCATCCTCACCCTAAGCCTCAGCCTAACAATTGCCCTCACCCTCACCCTAACCCTACCCCTCACACTAACCCTAAACTTCACCATAACCCTCACGATAACCCTAATCTTACCATTCACCCTAACCTTAACCCTAACCCTAACGCAAACCCTCACCCTTACCCTAAGCCTCACACTCAAGCTAACACTCACTGTCAATTTAACCCTCACCCTAACCCTAACCCTCACCCACACCCTAACCCTCATCTTCATTCGAACTCTCACCCTCACCCTAACACTCACCCTCAACCTAAACATCACCCTAACCGTAAATCTCAGCCTAACCCTAACCCTAATACTGACCCTAAACCAAAACCTCACAATAACCCTCACCCACACCCTAAACCTCACCTAACCCTTACCCTCACCCTAACCCTCACACTAACCGTAAACCTCACACTCACCTTCAACCTCACTCTAACCCTAACCCTAACCCTCATCCTAACACTAACCCTCACCCTAACCCTAACTCTCACCCTCACCCTAACCTTCACCCTAACCCTTACCCTCACACTAACACTAACTCTATCTCTAACCCTAACCCTCACACTAACCCTAACCCTAACCCTAAACATCACCCTAAACCTCACCCTCACCCTAACCCTAACACTCACCCTCATCCTAACCCTCAACCTAACACTTACCCTCACCCTAACCCTAACCCTAAACCTAACCCTCACACTAACCCTAACCCTCACCCTAACCCTAAACCTACCCCTCACCCTACCCCTCATCCTGACCCTCATCCTCACGCTAAACCTAAGCCTAACCCTAACCCTCAGCCTCACCCTAACTCTAAACATCACTCTAACCCTCACCCTATACCTAACCCTCACCCACACCCTAACCCTCAACCTCACCCTCACCCTCACCCAAAACCTCACCCTTAACCTAGCCCTCACCATAACCCTAACACTAAACCTTAAATAACCAAAACCCTAACCCTCACCCTCAACCTCACCATAACCCTAACCCTCACCCTCACCCTAACCCTCACGCTAACCCTAACCCTCACCCACACCCTCAACCTCACGGTCACCCTCACCCTAAACCTAACCCTCACCCTCACCCTAACCCTTACCCTCACCCTAACCCTCACCCTCACCCGAACCCGCACCTCAGGGTAACACTCACCCTCACCCAAAACCTCACCCTAAACCTAACCATCACCCTAAACCTAACCCTAAACCTCACCCTATCCCTAACCCTCTCTCTAACCCTCAAACTCACCCTAATCCACACCCTAACTATAACCCTAACACTTACCTAACCGAAACCCTCACCCTCACCCTCAGCCTAATCCTAACTCTCATCCTAAGCCTAACCTTAACCATAACACTCACCCTAAACCTAACCCTGAACCTCAACCGCCCAGAAACCATAACCCTAACCCTAACCCTCACCCTAACATTCACCCTAACCCTAACACTAACCTTAAGCCTCATCCTCACCCTAAACCTTAACCTCACCCTAATCCTCACACAAACCCTAACACTAACCCTCATCCTCACCCTAACCCTCACCCTCACTCGAACCCTCACCTCATGGTAACCCTCTACCTCACCCAAAACATCACCCTAACCCTAACCCTCACCCTAACCCTAACCCTAACCCTAAACCTCCCTCTAACCCTCAAACTCACCTTAATCCTCACCCTAAACATAACCCTAAACCTTACGTAACCAAAACTCTCACCCTCTCCCTCACTCTCAACCTAACCCTCACCCTCACCGTAGACCTCAGCCTAACCTAACCCTAACCCTCACACTCACCCTCACCCTCAGACTATCCCTAACCTTAAACCTAACCCTAACCCTAACCCTCACCCTCACCTAACCCTAACCCTCAACCTAAGACTTACCCTAACACTAACCCTAAACCTAACCCTCCCCTTCCCCCTCATCCTAACCCTAAACATAACCATCACACTCACCCTAACCTTCACCCTAACCCACACCCTCACCCTAACACTCATCCTAAACCTAATGCTAACACTAACCCTAACCCTCAACCTAACCCTTACCCTAACCCTAATCCTAAACTTAAACATCACCCTAACCCTAACCCTCACCTCATCCTAACCCTCAACCTAACCCTTACCCTCACCCTAACTCTAACTCTAAACCAAACCGCCACCCTCACCCTAACACTAACTCTAACTCTCACCCTAACGGTAACCCTCACTCCAAACCTAACCCTAACCCCCACCCTCACACTAACTCTAAACCTCACCCTAACCATAACCCTAACCCTAAACCTCACCCTCACCCTAACCTTCACCCTAACACTTACCCTCACACTAACCCTCACACTAACCCTAACTCTAATCCTAACCCTAACCCTCACACTAACCCTAACCGTAACCCTAATCCTAAATATCACATTAAACCTCACCCTCACCCTCATCCTAACCCTCACCCTAACCCTTACCCTCACCCTATCCCTAACCCCAACCGTAACCCTCACACTATCCCTAAACCTCCCCCTAACCCTAAACCTACCCCTCAACCTAACCCTCATCCTGACCCTAATCATCATCCTAAACCTAACCATAACCCTAACCCTCAGCCTCACCCTAACCATCACCGTCACTCTAACCCTCACCCTAACCCTAACCATCACCCACACCCTAACCCTCAACCTCACCCTCACCCTCACCAAAAACCTCACCCTTAACCTAGCCTTCACCGTAACCTTAACCCTAAACCTTACCTAACCGAAACCCTCACCCTAACCCTCAACCTAACCCTAATTCTCATCCTAAAACTAACCTTAACCCTAACTCTCACCCTAACCCTAACCCTAAACCTAACCCTCACCCAAACCCTAACCCTAACCCTAAGCCTCACCCTTCTCCTAAAACTAACCTTAACTCTCACCCTCAACCTAACCCTCACCCTAAACCTTAACCTCACCCTTATCCTCACATAAACCCTAACCCTAAACCTCATCCTCACCCTAACCCTAACTCTCACTCGAACCCTCACCTCACGGTAACCCTCACCCTCACCCAAAACATCATCCTAACCCTTACCTTCACCCTAACCCTAACCCTAAAACTCTCCCTAACCCTAATCCTCCCTCTAACCCTCAAACTCACGCTAAACTTCACCCTAACACTTACCCTCACCCTAAACCTCACCCTAAGCCGAACACTAACACTAACACTAACCCTAACCTTAAACATCACCCTAACCCACACCCTAACCCTCAGCCTCACACGAACACTGACCCTCACCCTAACCCTCACCCTCACACTAAACATCACCCCAACCCTAACCCGCACCCTAAACCTAACCCTAACCCTCACCCTAAACCTAACCCTCAACCTCACCCAAACCCTAAGCCTAACCTTAACCCTAACACTAATCCTAAACCTAACACTCACCCTCACCCTAAAACTAAACTTATGCCTAAACCTCACCCTCACACTCTTGCTAACCCTAAACCTAACCCTCAACCTCACCCTAACTCTAAACAAAACACTAACCCTAAACCTCACCCTTCCCCTCACCCTAACACTTAACCTAACCCTAAACCTCACCGTCACCCTAACTCTAAAACTAATCCTAACCCTCACCCAACCCTAACCCTCATCCTAACCCTCACACTTACCCTTGGCCTCACTGTAACCCTAATCGTAAACCTAACCCTAACTCTCACACTAACACTAAGGCTGAGAGTAACCCTAACTCTACCCCTCACACTACCCCTCAACCTAAACCTAACTCTAACCCTTACACTCACCCTAAACCTAACCCTAAATCTAACCCTCACCCTAACCCTAAACCTCACCCTAACCCTTACCCTAACCCTAAACCTAACACTCACCCTACCCCTCACTCTAACCCTAATTCTAAACGTCACCCTCAACCTAACCTTCACCCTTACCTTCACCCTAACCCTCATCCTAATCCTAACCCTAACCTTAACCCTAACCCTTATGCTCACCCGAACCCTAATCGTAACCTTAACCCTCACACTAATCCTAACCTTCACCCTAACCGTAAACATACCCCTCATTCTAACCCTCACCCTAGCACTAATACTAAACGTAACCATCACCCTAACCCTCACCCTCACCCTCAACCTCACCCTAACCTTCACCCTAACCCTTACCCTCACACTAACACTAACTCTAACTCTAACCCTAACCCTCACACTAACCCTAACCCTAACCCTAAATATCACCCTAAAGCTCACCCTCACACTAACCCTAACACTCACCCTCATCCTAACCCTCAACCTAACACTTACCCTCACCCTAACCCTGACCCTAAACCTAACCCTCACACTAACCCTAGCCCTCACCCTAACCCTAACCCTACCCCTCACCCTACCCCTCATCCTGACCCTCATCCTCACGCTAAACCTAAGCCTAACCCTAACCCTCAACCTCACCCTAACCCTAAACGTCACTCTAACCCTCAAACCAACCCTAACCCTCACCCACAACCTAACCCTCAACCTCACCCTCACCCTCACCCAAAACCTCACCCTTAAACTAGCCCTCACCTTAACCCTAACACTAAACCTTACCTAACCGAAACCCTAACCCTCACCCTCACCCTTAACATAACCCTAACCCTCACCCACACCCTCAACCTCAAATTCACCCTCACCCTAAACCTAACCCGAACCCTCACCCTAACCCTTACCCTCACCCTAACCCGAAACCACACCCGAACTCTCACCTCAGCGTAACCCTCACCCTCACCCGAAACCTCACCCTAACCCTAACCGTCACCCTAAACCTAACCCTAAACCTCACCCTAAACCTAACCCTCCGTCTAACCCTCAAACTCACCCTAATCCTCACCCTAACCAAAACCCTAACACTTATATAACCGAAACCCTCACCCTCACCCTCAACCTAACCCTAACTCTCATCCTAACCCTAACCTTAACCCTAACTCTCACCCTAAACCTAACCCTAAACCTCACCCTCACCCAAACCATAACCCTAACCCTAACCCTCACCCTAACATTCACCCTAACCCTAACACTAACCCTAACCCTCATCCTCACCCTAAACCTTAACCTCACCCTAATCCTCACACAAACCCTAACCCTAACACTCATCCTCACCCTAACCCTCACCCTCACTCAAACGTCACCTCACAGTAACACTCACCATCACCCAAAACATCACCCTAGCCCTAACCCTCACCCAAACCCTAACCCTAACCTTGTCCCTAACCTTATCCCTCCCTCTAACCCTCAAACTCACCCTAATCCTCACCCTAAGCATAACCCTAACCCTTACCTAACCGAAACTCTCACCCTCTCCCTCACTCTCAACCTAACCCTCACCCTCACCATAGCCCTCAGCCTAACCCTAACCCTAACCCTCCCCTCACACTCACCCTCACACCCAGACTATCCCTAACCATAAACCTAATCCTAACCCTAAACTTCACCCTGACCCTCAGCCTAACCCTAACCCTCACCCTAACCCTAACCCTCACCCTAACTCTTACCCTAACCCTAACCCTAAACCTAACCCTCCCCCTCCCCCTCACCCTAACCCTAAACATAACCATCACACTCACCCTAACCTTCACCCTAACCCACACCCTCACCCTAACACTCATCCTAAACCTAACACTAACACTAACCCTAACATTCAACCTAACCCTCACCCTAACCCTAACCCTAAACTTAAACATCACCCTAACCCTAACCCTCACCCCACCCTAAACCTCAAACTAACCCTTACCCTCACCCTAAGTCTAACCCTAAACCTAAGGCCCACCCTCATCCTAACCCTAACTCTAACTCTCACCCTAACCGTAACCCTCACCCTAAACCTAACCCTAACCCTCACACTCACCCGAACTCTAAACCTCACCCTCACCCTAACCTTCACCCTAACACTTACCCTCACTGTAACCCTCACACTAACCCTAACTCTAACCCTAATCCTAACCCTCACACTAACCATAACCATAACCCTAACCCTAACACTAAATATCACCCTAAACTTCACCCTCACCCTAACCCTAAACCTCACCCTCATCCTAAACCTCACCGTAACCCTTACCCTCACCCTCACCCTAACCCTAACCCTAACACTCACACTAACCCTAAACCTCACCCTAAACCTAATCCTACCCTTCACATTAACCCACATCCTGACCCTAATCATCACCCTAAACCTAACCATAACCCTAACCTTCAGCCTCACCCTAACCCTCACCATCACTCTAACCCTCACCCTAACCCTAACCCTCAACCTCACCCTCACCCTCACCCAAAACCTCACCCTTAACCTAGCCCTCACCGTAACACTAACCCTAAAACTTACCTAACCGAAACCCTCACCCTCACCCTCAACCTAACCCTAATTCTCATCCTAACACTAACCTTAACCCTAACTCTCACCCTAACACTAACACTAAACCTCACCCTCACCCAAACCCTAACCCTAAAAATAACCCTCACCCTAACCCTAAAACTAACCCTAACCCTCACCCTTACCCTAACCCTCACCCTAAACCTTAACCTAACCCTAATCCTCACACAAACCCTAAACCTAACCCTCATCCTCACCCTAACCCTAACTCTCACTCGAACTCTCACCTCACGGTAAGCCTCACCCTCACCCAAAACATCACCCTAACACTTACCCTCACCCTAACCCTAACCCTAACACTCTCCCTAAACCTAATCCTCTCTCTAACCCTCAAACTCACGCTAAACTTCACCCTAAAACTTACCCTCACCCTATACCTCACACCTAAGCCGAGCACTAACACTAACACTAACTCTAACATTAAACATCACACTAACCCTCACCCTAAACCTAACCCTCACCCACACCTTAACCCTCACCCTCACACTAAATATCACCCTAACCCTAACCCGCACCCTAAACCTAACCCTAACACTCACCCTAACCCTAACGCTCAACCTCACCAAAACCCTAAGCCTAACCTTAATCCTAACACTAATCCAAAACCTAACACTCACCCTCACCCTAAACCTAAATTTATGCCTAAACCTCACCCCAACACACACGCTAACCCTAACACTAACCCTCAACCTCACCCTAACCCTAAACAAAACCCTAAACCTAACCCTCACCCTTCCCCTCACCCTAACACTTAACCTAACCCTAAACCTAACCATCTCCCTAACAATAAACCTAACCCTAACCCTCACCCTCACCATAACCCTTAACCTCACCCTATCCCTCACCCTCACCCGAACCCTCACCTCAGGGTTACCCTCACCCTCACCCAAAACATCACCCTAACCCTAACCGTCACCCTAAACCTAACCCTAAACCTCACCCTAACCCTAACCCTCCCTCTAACCCTCAAACTCATCCTAATCCTCACCCTAACCATAACCCTAACACTTACCTAACCGAAACCCTCACCCTCACCCTCAACCTAAACCTAACTCTCATCCTAACCCTAACCTTAACCATAACTCTCACCCTAACCCTAACCCTGAACCTCATCCTCACCCAAAACATAACCCTAACCCTAACCCTCACTATAACATTCACCCTAACCCTAACCCTAACCTTAACCTTCATCCTCACCCTAAACCTTAACCTCACCCTAATCCTCACACAAACCCTAACCCTAACCCTCATCCTCACCCTAACCCTCACCCTCACTCGAACCCTCACCTCACGGTAACCATCACCCTCACCCAAAACATCACCCTAACCCTAACCCTCACCCTAACCCTAACCCTCACCCTAACCCTAACCCTAACCCTCTACCTAACCCTAACCCTCCCTCTAACCCTCAAACTCACCCTAATCCTCACCATAAACATAACCCTAAACCTTACCTAACCGAAACTCTCAGCCTCTCCCTCACTCTCAACCTAACCCTCACCCTCACCGTAGCCCTCAGCCTAAACCTAACCCTAACCCTCAACCTCACACTCACCCTCAGCCTCAGACTATCCCTAACCTTAAACCTAATCCGAACCCTAAACTTCACCCTGACCCTCAGCCTAACCCTAACCCTAACCCTAAACCTAACCCTCAAACTAACCCTAACCCTCACCCTAAACCTTACCCTAACCCTAACCCTAAACCTAACCCTCACCCTCACCCTCACCCTAACCTTAAACATAACCATCACACTCACCCTAAACCTCACCATAACCCACACCCTCACCCTAACAATCATCCTAAACCTAAGACTAACACTAACCCTAACCCTCAACCTAACCCTCACCCTAACCCTAATCCTAAACTTAAACATCACCCTAACCCTAACCCTCAACTCATCCTAACCCTCAACCTAAACCTTACCCTCACCCTAACTCTAACCCTAAACCTAACCCCCACCCTCACCCTAACACTAACTCTAACTCTCACTCTAACCGTAACCCTCACCCTAAACCTAACTCTAACCCCCACCCTCACCCTAACTCTCAACCTCACCCTAACCCTAACCCTAACCCTAAACCTCACCCTCACCCTAACCTTCATCCTAACACTTATCCTCACCCTAACCCTCACACTAACCCTAACACTAACCCTAACCCTAACCCTCACACTAACCCTACCCCTAACCCTAATCCTAAATATCACCCTAAACCTCACCCTCACCCTAACCCTAAACCTCACCCTCATCCTAACCCTTACCCTAACCCTTACCCTCACCCTATCCCTCAACCCAACCCTAACCCTCACACTATCCCTAAACCTCCCCCTAACCCTAACCCTACCCCTCATCCTACCCCTCATCCTGACCCTAATCATCACCCTAAACCTAACCATAACCCTAACCCTCAACCTCACCCTAACCCTCACCGTTACTCTAACCCTCACCCTAACCCTAACCCTCACCCACACCCTAACCCTCAACCTCACCCTCACCCTCACCAAAAACCTCACCCTTAATCTAGCCTTCACCGTAACCCTAACCCTAAACCTTACCTAACCGAAACCCTCATCCTCACCCTCAACCTAACCCTAATTCTCATCCTAACACTAACCTTAACCCTAACTCTCACCCTAAACCTAACCCTAAACCTCACCCTCACCCAAACCCTAACCCTAACCCTAAGCCTCACCCTACCCCTAAAACTAAACTTAACCCTCACCCTCACCCTAACCCTCACCCTAAATCTTAACCTCACCCTAATCCTCACACAAATCCTAACCCTAAACCTCATCCTCACCCTAACCCTAACTCTCACTCGAACCCTCACCTCACGGTAACCCTCACCCTCACCCAAAACATCACCCTAACCCTTAGCTTCACCCTAATGCTAACCCTAACACTCTCCCTAAAACTAATCCTTCCTCTAACACTCAAACTCACGCTAAACTTCACCCTAACACTTACCCTCACCCTAAACCTCACCCTAAGCCGAACACTAACACTAACACTAACCGTATCTTAAACATCACCCTAACCCTAACCCTCACCCACACCCTAACTCTCACCCTCACACGAACACTCACCCTCACCCTAAACCTCACCCTCACACTAAACATCACCCTAACCCTAACCCGCACCCTAAACCTAACCCTAACCCTCACCCTAAACCTGACCCTCAACCTCACCCAAACCCTGAGCCTAACCTTAACCCTAACACTAATCCTAAACCTAACACTCACTCTCACCCTAAAACTAAACTTATGCCTAAACCTCACCGTCAAACTCTCGCTAACCCTAACCCTAACCTTCAAACTCACCCTAACCCTAAACAAATCCCTAACCCTAAACATCACCCTTCCCCTCACCCTAACAGTTTACCTAACCCTAAACCTCACTGTCACCCTAACTCTAAAACTATTCCTAACCCTCACCCGAACCCTAACCCTCATCCTAACCCTCACACTTAACCTTGGCCTTACTGTAACCCTAATCATAAACCTAACCCTAACTCTCACACTAACACTAAGGCTGAGAGTAACCCTAACCCTAACCCTCACCCTAACCCTTACCCTAACCCTAGCCCTAAACCTAACCTTCACGCTACCCCTCACCCTAACCCTAACTCTAAATGTCACCCTGAACCTAACCTTCACCCTAACCCTTACCCTCAACCTAACACTCATCCTAAACCTAACCCTTACCCTAACCCTAATGCTCACCCTAACCTTCACCCAACCCTAATCCTAACCTTAAACATCACCCTAACTCTAACCGTCACCCTCATCCTAACCCTCACCCTAAACCTTACCCTCACCCTAACTCTAACCCTAATTCTAACCCTCACCCTCACCCTAACCCTAACTGTAACTCTCACCGTAAACCTCACCGTAAACCTAACCCTAACTCTCACCCTCACCCTAACTGTAAACATCACCCTAACCCTCAACCTAACCCTAACTCTAACCCTAAACCTCAACCTCACCCTAACTGTAACCCTAACCCTTATGCTCACCTTCACCCTAACCGTTACCATACCCCTCACTCTAACACTCACCCTTGCACTAATACTAAACTTAACCATCCCCCTAACCCTAACCCTAACCCTCACCCTCACTCTAACACTCCCCGTCACCCTAAACCTCACATTTAACATAACCCTCAGCCACAATCCAACCCTCAACCTCACCGAAAACCTCACCCTATCCCTAACCCTAACCCTAAACCTCACCTTCAACCTTACCTTCACCCTAACCCTAACCCAAACACTCACCCTCACCCTATCCTTCACCCTCAACCTAAACGTCACCCTAACTCTAACCCTCACCCTAATCCTAAGCCTAAACCTCACCCTAACGCTTACCCCCACCCTAAATTTCACCCACACTTTAATCCTCACCTTAACCCTAACCCTAAATCTTACCCTAACCCTAAGCCTCAACCTCACCCTCTCCCTAACCCTAACCGTAAACCTTACCCTAACCCTCAAACTAACCCTAAAGCGAACCCTTACCTTAACACTCATTCTAACCCTAACCAGAGCCCTAACCCTATCCCTCACCCTAGACCTCACCCTAAACTTAACCCTAATCCTAACCCTTATCCTCAACCTAACCCTCAGCCTAACAATTGCCCTCACCCTCACCCTAACCCTAACCCTCACACTAACCCTAAACTTCACCATAACCCGCACGATAACCCTAATCTTACCCCTCACCCTAACCCTACCCTAACCCTATCGCAAACCCTCACCCTTACCCTAAGCCTCACCCTCACGCTAACACTGAATGTCACCCTAACCCTCACCCTAACCCTAACCCTCACCCACACCCTAACCCTCATCTTCACCCGAACTCTCACCCTCACCCTAACCCTCACCCTCACCCTAAACATCACCCAAACCCTAAATCTCAGCCTAACCCTAACCCTAACACTTACCCTAAACCAAAACCTCATCCTAACCGTCACTTGCACCCTAAACCCCACCCTAACCATCAACCTAACCCTAACGCTAACCTTAATCCTCACCCACACCTTAAAACTCACCTAACCCTTACCCTCACCCTAACCCTCACACTAACCCTAAACTTCACCATCACTTTCAACCTCACCCTAACCCTAATCCTAACCCTAACCCGCATCCTAACACTAACCCTCACCCTATCCCTGAACCTCCCCCTCACCCTAACCTTCACCCTAACCCTTACCCTCACACTAACACTAACTCTAAATCTAACCCTAACCCTCGCACTAAACCTAAGCCTAACCCTAACCATCAGCCTCACCCTAACCCTCAACCTCAACCTCACCCTTAACCTAGCCCTCCCCATAACCCTAACCCTAAACCTTACCTAACCGAAACCCTCACCCTCACCCTCACCCTCACCCTCACCCTAACCCTAACCCTCACCCTCACCCTAACACTTAATCTCAACCTAACCCTCACGCTAACCCTAACCCTCACCCACACCCTCAACCTCACAGTCACCTACATCCTAACCTTAGCGCTCACACTCACCCTAACCCTTCCCCTCACCCTAACCCGAACCCTCACCCGAACCCTCACCTCAGGGTAACCCTCACCCTCACCCAAAACCTCACCCGAACCCTAACCGTCACCCTAAACCTAACCCTAAACCTCACCCTAAAACTAACCCTCCCTCTAACCCTCAAACTCACCCTAATCCTCACCCTAACCATAACCCTAACACTTACCTAACAGAAACCCTCACCCTCACCCTCAACCTAACCCTAACTCTCATCCTAATCCTAACCTTAACCCTAACTCTCACCTAACCCTAACCCTAATCCTCACCCTCACCCAAACCATAACCCTAACCCTAACCCTCACCCTAATATTCACCCTAACCCTAACACTAACCCAAAACCTTATCCTCACCCTAAACCTTAACCTCACCCTAATCCTCACACAATCCCTAACCCTAACCCTCATCCTCAACCTAACCCTCACCCTCACTCGAACGTCACATCACGGTAACACTCACCCTCACCCAAAACATCACCCTAACCCTAACCCTCACCCTAACCCTAACCCTCACCCTCTCCCTAACCCTATCACTCTCTCTAACCCTCAAAATCACCCTAATCCTCACCCTAAACATAAACCTAAACCTTACCTAACCAAAACTCTCACACTCTCCCTCACTCTCAACCTAATCCTCACCCTCACCATAGCCCTCAGCCTAACCCTAACCCTAACCCTCACCCTCACACTCACCCTCACCCTCAGACTATCCCTAACCCTAAACCTAATCCTAACCCTAAATTTCACCCTGACCCTCAGCCTAACCCTAACCCTAACCCTAAACCTAACCCTCACCCTCACCCTCACCCTAACCCTAAACCTAACCATCACACTCAACCTAACCTTCACCCTAACCCACACCCTCACCCTAACACTCATCCTAAACCTAACACTAACACTAACCCTAACCCTCAACCTAAACCTCACCCTAAACCCAATCCTAAACTTAAACATCACCCTAACCCTAACCCTCACCTCATCCTAACCCTCAACCTAAACCTTACCCTCACCCTAACTCTAACCTTAAACCTAAAACCCACCCTCACCCTAACCCTAACTCTAACTCTGACCTTAACCGTAACCCTCACCCTAAACCTAACCCTAAAACTCACCCTCACCCTAACTCTAAACCTCACCCTAACCCTAACCCTAACCCTAAACCTCACCCTCACCCTAACCTTCAACCTAACCCTTACCCTCACCCTAACCCTCACACTAACCCTAACTCTAACCCTAATCCTAACCCTCACTCTAACCCTAACCCTAAATATCACCCTAAACCTCACCCTCACCCTAACCCTAAACCTCACCCTCATCCTAACCCTCACTCTAACCCTTACCCTCACCTTATCTGAAACCCTAACTCTAACCCTCACACTAACCCTAAACATCACCCTAACCCTAACCCTACCCCTCACCCTCACCCTCATCCTGACCCTAATCATCACCCTAAACCTAACTCTAACCCTAACCCTCAGCCTCAACCTAACTGTCACCGTCACTCTAACCCTCACCCTAGCCCTAAACCTCATCCACACCATAACCCTCAACCTCAACCTCACCCTCACCCAAAACCACACCCTTAACCTAGCCCTCACCATAACCCTAACCCTAAACCATACCTAACCAAAATCCTCACCCTCACCCTCAACCTAACCCTAATTCTCATCCTAGCCCTAACCTTAACCCTAACTCTCACCCTAACCCTAACCCTAAACCTCACCCTCACCCAAACCCTAACCCTAACCCTCACCCTAACCCTAAAACTAACCTTAACCCTCACCCTCACCCTAACCCTCTCCCTAACCCTCACCCTAACCCTATCCCTCACCCATACCCTAACCCTCACCCTCACACTAAACCTCACCCTAACCCTAACCCGCACCCTAAACCTAACCCTAAACCTCACCCTTCCCCTCACCCTAACACTTAACCTAACCTAAACCTCACCGTCACCCTAACTCTAAACCTAACACTAACCCTCACCCTAACGCTATCCCTCATCCTAACCCTCACACTTACCCTTGGCCTCACTGTAACCCTAATCCTAAACCTAACCCTAACCCTCACACTAACACTAAGGCTGAGAGTAACCCTAACCCTACCCCTCACCCTAACCCTCAACCTAAACCTAACTCTAACCCTTACCCTCAACCTAAACCTAAACCTAACCTTCACCCTAACCCTCAACCTAAACCTAACCCTAACCCTAATCCTCAAGCTAACCCTAAACCTCACCCTCACCCTCAGCCTAAACTTAACCCAAACCCTAATCCTAACCCTAAGCCTCACCCTCACCCACACCCTAACACTAACCCCAACCCTATACCTCACCCTCACCCTAAACCTAACCCTAAACCTCACCCTAGCCTAACCATAACCCTCACCCTAAACCTAACCCTAACGATTACACTAGACCTAACCTTAACATTAACCCTAAGCCTCACCCTAAACCTAAACCTAAACTTAACCCTATCCCTCACTCTAACGTTAACCCTAACCCTAACCCTCCCCTTCACCTTAACCCTTACCCTCATCTTCACCCTAACCCTCACAAAAAACCTAACCCTCACCCTAACCCTAAAACCAACCCTCACCCTCATCCTCAACCTAACCCTAACCCGAACCCTAACACTCACCCTCACACTCACCCTCACCCTCATTTAAACCTCATCCTCAGCCTCAACCTAACGCTAACCCTAACCCTAAATCTCACCCTAACCGTTAACCTTACCCTAACACTAACCCTAACCAACACCCTAAGCACACCCTCACCGTAAACCTCCCCCTCACCGTAGCCCTCATCCTAACCCTAACCCTCACCCTAACCCTAACCCTCACCCTAACCCTAACCCTACCCCTCACCTTAACCCTTATCCTATCCCTAACCCTAACCCAAACACTCACCCTAAACCTAACCCTAACCCTAACACTCACCATAACCCTAATCCTAACCCTCACCCTCACCCTAACTCTAAGCCTCACCCTAACCCTCAACCTAACCCTAAATCTAACCATAACCCTAAACCTCACCCTAAACCTCACCCTAACACTAACACGAACCCTAACCATCACCCTAACCCTAACCTTAATCCTCGCCCTCACTCTAAACCTCCCTGTCAACCTAACCCTCACCTTTACCGTAACCCTCACCCACAACCCAACCCTCACCCTCACCCAAACCCTCACCCTATCCCTAACCCTAACCCTAACCCTCACCAACAACCTCACCCTCAACCTAACCCTAACCCTAACCCTCACCCTAACCCTCACCCTAACACTCATGCTAACCCTAAACCCCACTCTCACTCTACCCTCATCCTAACCCTTACCCTCACCCTAACCCTATCCCTAACCATAAAACTTACACTTAACCTAACCCTCACACTAAACCTAACCCTACCCCTCACACTAACCCTAAACCTAACCGTAACCCTAAACCTCACCCTAACCCTAACTCTAACCCTAACCCTCACCCTTAACCTAGCCCTCACCCTAACCCTCACCCTAACCCTAACCCTCACCCTCACCCTAACCCTCACCGTCACCCTAGCCCTTACCCTAAACCTAACGCTAACATTAACCCTAACTCTCACCCTAAACCTAACCCTTAACTTAACCCTAACCCTCACCCTAACCCTAACCCTAACCCTAACTCTCCACCTCACCCTAACCCTAAACCTAAACTTACTCTCATCCTCATCCTAACCCTCAAAATAAACCTATCCCTCACCCTAACCCTAACACTAAACATCACCCTCACCCTCACATTCAGCCTAACCCTAACCCTAACACTAAACCTCACCCTGACCCTAACCCTAAACCTAACCCTAACCCTACCACTCAAACTAACCCTAACCCTAAACTTAACACTAACCCTAATACTCACTCTAAACCTCACCCTAACCTTCACCCTTACCCTTACCTTAACATTAACCCTCCCCTCACCCTAACCATAACCCTAGCCCTCACCCTAACCCTCACACTGACCATAAACTGAACCCTAACCCTCACCCTAAGCCTAACCCTCACACTAACCCTAACCCTAAACCTCACCCTGACCCTAACCCTCAACCTAACCCTAACCCTCACACTAACCCTCACCTTAAACCTCACCCTAACCCTAACCCTAAAAATAACCCTCAATGTATGCATTACCCTAACCCTAACCCTAACCCTAAACCTAACCCTCACTCTAACCCTCATCCTTACCCTTACCTTCACAATAACCCTCATGCAAAACCTATCCCTAACCCTCACCCTAAGCCTAACCCTCACACTAACCCTAACCCTAAACCTCACCCTGACCCTCACCCTAACCCTCACCCTAACCCTCACCCTACCCCTCACCCTAACACTCATTTTAACCCTAACCCTAACCCTAACCCTAAGCCTCACCCGAAACCTCACCCAAACCCTAGCCCTCACGCTAACCCTAACCCTAAACCTCACCCTCACCCTAACCTTCAACCTAACCCTTACCCTCACCCTAACCCTCACACTAACCCTAACTCTAACCCTAATCCTAACCCTCACTCTAACCCTAACCCTAAATATCACCCTAAACCTCACCCTCACCCTAACTACAACTCTAACCCTAACCCTAACCCTCAAACTAATCCTAACCCTAACCCTAACCCTAACCCTAAACTTCACCCTAACCCTCACCCAAACCCTAACCCTAAACCTCACCCTAACCCTAACATTAACCCTCACCCTCACCCTAAGCCTCACGGTCACCCTAACCCTCACGGAAATCCTAACCATCACCCACAACCTAACCCTCACCAACACCCGAACAGTCACCCTAAACCTAAAACTCACCCTCACCCTAAACATCACCCTAAACCTACCCCTCAACCTAACCCTAACCCTCACCCTAAACCTCACCCTCACCCTCACCCTAAGCATAACCCTAAACCTAACACAAGTCCTAAACCTAAATCTCACCCTCACCCTAACGTTAACCCTAACCCTAACCCAAAATTTAACCCTCACCTTCAACCTAGCCCTCACCCTAAACCTAACCTTAACCCTCAACCTAACACTCAACCTAACCCTTATCCTCACCCTAACCCTAACCTTCACCCTAACCCTAACCCTCATCCTAAAACTTACCCTCACCCTAACCCTAAAACCAACCCTAACCCTAACCCTCACACTAACCCTCACTCTCACCCTAACCCTACCCTCAACCTAAACCTAAACCTAAACCTAACCTTTACCCTCATCCTCACCCTAACCCTCACAATAAACCTAACCCTCACCCTAACCCTAACACTAACCCTCACCCTCACCCTCAACCTAACCCTAACCCGAACCCTAACCCTCACTCTCACACTCACCCTCACCCTCATTTAAACCTCATCCTCAGCCTCAACCTCACCCTAACCCTAACCCTACACCTCACCCTAACCGTAACCCTTTCCCTAACACTAACCCTAACCCACAACCTAAGCCTCACCCTCACCATAAACCTAGCCCTCACCCTAGCCCTCACCCTAACCCTAACCCTCACCCTAACTCTAAGCATCAACTTAACCTTCACCCTCATCTTAACGCTCACCCTAACCCTTACCCTCTCCCTAACCCTCACCCTAACCCTAACCCTACCCCTCACCTTAACCCTTATCCTAACGCTAAGCCTAACCCTAACACTCACTCTAACCCTAACCCTAACCCTAACACTCACCCTAACCCTAACCCTAACCCTCACCCTCACCCTAACTCTAAACCTCACCCTAACCCTCAACCTAACCCTAAATCTAACCCTAACCCTAAACCTCAACCTAAACCTCAGCCTAACACTAATGCGAACCCTAACCATCACCCTAACCCTAACCTTAACCCTTGCTCTCACTCTAACCCTCCCTGTCAACCTAACCCTCACCTTTACCGTTACCCTCACCCACAACCCAACCCTCACCCTCACCCAAACCCTCACCCTATCCCTAACCCTAACCCTAACCCTAACCCTCACCCTCAATCTCACCCTAACCCTCACCCTAACATGCATGCTAACCCTAAACCTCACTCTCACTCTACCCTCATCCTAATCCTTACCCTCACCCTAACCCTATTTGAACCATAACACTCACACTAAACCTAACCCTCACACTAACCCTAACCCTACCCCTCACACTAAACCTAAACCTAACCGTAACCCTAAACCTCACCCTAACCCTAACCTTAACACTAACCCTCACCCTCACCCTAGCCCTCACCCTAACCCTAACCTTCACCCTAACCCTAAACCTAACCCTAACCCTAACCCTCACCCTCACCCTAACCCTTACCCTAAACCTAACGCTAACATTATCCCTAACATTCGCCCTAAACCTAACCCTTAACTTTACCCAAACCCTCACCCTAACCCTAACCCTAACCCTAAACCTCCACCTCACCCTAACCCTAAACCTAAACCTTACTCTCATCCTCACCCTAACACTCACAATAATCCTATCCCTCACCCTAACAATAACACTAAACATCACCCTCACCGTCACATTCAGCCTAACCCTAACCCTAACCCTAACCCTAACCTCACCCTGACCCTAACCCTTAACCTAACCCTAACCCTACCACTCAACCTAACCCTAACCCTAAACTTAACCCTAAACCTAATACTCACCCTAAACCTCAACATAACCCTCACCCTAACCCTAACCCTCACCCTAACCCTAAAACTCACCCTGACCCTAAACCTAACCATCACCATCACCCTAACTCTCACACTCACCCTAAACCTAAGCCTCACCCTGACCCTAACCCTCACCCTAACCCTAACCCTACCACTCAGACTAAGCCTAACCCTAAACCTAAACCTAAACCTCACCCTAAACCTCACCCTAACCCTCACCCTTACCCTTATCTTAAGATTAACCCTCACCCTAACCCTAACCTTAACCCAAACCTTCACCCTAACCCTCATCCTAACCATAAACCGAACACTAACCCTCACCCTAACCCTAACCCTCACCCTAACACTAACCCTAACACTCACCCTGACCCTAAACCTCAAAGTAACCCTAACCCTAACACTAACCCTCACATTAAACCTCACCCTAACCCTAACCCTAAACCTAACCCTCAACATACACCTCACCCTAACCCTAACCCTAACCCTAAACCTCGCTCTAACCCTCACCTTACCCATACCTTCACCCTAACCCACACACTAAACCTATCCCTAACCCTCACCCTAACCTTCACCCTAGAGCTCACCCTAACCCTCACCCTAAATCTCACCCTAACCCTCACCCTAACCCTCACCCTCACCCTAACCAACACACTAAACCTTACCCTCACCCTAACCCTAACCCTAACCCCAAACCTCACATTAACCCTAACCCTCACCCTAACCATAACCCTACCCCTCACCCTAACACTCATCTTAACCCTAACCCTAACCCTAACCCTCTCCCGAAACCTCACCCTAACCCTGTCCCTCACGCTAAACCTAACCCTAAACCTCACCCTCGCCCTCAACCTAACCCTAAATCTAATCCTAACCCTAAACCTAACCCTACTCCTAAACCTAACCCTCACCCTCACCCTAAATCTAACCCTAAACCTAACCCTAAACCTCACCCTCACCCTACCTCTAACTCTAACCCTAACCCTAACTCTCACACTAATCCTAACCCTAATCCTAACCCTAAACTTTACCCTAACCCTCACCCAAACCCTAACCCTAACCCTCACCCTAAAACTAACATTAAACCTCACCCTCACCCTAAGCCTCACCGTAACCCTAACCCTCACCCAAACCATAACCATCACAAACACCCTAACCCTCACCAACACACGAACAGTCACCCTAAACCTAAAATTCACCCTCACCCTAAACATCACCCTAACCCTAACCCTCACCCTCACCCTAACTCTAACCCTCACCTTAAAGCTCACCCTCACCCTAAACCTAACACTAATCGTAAACCTAAGTCTCACACTCACCCTAACGTTAACCCTAACCCTAACCCAAAATTTAACCCTCACCCTCAACCTCGCCCTCACCCTAAACCTAAACCTCACCCTCAACCTAACACTCAACCTAACCCTTACCCTCACCCTAACCCTAACCCCAACCCTAACCCCAACCCTCACACTAACCCTAACTCTCACCCTAACCCTACCGTAACCCTAAACCTAAACCTAACCCTAACCCTAATCCTCACTCTAACCCTAAACTTCACCCTAACCGTAACCCTAAACCTAACTCTCACCCTACCCTTACCTTAACCCTAACCCTTACCTTAACGTAACCCTAACCCTCAGACTGAAACTAACCCTCACACTAACCCTAACCCTAACCCTCAACCTAAACCTCACTCTAAAACTCAAGCTAACCTTACCCTCACTCTCACCATAACCCTCAACCTAACACTTACTCTCACCCTAACCCAAACCCTAACCTTCTCCCTCACCCTCACCCTAAGCCTAACCCAAAGCCTAACCCTAATCCTAACCCTAACACTCACCTTCACCCTAACCCGAACCCTAATCCTATCTCTATCCCTAACACTCACCTTCAACCTCAATCTCAGCCTAACTCTCAGCCTAGACCTCACCCTAACTCTAACCCTTACCCAACCTTAATCCTCACCCTAAGTCTAACACTCACCCTAACCATAAACCTACCCCTCACCCTAACACTCATCTTAACCCTAACCGTAACCCTAACCCTAACCCTCAACCAAAACCTCACCCTAAACCTAACCCTTACACTAAACCTAACCCTAACCCTCACCCTAGCCCTCAACCTAACCCTAAACCTAATCCTAACCCTAACCCTACTCCTAAACCTAACCCTCACCCTCACACTCACCCTAAATCTAACCCTCACCCTAACGTTAACCCTAACCCTAAACCTAACCCTAACCCTCACCCTAACATTCAACCTAACCGTTATCCTCACCCAAACCCTAACCCTCACCCTCATCCTAACTCACACCTTATCCCTTACCCTCCCCCTAACCCAAACCCCAACCCTAACCCTAGCCCTCACACTAACCCTAACTCTCACCCTAACATTCACCTAACCCTGATACTCACCCAAACCCTAACCCTAACCTTAACCCTAACCCTCACGCTAACCTTACCCTCACCCTAACCCAAACCCTAAACCTAACGCTAACCCTAATCCTCACTCTAACCCTAAACCTCACCGGAACCCTAAGCCTAAACAAAACCCTCACCCTAACCCTTACCCTCACCCTAACCTTAACCTTAGTGTAACCCTAACCCTCAGAGTAAACCTAACCCTCACATTAACCCTAACCCTAACCCTCAACCTAATCCTAACCCTGACATTCAGGCTAACCCTAAACCTCACTCTCACCCTAACCCTCAACTTAACACTTACTGTCACCCTAACCTAAACTGACCCTCACCTGCACCCTAAGCCTAAACCTAACCCTAACCCTAATCCTAACCCTAAAGCTCACCTTCACCCTCACCCTAACAATAATCCTATCCCTATCCCTAACCCTCACCCTCAACCACAATCTCAACCTAACCCTCAGCCTCTCCCTCCCACTCACCCTAACCCTAACCCTAACCCTCACCCTCACCCTTACCCTAACCCTAACCTTAACCCTAACCCTTACCCTAACCCTCACCCTAACCAAATGCTAACCCTAACCCTCATCCACACCCTAACCCTAACCCTAACCCTAACCCTCCCCCTCCCCCTAACCCTCACACTAACCCTTACCCTCACCCTAAACCTAACCCTAAACCTAACCTTCACACTAACCATAACCCTCACCCTAACCGTAACCCTACCCCTCACCCTAACACTCATCCTAACTCTAACCCTAACCCTAACCCTTACACTAACACTAACCCTAACCATAATCCTCACCCTAACCCAAACCCTCATCCTTACCCTCACCCTCACCCTCAGTCTAACCCTAAACCTACGCTAATCCTAACCCTAACCCTAACCCTAATCCTGAACCTAACACTCACCCTCACCCTGACCCTGACCCTAACTCTAACCTGTACCCAACCCTAACCCTCACCCTAACTCTAACCCTCAACGAACCCTAACCCTCACCCTCACACTCACCCTAACCCTAACCCTAATCCTAAACCTCACCCTCAACCTAACTTCAACCTAACCCTAACCCTCATCTTAAACCACACCCTAACCTTACATTCACCCTAATACTAACCTTTACCATAACCCTAACACTCACACTAATTCTAACCCTAAACCTAACCCTAACCCTAAACTTCACCCTAAACCTCACCCTCAACCTAACCCTACCACTCACCCTACACCTAAACCTAACACTAAACCTAACCGCAATCCTCACATTAACCCTAAAACTCACCCTAACCCTAACCCTAACCCTCACCCTAACCCTTACCCTCACCCTAATCCTAACCTTAACCCTAACACTAACCCTCAGACTAAAGCTAACTCTCACGCTAAACCTACCCCTACCCCTCAGCTTAACCCTCACCCTAACACCCAGGCTAACCTTAAACCTCACTCTCACCCTAATCCTCAGCCTATCACTTACTCTCACCCTAACCCTCACCTTAAACCTCAACCTCACCCTCACCTTCACCATCACCCTCAGCCTAACCCTAACCCTAACCCTAACCATAACCCTAAAGCTCACCCTCAACCTCACATTAACCCTAAACCTAACACAAACCTTAACCCTCACCCTCACCCTAACCCTCACACTCACCCTAACCCTAACCCTAAACCTCACCCTCAACCTAACCCTCACCATCACGCTAACCCTAACCCTAACCCTAACCTCACCCACACCCTAACCCTCAGCCTCACCCGAACACTCACCCTAACCCTAAACCTCACCCTCACCCTAAACATCACCCTAACCCTAACCCTCACCCTAACCCTTACCCGAACCCTCACCCCAAACCTCACCCTCACCCTCACCCTCACCCTCACCCTACGCCTAACCCTAAAGCAAACACTAATCCTAAACCTAAATCTCACCCTCACCCTAACGCTAAACCAAACCCTTACCCAAACCTTAACCCTCAACCTCAGCCTAGACCTCACCCTAACCATAACCCTAACCCTAAACCTAACCCTAACCCTAACCCTAACCCTCACCCTAACCCTAATCATAACCCTAACCCTCACACTAACCCTAACTCTCATGCTAACCGTAACCCTACCCCTCACCCTAACACTCATCCTAACCCTAACCCTAACCCTAACCCTCACCCTAACCCAAACCCTCACCCTCACCCTCACCCTCACCCAGACCCTCAGTCTAACCCTAACCCTAACCCTAATCCTAACCCTAACCCTGACCCTATTCCTAAACCTAACCCTCACCCTCAACCTAACTCTAACCCTTATCCAACCCTAACCCTCACGCTAAGTCTAACCCTCACCGAACCCTAACCCTTACACTCACACTCACCCTAACCCTAACCCTAACCCTGACCCTAACACTCATATTAATTCTAACCCTAACCCTAAACCTAAACTTCACCCTAACCCTCACCCTCTCCCTAACCCTACCCCTCACCCTGAACCTAAACATAACCCTAACCCTCACACTAACACTAAGCCTCACCTTAACGCTAACCCTAACCCTAACCCTCACCCTAACCCTTACCCTCACCATAACCCTAACCTTAACCTTAACCCTAACCCTCACACTAACACTAAGCCTCACCTTAACGCTAAACCTAACCCAAACCCTCACCCTAACCCTTACCCTTACCATAACCCTAACCTTAACCCTAACCCTAACCCTCAGACTAAACCTAACCCTCAGCCTAAACCAAACCCTACCCCTCAGCCTAACCCTCACCCTAATCCTCACCCTAGCACTCAGGCAAAACCTAACCCTCACCCTCACGCTGAACCTCATCCTAACCCTTAACCTCACCCTAACCCTAGCCCTAACCCTAACCCTCACACTAATCCTATCCCTAAACCCAACACTCACCCTCACTCTAAACCTCACCCTAACTCTAACCCTAACCCTTATGCTAACCCTAACCCTAACCCTAACCCTCACCCTCAACGTAACCCTCAACAACAACCTAACACTCCCCTTCCCCTCACTCTAACCCTCAGACTAACCATAACCCTAATAGTAATCCTAACCCTAACCCTCACTCTCAACCTCACCCTAAACCTAACCCTAACCCTAAACCTCACCCACACCATCACTCTCACCCTCACCCTAACACTAACAATACACCTAACGCTAAACCTAACCATAACCCTCACCCTAAACCTTACCCTCACACTAAACCTAACCCTAAGCCTCACCCTAACCCTAAACCTAACCCTAATCCTAACGCTGATCCTAACACTCACCCTAATACTCACACTAACCCTAACCCTCACTCTCACCCTAACCCTCACCCTAACCTTTACCCTCACACTAACCCTATCCGTAACCCTAACAGTCACACTAAACCTAACCCTCACCCTAAATCTAACCCTACCCCTCACCCTAACCATAACCATAACCCTCACCCTAACCCTAAGCCTAATCCCAACGCTCACCCTCACCCTAGCCCTCACCCTAAAATTAATCCAAACCCTAACCCTCACCCTAACCCCAAACCTCACCCTAAAACTCAACCTCAACCTAACCCTTACCCTAACCCTAACCCTAACATTAACCCTAACCCTCACCCTAAACCTAACAATAATCTTAAACCTAACCGTAACCTTAACCCTAAACCTCACCCTCACCCTAACACTCAACCTAAGCTTTACCCTCACACTCACCGTAACCCTCACAGTAACCCTAACCATCACCCTAACCCTAACCTTAACGCTCACCCTCACCCTAAAGATCACCCTCAGCCTAATGCTAACCCTAACCCTAATCCTAACACTAGTCCTCAACCTCATCCTCAACCTCACCCTAACCCTAACCCTAACCCTCACCCTCACACTCACCCTAACTCTCACCTTACCCCTCATCCACACCCTCACCCTCACCCTAAACCAAACCCTAAACCTACACCTCAACCTAACCCTCAATGTAACCCTAACCCTAACCCTAACCCTCAGCCTCACCGTAACCCTCACCATTGCCTTAACCCTCACCATATCCCTAACCCTCAACCACACCCTAACCCTCACCTTCACCCTAACAGTAACCCTAACTCTCAAACTCACCCTCACCATAACCCTAAACCTTACCCTAAACCTCATCCTAACACTAGCCCTCACCCTAAACCTAATCCTCACCCTAACCCTAACCCTCACCCTAACCCTTACCCTAATCCTAACCTAACCCTCACCCTCACCCTCACTATAACCCTAACACTAACCCTAACTCTCACACTCACCCTCACCATAATCCTAAACCTAAGCCTAACCCAAACCCTAAACCTAACCCTCACCCTCACCCTAACCCTAACCCTCACCCTCAGCCTCATCATAATCCTAACCCTAACCCTAAACATCACCCTAACCCTTACCCTCATCCTAAGTCTAACCCTAACCCTAACCCTCCCCCTCACACGAACCCTCACTCTAACCATTACATTCATCCTAACCCTAAACCTAACGCTAATCTTCATACTAACCATAACCCTCACCCTCACCCTAACCCTAACTCTAACCCTCACCCTCACCCTCAGTCTAACCCTAACCCTAATCCTAACCCTCACTCTCACCCTCACCCTAAACCTAACCCTAATCCTAAACCTCTCCCTACCCCTCATCCTCACCTTCACCCTAACCCTAACAATAACCCTAACCCTAACCCTAACCCTCACACTCACCCTCACCCTCAGCCTAACGCTAAGCCTAATCCTAATCCTAACCCTAACACTCACTCAAACCCTCCCCCTCAACCTAGTCCTAACCCTACACCTCACCCTAACCGTCACCCTAACTTAAACGCTTACCCTAATCCTCAACCATTCCAAACCTAACCCAAATACTCACCCTCACCGTAGCTCTCACCCTCAACCTAACCCTAAACCTAACCTTAACCCTAACCCTCACCCTCACCCCAACACCCACCCTAAACCTTAACCTCATCCTAACCCTCTCCCTAACCCAAACCTTAACCCTAACCCTCACCCTAACCATCACCCTAACCCTAAACCTAACACTCACCCTCACTCTCACCCTAAACCTTATCCTCACCCTATGCCGCATCCTAACCCTAAACCTATCCCTCACCCTCACCCTAACCCTAACCATAACCCAAAGTCTCAACCTCACTCTCAGTCTAACCCTAACCCTAACCCTAATCCTAACCCTTATCCTAACCCTCACCCTCACCCTAACTATAACCCTTACACAACCCTAACCTTCACCCTAACTCTAACCCTCACACAACCCTAAACCTCACCATCACACTCACCCTAACCCTAACCCTAACCCGAATCCGAACCCGAAACCTCACCCTCATGCTAACCTTCACCCTCACCCAAAACATCACACTAACCCTAACCCTCACCCTAATCCTAACCCTCCCTCTAACACTCAAACTCAACCTAAACCTCACCCTAAGCATAATGCTAACCCTTACCTAACCCAAACCCTCACCCTCACCCTAACTCTCACCCTCAATATAGCCCTCACACTCACCCTAACCCTAGCCCTAACCCACATGTTCATACACCCTCACCCTCACCCTGCCCCTATCCCTAAACCTAATCTTAACCCTAAACTTCACCCTCACCCTCAACCTAACCCTATCCCTAAAACTAACCCTAAACCTAACCCTCACCCTAACCCTAACTCTCACCCTAAAACTAACCCTAACCCTAAACCTAACCCTCACCCTAAATCTCACCCTAAGCTTAAACCTCATCCTCATCCTTACACTCACCCTAACCCTTACCCTCACACTAAATGTAACCCTAAACCTAACTCTCACACTAACCCTAACCCTCACTCTAACCCTAACCCTACCACTCAACCTAACCCTCATCCTAACCCTAAACTTAACCCTAGTACTCACTGTAACCCTACCCCTAACCATAACCCTCACCCTCACCCTAACCCTCACCCTCACGGTAACCCTCACCCTAACACTAACCCTAACCCTAATCCTAACCCTAACCCTCACGTTAAACATCACACTAACCCTCACCCTAACCCTAAACCTCTCCCTCATCCTAACCCTCACCCTAACCTTTACCCTCATGCTGAGCCTAACCCTAACCCTAACCCTCACGCTCACCCTAACCTTTACCCTCACCCTACTCCTAACCTAAGCCTCAACCTAACCCTCACCCTAAACCTACTTCTCAGCCTAACCCTATTCCTCACCCTCAAACTCACCCTAATCCTTACGCTAACCCTTACCCTAACCCTCACCCTAACCCTCACACTAACCTTAAACCTCATCCTCATCCTTACACTCACCCTCAACCTAACCCTCACCTATCCCTAAACCTAACACCCTAACCCTCACCCTCACCCTAACTCTAAACATCACTCTAAACCTCACAATAACCCTAACCCTAATCCTAATCCTATTCCTCAACCTCACCCTCACACTAATCCTAACCCCAAAACTAGACCTAAACCTCACCCTCACCCTAACCCTAAATCTAACTCTCACCCTAACCGTAACCCTCACCCTAAACCTAACCCTAACCCTCACCCTCACCCTAATTCTAAACCTCACCCTAACCCTCAACTTAACCCTCCACCTCACCCTAACTCTAAACCCAACCCTTACACTCACCCTAACCCTAACCTTAATCCTAACCCTCACACTAATCCTAACCCTCACCCTAACCCTAAACCTCATCCTATCCCTAACCCTAACCCTAACCCTCACCCTCAACCTCACCCTCACCCTAACCCTAACCTTAACCCTCACCTTCACCTTAACCCTCACCCTTACGCTAAACATCACCCTAACTCTAACCCTCACCATCATTCTAAAACTAAACTTCACCCTAACGCTAACCCTCACCCTAAACTTCACCCAAACTCTAATCCTCACCCTAAACCTAACCCTAATCTTCACCCTAACCTTAAATCTAACCCTTACCCTAACCCTCACCATCACCCTCACCCTCAGCCTAACCCAAACACTAACCCTAATCCTAACACTAACCCTCACTCTCACCCTAATCCTAACCCTAACCGTTAACCTAACCCTCACACTCACCCTCACCCTAACACTATCCATAACCCTAACCCTAACCCTCAAACGAACCCTAACCCTAACCCTCATCCTAACCCTAACCCGAACCCTAACCCAACCCTCACCCTAGACCTCACCTTAAACTTAACCCTAATTCTAACCCTCATCTTCAAGCTAACACTCAGCCTAACAATTAACCTCACCCTCACCCTAACCCTAACCCTCATACTAACCCTAAACTTCACCCTAACCCTCATGATAACCGTAATCCTCCCCCTCACCCTAACCCTAAACCTAACCCTAACGCAAACCCTCACCCTTACCCTAAGCCTCAACCTCACGCTAACCCTCACTGTCACCCTAACCCCACCCTAAACCTAACCCTCACCCTAAACCTAACTCTCACCTTAATACTAACCCTCACCATAACCCTAACCCTACCCCTCACCTTAACCCTTATCCTAACCCTAAGCCTAAACCTACCACACACCCTAACCCTAACCCTAACACTCACCCTCAACCTCAGACTCACCCTAACCCTAACCCTATACCTCACCCTCACCCTCACCCTAATTCTAACCCTAACCCTAACCCTAGTCCTCACCTTCTCCCTAACCCTAACTCTAACTCTCACCCTAACCCTAACCCTCACCCTAACCCTAAGCCTAACCCTAAACCTCACCCATACCCCAACCCTAACCCTCACCCTCACCCTAACTCTAAAACTCACGCTAACACTCAACCTAACCCTAACCCTAACCCTAACAATAAACCTCACCCTAAACCTCACCCTAACCCTTAACCGCACTCTATCCCTAACTATACCCCTCATCCTAACCATCACCCTAACACTAATATGAACCCTAACCTTCACCCTAAACCTAACCTTAACCCTCGCCCTCACTCTAACCCTCCCTGTCATCCAACCCCTCACCTTTACCCTAACCCTCACCCACAACCCAGTCCTCACCCTCACCCAAACCCTCACCCTATCCCTAATACTAACCCTAACCTTAACCCTCACCCTCAACCTCACCCTCAACCTAACCCTAATGCTCACCCTAACCCTCATGCTAACCCTAAACTCACTCTGACCCTATCCTCATCCTAACCCTTACCCTCACCCTAACCCTAAACCTAACCCTAATCCAAACATTAACCCTCACACTCACCCTCACCCTCAGCTTAAACCTCAGCCTCAGCCTCACCCTCAAACTAACCCTAAGCCTAACCCTAACCCTAACACTCACCCTAAACGTAACCCTGACCCTAACCCTACCCTTACCCACACCCTAAACCTCACCCTCACGCTCACCCTAACCCTAACCCTAACCCTCCCCCTAACCCTCCCCCTCACCCTAGCCCTCACCCTAATATTAACTCTAACCCTAACCCTCACCCTGAACCTAACCCTCAAACTAACCCTCACCCTAAACCTTACCCTCATCCTAACCCTTAACTTCACACTAACCCTAACCCTCGCCCTAACCCTACCCCTACCCCTCACCTTAACCCTCATACTAACCCTAAACCTAACCCTCTCACCCTAACCCTAACCCTAACACTCACCCTGACCCTCAGCCTAAACCTAACCATAACCATAACCTAACCCTATTTCACACCCTCACACTCACCCTAATTCTAACCGTAACCCTAACTCTAAATATACCCCTCACCCTAACCCTCACCCTAACCCTAAGCCTCACCCTAAGCCTCACCCATACCCCAACCCTAACCCTCACCCTCACCCTAACTCTAAACCTCACCCTAACCCTCAACCTAACCCTAACTCTAACCCTAACCCTAAACCTCACCCTAACCCTTACCCACAATCTATCCCTAACCCTAACCCTAACCCTGACACTAATCCTTACCCTCACCATAACAATAACTATACCCCTCACCCTAACCATCACCCTAACACTAATACGAACCCTAACCATCACCCTAACACTAACCTTAACCCTCGCCCTCACTCTAACCCTCCCTGTCAACCAACCCCTCACTTTTATCCTAACCCTCACCCACAACCCAGCCCTCACCCTCACCCAAACCCTCACCCTATCCCTAATACTAACCCTAACCCTAACCCTCACCCTCAACCTCATCCTCAACCTAACTCTAATCCTCACCCTGACCCTCACCCTAACACTCATGCTAACCCTAAACCTCACTCTCACCCTATCCTCATCCTAACCCTTACCCTCACTCTAACACTATCCCTAACCATAACACTCACACTAAACCTAACCCTCACCCTTACCCTAACCCTACCACTCACACTAACCCTAAACCTAACCCTAACCCTAAACCTCACCCTAACCTTAACCCTAATCCTAACCCTCACCCTCAACCTAGCCCTCACTCTAACCCTAATCCTCACCTTAACCCTCAACCTAACCCTAAACCTCACCCTAACCCTAACCCTCTCCCTCACCCTAACCCTTACCCTAAACATAACCGTAACATTAACCCTAACTCTCACCCTAAACCTAACCCTTAACTTAAACCTAACCCTCACCCTAACCCTCACACTAACCCTAACCCTAACCATCCCCCTCACCGTAACCCTAAACATAAACCTTACCCTCATCTACACCCTAACCCTCACAATAAACCTTTACCTCACCCTAACCCTAACACTAACCATCACCCTCACCCTCACCCTTACCCTCAGCCGAACCCTAAACCTAACCCTAATCCAAACACTAACCCTCACACTCACCCTCAACCTCACCTTAAACCTCAGCCTCAGCCTCACCTTCAACCTAACCCTAACCTTAACCCTAAAACTCACCCTAACCGTAACCCTGGCCCTAACCCTACCCTTACCCATGCCCTAACCCTCACCCTCATGCTCACCCTCACCCTAACCCTAACCCTCACCCTAACCTTCCTCCTCACCCTAGCCCTCACCCTAATCCTAACTCTAACCCTAACCCTCACCCTAAACCTAACCCTCAAACTAACCCTTAGCCTCATCCTAACCCTCACCCTAAACCTTACCCTCATCCTAACCCTTAACTTCACACTAACCCTAACCCTCGCCCTAACCCTACCCCTCACCTTAACCCTCATCCTACCCCTAAGCCTAAACCTAACACTCACCCTGACCCTCAGCCTAACCCTAACCATAACCCTAACCCTCACACCCTCACACTCACACTAATTCTAACCGTAGCCCTAACCCTAAATATACCCCTCACTGTAACCCTCACCCTAACCCTAAGCCTAACCCTAACTCTCACCGTCACCCTCAGCCTCAGCCTAACTATAACCCTCACCTAAACTTTACCCTCACCCTACCCTAACCCTAACTCTAACCCTAACCCTAATACTCACCCAAACCCTAATCCTAACACTTACCCTAAACCTAACCCTAACCCTCACCTTCACCCTAACACTCACCCTAACCCTTACCATAAAATTAACCCTCAAACTCACCGTCACTCTAACATTCAACCTAACCCTAACCCTCAACAACACCCTAACCCTCACCCTAACCCTCACTCTCACACTAAACATCACCCTAACCCTAACCCGCACCCTAAACCTAAATCTCACCCTCACCCTAAATCTAACCGTAAACCTAACACTCACCCTCACCTTAACCCTCATCCTTACCCTTACCTTCTCCCTCACCCTCACCCTAACCCTCATTCTAACCCTAACCCTCACCCTAACCCTCATCTTAACCATAAACCAAACCCTAACCCTAAACCTAACCCTCACCCTCACCCTAACCCTCACACTAACCCTAACCCTTACCCTAAACCTAACCCTAACATTAACCCTAACCCTCACCCTAAACCTAAACCTAATCTTAACCCTAAATCTCACCCTAGCCCTCACCCTAACCCTCACCCTAACCCTAACACTCCCCCTCACCCTAACCCTCAACCTAACCATTACCCTCATCCTCACCCTAACCCTCACAACAAACCTAACCCTCACCCTAATCCTAACACTAACCCTCACCCTCACCCTCACGCTCACCCTCAGCCTAACACTAACCCTAACAATAATCCAAACACTAACCCTCACCCTCACCCTCAAGCTAACCCTAACCTGAACCCTAATCCTCACCCTCAAACTCACCCTCACGCTCACCTTAAACCTCAGCCTCAGCCTCAACCTCAACCTAATCCCAACCTTAACCTTCACCCTCACCCTAACTCTAAAGCTCACCCTAACCCTCAACCTAACCCTAACTCCAACCCTAACCCTCACCCTCATCCTTGCCCTCACCCTAAACCTACCCCTCACCTTAACCCTCATCCTAACCCTAAGCCTAACCCTAACACTCACCCTAACCCTAACCCTAAACCTAACACTCACTCTCACCCTAACTCTCATCCTTATCCTTACCTTCACCCTCACCCTCACCCTAACCATAATCGTAACCCTAACCCTCACCCTAACCCTCATCCTAACCCTAAACCAAACCCTAACCTCCACCCTAACCCGAACCCGAACCCGAACCCTCACCCTAAACCTCACACTAAACCTTTCCCTCATTTAACCCTAATCCTAACCCTCACACTAACCCTAACCCTCACCCTAACCATAACCCTACCCCTCACCCTAACCCTCATCCTAAACCTAACCCTAATCTTAACCATAACCCTCACCCTCACTCTAAACCTAACCCTAACCCTAACCCTCACCCTAACCCAAACCCTCACCCTCACCCTCATCCTCACACTAAACCTAACCCTAACCATAACCCTAACACTAACCCTAATCCTCACCCGAACACTAACCCTAATGCTCACATTCACCCTAACCCTAAAAAAAACCCTAAACCTAACCCTCACCCTACTCCTCAACCTAAACCTTAACCTAACCCTAATTCTCACCCTCACCCTAACCGTAATCTTACCCCTCACCATACCCCTCAACCTAAACCTAACCCTAACCCTAACACTCACGCTAACCCTCACCCTCACTCTCAGCCTAAACCTAACCCAAACCCTAATCCTAATCCTAAGCCTAACCCTCACCCTCACCCTCACCCTAACCCTAACCCCAAACCTAAGCCTCACCCTCACCTTCACCCTTACCCTAAAACTAACCCTAACCCTCACCCTAACTCTAAACCTCACCCTAAACCTAAGTGTAACCCTCACCCTAACACTAACCCTAAGCCTAACCCTTACCCAAAACATAAACCTCACATTAACCCTAACCCTCACCCTAAACCTAAACCTGAACTTAACCCTAAACCTTACCCTAACCCTCACCCTAACCCTAACCCTAACCCTCCCCTCACCCTAACACTCAATCTAACCCTTAAACACATCCTCACCCTAAACCTCACAATAAACCTAACCCTCATCCTCACCCTCACGGTCACCCTCAGGCTAACCATAACCCTAAAACTAATCCAAACACTAACCCTCACCCTCACCCCCAAGCTAACCCTAACCCGAACCCTAACCCTCACCCTCACACTCACCCTCACTCTAACCTTAAACCTCAGCCTCAGCCTCAACCTCACCCTAACTCTAAACCTCACCCTAAACCTAAGTGTAACCCTCACCCTAACACTAACCCTAAGCCTAACCCTTACCCAAAACATAAACCTCACATTAACCCTAAACCTAACCCTAATTCTAACCCTCACCCTAACCCTAGACCTCACCCTAACCCTAATCCTTACCCTAACCCTCACCCTCACACTCACCCTCACCCTCACCTTAAATCTCAGCCTCAGCCTCAACCTCACTCTAACCCTAACCCTCATCCTAACCCTAACCCTAACCCTAAACCTAACCCTAACCCTAACCCACACCCTAACCCTCACCCTCACCCTAGCCCTCACTCTAATCCTAACTCTAACCCTAACCCTCACCCTAACCCTAATCCTCACTCTATCCCTCACCCTCACCCTAACCCTTACCCTCACCCTAATCCTAACCCTCACCCTAACCCTAACCCTAACCTTACCCCTCAACTTACCCCTCATCCTAACCCTAAGCCTAACCCTAACACTCTCCCTAACCCTAACATTAACCCTAACACTCACCCTGACACTCAGCCTAACCCTAACCCTAACCCTAAACCGAACCCTATTCCTCACCCTCACACTCACTCTAATTCTAACCCTAACCCTTACCCTAACTATACCCCTCACCCTTACCCTCACCCTAACCCTAAACCTAACCCTATCCCTCAACCTCACACTCACCCTCAACCTTAACCTAACGCTCAACCTAAACCTTATCCTCACCCTACCATAAACCTAACCCTAACCCTAACCCTAACACTCACCCAAACCCAAACCCTAACACTAACCCTAATCCTTACCCTAACCCTCACCCTCACCCTCACCCTCACCCTAAACCTAACCCAAAACTTAACCCTCACCCTAACCCTAACCCTCACCCTAACCCTCACCTTCACCCGAAAACTAAACAAAACCCTAACCCTAACCCTCACCCTCACCCTAAACCTAACCCTAAATCTAACCCTCACCCTTAACCTAACCCTAAACCTAATCCTCACCCTACCCCTCAAATTATCACTTGACCTAACCCTAATCCTCACCCTCACCCTAACCCTAAACCTACCCCTAACCCTCACCCTAACCCTAATCCTCACCCTAACCCTAACCCTAACCCTCATCATCACCCTAACACTCACCCTCACCCTAAACCTATCAATGAAACTCAACCTCATCCTAACCCTCATCCTTACCCTTACCCTAACGGTAAAGCGAACCCTAACCCTAATTCTAACACTCACACTAACACTAAGGCTCACACTAACCCTAACACTACGCCTCACTCTAACCCTCAACCTAAACCTAAACCTAACTCTAACCCTCACCCTAACCCTAATTCTCAACCTCACCCTCACCCTCATCCTAACCCTAAACCTACCCCTCACCCTAACCCTCAACCTAAACCTAAACCTAACCCTAACCCTCACGCTAACCTTCACCCTCACCCTCATCCTAAACCTAACCCAAAGGCTAATCCTAACCCTAAACCTCACCCTCACCCTCACCCTGACCCTAACCCTAACCCCAACCCTAACGCTCACCCGCACCCTCACCCTAACCCTAAACGTAACTCTCAACCTCACCCTAACCCAAACCCTAACCCTAACCCTTAACCTAAACCTAACCTTAACATTAATCCTAACCCTCACCCTAAACCTAAACCTAAACTTAACCCTACCCCTCACCCTAACCCTCAACCTAACCATTACAATCATCCTCACCCTAACCCTCACAATAAACCTAACCCTCACCCTAATCCTAACACTAACCCTCACCCTCACCCTCACGCTCACCCTCAGCCTAACCCTAACCCTAATAATAGTCCAAACACTAACCCTCACCCTCATCCTCGAGGTAACCCTAACCCGAACTCTAATCCTCACCCTCACATTCACCCTCACCCTCACCTTAAACCTCAGTCTCAGCCTCAAACTCACACAAACCCCAACCCTAACCCACACACTCAGGCTAACTCTAAAGCTCACCCTAACACTCAACCTAAACCTAACTATAACCCTAACCCTCACCCTGACCCTGGCCTTCACCCTAACCCTAACCCTCACCCTAACTCTAACCCTCACCCTAACCCTCAATCTCATCCTACCCCTCACCCTAACACTTAACCCCACCCTAACCCTCACCCTCACCCTAACCCTAACCCTACCTCTCACCTTAACCCTCATCTTAACCCTAAGCCTAACCCTAACCCTCACCCTAACCCTAACCCTAACCCTAACACTCACCCTCACCCTCAGCCTAACCCTAACGCTCACCCTAACCCTAACCCTAACCCTAACACTCACCCTCACCCTCAGCCTAACCCTTACCCTAAGCCTAATCCTAACAATATTCCTAACCCTAACCCTCAACATAATTCTAACCCTAACACTAATCCTAACCCACACCCTCAGCCTAACCCTAACGCTATCTTTCACCCTAACCCTAACCCTCACCCTAACCCTATCCCTAACCCAAACCCTCACCCTAACTCTAAACCTCACCCTAACACTCAACCTGACCCTAACTCTAACCCTAACTCTAAACCTCACCCTAACCCTTACCCTCACTCTAACTCTAACCCTAACCCTCACAATAATCCTAACCCTCACCCTAACCCTAATTATACCCCTCACCCTAAACCTCACCCTAACACTTATACGAACCCTAACCATCACCCTAACCCTACACTTAACCCTCGCCCTCACTCTAACCCTCCTCATCAACCTAACCCTCAACTTTATCCTAACCCTCAACCACAACGCAACCCTCATCCTTACACTCACCCTAACGCTCACCCTAACCCTAACCCTACCCCTCGCCTTAACCCTCATCCTAAACCTCATCCTAACCCTAACACTAACCCTAACCATAACCATAACCCTAACACTCACCCTCAACCTCAGCCTAACCCTAACCCTAACCCTAATGCTAACCCTATTCCTCACCATCACCCTCACCCTAATTCTAACCCTAACCCTAACCCTAACCCTCACCCTAACTCTAAACCTCACCTTAAACTTAAACCTAACCCTAACTCTAACCCTAACCCTAAACCTCAACCTAAACCTCACCCTAACCCTAACACTCACACTATTCCTGACCGTAACCCTAACCTGAACTATACCCCTCACCCTAACACTAATACGAACCCTAAACATCACCCTCACCCTAACCTTATCCCTCGCCCTCACTCTAACCCTCCCTGTCAACCGAACCCTCACCTTTACCCTAAACCTCACCCACAACACAACCCTCACCCTCACCCAAACCCTCACTCTATCCCTAACCCTAACCCTAACCCTCACCCTCATCCTAACCCTAACTCAAACCCTCAAGCTACCCCTCACACTCACCCTAAGCCTAACCCTAGTCCTAACACTAATCCTAAACCTAATGCTCACCATCACCCTATCCCTATACCTAAGGCTCACCCTAACTCTAACCCTAACCCTAACCCTCACCCTCACCCTCGCCCTCACCCTAACCCTAACCCGAACCTTAAACATCACCCTAACCCTCACCCTAACCCTAAACCTCACCCTTATCCTACCCCTCACCTTAACCCTAACTCTCACCCTAACTCTAACCCTAAACCTAACCCTAACACTAACCCTAACCCTCACCCTAACCCTAACCCTACCACTCAACCTAACCATCATCCTAACCATAACCCTAACCCTAATCCTCACCCTAACCCTAACACTAATCCTAACCCTCACCCTCATCCTAATGCTCACCTTCACGGTAACCCTCACCCTAACCCTAACCTCACCCATACCCTAAAGCTAAGCCTCACCCTCTCCCTCACCCTAACCCTCACTCTCACCCTAGTCCTCACCCTAAACCTAACCCTAACCCTAAACCTCATCCTAATCCTCACCCTCAACCTAAACCTTACCATCACCCTAACCCTCACCCTGACGTTAACCATAACCCAACCCCTAAACTTAACCTTAAATATCAACCTAACCCTCACCCTAACCCTAACCCTCACACTCATCCTAACCCTCACCCTAATAATTACCCTCACCCCAACCTTAAACCTAACCCTAACTCTCACCCTCACCCTAACCCTTATCCTCAACCTAACCCTAACCCAGCCCTCACCCTAACCCTCATCCTAACCCTAACCGTAACCCTAAACCTTACCCTGACCCTAACCCTCACTGTCATCCTAACCCTCACCCTACCCTAACCCTCACCGACAGCCTAAACCTCACCTTCTCCCTCACCCTCAACCTAGCCCTCAGCCTAAACCAAACCCTAACCATAACCCTCACCCTAACCCTAACCCTCACCCTAAACCTCACCCTCATCCTAACCCTCACCCTAACCCTTACCCTCAACCTAACCCTAATGCTAAATCTAACCCTCACACTAACCTTTACCTTGACCCTAACCCTCACCCTCATCCTAACCCTCACCCTCATCCTAACCCTCACCCTAACCCTAATCCTAAACCTAACCCTAATCCTAAACCTTACTCTCACCATAAACCTCACCCTCAACCTAACCCTAAACCTAACCCTCAACCTAACCCTCACCCTAACCCTAACCCTCAACCCAACCCTCATCCTCACCCTAACCCTCACCCTAACCCTAAACCTCACAATAACCCTAACCCTCACCCACATCCTAACCCTCACCCTTACCCTTACCCTCAGGGTAAACCTAACCCTAACCCTGAGCCTAAACCTAACCCTCACCTTAACACTCACACTAACCCTTACCCTAAACCTAACACTCAAACTCCCCATCACCCTAACACTCACCCTAACCCACACCCTAACCCTCACCCCAACCCGAACCCTCACCCTCACCCTAACCCTCACCCTCACACTAAACCTAACCCTAACCCTAACCTGCACCCTAAACCTAACCCTAAACCTCACCCTAACCCTAACCCTCACCCTCACCCTAATCCTAATCCTAACCCTAACACTAACACTAATCCTAAAACTAACACTCAACCTCACCCTAACACTAAACCTAGGAGTAAACCTCACCCTCACCCTCACCCTAACCCTAAACAAAACCCTACCCCTAACCCTAACCCTAAACTTAACCTTAAAAAACACCCTAACCCTAAAACTCACCCTGAGCCTAACCCTCACCCTAACACTAATCCTAACAATAACCTTCACCCTCACACTAAACCTTACAGTCACCCTAACCGTAACCCCAACCCTAAACCTACCCTTCACGCTCACCCTCATGCTAACCCTAACCATAACCCTAATCCTCAACATGACCCTAACCCTAACAATAACCATAACCCTAACCCTCACCCTCACCTTAACCCTCACCTTGCCCCTAAACCTCACCCTACCCTAACCCTCACCAACACACTAACCCTCACCCTCAACCTCACCCTCAACCTAAACGTCACCCTCAACCTAGCACTCAGCCTAACCCTAACCCTAACACTAATCCTAAACCTAACGCTCACCCTCACTCTATCCCTAACCCTAACCCTCACCCTAACCCTCACCCAAAACCTAAACCTCATCCTCACCCTAACCCTCACCCTAACCCTAACCCTCACAATAACACTAACCCTCACCCACATTCTAACCCTCACCCTTACCCTTACCCTCAGGGTAAACCTAACCTTAACCCTAACCCTCACACTAACCCTAACTCTCACACTATCCCTAACCCTACCACTCACCCTAACCCTCATCCTAAACCTAACCCTAACTTTCACCCTCAACCTAACCCTGAACCTAACCCTCACACTTACCCTAAACCTCACCCTCACCCTCACCGTCAACCTAACCCAAAACCTACCTCTCACCATAATCCCGATCATAACCCTAACCCTAACACTCACACTAAACCTAATCCTAACCCTAAACCTCACCCTCACCCTCACCCTCAGCCCAACACCAACCCTCACCCTCACCCTTACCCTCACCCTTCCCTAACCCCAACTCTAACCCTAACACTCACCCTCACCCTAACACTCACCCAAACCCTAAACCTAACATTAACCCTAACCCTCACCCTAACCTTCACCCTCACACTAAACCTAACCCTAACACAAACCCTCACACTACCCCTCACCCTCACCCTAAGCCTAACCCTAACCCTAAAACTAATCCTAAACCTAAACCTCACCCTCACCCTAACCCTAAAACTAACCGTCACGCTCACCCTAACCCTAACCGTCACCCTCACCCTCACCCTAAGCATAACCCTAACCCTCACCCTAACCTACACCCTAACCCTAACACTAACCCTAAACCTCACCCTCATCCTAACCCTCACCCTAACCCTTACCCTCACCCTAACCCTAATCCTATCCCTAAACCTAACCCTCACACTAACCCTAAGCCTCACCCTAACCCTAACCCTACCCCTCACGCTAACCCTCAACCTATCTCTAAACCTAACCATAACCCTAACCGTAACCCTAACCCTTATGTAAACAAAACCCTCACCCTCAGCTTCACCCTAACCCTAACCCTCACCCAAACCCTAACACTTACCCTCACCCTAACTCTAACCCAAATCCTCACCCTACCCCTCACACTCACCCTAAGCCTAACCCTAACCCTAACACTAATCCTAATCCTAACCCTCACCCTCACCCAAAAACTAAACCTAACCCTCAACCTAACCCTAACCCTAACCCTCAGTCTAACCCTAACCCTCACCCTAACCCTCAACCTCACTGGAACCCTAACCCTAACCCTCAGCCTAACTAACCCTCACACTATCCCTAACCCTCACACTCAGCCAGACCCTAATCCTAAACATAAACCTCATCCTAACTCTAACCCTCACTCTAACCCTCACCCTCACCCTAACCCTAAACCTAACCCTAAACATAACCCTCACCCTCACCCTCACCCTAATACTCACCCTATCCCTTACCCTAAACCTAAATCTCAAACTCATCGTCACCCTAACACTCACCCTAAACCTAACCCTCACCCACACTTTAACGCTCACCGTCACCTGAACCCTCACCCTCACCCTAAACCTCACCCTCACACTTAACATCACCCTAACCCTAACCCGCACCTGAAACCTAAATCTAACACTCATGCTAACCCTAAAAGTCACCCTCACCCTAACCCTAAGCCTAACCCTAACACTAATCCTAAACCTAACACTCACCCTCACCCTACCCTAAACCTATCCCTAAAACTACCCTCACACTCACCCTAACCCTAGCACTAACCCTCACCCTCACCCTACCCTAACCAAAACCCCAACCCTAACCCTCACCCTTCCCCTCAACATAACCCTTAACCTAACCCTAAACTTTACCCTAAACCTAACCCTCACCCTGACCCTAACCTTAACCCTCATCCTCACCCTGACACTCACCCTCACCCTAACCCTATCCCTAAACCTCACCCTCAAGCTAACACTCACCCTTACCCTTACCCTCAGGGTAAACCTAACCCTAAGCCTAACCCTCACCCTCACCCTAACCCTAAACCTAACCCTCACCCTACCCCTCACCCTAACCCTAAACCTCACCCTCACCCTAACCCTAAAACTAACCCAAACCCTAACCCTACCCCTCACTCTCACCCTAAGCCTAACCCTAACCCTAACACTAATCCTAAAGAAAACCCTCCCCCTCCCCCGAACCCTAAACCTAATCCTCAGCCTAACTCTAACCCTAACACTAACCTTAAGCCTAACCTTAACCCTCACCTTACCCTAACCTTAACCCTAACCCTAACCCTCACCCTACCGCTCACCCTAACCCTAACACTAACCCTAAGCTTAAACCTAACCCTCACCCTCACCCTTACCCTCCCCCTAACCGTAAACCTAATCGTAACCCTCACCCTAACCCTCACCCTAACCCTAACCTTACCCGTAACCCTAAACCTAACCCTAACATTAACCCTAACCCTAACCCTTACCCTAAACCTAACCCTAACATTAACCCTAACCCTCAAACTAAACCTAACCCTAATCTTAACCCTAACCCTCACCCTAACCCTCACCCTAACCCTAAAGCTCCGCCTCACCCTAACCCTCAACCTAATCCTTAACCTCATCCTCACCCTAACCGTCACAATAAACCTAACCCTCACCATAACCCTAACACTAACCCTCACCCTCACGCTCACGCTCAGCCTAACCCTAAATGTCACCATAAACCTAACCCTAAACCTCCCCCTCACCCTAAACCTCAACCTTAACCTTACCCTCATCCCCACCCTAACCCTCACCCTAACCTAACACTAAGCCTCACCCTCACCCTAACCCTAACTCTAACTCTCCACCTAACCCTCACCCTCACCCTAACCTTAAACCTAACTCTCACCCAAACCCTCACCTTAACCCTAACACACACCCTAACCCTCACCCTCACCCGAACCCTAACCCTAACCCTCAGGCTAACCCTCACACTAACTCAAACCCTCACCCTCACTCTAACCCTCACCCTAACCCTCCCCCTCCCCCTAACCCTAAACCTAACCCTAACCCTCACCCTAATCCTAACCCTAAACCTAACCGTAAACCTAAACCTAACCCTCACATTAACCCTAAACCTAACCCTTAACCTAAACCTAACCCTAACATTAACCCTAACCCTCAACCTAAACCTAACCCTAAACTTAACCCTAACCCTCACCCTAACCTTAAACCTCCCCGTCACCCTACCCCTCAACCTAATCCTTACCCTCATCCTCAACCTAACCCCAACAATAAACCTAACCCTCACCATAACCCTAAAACTAACCCTCACCCTCACGATCACCCTCAGCCTAACCCTAACCCTCACCCTAATCCTCACCCTAAACCTAACCCTAACCCTAACCCTCCCCCTCACCCTAACCCTCAACCTAAACCTTACCCTCATCCTCCCCCTAACACTCACCCTAACGTTAACACTAAGCCTCACCCTAACCCTAACTCTAACTCTCACTCTAACCCTCACCCTCACCCTAAACCTACCCCTACCCCTCAGCCTAACCCTCACACTAACTCTAACCCTCACCCTCAACGTAACCCTCACCCTAACCCTAACCCCCACCCTCACCCGAACCCTACCCCTACCCCTCAGCCTAACCCTCACACTAACTCTAACCCTCACCTTCACTCTAACCCACATCCTAACCCTTATCTAAGCCTAATCCTAACCCTAACCCTAAACCTCAACCTAACCCTAACCCTCAGCCTAACCCTAACCCTAACACTAACCTTAAACCTCACCCTAATCCTCACCCTACCCTAACCATAACCCTAACCCTATACCTCACCCTACCCCTCACCCTAACCCTAAACCTCACCCTCACCCTAACCCTAAAACTAACCCAAACCCTAACCCTACCCCTCACTCTCACCCTAAGCCTAACCCTAACCCTAACACTAATCCTAAAGAAAACCCTCCCCCTCCCCCGAACCCTAAACCTAATCCTCAGCCTAACCCTAACCCTAACACTAACCTTAAGCCTAACCTTAACCCTCACCTTACCCTAACCTTAACCCTAACCCTAACCCTCACCCTACCGCTCACCCTAACCCTAACACTAACCCTAAGCCTAAACCTAACCCTCACCCTCACCCTCACCCTAACCCTCACAGTAACTCTTACCCTAAACCTAAAACCCAAACTCACCGTCACCCTAACACTCACACTAACCCTAACCCTCACACACACCCTAACCCTCACCCTCACCCAAACACTCACCCTCACCCTAAAACTCACCCTCACACTAAACATCACCCTAACCCTAACCCGCACCCTAACATTAACCCTACCCCTCATCCTAACCCTAACCCTCACCCTTACCCTAACCCTAAGCCTAAGCCTAACCCTAACACTAATCCTAAACTTAACACTCACCCTCACCCTTAACCTCAAACTAAACCTAACCCTAACCCTAACCCTCACGCTAACCGTAACCCTCACACTCACCCTCAGCGAAACCCTAACCCAAACCCTAATCCTAAACCAAAGCCTCAACCTCACCCTCACGCTAATCCTAACCCTCACCTTAACCATAACTATACCTCTCACCCTTACCCTCACCCGAACACTAATATGAACCCAATCCCTAACCCCAACCCTAACCCTAACCCTCACCCTCAACCTCACCCTCACCCTAACCCCAACCCTAACCCTCACCCTAACCCTACCCCTGACCCTAACTCTAACCCTAAACCACAGCCTAACCCTCACCCTCACCCTCACCCTCATGCTAACCCTCACCCTCACCCTAGACCTCACCCTAATCCTAACTCTAACCTCTACACTCACCCTTACCCTAAACCTCACCGTAACCCTCAACCTCATCCTAACCCTCACCCTAACCCTTACCCTCATCCTAACCCTAACCCTCACCCTAACCCTAACCCTAACCCTAAAACTCAACCTGACCCTCAGCCTAACCCTAACCCTAACACTAATCCTCACCATATTCCTAACCCTCACACTCACCCTAATTCTAACCCTTACCCTAACCCTAACTATACCCTCACCCTAACCCTCACCCTAACCCTAAACCTAACCCTAAACCTAACCCTAAACCTAACCCTAAACCTAACCCTAAACCTCACACTCACCCTCAAACTCAGCTTAACCCTAACCCTCACCCTAAACCTTACCTTCACCCTACCCTAACCCTAACCCTAACACTCACACAAACCCTAACCCTAACACTAACCCTAAACCTAACCCTAACCCTCACAATCACCCTAACACTCACCCTAACCCTTACCCTAAACCTAACTATAAAACTCACCATCACCGTAACACTCACCCTAACCCTAACCCTCACCCACACCCTAACCCTCACCCTCATCCTCACCCTCAACTTCACCCTAACACTCACTCTCACACTAAATATCACCCTACCCACAACCCGCACCCTAAACCTAACCCTAACCCTCACCATAACCCTTACCCTCACCCTCACCCTAACCCTCACCCTCACCCTACCCTCACCCTCAACTTAAACCTAAACCTACCCTTCACCCTAACCCTCAACCTAAACCTAACCCTAACCCCATCCCTCACGCTAAACCTAACCCTCAACCTCACCCTCAGCCTAACCCTCCCCCAAACCCGAATCTTAACACTAAGCCTCACCCACACCCTAACCCTAACCCCAACCCTAACCCTAACCCTCAACCTCACCCTAACGCTAAAATTAACCCTAAACCTCACCCTAATCCCAACCCTCACACTAAACCTCAGCCTCATCCTAACCCTCACCCTAACCCTTACCCTCACACTAACCCTAACCCTCACCCAAACCCTACCCTTAACCCTCACCTTAACCCTCATCCTAACCCTAAGCCTAACCCTAACACTCACCCTAAAACTTACACTAACCCTAACACTCACCCTCACCCTCAGCCTAACCCTAACTCTAACCCTAATCCTAACCCTATTTCTCACCCTCACCCTCACTCTAATTCTAACCCTAACACTAACCCTAACCCTCACCCTCACCCTAAACCGAACTCTAACTCTCACCCTAACCCTAACACTCACCCTCACCCTAACCCTAACCCTCACCCTCACCCTAACTCTAAACCTCACCCTAACCCTCAACCTAACCCTAACTCTAACCCGAAACCTAAACCTCACCCTAAACCTCACCCTAATCCTTACCCGCTCTCTAACCCTAACCCTAACCCTAACCCTCACACTAATCCTAACCTTCACCCTAACCCTAACTATACCCCGCAGCCTAACCCTCACCCTAACACTAATACGAACACTAACCATCACGTTAAACCTAACCAATTCCCTTGCCCTCACTCTCACCCTCCCCGTCAACCTAACCCTCACCTTTACCCTAACCCTCACCCACAACCCAACCTTCACCCTCACCCAACCCTCACCATATCCCTAAATGTAAACTTCACCCTCACCCTAACACTCATGCTAAATCTAAAACTCATTCTCACCTTACCCTCATCCTAACCCTTACCTCACCCTAACCCTATCCCTAACCATAACCCTCACACTAATCCTAACCCTCACCCTAACCTAACCCTACCCCTCACACTAACCCTAACCGTAACCCTAATCCCCACCTTCAACCTAACCCTTACCTTCACTCTAACCCTCACAATCATCCTAACCTTAACCCTAACCCTAACCTTAACCTTAAACACAACCCTAAACCTAACCCTCACCCTCATCCTAACCCTCACCCTAAAAATTAGCCTCACCCTAACCCTAACCCTAAACCTAACCCTCACCCTCACCCTAACCCTCACCCTCACCCTCACCCTCACCCTCACCCTAACCCTAAACCTACCCCTCACCCTTACCCTCATCCTAACCCTAACCGTAACCCTAATCCTCAATCTGACCCTAACCCTAACCATAACCATAACCCTAACCCTCACCCTCACCCTAACCATCACCGTCCACCGAACCCTCACCCTACCGTAACCCTCAAAGACACCCTAACCCTCAGCCTCAGCCTCACCCTCACCCTCACCCTAACCATCACCCTCACTGTAGCCCTTATCCTAATCCTAACCCTAACCCTAACCCTAACCCTCACACTAAATCAAACCCTCACATTAACCCTAACCCTACAACTCACCCTAACCCTCATCCTAATCCTAACCCTCACCCTCACCCTCAACCTAACCCTAACCCTAACCCTCAACCTAACCCTAAACCTCACCCTCACCCTCACCCTCATCCTAACCCTAACCCTATCCCACACCCTAACCCTCATGCTAACCCTAACCCTAACCCTAACACTAACATTAATCCTAAACCTAAACCTAAACCTCACCCTCAGCCTAAAACTAACGCTCAGCCTAACCCTTACCCTCACCCTTCCCTAACCCTAACCCTCACCCTCACCCTAACACTCACCCAAACCCTAACACTAACCCTAACTCTCACTCTAACCCCCACCCTCACCCTAACCCAAACCCTAACCCAAACCCTCACCCTACCACTCACCCTCACCCTAAGACTAACCCTAACCCTAAGACTAATCCTAAACCTAGCACTCACCCTCACCCTATCCCTAAACCTAACCCTCACCCTAACCCTAACCCTAACCTTAACCCTCACCCTCACCCTCATTGTAACCCTAACCATAACCTAACCTTAAACATCACCCTAACCCTCACACTAACCCTAACACTCACCCTCATCCCAACCCTCACCCTAACCCTTACCCTCACCCTAAATCTAACCCTTAACCTAAGCCTCACACTAACCCTAACCCTCACCCTAATCCTAAACTTACCACTCAACCTAACCCTCATCCTAACAATTACCCTAACCTTAATCCTCACCGTAACTCTATCACTAAACCTATCCCTCACCCTCATCCTAACCCTCACCTTCACAGTAACCCTCACCCTAACCCTAACCCTCACCCATACCCTAAACCTAAGCCTCACCCTCACCCTCACCCTAATCTTCACCCTCACCCTAGTCCTCACACTAAACCTAAATCTAACCCTAACACTAAACCTCACGCTAATCCTCACCCTCAACCTAACCCTTACCCTCACCCTTACCCTCACCCTGAACCTAACCCTAACCCAACCCCTAACCTTAACCTTAAACATCACCCTAACCCTTACCCTAACCCTCACCCTCATCCTAACCCTCACCTCAACAATTACCCTCACCCTAACCCTAAACCTAACCCTAACCTTCATCCTCACCCTAACCCTTACCCTCACCCTAACCATAACCCTAACCCTACCCTCACCCTAACCCTCATCCTAACCATAACTGTCACCCTAATCCTCACCCTGACCTCACCCTAACCCTAGTCGTAACCCTCATCCTTACCCTACCTTAACCCTCACTGACACCCTAACCGTCATGCTCACCCTCACCCTCAAACTCACCCTCACCCAACCCCTCAGTCTAACCCAAACCCTGACCCTAAACCTCACCCTAATTCTAACCCTCACCCTAAACCTCACCCTCATAATAACCTCACCCTAACCCTTACCCTCAACCTAACCTAATCCTAAACCTAACCCTCACACTAACCCTTATCCTCACCCTAATCCTCACCCTCACCCTAACCCTAACCCTAACCCTCACCCTAAACCTCACCCTAACCCTAACCCTAATCCTAACCCTCAACCTCACCGTAACCCTCACCCTAACTCTCAACATAACCTAAACATAACCCTTACTCTCACCGTTCCCTAAACCTAACCCTAAGCCTAACACTCACCCTCACCCTAACACTCACCCAAACTCTAACCATGAGACTAACCCTAACCCTCATCTTAACCCTCACTCTAAACCTAACCCTAACCCAAACCCTCACCCTACCCCTCATCTTCACCCTAAGCCTAACTCTAACCCTAACACTAATCCTAAACCTAACCCTCATGCTCACCCTAAACCTATACCTAACCCTCACCCTAACCCTAACCCTAACCATCACCCTCACCTTCACAATAAAACTAACACTAACACTCACCCTAAACGACACCCTAACACTAACGCTAACCCTAAACCTCACCATCATCCTAATACTCACCTTAACCCTTACCCTCACCCTAACCCTAATCCTATCCCTTAACCCTAATCCTACCCCTCACTCTAACCGTCAACCTATCCCTAAACCTAACCATAACCCTAACCCTAACCCATCCCTAAACAAAACCCTCACCCTCAGATTCACCCTAACCCTAACCCTCACACAAATCCTAACACTTAACCTCACCCTAACCCTTACCCAAAGCCTAATCCTCTCTCTAACACTAAACCTAACCCTAATGTAACCGAAACCCTCACCCTCACCCTAACCCTTACCCTACCCCTCAGGCTAAATCTCACACTAACCCTAACCCTCACCCTCACCCTGACCGTAATCCTAAACCTAAACCTTACCCTAACACTCACTCTCACTCTAACCCTCACCCTAACCCTTACCCTCACCCTAATCATAAACCTAACCCTAACCTTTTCCCTCACACTAACCCTAACACTCAGCCTAAACTTAACCCTAACACTAACCTTAAACCTCACCCTAACCCTCACCCTACCCTAACCCTAACCCTCACCCTAACCCTAACTCTAACCCTCACCTTCACCCTCATTCTAACCCTCACCGTTACACTTACCCTCACGGTAACCCTAGCCCGAATCCTAACCCTCAGGCTAACACTACCCCTCACACTAACCCTAACCCTAACCCTCAAACTAACCCTCATCCTAAACCTAACACTAACCCTAACCCTAACCCTAACCCTAACCCTAACCCTAAACCTAAGCCTAACCATCACCCTAACCCTAACCCTCACCCTCACCCTCACCCTGACCCTAATCCTGTCCCTCACCCTAACCTTCATCCTAAACCTAACCCTAACCCTTACACTCACCCTAACCCTAAACCTAACCCTAACCCTCACCCTCAGCCTCACCCTCAGCCTAACCCTAACCCTCACCCAAAACCTTACCCTCAGCCTACCCTAACCCTAAACCTAACTCTCACCCAAACCCTAACCCTAACACTAACCATAAACCTAACACTAACACTCACCCTCACCCTAACACTCACCCTAACCTTTACCATAAACCTAACCCTCAAACTCACCGTCACCCTAACACTCACCCTAAACCTAACCCTCACACACATTCTAATGCTCACACTCACCCACACCCTCACACTCACCCTAACGCTCACCCTCACATTAACATCACCGTAACCCCAACCCACAACCTAACCCTAAACCTAACCCTCACGCTAACCCTAATCCTCACCCTCACCCTAATCCTAAGCCTTACCCTAACCCTAAAACTAATCCTAAACCTAACACTCACCCTCACCCTAACCCTAAACCTATCCCGAAAATTCACCCTCCCACTCACCCTAACCCTAAAACTCACCCTCAACCTAACACTAACCAACACCCTAACCCTAACACTCACCCTAACACCAAACCTCATCCTAAACCTAACCCTAATCCTCATCATCACCCTAACACTCACCCTCACCCTAACCCTATACCCAACCCTAACCCTCATCCTAACCATCACCCTTACCCTTAACCTCACAGTAACCCTAACCCTAAACCTAACCCTCACCCTCACCCTCACCCTAAACCTACCCCTCACAATAACCCTCAAAATAAACCTAAACCTAAACCTAACCCTCACCCTCACCCTCACCCTACGCCTAACCCTAACCCAAACCCTAATCATAACACTAAGCCTCACACTCACCCTCACCCTATGCCTAACCCCAACCCTAAACCTCACCCTCACCCTCACCCTAACCCTAACCCTCACCATAAACCTAACCGTAACCCTCACCCTAACACTAACACTAACCCTAACCCTAACCCGTACCCTAAACCTAACCCTAACATTAACCCAAACCCTCACACTAAACATAACCCTAAACTTAACCCTAACCCTCACACTAACCCTAACCCTAACCTTAACCCTCCCCCTCACCCTAACCCTCAACCTAACCCTTACCTTCATCCTCACCCTAACCCTCACAATAAACCTAACCCTCACCCTAACCCTAACACTAACCCTCACCCTCACCCTCAACCTTATCCTAACCCGAACGCTAACCGTCACCCTCACACTCACCCTCACCCTCACCTTAAACCTCAGCCTGAGCCTCAACCTCACCCTAAGTCTAACCCTAACCATCACACTAACCGTTAGCCTGACCCTAACCCTAAAACTTTACCACACACTAACGCTCACTCTCACCCTCACCCTCACCCTAACTAACACACCCACGCTAGGCCTCACCGTAACCCTAACCCTAACCCTCAACCTAACTCTAACCCTCACCCTAACCCTCACCCTCTTCCTAAACCTCACCCTAACGCTTACCCTCACCCCAACCCTAACCCTCACCCTAACCCTAACCTAACCCTCACCTTAACCCTCATCCTAACACTAAGCCTAACCCTAACACTCACCCTAACCCTAACCCTAACACTCACCCTCACCCTCAGACTAAACCTAACACTAACCCTAAACCTAACACTATTCCTCACACTCACCCTCACCCTAATTCTAAGCCTAAACCTAACCCTAACCCTCACCCTAACCCTACCCTAACCCTCATCCTCACACTAAATATAAACCTAACCCTAAACCTCAACTTAACCCTAATTCTAACCCTAACCCTAAAACTGACCCTAAACCTCACCCTAAACCTTACCCTCACTCTAACCCTAACCCTAACCCTAACCCTCACACTAATCCTAACCCTCACCCTAACCCGAACTATACCCCTCACCCGAACCCTCACCCTAACACTAATACGAATCCTGACCATCAGCCGATCCCTAACCTTAACCCTTGCCCTAACCCTCACCCTAACACTCATGCTAACCCTAAACCTCACTCTCATCCTACCGTCATCCTAACCCTTACCCTCACCCTAATCCTACCCCTAACCATAATCCTCACACTAAACCTAACCCCCACCGTAACCCTAAACCTACCCTTCACCTAAACCTAACCCTAACCCTAACACTCAAGCTAACCCTAAGCCTAATCCTAATCCTCACCCTCACCCTAGCCCTCACACTAACCCTAATCCTAACCCTAACCCTCACACTAACCCTAAACCTCACCCTTACCCTAACCCTCACCCTCACCCTAACCCTTACCCTAAACATAACCCTAACATTAACTCCAACTCTCACCCTAAACCTAACCCTAAACTTCACCCTAACACTCACCCAAACCCTCACCCTAACCCTAAAACTAACCCTAACCCTCACCCTCACCTAACCCTAAAACTAACCCTAACCCTCACCCTCACCCTAACCCTCAACCTAACCTTTACCTTCATCCTCACCCTACTCCTCACAATAACCCTACCCTAAACCTAACCCTAACACTGACCCTCACCATCACCCTCACGCTCATCCTCAGCCTAACCCTAACCCTAACCCTAATCCAAACACTAACCCTCACCCTCAACCTCAACCTAACCCTAACCCGAACCCTAACCCTCACCCTCACAATCACCCTGACCCTCAAATTAAACCTCAGCCTCAGCCTCAACCTCACCCTAACCATAACCCTAACCTGAACCTTCACCCTAACCGTAACCCTGAGCCTAACACTAACCCTAAACCACACCCTAAACCTCACAATCACCCTCACCCTAACCCTCACCCTCATCCTAGCCCTCACCCTCACCCTAACCCTAACCCTAATCCTAACCCTCACCCTAACCCTAACTATCACCCTAACCCTCAACCTCAGCTTAACCCTTACCCTAACCCTAATCCTAACTCTATTCCTCACCTTCACCCTAATTCTAACCCTAACCCGAATCCTAACTATACCGCTCACCCTAACCCTCACCCTAATCCTAAACCTAACCCTAACCCTCACCCTCACCCTCACCCTCAGCCTAACCCTAACCCTCACCCTAAACCTTACCCTCAACCTACCCTAACCCTAAGCCAACCCTAATCCTAACACTCACCCAAACCCTAACTCTAACCCTAACCCTAATCCTAAACCTAACCCTCACCCTCACCCTAACACTCACCGTAACCCTTACCGTAAACCTAACCCTCAAACTCATCATCACCCTAACACTCACCCTAAACCTAACGCTCACCCACACCCTAACCCTCAGCCTCACCCGAACCCTCATCCTCACCCTAAACCTCACCCTCACACCAATTATCACCCTACCCCTAACCCGCACCCTAACCCTAACCCTAAGCCACAGGCTAACCCTAACACTCAACCTCACCCTCAGCCTAACCCTAACCCAAACCATAATCCTAACCCTAAGCCTCACCCTCACCTTAACCCTAAACCTATACCTAAAACTCACCCACACACTCACCCTAACCCTAACCCTAACCCGCACCCTCACATTACCCTAACCAAAACCCTAAACCTAACCCTCACCCTACCCCTCACCCTAACCCTTAACCTAGCCCTAACCCTCACCCTCAACCTAACCCTAAACCTAACGCTAACCCTCACCCCAACCCTTACCCTCACCCTTACCCTAACCCTAACCCTCATCCTCACCCTAACACTCACCGTCAACCTAAGCCTATCCCTAGCCCTCACCCTCATACTCACCCTAACACTCACCCTCAACCTAAACCTATCGCTAAACCTCACCCTCATCCTAACCCTCACCCTTACCCTTGCCCTCACAATAAACCTAAACCTCACCCTATCCCTAAACCTCAACTTCACCCTCAAGCTCACCCTCAGCCTAACCCTAACCCTCACCCTAACCCTAACCCTAGCCCTAACCCTTCCCCTCACCCTAACCCTCAACCTAAGCCTTAACCTCATCCTCACATTAACCCTAACATTAACACTCACCCAAACTCTAACCCTAAAACTAACACTAAACCTAACCCTAATCCTCACCCTCAACCTAACACTCACCCTAACCCTTACCCTAAATCTAACCCTCAAACTCACTGTCACCCTAACACTCACCCTAAACCTAAACCTCACCCGCACCCTAACCTGAACCCTCATCCGAACCCTCATCCTCACCCTAACACTCAACCTCACACTAACCATCACCCTATCCCAAACCCGCACCCTAACCCTAAACCTAACCCTCACCCTAACCCTAACCCTCAACCTCACCCTAACCCTAAGCCTAACCCTATCCCTAACACTAATCCTAAACCTAACACTCACCCTCACCCTAACCCTAAACCTATCCCTAAAACTCACCCTCACACTCACCCTAACCCCAACCCTCACCCTCACCCTAACCCTAAACAAAACCCTAAACCTAACCCTCACCCTACCCCTCACCCTAAAACTTAACCTAACCCTAACCCTCACCCTCACTCTAACCCTAAACCTAACCCTAACCTTCACCTTAACACTAACCATCAACCTAAACCTAACACTAACCCTCATCCTCACCCTAACCCGCACACTAACACTAAGGCTCACATTTACCCTAACCCTATCCCTCACCCTAACCCTCAACCTAAACCTAACCCTCACCTTAACACTCACCCTAACCCTAACCCTCACCCTAACCCTCACCCTCACCCTCACTCTCACCCTCACCCTAACCCTAAACCTAGCCCTCACCCTAACCCTCAACCTAAACCTAACCCTAACCCTAATCCTAACGCTAACCCTAACCCTCACACTCACCCTCAGCCTATCCCTAACCCAAACCCTAATCCTAACCCTAAGCCTCACCCTAACCCTAACCCTAAGCCTCACCCTCACCCTCACCCTAACCCTTAACCTATACATAACCCTTATATTAACCCTAATTCTCGCCCTAAACCTAGCCCTTAACTTAAACCTCACCCTCACCCTAACCGTAACCCTAACCGTAACCCTAAACTTAACCTTCCCCCTCACTCTAACCCTCAACCTTATCCTTACCCTCATCCTCACCTTATCCCTCACAATAAACCTAACTCTCACCCTAACCCTAATACTTACCCTCACCCTCACACTCACACTCACACTCAGCCTAACCCTAAACCTAACCCTAATCCAAACACTAACTCTCACCCTCACCGTCAACCCAACCCTAACCCGAACCCTAACCCGAATCCTCACACTCACCCTCACCCACACGTTAAAACTCAGCCTCAGCCTCAACCTCACCCTAACCCTAACCCTCACCCTAACCGTAACCCTGACCCTAACTCTAACCCACACCCTAACCCTCACCCTCACCCTAACCCCCACCCTCACCCTAGCCCTCACCCTAATCCTAACTCTAACCCTAACCCTCATCCTAACCCTAACCCTCACCCTCATTCTTACCCTCACCCTAAGCCTTGCCCTCACCCAAACCCTAACCCTCACCCTAACCGTAACACTGCCCCTCACGTCAACCCTCATCCTAACCCTAAGCCTAACCCTAACACTCTCTTAACCCTAACCCTAACACTCACCCTGACCCTCAGCCTAACCCTAACCCTAACCCTAATCCTAACCCTATTCCTCACCCTCACATACACCCTAATTCTAACCCTAACCCTAACCCTAACTATACTCCTCACCCTAACCCTCACCCTAACCCTAAACCTAAACCTTACCCTCACCCTCACCCTCAGCCTAACCCTAACCCTCACCCTAAAACTTACCCTCAACCTAACCTAACCCTAACCCTAACCCTAACACTCACTCAAAGCCTAACCCTAACACTAACCCTAAAACTAACCCTCACCCTCACGCTCACCCTAACACTCACCCTAACACTTACCCTAAAACTAACTCTCAAACTCACCATCACCCTAACACTCACCATAACCGTAACCCTCACCACCCTCACCCACACCCTAACCCTCACCCTCACCCGAACCCTCACCCTCACCCTCACACTAAAAATCACCCTAACACTAACCTGCACCCTAACCCTAACCCTAACCCTCACCCTCACCCTAACCTCACCCTCACACTAAACCTAAGCCTAACCCTAACCCTAACACTAATCCTAAACCTCACCCTCACCCTCACCCTAACCCTAACCCTAATCCTCACCCTCATCCTAACCCTAATCAAAACCCTAACGCTAAACCTCACCCTACCCCTCACCCTAACCCTTAACCTATCCCTAAACCTCACCCTCATCCTAACCCTAAACCTAACCCTAACCCTCACCCTAACCCTAACCCTCATCCTAACCCTAACCCTAAACCTCATCTTCACCCTAACACTCACCCTCACCCTAATCCTATCCCTAACCCAAACCCTCATCATAACCCTCACCCTTACCCTCATGGTAACCTAAACATAACCCTAACCCTAACCTTCACACTAACACTAAGGCTCACACTAACCTTAACTATACCCCTCACCCTAACCCTCAACCTAAACCTAACCCTAACCCTAAGCCCCATCCTAACCCTTACACTCACCCTAGTCCTCACCCTAACTCTAACCCTAACCCTCACATTAACTCTAACCCTTACCCTAACCCTCAGCCTCATCCTAACCCTAACCCTAACCCTTACCCTCACACTAACCATAACCCTCAACCTAACCCTAACCCTACACCTCAACTTAACACTCATCCTAACGCTAAGCCTAACCCTAACCCTCACCCTAACCCTAACCCTAACACTCACCCTTACCCTCAGCCTAACTCTAACCCTAACCCTAATCTTAACCCTATTCCTCACCCTCACCCTCAACCTAATTCTAACCATAACCCTAACCCTAACCCTCACCCTCACCCTAACCCTCAACCTAACCCTAACTCTAACATTAACTCTAAACCTCACCCTAAACCTCACCCTAACCCTTACCCTCACTCTAACCCTAAACCTAACCCTGAGGTTAGTATCAGTAAACCTCACCCTCACACTCACCCTAAACCTAAACAAAACCCTACCCCTACCCCTAACCCTAAACTTAACCTAACCCTGAGGGGTAGGGTTAGTGTGAAGGTTAAGGTTAGGGTTAGGGTTAGGGTGAGGGTTAGGGTTAGGGTTCGGCTTAGGCTGAGGGCTAGTGTGAGGGTGAGGGTTAGGGTGAGGGTGAGGGTGAGGGTGAGGCTTTGGGTGTCGGTGAGGGTTAGGGTAGTGTGAGGGTTAGGGGGACTGTGAGGGTTAGGGTGAGGGATAGGATGAGGGGTAGTTTTAGGTTTAGGGTTAGATTTAAGGTGAGGTTAAGGGTTAGGTTGAGGGTGAGGGTTAGGGTTAGGGTTCGGGTTACGGTGAGTGTAATTGTTAGGGTGAGGGGTAGGATGAGGGTGAGGGTTAGGGTTAGGGTGATGTTTAAGGTTAAGGTTAGGGTTAGTGTTAAGGTTAGGGTGAGGGTGAGGGATAGGGTGAGGGTATGGGTTAGGTTGAGGGTGCAGATTAGGGTTAAGGTTAAGGTTAGTGTGAGGAGTAGGGTTAGGGTAAGGGTGAGGGTTAGGTTTAGTGTGAGGGTTATGGTTAGGGAGAGGGTTAGGGTGAGGGTAAGGGTAAGGATGAGGGTAGGGTGAGAGTGAGGTTTAGGGTTAGCATGAGTGTTAGGGTGAGGGTTAGGGTTAGGTTTAGGGATAGGGTGAGGATTTGGGTGAGGGTGAGGTTTGAGTTGTGGGTGAGGGTTATGGAAAAGGTGAGTGTTAGCTTGACGGGGAGGGTTAGATGGAGGGCGAGGGTTAAGGTTAAGGTTAGGTTGATGGTTAGGGTTCGTATTAGTGTTAGGGTGAGGGTTAGGTTGAAGGGTATAGTTAGGATTAGGGTGATGGTTAGGATTAGTGTGAGGGTTAGGGTTAGGTTTAGGGTTGGAGTGAGGTTTATGGTGAGGGGTAGGGTTAGGTAGGATTAGGGTAAGGGTTAGGGTTAGGGTGAGGGTTAGGGTTAGCGTGAGGGTAAGGTTTAGGGTGAGGGTTAGGATGAGGCTGAGGGTTAGGGTGAGGGTTAGAGTTAGGGTGAGGGTTAGGGTTAGGGCTAGGGTTAGGGTGAGGGCTAGGGTGAGGGTGAGGGTTAGGGTGAGGTTGAGGGTGAGGGTGAGGGTTAGGGTGTGGATTAGGGTTAGGGTTAGGGTCAGGGTTATGGTTAGGGTGAGTGTTAGGTTTAGGATTAGGGTGAGGTTGAGGCTGTGGCTGAGTATTAAGGTGTGTGAGTGTGAGGTGAGGGTTAGGGTTCGGGTTAGGGTTAGGGTGAGGATGAGGGTAAGGGTTAGGTTGAGGGTTAGGGTGATTGGGAGTGTTAGGGTTAGTGTTAGGTTTAGGGTGAGGGTTAGGGTGAGGTTTAGGGTTAAGTTTAGAGTTAGTTTTAGGGTGAGGGTTAAAGTTAATGTTAGGGTTAGTTTTAGGGTAAGGGTTAGGGTTAGGGTTAGGGTGAGGGTGAGGGTTAGGGTGAGGGTGAGGGTGAGGCTTAGGGTTAGGATTAGGGTTTGGGTTAGGGTTAGGCTGAGGGTGAGGGTGAGGGTTAGGGTTAAGGTTAGGTTTAGGTTGTGGGTTAGGGTGAGGGTTAGGGTTAGGGTTAGTTTTAGGTTGAGGGTTAGGTTTAGGGGTAGGGTTAGGTTTAGTTTGAGCCTTAGTGTTAGTGTGAGGGTTAGGGTTTCCGTGATGGTAAGGGTAAGGGTGAGGGTTAGGATGAGGGTGAGGGTTAGGAATAGGATTTGGGTGAGGGTGAGTGTTAGGGTGAGGATGAGGGTTAGGGATAGGTTTAGGGTGAGTGTTAGGAGTAGGGTGAGTGTGAGGGTTAGGTTTAGGTTTAGGGTTAGGTTGAGGGTGAGTGTTAGGGTTAGGTTAAGGGTTAGGGTGAGGGGTAGGGTGAGGGTTAGGTTGAGGGTGAGGGTGAGGGTTATGGTGAGTGTTAGGGGATGGTGAGTTTGAGGGTAAGGTTTAGGTTGAGGGTTTGGGTTCGGGTTAGGCTGAGGGTGAGGGTGAGGGTTAAGGTTAGCGTGAGGGTTAGGGTTAGGGTTAGGTTTAGGTTGAGGGTGAGGGTGAGGGTTAGGGTGAGGGTAATGGTTAGGGTGAGTGTTAGGGTTAGGGTTAGGGTTACCGTGAGGGTAAGGGTAAGGGTGAGGGTTAGGATGAGGCTGAGGATCAGGGATAGGGTTTGGGTGAGGGTGAGGGTGAGGGTTAGGCTTAGGTTAAGGGTTAAGGTGAGGGGTAGGGTGAGGTTTAGGGTTAGGGTTAGGGTTTTGTTTAGGGTTAGGTTGAGGGTGAGGGTTAGGGTTAGGGTGAGGGTTAGGATTAGGGTGAGGATTAGGGTTAGGTTTAGGGTTAGGGTGAAGGTGAGGGTTAGCCTTAGGTTAAGGGTTAAGGTGAGGTGTTAGGGTGAGGTTTAGGGTTAGGGTTTTGTTTAGGGTTAGGGTGAGGGTGAGGGTTAGGGTTAGGGTTAGAGTGAGTGTGAGGGTGAGGTTTACTGATAGGCTTACGGTTAGGGTGAGGGAGATTGTTAGGTTTAGGATTAGTGTTAGGGTTAGGGTTAGGCTTAGGGTTAGGGTGAGGGTGAGTGTTAGGGTTAGGGTGAGGGTAAGGGTGCGAGTTAGGTTTAGGGTTAGGGTTATGATGAGGGTTAAGGTGAGGAGTAGGTTTAGGGTTAGGTGGACTGTGAGGGTAGGGGTGAGGTTTGGTGTAAGTGTGAGGGTTAAGGATTAGGGTTAGGGTGAGGGTCAAGGTTAGGGTTAGGTTTAGGACGAGGGGTAGGGTGAGGGGTAGGGTTAGGGATAGTGTGAGGGTTAGGGTTAGTGTGAGGGTTAGGGTTAATGTTAGGGTTACCGTGAGGGTAAGGGTAATGGTGAGGGTTAGGATGAGGGTGATGGTTATGTTTAGGGTGAGGGCTAGGGTTAGGGTTAGGGTTACCGTGAAGGTGAGGGTTAGGATGAGGGTGAGGGTTAGGTTTAGTGTTAGGGTTAGGGTGAGGATTAGGGTTAGGGTTATGATTAGGATGTGGGTTAGGTGAGGGTAAGGGTTAGGGTGAGGGTGAGGGTTAGGCTTAGGTTTAGGGTTAGGTTGAGGGTAATTGTTAGAGTGAGGTTTAGGATGAGGGTTAGGGTTAGGATGATGGTGAGGGTTAGGGTTAGGGTGAGGGTTAGGGTGATGTTTAAGGTTAGGTTATGGTTAGGGTGAGGGTTAGGTTTAGGGTTAGGGGAGGGTGAGGTTTAGGGTGACAGCGAGGGTTAGGGTGAGGGTGAGGGTTAGGGTTAGTGTTAGGGTTAGGGTTAGGGTTAGGGTCAGGTTGAGGATTAGGGTTACTGTTAGGGTTAGGGTGAGGGGTATGTTTAGGGTTAGGATTAGGGTGAGGGTAAGATTTAGGTTGAGGTTGAGGGTTAGGGTTAGGTTTAGGGTTAGGGTGAGGGTAATTTTTAGGGTGAGGGTTAGGATGAGGGTGAGGGTTAGGTTTAGGGTGAGGGTTAGGGTGATATTTAAGGTTAAGGTTAGGGGTTTGGTTAGGTTTAGGGTCAGGGTGAGGGTTAGGGTGAGAGTAAGGTTTAGGTTGAGGGTGAGGATTAGGGTGAGGTTTAGGGTTAGGGTTAGGGTTAGGTTTCAGGTGAGCACTAGGGTTATGGTGAGGTTTAGGGTGAGGATGAGGGTGAGGCTTAGGTTTAGGGTATGGGTGAGGGTTAGGGTTAGGGTGAGGGTTACCGTGAAGGTGAGGGTTAGGATGAGGGTGAGGGTTAGGTTTAGTGTTAAGGTTAGGGTGAGGATTAGGGTTAGGGTTATGGTTAGGATGTGGGTTAGGGTGAGGGTAAGGGTTAGGGTGAGGGTGAGGGTTAGGGTTAGGTTTAGGGATAGGGTGAGGATAATTGTTAGGATGAGGTTTAGGAAGAGGGTTAGGGTTAGGATGATGGTGAGGGTTAGGGTTAGGGTGAGGGTTAGGGTGATGTTTAAGGTTATGTTATGGTTAGGGTGAGGGTGAGGGTGAGGGTTAGGTTTAGGGTTAGGGTGAGGTTTAGGTTTAGCGATAGGGTGAGGGTGAGCATTAGGTTTAGGTTTAGTGTTAGGATTAGGGTTAGCCTTAGGGTGGGGGTGAGGGGTAGGGTGAGGGTTTGGGTTAGGGTTGGGGTTAGGGCGAGGTTAGGGTTAGGTTGAGGGTTAGGGATAGTGTTAGGTTTAGGGTTTGGGTGAGTGTTAGGGTGAGGGTGACTGTTAGGGTTAGGGTTAGGTTTAGGGAAGGGTGAGGGTAAGGGTTAGGGTGAGGGTTAGTGTTAGGCTGAGGGTGAGGGTGAGGGTGAGGTTTAGGGTTAGGTTTATTATTAGTGTGAGTGTTAGGGTTAGGATGAGTGTTAGGGTGAGGGGTAGGGTTAGGGTTAGGTTGAGGCTGAGGGTGAGTGTGAGGTTTAGGGTTAAGGTTAGGGTTAGGGTTAGGGTTAGGGTGAGGGTGAGGGTTAGGGTTAGGTTTAGGGTGAGGATTAGGGTGAGGGGTTGGTTTAGGGTTAGGGTGAGTGTGAGGGTGAGGCTTAGGGTTAGGATTAGTGTTTGGGTTAGGGTTAGGCTGAGGGTGAGGGTGAGGGTTAGGGTTAGCGTGAGGGTTAGGGTTAGGGTTAGGATAGGTTGAGGCTGAGGGTGAGGGGTAGGTTTAGGGTTAGGGTGAGGGAGAGGCTGAGGGTGAGGTTGGGGGTTAGGGTGAGGGTAAGGGTTAGCGTGAGGGTTAGGGTTAGGGTTAGTTTTAGGTTGAGGGTTAGGGTGAGGGGTAGGGTTAGGTTTAGTGTGAGCCTTTGTGTTAGTGTGAGGGTTAGGGTTAGGGTTTCCGTGAGGGTAAGGGTAAGGGTGAGGGTTAGCATGAGGGTGAGGATTAGGGAGAGGGTTTGGGTTAGGGTGAGTGTTAGGGTGAGTATGAGGGTTAGGGTTAGGGTTAGGGTTAGGTTTAGGGTTAGGTTGAGGGTGAGGATTAGGGTTAGGTTTAGGGTTAGGTTGAATGTGAGGGTTAGGGTTAGGTTAAGGGTTATGGTGAGGGGTAGGGTGATGTTTAGTTTGCGGGTGAGGGTGAGGGTAAGGGTGAATGTTAGGGGGATGGTGAGTTTGAGAGTTAGGTTTAAGGTAAGGGTTTGGGTTCGGGTTAGGCTGAGGGTGAGGGTGAGGGTTAGGGTTAACATGAGGGTTAGGGTTAGGGTTAGGTTTAGGTTGAGGGTGAGGGTGAGGGTTAGGGTGAGGGTAATGGTTAGGGTGAGTGTTAGGGTTAGGGTTAGGGTTACCGTGAGGGTAAGGGTAAGGGTGAGGGTTAGGATGAGGCTGAGGATCAGGGATAGGGTTTGGGTGAGGGTGAGTTTTAGGGTGAGGAAGAGGGTTAAGGTTAGTGTTAGGGTGAGGGTTAGGATTAGGGTTAGGCTGTGGTTGAGGGTGAGGGTGAGGGTTAGGGTTAGGTTTAGCCTAACCCTTACCATCATCCTCATCCTAACCCTCACAATAAACCTAACCCTCACCCTAACCCTAACACTAACCCTCACCCTAATCCTCACGCTCACCCTCTACCTAACCCTAACCCCAACACTAATCCAAACACTAGCCCTCACCCTCACCCTCAACCAAACCCTAACCCGAACCCTAACCCGAACCCTCACACTCACCCTCACCCTCACCTTAAAACTCAAACTCAGCCTCAACCTCACCCTAACCCTAAACCTAACCCTCACCCTAACCATAACCCTGACCCTAACCGTCACCCTAATCCACAACCTATCGCTCACCCTCACCCTCATCCACAACCTAACCCTCACCCTCACCCTAGCCCTCACCCGAACACTCATTCTAACCCTAAACCTTACTCTCACCCTACCCTCATCCTAACCCTTACCCTCACCCTAACCCTATCCCTAAACATAACACTGACACTATACCTAACCCTCACCCTAACCGTAACCCTAATCCGCACCCTCAACCTAACCCTTACCCTTGCCCTAACCCTCACCCTCACCCTAACCCTAAAACTAACCCTAACCTTAACCTTAAACATCACCCTCACGTTAACCCTCAACTTCACCCTAACCCTAACCCCAACCTTAACTTTAAACATCAACCGAACCCTAACCATCACCCTCATCCTAACCCTCACCTAACAATTACCCTCAACCTAACCCTAACCCTAATTCTAACCCTCACCCTCACACTAACCGTTATCCTCACGCTAACCCTAAACCTAACCCTAAACCTACCCCTCACCCTAACCCTCATCCTAACCATAACCGTAACCCTAATCCTCAACCTGACGCTAACCCTAACACTAAACCTAAACCTAACCGTCACTGACACCCTAATCCTCACACTCACCCTCACCCTAACCCTCAACCTAACCATAACCCTACCCCTCACCCTAACCCTCATCCTAACCCTAACCCTAAGCCTAAACCTAACCCTAAATCTCACCCTCACCCTCACCCTCAGCCTAACACTAACACTGAACAAACCCTTAACCTCACCCTTCCCTAACCCTAACCCTCAACCGCACCCTAACACTCACCCCAACCCTAACCTTACCCTCACCCTAACCCTCACCCTAACCCTCACCCTCACCTTAAACCTAACCCTAACCCAAACCCTCACCCTACCCCTCACCCTCACCCTAAGCCTAACACTAACACTAACACTAATCCTAAACCTAAGGCTGACCCTCACCCTATCCCTAAACCTAACCCTCACCCTCACCCTAACCATAACCCTCACCCTCACCCTCACCCTAACCCTATCCCTCACCCTCATCCTAACCCTCACCCTAACCCTTACCCTCAACCTAACCCTAACCCTATCTCTAACCTTAACTCTCACATTAACCATAACCCTCAACTTAACCCTAACCCATCCCCTCACCCTAACCCTAACTTTAACCCACACCTACACCTTAACCCTCACCCTCACCCTCACCCTCACCCTCACCCTCACCCTAACCCTAACACTAAACTTTCCCTAACTGAAACACTCACCCTCACCCTCACCCTAACCCTAAACTTACCCCTCAGCCTAATCCTATCCCTAATCCTAACCGTCACCCTACCCCTCATTCTAACCCTAACCCTAACCCTCACACTAACTCTCACCCTAAACCTTACCCTCACACTAACCCTCATCTTAACCCTAACCCTAACCCTCACCCTAACGCTCACCCTAACCCTAACCCTAACCCAGGCCCTCACCCTCACCCTAACCCAACCCTCACCGTCATCCTAACCCTCACCCTAACAATTATCCTCACCCTAACCCTACCCTAACCTTAACCCTCACCCTCACTCTAACCCTTAACCTCACCCTAACCCTAACCCTAACCATATCCCTACCCCTCACCCTAACACTCATCCTAAACTTAACCGTAACCTTAATCCTCACCCTGACCCTAACACTAACACTAACCCTCACCCTCACCCTGAACCTCACCGTCACCCTAACCCTCACCCTAACCTAACCCTCACATACACTCTAACCTTCACCCTCAACCTCACTCACACCCTCACCCTCAGCCTAGCCCATAGCCTAACCCAAACCCTAACCCTCAGCCTAACCTAACCCTAACCCTAACCCTAATACTCACCCAAAGCCTTACCCTAACACTAACCCTAAACCTAACCCTAACCCTCACGCTCACCCTAACACTCACCCTAACACTTACCCTAAACCTAACCCTCAAACTCACCGTCACCCTAACACTCACCCTAACCCTAACCCTCACGCACACACTAACCCTCACCCTCACCCGAACACTCACCCTCACCCTAACCCTCACCCTCACACTAAAAATCACCGTAACCCTAAACCTCACCCTCACCCTAACCCTAATCCTCACCCTAACCCTACCCCTCACCCTCACCCTAACCCTAATCAAAACCCTAACCCTAGACCTCACCCTACCCCTCACCCTAAACCTTAGCCTAAATATAACCCTCACCCTTACCCTAACCCTAAACATAACCCTAACCCTCACCCCAACACTCACTCTCACCCTAAACCAATCCATAACCCTCACCCTCATCCTAACCCTCACCCTTACCCTTAACCTCACGATAACCCTACCCCTAACCCTAACCCTAACCCTCACACTAACACTAAGGCTCACACTAACCCTAACCATACCCCTCACCCTAACCCTCAACCTAAAACTAACCCTAACCCTAACCCCCACCCTAACCCTTACCCTCACCCTAACCCTCACCCTCACCCTCACCCTAACTCTAAACCTACCCCTCACCCTAAGCCTCAACCTAAACCTAACCCTAAATCTAACCCTCACGCTAACCCTAACCCTCAGCCTCACCCTCAGCCTAACCCTAACCCAAACCCTAATCCTAACCCTAACCTCACCCTCACCCTAAACCTAACCCCAACCCTAACTCTCACCCTCACCCTCACCCTAAACCTAAACCTAACCCTAACCCTCACCTTAACCCTAACCCTCACCCTATCCCTAACCCTCACCCTAAACCTAACTGTAACCCTCACCCTAAGCCTAACCTTAACACTAACCCTAAACCTAATCCTCACCCTCACCCTAATCCTAACACTAACCCTCACCCTCACCCTAAACCTAACCATAACCCTCACCCTAACCAACACTCTAACCCTAATGCTAACCGTAAACCTCACCGTCATCCTAACCCTCACCCTAACCCTTACCTTCACCCTATCCCTAATCCTATCCCTAAAAATAACCCTCACACTAACCCTAACCCTCACCCTCACCCTAACCCTAACCCTCACGCTAACCTACAACCTATCCCTAAACCTAACCATAACCCTAACCCTTACCCTAACACTTACCTAAACAAAACCCTCAGCCTCAGCTTCACCCTACCCATAACCCTCACCCAAACCCTAACACTTACCCTCACCCTAACCCTCACCCAAACCCTAATCCTCACCCTAACCCTTACCCTCACCCTAACCCTAAAACTAACCTAACCCTTAACTTCACACTAAACTTAACCCTAAACATAACACTAACCTTAAACCTCACCCTACCCTCACCATAACCCTAACCCTAACACTCACTCACCCTAAACCCTAACCCTAACTCTCACCCTAACCCTCACACTCACCCTACCCCTAACCCTAACCCAAAACCTCAAACTTCCCCTTACCCTCAACCTAAGCCTAACCCTAACACTAACACTAATCCTAAACCTAACACTCACCCTCATCCTAACCCTAACCCTAACCCCCACCCTAACCATAATCCTAAACCTCACCCTCACCCTAACCCTCACCATCACCCTAACCCTCACCCTACCCTAGCCCTCACCGACAACCTAACCCTGACCCTAACCCTCACCCTCACCCTACCCTCAGCCTAACCCTAACCCTAACCATAACCCTCACCCAAACCCTAACACTTACCCTCACCCTAACCCTCACCCAAACCCTAATCCTCTCCCTAACCGTAAACCTAACCCTTATGTAACCGAAACCCTCAACCTCACCCTCACCCTAACCCTAACCTTAACCCTCAGCCTCACCCTCATCCTCACCCTAAAACTCACCCTAACCCTAACCCAACCCCTCATCCTAATCCTCACCCTATCCCTAACCCTAACTCTTAACCTCACCCTAACCCTAACCGTAATCCTGTCACCCTCACCCTACCCCTTACTGTCACCCTAACCTTCACTCTAACCCTAACCCTCACCCACACCCTAACCCTCAACCTCACCCTCACCCTCACCCTAAAACTCACCCTAACCCTAAACTTAGCCCTTACCTAACTGAAACCCTCACCCTCACCCTAAACCTAAACCTAACCCTAACCCTCACCCTAACCCTAACCCTAACCCTCACCCTAACCCTATCCCTAACACTCATGCTCACCTTAACCCTCTCCGTCACCCGAACCCTCACCCGAACCCTAACCCTAACCCTAACCCTCACCCACACCTTCACCCTCTCCCTCACCCTCACCCAAACCCTGACCCTTACTTTAAATATCACAATAAACCTAACCCTCCCCATTACCCAATCCTCACCCTAACCCTAACCCTCAGCCTCACCCTCAACATAAGCCTAAAACTAAACCCAAATCTAATCCTAAACCTAAACCTCACCCTCACTCTAAACCTAACCCTAACCTTAAACTTAAACCTCACCCTGACACTCAGCCTAACTCTAACCCTAACCCTAACCCTTTCCCTCACCCTAAACCTTACCCTCACCCAAACCCTAACCCTGACCCTCAGCCTCACCGTCTCCCTTAACCTAACCCTATCCTTACCCTCACCCTCACACTCAACCTCAACCTAAGCCTAACCGTAACCCTCTTACAAAACTTAACCCTAACCCTGACCCTAAACCTAAACCTAAACGCTAACCCTCATCCTAACCCTAACGCTAACCCTAACCCTAACCATAACCCTAACCCTAACTCTAAACCTAACCCTCATCCTCACCTTCATCTCCAGCCTAAAAGTAACTCCAAACCTAATCCTAATCCTAACCCTCACCCTCACCCTAACTCTAACCCTAACCCAACCCAACACTAACCCACACCCTCACCCTAACCCCAAACCTAATCCTAACCCTCACCCTAAACCTAACCCTCAACCTCACCCTTACCCTAACCCTCACCCTCACCCTAAACCTAACCCAAACCTATTCCTTACCCTAAACCTAACGCTCACCCTAAACCTAACCATCAACCTCACTTTCAGCCTCACCCTAAGCCTAACCACAACCGTAACACTAATCCTAAACCTAACCCTCACCCTCATCTTCACCCTAACCCAAACCCTAAACCTAACCCTCAGCCTCACCCTCAACCTCAGCCTAACCCTAACCCTAACCCTAATCCTAACACTAACCCTCACGCTCCCATTCACCCTAATCCTAACCCTAACCCTAAACCTCACCCTCACCCTAAGCCTAACCATAACCCTAACACTAATCCTAACCCCAAACCTCACCCTCACACTCACCCTAACCCTCACCCTCACCCTCACTATAACCCTCACCATCAGCCTAACCCTAACCCTAAACCTAACCCTCAACCTAACCGTCATCCTAACCCTAATGCTAACCCTAACCCTCAACCTAACCCTAACCCTCACCCTAACTCTTACTCTCACCCTAACTTAAACCCTAACCCTAACTCTTACACTAAACCTATCCCTCACCCTAAGCCTAACCATACCCCTCAGCCTAACCCTCACCCTAACCCTAACCCTAACGGTAATCTTCAACCTATCCCTAACCCTAAACCTCAACCTCAGCCTAGACCTCAACCTAATGCTAACCTTAACCTTCACCCTAACCCTAACCCTCACCCTAACCCTAACCTTCACTCTAACCCTCAGGTAACCCTAACCCTAACCCGAACCCTCACCCTATCCCGAACCCTCACTCCAAACCTCAACCCAATCCTCACCCTAACCCTAACCCTAACCCTAACCCTAACCTAACTCTAAACCTACCCCCACCCTCACCCTCACCCTCACCCTCACCCTAACTATACCCCTAACAGTAACCCTAACACTAACACTAACCCTAAACCTAACCCTCACTCTAACCCTAACTCTACCCCTAACCCTAACCCTAACCCTCAAACTAACCCTCACCCTAACCCTAACCCTACCCCTCAGCCTAACCCTCATCCTTACCCTAACCCTAACCCTCTCCCCAACCTAACCCTAAACCTCACCCTTAACCTCACCCTCAGACTAACCCTAACCCTAACCCTCATCCTAACCCTAACTCTCACCCTCACACTAACTCTAAACCTAACCCAATTCCTAACCCTCACCCATACCCTCTCCCTAACCCTAACCAATCCCTAAACCTCACCCTAACCCTAACCCTCATCCTAAACCTAAGTCACAGCCTCAACCTAACCCTAACACTAACGCTAACCCTAACTCTCACCCTAAACCTCACCCTAATGTTTACCCTCACCATAATCCTAACCCTAACCCTAATCCTAACACTAACCCTAACCCTAACCCTAACCGTAAACCTAACCCTCTCCCTAACACTCACCCTACACTTACCCTAACCCTAACCCTCACCCACACCCTAACCCTCACCCTCACCCGAACCCTCGCCCTCACCATAACACTCATTCTCACCCTAAACACCAACCTAACAATAACGCTCACCCTAACCTTAACACTATCCCTCACCCTAACCCTCACCCTAATCCTAACCCTAACCCTTAACCTGACCCTCACCCCAACCCTAAGCCTAACCCTAACCCTCACCCTAGCTTTAAGCCTCACCTAACCATAACCCTAAAACTAACGCTCACCCTAACACTATCCCTAACCCTAAACTTAACCCTCACCCTAACTCTAATCTTAACCCTCACCTTCACCCTAACCCTCACTGTCACCCTAACCCTCAACCTAACCCAAACCCTCACAAACACCCTAACGCTCACCCTCACCCGAACCCTCACTCTAACCCTAAACCTCACCCTTACCCTAAACATACCCTAAACCTAACCCTCACTCTAACCCTAACCCTAACCTAAACCCTAACCCTAACCCTCACCTAAACCTAACCCTAACCCTCACCCTCACACTAACCCTAAACCTAACCCTGATCCTAACCCTCACCCTCACCCTTACCCTAACAATAACCCTCACACTTACCCTAACCCTCACTTTCAGCCTAACCCTCACCCTAATCCTAATCCTCACCCTAACCCTCACACTAAGCCTAACCCTAAAAATAACACTAATCCTAAACCTACCCTTCACCCTCACAGTCACCCTAACCCTAACCCTAACCCTCACCCTAACACTAACCCTAACGCTATCCCTCATCCTAACCCTAACGCTAACCCTAAGCCTAACCCTCAACCTCACATTCACCCTCACCCTAAGCCTAACCAGAACCCTAACACTAATCCTAAACCTAACCCTCACCCTCATCCTCACCCTAACTCTAAACCTAAACCTAACTCTCACCCTCAACCTCAAACTCACCCAAAGCCTAACCCTAACCCTAACCCTAATCCTAACCCTAACCCTCACCCTCATGCTCACCCTAAACCTAACCCTTAAATTAACCCTCACTCTCACCCCCAGCCTAACCCTAACCCTTACCCTATCCCTAACCCTAAACCTAACCCTAACCATCACCCTAAGACTCATCCTATTCCTCACCCTCACCCTCACCCTCATCCTAACCCTAACCCCAACACTTATCCTCAACTTAACCATAACCCTCACCCTAACCTTAATCCTAACCCTCACCCTCACCCTAACCCTAACCCTAACCCTCATCCTAACCATCATCCTAAACTGAATGCTAATCCTAAACTTCACAGTAATCCTAAACCTAACCCTAACCCTAACCATAACCCTAATCCTAACCCTAACCCTCACCCTCACCCTCACTCTAACACTTACCCTCACCCTAACCCTAACCCTAACCCTAAACCTAACCATTAGCCTCACACTAACCCTCATCCTAATCCGAATGCTATGCCTAAACTTCACCGTAACCCTAACCCTAACCCTAACACTTACCCTCACCCTAATATTAAACCTAACCCTAACCCTCACACTAAACCTATCCTACAGCCTATCCCTAAAACTACCCATCAGCCTAACCCTCACCCTAAACCTAAAACTAACCCTAATCCTCACCCTATCCCTAACCCTAACCCTAACCCTCACCCTCACACTAACTCTCACCCTAAACCTAAACTTAACCCTCACCCTCACACTAACCCTAACCCTCACCCTAAACATAAACCTAACCCTCAACCTAAACCTCACCCTAACCATAACCCTAACCCTCAACCTAACTCACATCCTAACCCTAAACCAAACCCTAATACTCACCCTAACCCTAACCCGAACCTTAACCCTAACCCTCACCCTCACAATAAACCTTCCCCAACCCCAACCCTCACCCTCACCGTAACCCTATCCCTAACACTCGCCCTACCCCTAACCCTAAACCTAATTCTCACCCTCGTCCTAACCCTCACTCTAACCCTAAACCTAACCCTCACCCTAACCCTATTCCTAACCCTAACACTCACCATAACCCTATCGCTAACACTAACCCTAACCCCCATCCTCACCCTCACCCCCAGCCTAAACCCTAGCACTAATACTAAGCCTAACCTTCACCCTCACCCTAACTCTAACCCTAACCCAACCCTAATCCTCACCCATACCCACACCCTAACCCTAACTCTCACCCTAACCCTCACCCTAACCCTAACCCTCACCCTCAACCTAATCCTAACCCTAACCCTAATATTAACCCTAATCCTCACCCTAACCCTAACCCTAACCCTCACCCTTAGCCTAAACCTCAACCTCACACTCTCACTGACCATAAGCCTAACCCTAAACCTAAAACTAATCCTAAATCTAAGCCTCACCCTCACCCCCACCCTAATCCTAACCCTAACCCTAACCCTCACCCACACCCTAACCCTAAGCCTAACCCTAACCCTCACCCTCACCCTAACCCTCACCCTCACCCTAACCCTCAGCATAAAGATTAACCTCACCCTCACCCAAACGCTAACCCTAACCCTCACTCTAAACCTAACCCTAACCCTAACCCACATGCTCACCCTAACCTTTACCCTAACCCTAATTCTAACACTCATCCTAACCCTCACCCTAAACCTAACGCTAACCCTAAACCTAACCCTCACCCTCACCCTCACCCTAACCCTTACCCTCAACCTAACCCTAACCCTATCCCTAACCTTAAACTCTCACACTAACCATAACCCTCACCCTAACCCTAACCCATCCCCTCACCCTAACCCTAACTCTAACACACACCTACACTTTAACCCTCACCCTCACCCGAACACTCACCCTAATCCTCACCCTAACCCTAACACTAAACCTTCCCTAACTGAAACACTCACCCTCACCCTCACCCTAACCCTAAACTTAACCCTCAGCCTAATCCTAACCCTAACCCTAACCCTCACCATTCCCCTCACTCTAACCCTAACCCTAACCCTCAACCTCACCCTAACCCTAATCATAACACTCACCCTAACCCTCACAATAACCCTAACGCTAAACCTAACCCTCACCCTCACCCTAAACCTCAACCTCACCCTCACATTTATCCTAACCCTAACGCTAAACCTAAACCTCACAATAACCCTAACCTTAACCCTAAAACTAACCCTAAACCTAACCCTCACCCTAAAACTAACCCTAACCCAAAACCTCACCGTAACCTTACCCTCACCCTAACCCTCACCCTCACCCTAACCCTCACGGTCACCCTAAACCTCACCCTAAACCTAACCCTCACCCACTCCCTAAACCTCACCCTCACCTGAGCCCTCACCATCACCCTAAACCTAACCCTCATGTTAACCCTAACCATAAACCTCACCCTAACGCTAAACCACACACTCATCCTCACTCTCAACCCAAGCCTAACCTTAACCCTAACACTAATCCTAAACCACCCTTACCCTCACACTAACCCTAACCCTACCACTAACCCTAACCCTCACCCTCACCCTAACCCTAACCCTAACCTTAACCTTCACCCTAACCCTATCCCTAACACTCACGCTCAACTTAACACTCAACGTCACCCTAACCCTCACCCGAACCCGAACCCTAACCTTCACCCACACCTTCACCCTCTCCCTCACCCTGACCCTAACCATCAACCTCACTCTATCCCTAGCCCTAAACCTAAACCTCACCAAAACCCTAACCCTAACCCTCACCTTCACCCTCACCATAAGCCTAAAACTAACCATAAAACTAATCCTAAACCTAAACCTCACCCTCACTCTAAACCTTACCCTAACCCTAAACTTAAACCTCACCCTCACCCTCAGCCTAACCCTAACCCTAACCATAACCCTATCCCTCACCCGAAACCTAACCCACACCCAAACCATAACACTAACCCTCAGCCTAACCATCTCTCTTAACCTAACCCTATCCTTAACCCTCACCCTCACCCTCAACCTCAACCTAAGCCTAACCATAACCCTCTTCCTAACATTAACCCTAACCCTCAGCCTCACCTTATACCTGACCCTAACCCTAACCCTCACTCTAACCCTCATCCTAAACTGAATGCTAACCCTAAACTTCACCCTAACCCTAACACTCACCCTAACCCTAACCCTCACCCTAACATTAACCCTAACACTAACAATGACACTAAACCTATCCCTCACCCTAACCCTAAACCTACCCGTCAGCCTAACCCTCACCTCTAAACCTAAACCTACCCCTAATCCTCAAAATATCCCTAACCCTCACCCTCACCATAAACCTCAGCATCAGCGTTACCCTCACCCTCAGCCTAAACCTAATCCTAACCCTCACCCTCACCCTAACCCTTACCCTAACCCTAACCCTCACTCTCACCCTTAACCTTAACCCTACCCTACCCCTCAGCCTAATCCTAACCCTAACCCTAACCCGCACCCTAACGCTCACCCTAACCCTAAGCCTAACCCAGGCCCTCACCCTCACCCTAACCCTCAGCCTAAACCTAAACCTAACCCTCACCCTAACCCTAAACCTCACCCTAACCCTTACACTCACCATAACCCTAACCTTAACCCTAAACCTAACCCTCAAAGGAACCCTAACCCTCACCCTAACCCTAAATCTAACCCTCAACCTAACCCTCATCCTAACCCTAACCATAACCCTAACACTCACCCTCACCCTCACCCTCACCCTCACCCTAAACCTAAGCCTAACCCTCACCCTAACCCTAACCCTCACCCTAAACCTAACCCTAACCCTAACCCTAACGCTAACCCTAACCCTCAACCTCACCCTAAACCTCACCCTCAACCTTACCTTTATCCTAACCCTAACGCTAAACCTAAACCTCACACTAACCCTAAACTTAACCCTAAAACTAACAATAAACCTAACCCTCACCCTAACCCTAACCCTCACCCTAACCCTAAACCCCACCCTAACGCTAACCCTAACCATCAACCTCACCCTAACCCTAATCCTAACCCTCACCCTAAACCTCACCCTAACCCTAACCCTAACCCTAACCCTCACCCTAAACCTCACCCTCACCCACACCTTTATCCTAACCATAAACCTAAACCTAAACCTCACACTAACCCTACCCTTAACCCCAAACCTAACTCTAAACCTAACCCTCACCCTAACCCTCATCCTACACCTAACCCTAACACTAAACCTCACCCTAACACTTACCTTAACCCTATCCCTCAACCTCACCGTCACCCTAATGCTCACCCTAAACCTAACCCTCACCCACACCCTAAATCTCACCCTCACCTGAGCCCTCACCATCACCCGAAACCTAACCCTCATCCTAACCCTAGCCATAACCCTCACCCTAACCCTAAACCTCACACTCACCTTCACTCTCAACCTAAGCCTAACCCTAAACCTAACACTAATCCTAAACCTAACCCTAACCCTCACACTAACACTAACCCTAACACTAACCCTCACCCTCACCCTAAACCTAACCCTAAAGCTAACCCTCACCCTCACCCAAACCCTAACCCTAAACCTAAACCTCACCCTAACCCTATCCCTAACACTCACGCTCAACTTAACCCTCAACGTCACCCTAACCCTCACCCGAACCCTAACCCTAACCCTCACCCACAGCTTCACCCTCTCCCTCACCCTCACCCTAACCCTCACCCTCACTCTAAACATCACCCTAAAACTGACCCTCATCAAAAACCTAACCCTCACCCTCACCATCACCCTCACCGTAAAACTCACCCTAAGCGTAACCCTAACGCTTATCTAACTGAAACCCTCACCCTCACCCTAACCCTAACCCTACCCCGCAGCCTAACCCTAACTCTAACCATCACCCTTCGCCTCACCCTAAAACTAACCCTCACCCTCACCCTAACCCTCAACCTGACCCTCACTTTAACCCTAATCCTAACCCTCACACTCACCCTAACCCTCAACCTGACCCTCACTTTAACCCTAACCCTAATCCTCACCCTCACCCTAACCCTCAACCTAACCTTAAACCTAACTCAAACTCTCACCCTAACCCTCACCCTAAACCTAAACCTAACCCTAAACCTCACGCTCAACCTAACCCTCAGCATAACGATTACCCTCACCCTCACCCAAACCGTAACCCAAACCCTCACCCTAAACCTAACCCTAACCCTCACCCTCACCCTAACCCTTACTCTAACCCTTATCCTAACCCTCATCCTAACCCTCATCCTAAACCTCACGCTAACCCTAACCCTAACCCTCACCCTAAACCTAACCCTAACCCTCACCCTCACCCTAACCCTTACTCTAACCCTTATCCTAACCCTCATCCTAACCCTCATCCTAAACCTCACGCTAACCCTAACCCTAACCCTCACCCTCACCCTCATGCTTACCTTCACCCTCAACCAAACCCTACCCTATCCCTAAACTTAACTGTCACACTAACCCTAACCTTCACCCTAACCCTAACCCAACCCCTCACCCTAAACTTCACCCTATCCCTAACCCTAACCCTAACCTTCACCCTAACCCGAACCATAACCCTAACCGTCACCCTCACCCTAACCCTTACCGTCACCCTAACCTTCAGCCTAACCGTAACCCTCACCCACATCCACACCCTAATCCTCACCCTCACCCTAATCCTCAACCTAACCCTAACTCTAAACCTTCCCTAACTGAATCACTCACTCTCACCCCCACCCTAACCTAACCCTACCCCTCATCCTAATCCTAAACCTAACCCTAATCCTAACCCTCACCCTTCCCGTCATCCTAAATCTCACCCTAACCCTCACTCTAACCCTGACTCTAAACCTTACCCTCACCCTAACCCTCAACCTAACCCTAACCCTAAACCTCACCCTAACGCTCACCCTAACCCTAACCCTAACCCAGGCCCTCACCCTCACACTAACCCTCATCCTAACCCTAACCCTAACCCTCACCCTAACCCTAAACCTCACCCTAACCCTAAACCTCACCCTAACCCTTACCCTCACAATAACCCTAACCCTAAACCTAACCCTAACACGAACACTACTAACCCTCACCCTAACCCTAAATCTACCCCTCACCCTAACCCTCATCCTAACCCTAACCCTAACCCTAACACTCACCCTATTCCTAACCCTAACCCTATCCCTAACCCTAACCCTCACCCTAAACCTAACCCTCATCCTCACCCTCACCCCCAGCCTAAACGTAACCCCAACCCTAATCCTAACCCTAACACTCACCCTCACCCTCACCCTAACCCTAACCTTAACAATAAGCCTAACACTAACCCTAAACCTAACCCTAACTCTAACCCTCAGCCTAACCCTAACCCTAACCCTCACCCTTACCCTTATCTTCACTGTCACCCTAACCCTCACACTAACCCTAACCCTCACCCACACCCTAACTCTCACCCGAACCCGAACCCTCACCCTAAACCTCACTCTCACCCTAAACATCACCCTATATTTAACCCTCACCCTAAACCTAACCCTAACCCTCACCCAAACACTAACCCTCACTTAACCCTAACCCTAACCCCAACCCTCACCCTCACACTAACTCTAACCCTAACCCTGACCCTAACCCTCACCCTCACCCTAAACCTAACCCTAACACTCAGACTTATGCTAAACCTCATTGTCACCCTAACCCTAATCCTCACCCTCACCCTCACCCTAAGTGTAACCCTAACCCTATCACTAATCCTAAACCTAACACTAACCCTCATCCTAACCGTAACCGTAACCCTAACCCTCACCGTAACCCTAACCCTAACGCTATCCCTCACCTTAACCCTGACCCTCACCCTAAACCTAACCCTCAACCTCACCCTCATTTTACCATAAGCCTAACCCGAACCCTAACACTAATCCTAAAGCTAACCCTCACCCTCACCCTCACCCTAATCCTAACCCTAACCCTCACCCACACCCTCACCCTCACCCCCAGCCTAACCCTAACCTTAACCCTAATCCTAACCCTAAACCTCACCCTCAGCTCACCCTAAACCTAACCCTATCCTAAACCTCACCGTCACCCTCAGCCTAACCTAACCCTCACACTAACCCTAACCCTAACCCTCACCCTCACCCTCAGACTTAACCTCACCCTGAACCTCACCCTCACCCTAAACCTAACACTAACCCTTAGACTCACCCTAGCCCTAACCCTCACCCTAAACTTCACCCTAACCCTCAACCTCACCCTCACCCTAACACTAACCCTCACCCTAACATTCATCCAAACACTAATGCTATCCCTAATCTTCACCCTAACCCTAAACCTCACCCTAACTCTTACCCTCACCCTAACATTAACCCTAAACCTAACCTTAACCCTCAAACTAAATCTATCCTTCATCCTAACCCTAACCCTACCCCTCAGACTAACCCTCACCCTAACCCTAACCCTCACCCTCAACCTAATCCTCACCCTATCCCTAACCCTAAACCTAACCCTCACCCTCACCCTAGACCTCACCCTAACCCTAACCCTAACCCTAACCCTCACCCTAACCTTAACCATCACCCTAACCCTAACCCTCACCCTAACCCTAAATCTCACCCTAAGCCGCACCGTAACCCTAACCCTAACCCTAACCCTCACCCTAATCCTCAATCTAACCTTAAACCTAACTAACTCTCACCCTAACCCTGACCCTAACCCTAAACCTAACCCTAACCCTCACCCTCACCCTAACCCTCAGCATAAAGAATACACTCACCCTCGCCCAAAACCTTACCCTAACCCTCACTCTAAATCTAACCCTAACCCCCACCCTCACCCTAAACCTTACCCTAACCCTAATCCTAACGCTCATCCTAATCCTCATCCTAAACCTAAAGCTAACCTAACCCTAAACCTCACCCTCACCCTAACCCTAACCCTTACCCTCAACCTAACCCTAACCCTATCCCTAACCTTAACTCTCACACTAACCATAACCCTCAACTTAACCCTAACCCATCCCCTCACCCTAACCCTAACTTTAACCCACACCTACACCTTAACCCTCACCCTCACCCGAACCCTCACCCTAAACCTCACCCTAACCCTAACACTAAACTTTCCCTAACTGAAACACTCACCCTCACCCTAACCCTAAACTTATCCCTCAGCCTAATCCTATCCCTAATCCTAACCGTCACCCTACCCCTCATTCTAACCCTAACCCTAACCCTCACACTAACTCTCACCCTAAACCTTACCCTCACACTAACCCTCATCTTAACCCTAACCCTAACCCTCACCCTAACGCTCACCCTAACCCTAACCCTAACCCAGTCCCTCACCCTCCCCCTAACCCTCATCCTAACCCTCACCCTAAACCTCACCTTAACCCTTACCCTCACCATAACCCTAACCCTTAACCTAAACCTAACCCTCACACTAACCCTAAGCCTCACCCTAACCCTAACTCTACCCCTCACCCTAAGCCTCATCTTAAAACTAACTTTAACCCTAACACTCACCCTAATCCTAATCCTAACCATAACCATAACCCTAACACTCACCGTAAACCTAACCATCATCCTCACCCTCACCCTCAGCCTAAACATAAACCCAAACCTAATCCTAACCCTAACGCTCACCCTCACATTAACTCTAACTCTAACCCAACCCTAACACTCCCCCTCACCATCACCCTAACCCTAAAATTAACACTAACCCTCACTCTAACCCTAACCCTCAACCTCACCCTAACCCTAATCATTACCCTCACTCTAACCCTCACAATAACCCTAACGCTAACCCTAAACCTCACCCTCACCCTAAACCTCACCCTCACCCTCACATTTATCCTAACCCTAACGCTAAACCTAAACCTCACAATTACCCTAACCTTAACCCTAAAACTAACCCCAAACCTATCCCTCACCCTAAACCTAACCCTAACCCAAAACCTCACCGGAACCCTTACCCTAACCCAAAACCTCAACCTCACCCTAACCCTCACCGTCACCCTAACCCTCACCCTAAACCTAACCCTCACCCTAAACCTAACCCTCACCCACACCCTAAACCTCACCCTCACCTGAGCCCTCACCATCACCCTAAACCTAACTCTCATGCTAACCCTAACCGTAAACCTCACCCTAACCCTAAACCTCACACTCACCCTCACTCTCAACCCAAGCCTAACCCTAACCCTAACACTAATCCTAAACCACCCTCACCCTCACACTAACCCTAACCCTACCACTAACCCTCACCCTCACCCTCACCCTAAACCTACCCTTAACCCTAACCCTCACCCTCACCCTAACCCTAACCCTAACCTTAACCCTCACCCTAACCCTATCACTAACACTCACGCTCACCTTAACCCTCACCGTCACCCTAACCCTCATCCGAACTCTAATTCTAACCTTCACCCACACGTTCACCCTCTCCCTCACCCTCACCCTAACCCTCACCCTCACTCTAAACATCACCCTAAACCTAACCCTCACTAAATCCCTAACCCTCACCCTAACACTAACCCTCACCTTCACCCTCACCATAAGCCTAAAACTAACCCTAAAACTAATCCTAAACCTCACCCTCACCCTCACTCTAAACCTAATCCTAACCCTAAACTTAAACCTCACCCTCACCCTCAGCCTAACCCTAACCCTAACCCTAACCCTATCCCTCACCCTAAACCTAACCCTCACCCAAACCATAACATTAACCCTCAGCCTAACCGTCTCTCTTAACTTAACCCTATCCTTAAACCTCACCCTCACCCTCCACCTCAACCTAAGCCTAACCCTAACCCTCTTCCTAACATTAACCCTAACCGTCAGCCTCACCATAACCTTGACCCTAACCCTAACTCTCACCCTAACCCTCATCCTAAACCGAATGCTAACCCTAAACTTCACCCTAAACCTAACCCTCACCCTAACCCTAACCCTCACCCTAACATTAACCCTAACCCTAACAATCACACTAAACCTATCCCTCACCCTAACCCTAAACCTACCCATCAGCCTAACCCTCACGTCTAACCCTAAACCTATCCCTAATCCTCAAACTATCCCTAACCCTAACCCTCACCCTCACCATAAACCTCAGCATCAGCGTTACCCTCACCCTCACCCAAAACCTAACCCTAACCCTAAACCTAACCCTAACCCTCACCCTCACCCTAACCCTTACCCTAACCCTAAACCAAACCCTCATCCTAACACTCACCCTAATCCTAACGCTGACCCTAACCCTAAAACTCACACTCACCCTCACCTTAACCCTAAACCTCACCCTAAACCTAACAGTATACCTAACCTTAACTCTCACACTAACCCTAACCCTCACCCTAACCCTAACCCAACCCCTCACCCTAAACCTCACCCTATCCCTAACACTAACCATAACCGTAACTGTCACCCTCACCCTAACCCTTACCATCACCCTAACCTTCACACAAACCCTAACCCACACCCACACCCTAACCATCACCCTCAATCGAACCCTCACCATAAAACTCACCATAAGCCTAACCCTAACCCTTACCTAACTGAAAGCTCACCCTCACCCTCACCCTCACCCTAACTCTAACCCTACCCCTAAGCCTAACACTAACCCTAACCCTCACCCTTCCCCTCACCCTAACCCAAACCCTCACCCTCACCCTAACCCTCATCCTAACCCTCACTGTAACCCTAACCCTAACCCCGGCCCTCACCCTCACCCTAACCCTCATCCTAACCCTCACCCTAAACCAAACGCTAACCCTAACCCTAACCCTCACCCTCACCCTAACCCTAACCCTTACTCTCAACCTAACCCTAACCCTATCCCTAACCTTAACTCTCACACTAACCATATCCCTCACCATAACCGTAACCCATCCCCTCACCCTAACCCTAACTCTAACCAACACTTACACCTTAACCCTCACCCTCACCCAAACCCTCACCCTAATCCTCACCCTAACCCTAACACTAAACCTTCCCTAACTGAAACACTCACCCTCACCCTCACCCTAACCCTAACCTTACCCCTCAGCCTAATCCTAACCCTAACCCTAACCTTCACCCTTTCCCTCATTCTAACCCTAACCCTAACCCTCACCCTAACTCTCACCCTAAACCTTACCCTAACCCTAACCCTCAACTTAACCCTAACCCTAACCCTAACCCAGGCCCTCACCCTCACCCTAACCCTCATCCTAACCCTCACCCTAAACCTCACCCTCACCCTTACCCTCACGATAACCCTAACCCTTACCCTAAACCTAACCCTCACACTAACCCTAAGCCTCACCCTAACCCGAAATCTACCCCTCACCCTAAGCCTCATCTTAACACTAAATCTAGCCCTAACACTCACCCTAATCCTAATCCTAACCGTAACCATAACCCTAACACTCACCCTAAACCTAACCCTCATCCTCACCCTCACCCTCAGCCTAAACATAAACCCAAACCTAATCCTAACCCTAATGCTTACCCTCACACTAACTCTAACCCTAACCCAACCCTAACACTCCCCCTCCCCCTCACCCTAACCCTAAACCTAAACCTAACCCTCACTCTAACCCTAACCCTAACCCTCAACCTCAAGCTAACCCTAATCATAACCCTCACCCTAACCCTCACAATAACCCTAACCCTCACCCTAACCCTAAACCTCACCCTCACCCTCACATTTATCCTAACCCTAACGCTAAACCTAAACCTCACAATAACCCTAACCTTAACCCTAAAACTAACCCTAAACCTAACCCTCACCCTAAACCTAACCTTAACCCAAAACCTCACCGTAATCCTTACCCTAACCCAAACCCTCACCCTAACATTAACCCTAACCCTAACAATCACACTAAACCTAACCCTCACCCTAAACCTAACCCTAACCCAAAACCTCACCGTAATCCTTACCCTAACCCTAACCCTCACCCTAACCCTAAACCTCACCCTAACATTAACCCTAACCCTAACAATCACACTAAACCTATCACTCACCCTAACCCTAAACCTACCCGTCAGCCTAACCCTCACCTCTAACCCTAAACCTACCCTTAATCCTCAAACTATCCCTAACACTAACTCTCAGCCTCACCATAACCCTGAGGATCAGCAATACCCTCACACTCACCCAAACCCTAACCCTAACCCCAAACCTCACCCTAAACCTAACCCTAACCCTCACACTCACCCTAACCCTTACCCTATCCCCAAACCAAACCCTCATCCTAACACTCACCCTAATCCTAACGCTTACCCTAACCCTAACCCTCACCCTCACCCTCACTTTTACCCTCACTCTAAACCTAACAGTATACCTAACCTTAACTCTCACACTAACCCTAACCCTCACCCTAACCCTAACCCAACCCCTCACCCTAAATCTCACCCTATCCCTAACCCTAACCATAACCCTAACTGTCACCCTCACCCTAACCCTTACCATCACCCTAACCTTCACACAAACCCTAATCCTCACCCACACCCTAACCCTCACCCTCAACCGAACCCTCACCCTAAAACTCACCCTAAGCCTAACCCTAACCCTTACCTAACTGAAACGCTCACCCTCACCCTCACCCTAACTCTAACCCTACCCCTAAGCCTAACCCTAACCCTAAGTCTCACCCTCACCCTAACCCTCACCCTAACCTTAAACCTAACTCTAACCCTCACCCTAACCCTCACCCTAACCCTAAACCTTACCCTAAACCTTACCCTCACCCTAACCCTCAGCATAACGATTACCCTCAAACTCATCCAAACCCTAACCCTCACCCTAAACCTAACTCTAACCCTCACCCTCACCCTAACCCTTACTCTAACCCTAATCCTAACCCTCACCCTAACCCTAACCGTAACCCTAAACGTCACATTCACACTAACCCTTACCATCACCCTAACCTTCACCCTAACCCTAACCCTCACCCACACCAACACCCTAACCCTCATCCTCACCCTCATCCTCACCCTCATCCTCAACTAACCCTAACACTAAACCTTCCCTAACTGAAACACTCAACCTCACCCTCACCCTAACCCTAACCCTACCCCTCAGCCTAATCCTACCCCGAACCCTAACCCTCACCCTAACGCTCAACCTAACCCTAAGCCTAACCCAGGCCCTCACCCTCACCCTAAACCTCAGCCTAACCCCAAATCTAACCCTCATCCTAACCCTAAACCTCACCCTAACCCTTACACTCACCATAACCCTAACCCTAACCCTAAAACTAACCCTCACACGAACTCAAAGCCTCACCCTAACCCTAAATCTAACCCTCACCCTAACCCTAACACTAACCCTAACACTCACCCTAATCCTAACCCTAACCCTAACCCTCACCCTAAACCTAACCCTCATCCTCACCCTCACCCAAAGCCTAAACGTATCCCCAACACTAATCCTATACCTAACCCTCACCCTCACCCTAACTCTAACCCTAACCCAACCCTAACACTCACCCTCACCCTCACCCTCACCCTAACCCTAACCCTAACCCTCACCCTAACCCTAACCCTCACCCTAACCTAACCCTAACCCTAACGCTAACCCTAACCCTCAACCTCACCCTAAACCTCACCCTCAACCTTACATTTATCCTAACCCTAACGCTAAACTTAAACCTCACACTAACCCTAACCTTAACCCTAAAACTAACCCTAAACCTAACCCTCACCCTAACCCTCAACCTAAACCTAACCCTAACCTTCACCCTAACCCTAACCCTAACCATCAACCTCAACCTAACCCTAATCCTAACCCTCACCCTAAACCTCACCCTAACCCTAACCCTCACCCTCACCCTAAACCTCACCCTCACCCGTACCTTTATCCTAACCATAACCCTAACCCTAAACCTCACACTAACCCTACCATTAACCCCAAAACTTACTCTAAACCTAACCCTCACCCTACACCTAACACTAACCCTAAATCTCACCATAACCCTTACCGTAACCCTATCCCTCACCCTCACCGTCACCCTAACGCTCACCCTAAACCTAACCCTCACTCACACCCTAAACCTCACCCTCACCTGAGCCCTCACCATCACCCTAAACCTAACCCTCATCTTAACCCTAACCGTAACCCACACCCTAACCCTCAACCTCACACTCACCCTCACTCTCAAACTAAGCCTAAACCTAACCATAACACTAATCTTAAACCTAACCCTCACCCTCACCCTCACCCTAAACCTAACCCTAACCCTAACCCTCACCCTAACCCTAAACCTAAACCTCACCCTAACCCTATCCCTAACCCTCACCCACAGCTTCACCCTCTCCCTCACCCTCACCCTAACCCTCACCCTCACTCTAAACATCACCCTAAACCTAACCCTCACCAAAAACCTAACCCTCACCCTAACCCTCACCCTCACCCTCAACATAAGCCTAAAACTAACCCTAAAACTAATCCTAAACCTAAACCTCACCCTCACTCTAAACCTAACCCTAAACTTAAACCTCACACTCACCCTCAGCCTAACCCTAACCCTAACCCTAACCCTCACCCTAAAACTAACCCTCACCCAAACCATAACCCTAACCCTCAGCATCACCGTCTCCCTTAACCTAACCCTATCCTTACCCTCACCCTCACCCTCAACCTCAACTTAAGCCTAACTCTAACGCTCTTCCTAACCTTAACCCTAACCCTCACCCTCACCCTAACCCTAACCCTAACACTCACCCTAACCCTCATCGTAAAACGATTGCTAAACCTAAACTTCACCCTAACTCTAACCCTCACTCCAACCCTTACCCTCACCCTAACATTAACCCTAACCCAAACCCTAACAATCACACTAAACCTATCCCTCACCCTAACCCTACCTCTACCAGTCAGCCTAAGCCTCACCCTAACCCTAAACCTACCCCTAATCCTCACACTATCACTAACCCTAACCCTCACCCTCACTCTAACCTTCAGCATAATCATTACACTCACCCTCACTCAAACCCTAACCCTAACGCTAACCCTCAACCTAACCCTCACCCTCACCCTAACCCTTACCATAACCCTAAACCAAACCCTCATCCTAATACTCATCTTAATCAGCATAATCATTACACTCACCCTCACCCAAACCCTAACCCTAACGCTAATCCTAACCCTAAACCTAACCCTCACCCTCACGCTAACACTTACCCTCAACATAAACCTAACATTATACCTAACCATAACCCTCACCCTAACCCTAACCCAACCCCTCACACTAATCCTCACCCTATCCCTAACCCTAAACCTTACCCTCACCCTAACCCTAACCGTAACCCTAACTGTCACCCTCACCCTAGCCCTTACCGTCACCTGAACCTTCAGCCTATATCTAACCCTCACCCACACCCTAACCCTAACCCTCACCCTCAACATAAGCCTAAAACTAACCCTAAAACTGATCCTAAACCTAAACCTCACCCTCACTCTAAACCTAAACCTAACCCTAAACCTGAACCTCACCCTCACCCTCAGCCTAACCTTAAATCTAACCCTAACCCTATCCCTCACCCTAAACCTAACCCTCACCCAAACCATAACCCTAACCCTCAGCCTCACCGTCTCCCTTAACATAACCCTGTCCTTAACCCTCACCCTCACCCTCAACTTCAACCTAAGCCTAACCATAACCCTAACCCTCGCCCTCACCCTAAACCTAACCCTAACCCTCACCAAACACAAACCCTCACCCTCAACTGAGCCCTCACCATCACCCTAAACCTAATCCTAACCCTAACCGTAACCCTCAACCTAACCCTAAACCTCACCCTCACCCTCATTCTCAACCTAATCCTAACACTAACCCTAACCCTAACACTAACCCTCACCCTCACACTAACCCTAACCCTAACACTAACCCTCACCCTCACCCTCACCCTAAACCTAAGCCTAAAACTAACCCTCACCCTAACCCTCACCCTAACCCTAACCCTAAATCTCACCCTACCCCTATCCCTAACACTCTCGCTCAAATTAACCCTTACCGTTACCCTAACCCTCACACGAACCCTAACCTTAACCCTCACCCACACACTCTCCCTCTCCCTCCCCCTCCCCCTATCCCTCACACTCACTCTAAACATCACCCTAAAACTAACACTCAAGAAAACCCTAACCCTCACCCTAACCCTAACCCTCACCCTCACCATAAGCCTAAAACTAACCCTAAAATGAATCCTAAACCTAAACCTCAACCTCTTTCTAAACCTAACCCTAACCCTAACCCTAAACCTCTCCATCACCCTCAGCCTAACCCTAACCCTAATCCTAACCCTATCCCTCACCCTAAACCTAAGCCTCACCCAAACCATAACCCTAAAACTCAGCCTCACAGTCTCCCTTACCCTTACCCTATCCTTAGCCATCACCCTCACCCTCACCCTCAACCTCAACCTAAGCCTAACCCTAACCCTAACACTAACACTAATCACAAACCTAACCGTCACCATCACCCTAACCCTAACCCTAAAACTAACCCCAATCTAACCTTAACCCTAACCCTCACCCTAACCCTAATCCAAACCCTCACCCTAACCCTCACGCTATACCTAACCCTAACGCTAACCCTAACCCTCACCCTAATCCTAAAAGCAACCCTAACCCTAACCCTAACCTTCAACCTAATCCTAACCCTCACTCACACCCTAAACTGAACCCTCACCCGAAACCTCACCCTAATCCTCACCCTAACCCTAACCTTAACCCTTACCTAAATGAAACCCTCACCCTCACCCTCACCCTAACCCTAACCCTACCCCTCAGCCTAACCCTAACCCTAACAATAAATCTCATCCTTCCCCTCACCCTAACCCTAAACCTCACCCTCAACCTAACCCTCAGCCTAAACCTTACCCTCACCCTAACAATCACCCTAAACCTAACCATCATCCTCACCCTCACCCCCAACCTAAACATAACCCTAACCCTAATCCTAACCCTAACCCTCACCCTCCCTAACTCTAATCCTAACCCAAACCTGACCCTCACTCTCACCTTCACCCTAACCCTAACCCTAACCATGACCCTCACACTTAAGCTAAACCTCACTGTCAACCTAAACCTCACCCTAAACCTAACCCTCACACTAACACTAAGCCTAACTCTAAAAATAACTCTAATTCTAAACCTAACCCTCACCCTCACCCTCACCCTAATCCACACCCTCACCCTAACCCTAACCCAAACCTATCCCTCACCCTAAACCTAATGCTCACCATAACCCTAACCGTCAACCTCACCTTCAGCCTCACCCTAAGCCTAATCAGAACACTAACACTAATCCTGAACATAACCCTCACCCTCATCTTCACCCTCACCCTAACCCTCAACCTAACCCTCACCCTCAGCCTCACCCTCACCCTCACCCTAACCCTAAACCTAACCCTAATCCTAACACTAACCCTCACCCTCCCGTTCACACTAAACCTAACCCTAACCCTAAACCTCACCCTCACCCTAAGCCTAACTATAACCCTAACACTAATCCTAACCCCAAACCTCACCCTCACACTCACCCTAACCCTCACCCTCACCCTAACCCTCACCCTGAACCTAACCCTAACGTCACCCTAACACTAACCCTCACCCTAACTCTTACCCTCAACCTAACATAAACCAAACCCTAACTCTCACACTAAACCTATCACTGACCCTAACCCTAACCATATCCCTCAGCCTATCCCTCACCCTCACCCTAACCCTAACCCTAATCTTCACCCTATCCCTAACCCTAACCACACCCTCAGCCTAGACCTCACCCTAACCCTAACCTTAAACTTCACCTTAACTCTAACCCACACCCTCAACATAAACCTCACCCTAACCCTCACCCTAACCCTAACACTAACAATAACACTCACTCTCACCCTAACCCTCACCCTAAGCCTAAATCTAACCCTAACCTTCACGCTAACCCTCACCCTTACCCTAACCCTAACACTCACACTAACCCTCACCCTCACCCGAACCCTCAACCTAATCCTCACCGAAACCCTAAACCTAACCCTTAACTAACCGAAACCCTCACCCTCAACCTCACCCTAACCCTAACCCTACCCCTCAGCCTAACCCTAACCCTAACACTAACTCTCACCCTGCACCTCACCCTAAACCTAACCCTCACCCTCACCCTAACCCTAAAGCTATGTCCAACTCTCACCCTAACCCTCACCTAACACTAATCCTAAATCTAACCCTCTCCCTCACCCTAATGCTAACCCTAACCCTAAACCTCACCTTCACCCTCACCCTATCCCTAAGCCTAACCCTAACCCTCACCCTAACCATAAGTCTCAACTAACCCTAACCTTAACCCTCAACCTCACCCTAGCCCTAACCCTAACCCTAAACTTAACGCACTCCCTAAACCTAACCCTAAACCTCACACTTAACCTAACCCTCACAGGCACACTAACCCTCACCCTAAACGTTACCCTCACCCACAACCTAAACCTCACCCTCACCCTCACCCTCACCCTCCCCCTAACTCTCACCCTAACCCTCACCCTAAACCTTACCCTCACCCTAACCCTAACCCTAACCCTAACCCTCACAATAAGCCTAACCCTCACCCTAACCCTAAACCTACCCCTCAACCTCACCCTCACCCTAACCCTAACCCTAACACTCACACTTACCCTAACCCTCACTGTCGAAATAACCCTCACCCTAAACCTAACCCTGACCCTCACCCTAAGCCTAACTCTAAAAATAACACTAATCCTAAACCTAACCCTCAACCTCACCCTTACCCTAACCCTCACCCTCACCCTAAACCTAACCCAAACCTATTCCTTACCCTAAACCTAACGCTCACCCTAAACCTAACCATCAACCTCACTTTCAGCCTCACCCTAAGCCTAACCACAACCGTAACACTAATCCTAAACCTAACCCTCACCCTCATCTTCACCCTAACCCAAACCCTAAACCTAACCCTCAGCCTCACCCTCAACCTCAGCCTAACCCTAACCCTAACCCTAATCCTAACACTAACCCTCACGCTCCCATTCACCCTAATCCTAACCCTAACCCTAAACCTCACCCTCACCCTAAGCCTAACCATAACCCTAACACTAATCCTAACCCCAAACCTCACCCTCACACTCACCCTAACCCTCACCCTCACCCTCACTATAACCCTCACCATCAGCCTAACCCTAACCCTAAACCTAACCCTCAACCTAACCGTCATCCTAACCCTAATGCTAACCCTAACCCTCAACCTAACCCTAACCCTCACCCTAACTCTTACTCTCACCCTAACTTAAACCCTAACCCTAACTCTTACACTAAACCTATCCCTCACCCTAAGCCTAACCATACCCCTCAGCCTAACCCTCACCCTAACCCTAACCCTAACGGTAATCTTCAACCTATCCCTAACCCTAAACCTCAACCTCAGCCTAGACCTCAACCTAATGCTAACCTTAACCTTCACCCTAACCCTAACCCTCACCCTAACCCTAACCTTCACTCTAACCCTCAGGTAACCCTAACCCTAACCCGAACCCTCACCCTATCCCGAACCCTCACTCCAAACCTCAACCCAATCCTCACCCTAACCCTAACCCTAACCCTAACCCTAACCTAACTCTAAACCTACCCCCACCCTCACCCTCACCCTCACCCTCACCCTAACTATACCCCTAACAGTAACCCTAACACTAACACTAACCCTAAACCTAACCCTCACTCTAACCCTAACTCTACCCCTAACCCTAACCCTAACCCTCAAACTAACCCTCACCCTAACCCTAACCCTACCCCTCAGCCTAACCCTCATCCTTACCCTAACCCTAACCCTCTCCCCAACCTAACCCTAAACCTCACCCTTAACCTCACCCTCAGACTAACCCTAACCCTAACCCTCATCCTAACCCTAACTCTCACCCTCACACTAACTCTAAACCTAACCCAATTCCTAACCCTCACCCATACCCTCTCCCTAACCCTAACCAATCCCTAAACCTCACCCTAACCCTAACCCTCATCCTAAACCTAAGTCACAGCCTCAACCTAACCCTAACACTAACGCTAACCCTAACTCTCACCCTAAACCTCACCCTAATGTTTACCCTCACCATAATCCTAACCCTAACCCTAATCCTAACACTAACCCTAACCCTAACCCTAACCGTAAACCTAACCCTCTCCCTAACACTCACCCTACACTTACCCTAACCCTAACCCTCACCCACACCCTAACCCTCACCCTCACCCGAACCCTCGCCCTCACCATAACACTCATTCTCACCCTAAACACCAACCTAACAATAACGCTCACCCTAACCTTAACACTATCCCTCACCCTAACCCTCACCCTAATCCTAACCCTAACCCTTAACCTGACCCTCACCCCAACCCTAAGCCTAACCCTAACCCTCACCCTAGCTTTAAGCCTCACCTAACCGTAACCCTAAAACTAACGCTCACCCTAACACTATCCCTAACCCTAAACTTAACCCTCACCCTAACTCTAATCTTAACCCTCACCTTCACCCTAACCCTCACTGTCACCCTAACCCTCAACCTAACCCAAACCCTCACAAACACCCTAACGCTCACCCTCACCCGAACCCTCACTCTAACCCTAAACCTCACCCTTACCCTAAACATACCCTAAACCTAACCCTCACTCTAACCCTAACCCTAACCTAAACCCTAACCCTAACCCTCACCTAAACCTAACCCTAACCCTCACCCTCACACTAACCCTAAACCTAACCCTGATCCTAACCCTCACCCTCACCCTTACCCTAACAATAACCCTCACACTTACCCTAACCCTCACTTTCAGCCTAACCCTCACCCTAATCCTAATCCTCACCCTAACCCTCACACTAAGCCTAACCCTAAAAATAACACTAATCCTAAACCTACCCTTCACCCTCACAGTCACCCTAACCCTAACCCTAACCCTCACCCTAACACTAACCCTAACGCTATCCCTCATCCTAACCCTAACGCTAACCCTAAGCCTAACCCTCAACCTCACATTCACCCTCACCCTAAGCCTAACCAGAACCCTAACACTAATCCTAAACCTAACCCTCACCCTCATCCTCACCCTAACTCTAAACCTAAACCTAACTCTCACCCTCAACCTCAAACTCACCCAAAGCCTAACCCTAACCCTAACCCTAATCCTAACCCTAACTGTCACCCTCCCACTCACACTAAACCTAACCCTAATCCTAAACCTCACCCTCACCCTAAGCCTAACCATAATCCTAAAACAAACCCAAACCATAACCCTCACCCTCACAATAACCCTAACCCTCACCCTCACCCTCACCATATCCCTAACACTAACCCTAACTGTAACCCTTAGCCTTAACCTAGCCCTAACACTTACCCTAACCCTAACCCTCACCCTAACCCTCATCCTAACCCTAAAGCTAACGCTAACCCTCACCCTAACCCTAACCCTTACCCTAACTCTTACCCTCTCCCTAACATTAAACCTAACCCTAACTGTCACACTAAACTTATCCCTCACCCTAACCCTAACCCTACCCCTCAGCCTAACCCTCACCCTAACCCTAAGCCTAAACCAAATCTTCAACTAATCCCTAACCCTAACCCTCACCCTCAGCCTAGACCTAAACCTAACCCTAAACCTAACCCTCATCCTAACCCAAACCCTCACCCAAACCCTAACACTCACCCTCACCCTAAAACTCACCCCAACCCTCACCCTAACGCTAACCCTAACCCTAACCCTCACCCTCAGCCTAGACCTAAACCTAACCCTAAACCTAACCCTAACGCTCACCCTAAACCTCACCATAACCCTAACCCTAACCCTCACCCTCACCTTATCCCTCACTCTAACCATTACCCTCAGACTCACCGAAACCCTCACCCTAACCCTAATGCTAAACCTAACCCTAACACTCACCCTAACTCTCACCCTAACCCTTACCCTCACCCTAACCCTAACCCTATCCCTAATCCTAACTCTCACTCTAACCCTAACCCTAACCCAACCCCTCACCCTAAACCTAAACCTAACCCTAACCCTCACCCTAACCGAAAACCTTACCCTCACCCTCACACTAACCGTAACACTACCACTCAACCTAAACCTAACCCTAACCCTAAACCTCACCCTACCCCTCAACATTAAACTAACCCTCACGCTGACCTTAACCTTAACCCTAACCGTCAACCTAAACCTCAACCTAACCCTAACCCTAACCCTAGCCCTCACCATCACCCTAACCCTCACCATAACCCTCACCATAACCCTAAACCTAACCCTCCCCCTCACCCTCACCCTATCCCCAACCTTAACATTAAACCTAACCCTCCCCCTAAAGCTAACCCTAACCCTAACCCTCACCCTAACAAAAACCCTAACCCTAACCCTCACCCTTACCCTAAGCCTAACCCTAAACATAAATCTCACCCTAACCTCACCCTAACCCTAATGCTAAACCTAACCCTAACCCTCACCCTAACTCTCACCCTAACCCTTACCTCACCCTAACCCTATCCCTAATCCTAACTCTCATACTAACCCTAAACCTCACCCTAACCCTAACCCAACCCCTCACCCTAACCCTAAACCTAACCCTAACCCTAACCCGAAACCTCACCCTACACCTCACCATAAAACTAAACCTCACGCTCACCCTAACCGTAGCCCTAACCCTAACCGTCACATTAAACCTCAACCTAACCCTAACCCTAGCCCTCATCATCACACTAACCCTCACCCTACCCCTAACGCTAACCTTCACCTCAACCTAACCCTCACTCTAACACAAACCCTAACCCTAACTTTACCCTTAACCTTCAGCCTAACCCTAACCCTCAACCTAACAATCACCCTAACCCTAACCCTAAACCTCACCCTTAACCTAACCCTCACCCTCACCCTCACCCTCACCCTAATCCTAACTCAAACCCTAAACCTCACCCTAACCCTCATCCTAACCCTAAGCCGAACCGTAACCCTCAACCTAACCGTAAGCCTCACCTAACCCTAAACCTAACCCTCACCCTCACCCTCACCCTATCCCTAACCCTAACGCCCACCCTTACCCTAACCCTCGCTGTCACCCTAACCCTCACCGTAAAGCTAACCCTCACCCACAACCTAACCCACACCCTCACCCTCACCCTAAACCTCACCCTCATCCTAAACATCACCCTAACACTACCCTCACCCTAACCCTAACCCTAACCCTCACCCTAACCCTAACCCTCACTTAACCCTAACCCTAACCCCAAACCACACCCTCACACTAACCCTAACCCGAACCCTGACACTAACCCTCACCCTCACCCTAAACCTAACCCTAGCCCTCACACTTACCTTAGCCCTCACTGTCACCCTAAACCTCACCCTAACCCTAACCCTCACCCTCACCCTAAACCTTACCCTCACCCTAACTGTAACCCTAACCCTAACCCTCACCCTAACCCTAACCCTAATGCTATCCCTCACTCTAAACCTAACACTCACCCTAAACCTAACCCTCAACCTCACCCTCACCCTAAGCCTAACACTAAGCCTAAAGCTAACCCTCACCCTAACCCTAATCCTAACCCTAACACTCACCCTCACCCACACCCACATCCTCAGCCTAACATTAACCATAACCCTAATCCTAACCCTAAACCTCACCCTCACGCTCACCCTAAACGTAACCCTAACCCTAAACCTCATCCTCACACTCAGCCTACCCCTAACCCTAACACTAACCTTAACCCTAAGCCTCACCCTCACACTCACCCTAAACCTCACACTGACCCTCACCCTCACCCTAACCCTAACCCTAAGCCTTAGCCTCACCCTAGCCCTAATCCTCACCCTAACCTTCACTCTAACCCTCAACCTCACATTCACCCTAACCCTAACCCTAAACATAACCCTCACCCTAACCCTCATTCTAACACTAATGCTAACTCTAACACTCACCCTAACCCTAACCATCACCCTAACTCTTACCCTCACCCTAACATAAACCCTAAACCTAACCCTAACCTTAACCCTCACACTAAATCTATCCCTCACCCTAACCCTTACCCTACCCCTCAGCCTAACCCTCACCCTAACCCTAACCCTAACCCTAATCCTCAACCTATCCCTAACCCTAACCCTCACCCTCAACCTCACGCTAAACATCACCCTAACCCTAACTCTCACCCTAATCCTAACACTAAACCTCACCCTAACCCTAAACCTCCCTCTTACCCTCACTCTCACCCTAAGCCTAACCCTAATCCTAACACTAATCCTAAACCTAACCCTAACCCTCACACTAACACTAACCCTAACACTAACCCTCACCCTCACCCTAACCCTAACCCTAAGCCTTAGCCTCACCCTAGCCCTAATCCTCACCCTAACCTTCACTCTAACCCTCAACCTCACATTCACCCTAACCCTAACCCTAAACATAACCCTCACCCTAACCCTCATTCTAACACTAATGCTAACTCTAACACTCACCCTAACCCTAACCATCACCCTAACTCTTACCCTCACCCTAACATAAACCCTAAACCTAACCCTAACCTTAACCCTCACACTAAATCTATCCCTCACCCTAACCCTTACCCTACCCCTCAGCCTAACCCTCACCCTAACCCTAACCCTAACCCTAATCCTCAACCTATCCCTAACCCTAACCCTCACCCTCAACCTCACGCTAAACATCACCCTAACCCTAACTCTCACCCTAATCCTAACACTAAACCTCACCCTAACCCTAAACCTCCCTCTTACCCTCACTCTCACCCTAAGCCTAACCCTAATCCTAACACTAATCCTAAACCTAACCCTAACCCTCACACTAACACTAACCCTAACACTAACCCTCACCCTCACCCTAACCCTAACCCTAAGCCTTAGCCTCACCCTAGCCCTAATCCTCACCCTAACCTTCACTCTAACCCTCAACCTCACATTCACCCTAACCCTAACCCTAAACATAACCCTCACCCTAACCCTCATTCTAACACTAATGCTAACTCTAACACTCACCCTAACCCTAACCATCACCCTAACTCTTACCCTCACCCTAACATAAACCCTAAACCTAACCCTAACCTTAACCCTCACACTAAATCTATCCCTCACCCTAACCCTTACCCTACCCCTCAGCCTAACCCTCACCCTAACCCTAACCCTAACCCTAATCCTCAACCTATCCCTAACCCTAACCCTCACCCTCAACCTCACGCTAAACATCACCCTAACCCTAACTCTCACCCTAATCCTAACACTAAACCTCACCCTAACCCTAAACCTCCCTCTTACCCTCACTCTCACCCTAAGCCTAACCCTAATCCTAACACTAATCCTAAACCTAACCCTCACACTCACACTAACCCTAACCCTAACCCTAACCCTCACCCTAAACCCCACCCTAACCCTAATGCTAAACCTAACACTCAACCTTACCCTAAACCTCACCCTCACCCTTACAATTATCCTAACCCTAACCCTAAACCTAAACCTCACACTACCCCTAACCTTAACCTTAACCCTAACCTTAAAACTAACCCTCATCCCAACCCTCAACCTAACCCTATCCCTAACACTCACCCTCAGCATAACCCTCTCCATCACCCTAACCCCTCCCTAACCCTAACCCTAACCCTCACCCTTACCCTCACCCTCACTCTGAACATCACCCTGAACATAACCCTCAACCTCACCCTCACCATAAGCCTAAAACTAACCCTAAAACGAATCCTAAACCTAAACCTCACCCTCAGCCTCAGCCTAACCCTAACCCTAACCCTAACCCTATCCCTCACCCTGAACCTAACCCTCACCCAAACCATAACCCTAAAACTCAGCCTCACAGTCTCCCTTACCCTAACCCTATCCTTAACCCTCACCCTCACCCTCAACCTCAACCTAAGCCTAACCCTAACCCTAACCCTAACCCTAGCCCTAACACTAACACTAATCCTAAACCTAACCGTCACCATCAACCTAACCCTAACCCTAAAACTAACCCCAACCCTCAACCTAACCTTAACCCTAACCCTCACCCTGACCCTAACAAAACCCCTCACCCTAACCCTCACGCTATCCCTAACCCTAACCCCAACCCTAAACCTCACCCTAACCCTAACTGTAACCCTAACCGTCACCATCACCCTAACCCTTACCGTCAACCTAACCTTCAACCTAATCCTAACCCTCACCCACACCCTAAACCGATCCCTCACCTGAACTCGAACCCTAATACTCACCCTAAACCTAACTCTAACCCTTACGTAAATGAAACCCTCACCCTCACCCTCACCCTAACCCTAACCCTAACCCTCAGCCTAACCCTAACCCTAACTCTAAATCTCACCCTTCCCCTCACCCTAACCCTAACCCTCAACCTCAACCTAACCCTCAGCCTAAACCTTACCCTCACCCTAACCCTCACCCTAACCCTAACCCTAACCCTCACCCTCACCCTAACCCTAGCCCTCACCCACACCCTAGCCCTCACCCTCACCCTAACCGTCATCCTAACCCTAACCCTAACCCTAACCCTAGCCCTCGTCCTAACGCTCAACCTAAACCTTAACCTCACCTTCACCCTAACCCTAACCCTAAACTTAACCCTCACACTAACCCTAACCCTCACCCGAACCCTAACTCTACCCCTTACCCTAAACCTCATCCTAAACCTAACCCTAACCCTAACACTTACGCTAACCCTAACCCTACCCTTAACCCTAACCCTCACCCTAAACCTGACCATCATCCTCACCCTCACCACCAGCCTAAGCATAACCCTAACCCTAATCCTAACCCTAACCCTCACCCTCCCTAACTCTAACCCTAACCCAAACCTAACCCTCACTCTAACCCTCACCCTACCCCTAACCCGAACCCTAACCCTCACCCTAACACTAACCGTCACAGTAACTCTAACCCTAACACTCAACCTCACCCTAACCCTAATCCTAACCCTCACCATCACCCTCACACTAACCCTAATGCAAACCCTAACCCTCACCCTCACCCTAAACCTCACCCTCACCTTTACCTTTACTCTAACCCTAACCCTAAACCTAAACCTCACAATAACCCTAACCCTAAACCTAACCCTAACCCTAACACTCACCCTAAACCTCACCCTAAATCTAACCCTCACCCTAATCCTCACCGTCACCCTAACCCTCACCCTAAACCTAACCCTTAACCATACCCTAACCCTCACCCTCACACGAACCCTCACCATCACCCTAAACCTAAACCTCATCCTAACCCTAACCCTCACCCTCACCCTAACCCTTATCCTCACCCTAACCCTAACCCTAACCCTCACCCTAACTCTAACCCTACACTTCAGCCTAACCCTCATCCTTACCCTAACCCTAACACTCTCCCCAACCCTAACCCTAACCCTCACCCGTAACCTCACCCTCAGACTAACCCTAACCCTAACCCTAACCCCAACCCTCACCCTCACACTAACCCTAAACCTAACCCTGATCCTAACCCTCACCCTCACCCTAACCCATCCCTAACACTCACACTTACCCTAACCCTCACTGTCAACCTAACCATCACCCTAAACCTAACCCTCACGCTCACCTTAAGCCTAACTCTAAAAATAACACTAATCGTAAACCTAACCCTCACCCTCACGCTCACCCTAACCCTAACCCTAAACCTAACCCTCACCCTCAGCCTCACCCTCACCCTCAGCCTAACCCTAACCCTAACCCTAATCCTAACACTAACCCTCACCCTCCTGTTCAACCTAAACCTAACCCTCACCCTAAACCTCACCCTCACCCTAAGCCTAACCATAACCCTAACACTAATCCTAACCCCAACCCTCACCCTCACACTCAACCTAACCCTCACCCTCATCCTCACCCTAACCCTCACCCTCACCCTAACCCTAAACCTCACCCTAACCCTAACCCTCACCCTAACTCTTACCCTCACCCTAACATTAACCCTAAACCTAACTCTCACACTAAACCTATCCCTCAGCCTAACCCTAACCATACCCCTCAGCTTGGCCCTCACCCTAACCCTAACAATAACCCTAATCTTCACCGTATCCCTAACCCTAACCCTCATCCTCAGCCTAGTCCTCACCCTAACCCTAACCTTAACCTTCACCCTATCCCTAACCCTCACCCTCACCCTAACCCTCACCCTCAACATAAACCTCACCCTAACCCTCACCCTAACCCTCACACTAACCCTAACCTCACCTTAACCCTAACCCAACCCCTCACCCTAAACCTCACCCTATCCCTAACTCTAACCCTCACCCTCACACTAACCCTAACCTTAAACCTAACTGTCACCTCACCCTAACCCTTAACGTCACCCTAACCTTCACCATGACCCTAACCCTCACCCACACCCTAACCCTCACCCGAACCCGAACCCTCACCCTAAAACTCACACTAACCCTAACCCTAACCCTTACCTAACTGAAACCCTCAACTTCACCCTAATCCTAAACCTACGCCTCAGCCTAACCCTAACCCTAACCCTCACCCTTCCCCTCACCCTAACCCTAACCCTCACCCTCACCCTAACCCTCAACCTAACCGTCACTGTAACCCTAACACTAACCCTAACCCTCACCCTCACCCTAACCCTAACCCTCACCCTAACTTTAAAGCTAACTCTAACTCTCACCCTAACCCTCACCCTTACCCTAACCCTCACCCTCACCCTAACCCTCAGCATAACGATTAACCTCACCCTCACCCAAACCCTAACCCTAACCCTCACCCTAAACCTAACCCTAACCCTCACCCTCACCCTAACCTTACTCTAACCCTAATCCTAACCCTCATCCTAACACTCACCCTAAACCTAACGCTAACCCTAACCGTAACCCTCACCCTCACTCTCATCCTATCCCTCACCCTCAACCTAACCCTAACCCTATCTCTAACCTTAACTCTCACACTAACCCTAACCTTCACCCTAACCCTAACCCAACCTCTCACCCTAACCCTCAATCTATCCCTAAACCTAACCCTAACCGATACCCTAACCCTAACCGTAACCCTAAATGTCACCCTCATCGTAACTCTTACCGTCACCCTAACCTTCACCCTAACCCTAACCCTCACCCACACCCACACCCTAACCTTAATCCTTACCCTCACCCTAATCCTCAACCTAACCCTAACACTAAACCTTCCCTAACTGAAACACTCACCCTCACCCTCACCATAAACCTAACCCTACCCCTCAGCCTAATCCTAACCCTAACCCTAACCCTCACCCTTCACCTCATCCTAACCCTAATCCTCACCCTCACCCTAACCTTCACCCTAAACCTTACCCTCACCCTAACCCTCACCCTAACCCTAACCCTAACCCTCACCCACACTTTAACCCTCCCCCTCACCTTCACCCTAACCCTCACCCTCACTCTAAACATCACCCCAAACCTAACCCTCACCAAAATCCTAACCCTCACCCTAACCCTAACCCTCACCCGCACCCTCACCATAAGCCTAAAACTAACCCTAAAACTAATCCTAAACCTAAACCTCTCCCTCACTCTAAACCTAACCCTAATCCTAATCTTAAACCTCACCCTCACCCTCAGCCTAACCCTAACCCTAACCCTAACCCTATCCTTCTCCCTAAACCTAACCCTCACCCAAACCATAACCATAAACCTCAGCCTCATCGTCTCCCTTAAACTAACCCTATCCTTAACCCTCACCCTCACCCTCAACCTCAACCTAAGCCTAACCCTAACCCTGTTCCTACCCTTAACCCAAACCCTGACCCTAACCCTAAACCTAACCCTAACCCTAACCTTCACCCTAAACCTTACCCTCAACCTACCATTAACCCTAACCCTAACAATCACACTAAACCTATCCCTCATCCTAACCCTAACCATACCCGTCAGCCTAACCCTCACCCTAACCCTAAATCTACCACTAATCCTCACACTATTCCTAACCATAACCCTCACCCTCTCCCTAAGCCTCAGCATAAGCATTACCCTCACCGTCACCCAAACCCTAACCCTAACCCTAAACCTCACCCTAAACCTAACCCTAACCCTCATCCTCACTGTAACGCTTACCCTAACCCTAAACGAAACCCTCATCCTAACACTCATCCTAATCCTAACGCTCACCCTAACCATAACCCTCACCCTCAACCTAACCCTTACCCTCACCCTAAACCTAACAGTATACCTAACCTTAACTCTGCCACTAACCCTAACCCTCACCCTAACCCTAACAAAACCCCTCACCCTAAACCTCACCCTATTCCTAACCATAACCCTTACCCTCACCCTAACCCTAACCGTAACCCTAAGTGTCACCCTCACCCTAACCCTTACCATCACCCTAACCTTCACCCTAACCCTAACCCTCACCCACACCCTAACCCTCACCCTCACCCAAATCCTCACCCTAAAACTCACCCTAACCCTAATCCTAACCCTTACCTAACTGAAACCCCCACCCTCACCCTAACCCTAACGCTACCCCTCAGCCTAACCCTAACCCTAACCCTCACCCTTCCCCTAACATTAACCCTAACCCTCACAGTCACTCTAACCCTCACCCTAACCCACACTGTAACCCTAACCCTCACCCTCACCCTAACCCTCACCCTAACCTTAAACCTAACTCTAACTCTCACCCTAACCCTCACCCTAACCCTAAACCTTACCCTAACCCTCACCCTCACCCTCACCCTAACCCTCAGCATAACAATTACCCTCACCCTCACCCAAAACCTAACCCTAACCCTCACCCTAAACCTAACCCTAACCCTCACCCTCACCCTAACCCTAATCCTAGCCCTCATCCCTACCCGCACCCTAAATCTAACGCTAACCCTAACGGTAATCCTCACCCTCACCCTCATGCTAACCCTCACGCTCAACCTAACCCTAACCCTATCCCTAACCTTAACTCTCACACTAACCCTAAACCTCACCCTAATTCTAACCCAACCCCTCACCCTAACCCTCAACCTATCCCTAGCCTAATCCTAACCCTCAACCTAACCCTAACCGTAACCCTAACTGTCACCCTCACCCTAACCCTTACCGACACCCTAACCTTCACCCTAATCCTAACTCTCACCCACACCCATAACCTAACCCTCACCCTCACCCTAATCCTGAACCTAACCCTAACACTAAACCTTCCCTAACTGAAACATTCACCATCACCATCACCCTAACCTTAACCCTACCCCTTAGCCTAATCCTAACCCTAACCCTAAACCTCACCCTTCCCCTCATCCTAACCCTAACCCTCACACTCAACCTAAACCACACCCTAAACCTTACCCTCACCCTAACCCTCAAACTAAAATTAACCCTAACGCTAAACCTAACCCTCACCCTCTCCCTAAACCTAACCCTCACCCAACACCTCACCCTAACCCTAACCCTAACCCTAAGCCTAACCCTCACCGACACCCTAAACCTCACCCTAACATTAACCTTAACCCTCAAAATAAACCTCACCCTTAACCTCACCCTAACCCTAACCCTCACCTTAACCCTCAACCTAAACCTCACCCTAAACCTAAACTTCAACCTCACTCTAAACCTCACCCTAACCAGTACCCTCACCCTAAACCTAAAACTAACCCTCATCCTCACCCTAACCCTCACCATAACCATTACCCTCAACCCCCCCCAACCTAACCCTAACCCTAACCCTAATCCTCACCCTAAACCTAACCCTAACCCTCACCCTAAAACTTAACCTCACCCGAAACCTAACCCTCACACTAACCTTAACCCAACCCCACACCTTAACCCTCAATCTAACCCTAACTCTACCCCTAACCCTCACACTCAACCTAACACTCACCCTAACCCATAACCTCACCTTAACCCTAATCCTAACCCTCACCCTTACCCTAACCCAACCCCACACCCTAAACCTCACCCTATCCCTAACCCTAACCCTAACCCTAAACCTAACCCTAACCTTAACCCTAACTCTCACCCTCACCCTAACCCTCACCATCACCCTAACACTCACCCTAACCCTAATCCTTACCCACACGCTAACCCTCACTCTCACCAGAACCCTCACCCTCATGCAAACCCTCATCCTCACCCTATACATCAACCTAACAGTAACCCTCACCCTAACTCTAGCCCTAACCCTCACCTTAACCCTAAACCTCACCCTAACCCTCACCCTCACCCTAACCCTCACCCTAAACCTTACCCTAACCTTAACCCTCACCCTAACTATAACCCTAAACCTAACCTTAAGCCTCACTCTCACCCTAACCCTAACGCTCACCCAACCCCTCACCATAACCCTAACCCTAAGCCTAAGCCTAATGCTCACCCTCACCAGAACACGCATCCTAACCCTTAACCTCACCCTAACACTCACCCTAACCCTAACCCTATCCCTAAACCTATCCCTCACCCTAACCCTAACCCTCACCCTAACCCTACCCCTAACCCTGAACCTCTCCCCCACCCTTACCCCCAACCTAACAGTTTCCCTAACCCTAACGCTTACCCTAACCCTCACCCTCACCCTAAACCTCACCCTAAACCTTACCCTCACCCTAACCATAACCTTAACCCAATCCTAACACTCACACTAACCCTAACCCTCACCCTCACCCTAACCCTATCTCTCCCCTAACACTCACCCTAACCCTCACAGTCACCCTACCCCTCACTTTCACCAAAACCATAACCCTAAACCTAACCCTCACCCTCTCCCTAGCCCACAACCTAACCCCAACCCTCACCCTCAACCTCACCCTCACCCTAACCCTTAACATCACCCTAACCTAACCCTAACCCTAATCCTAAACCTAACCCTCACCCTCACCCTCACCCTAACCCTAACCCTCAACCTCACCCTAACCATAACCCTAGCCCTAGCCCTAAACCTAACCCTCTCCCTAACCCTTACCCTCACACTAACCCTAACGCTCACCCTCACCCTAACACTCATCCTAACCCTTAACCTCAAACTAACACTCACCCTACCCCTACCCCTAACCCTAACCCAAACCATCACCCTAACCCTAACCCTCACGCTAACACTACATCTAAACCTAAACCTCACCCTCACCCTTACCCTCACCCTAAACCTTACCCTCACCCTAAACCTCACACTAAATTTAACCCTAACCCTAACCCAAAGCCTCACCCTCACCCTAACCCTAAACCTCACCCAACCCCTAACCCTAACCCTAACCTTAAGCTTAACCCACACCGATACCCTAACACTCACCCTAGCATTAACCTTAACCTTCACCGTAACCCTCATCCTTAACCTCACCCTAACCCTAACTCTCCACTTAACCCTCAACCTAACCCTCACCCTAAACCTAAACTTCAACCTCACTCTAACCCTCACCCTAACCAGTACCCTCACCCTCACCCTAACCCTAACCCTCACGCTCAAACAGTCGCCCTAACCCTCACCCTCACCCTAAACCTAACCCTAAACCTCACCCTCACCCTAACCCTCACCCTATCCTTACCCTCAACCCCCCCTAACCCTAACCCTAACCCTCACCGTAACCCTAACGCTAACCCTAACACTCACCCTAACCCTAAACCTCACTCTAACCCTAACCCAACCCCACACCCTAACCCTCAATCTAACCCTAACACTAACCCTAACCCTCACACTCAACCTAACGCTCACCCTAACCCATAACCTCACCCTAACCCTAACCCAACCCCTCACCCTCCCTCACAATATCCCTAACCCTAACCCTAATAGTCAACCTAAACCTAACCATAACCCTAGCACTCACCCTCACCCTAACCCTCACCATCACCCTAACTCTCACCCTAACCCTAGTCCTCACCCACACGCTAACCCACACCCTCACCAGAACCCTCACCTTCACGCAAACCCTCATCCTCACCCTATACATCAACCTAACAGTAACCCTCACCCTAACCTTAGCCCTAACCCTCACCTTAACCCTAAACCTCACCCAAACCCTCACCCTCACCCTAACCCTCACCCTAAACCTTACCCTAACCCTAACCAGCACCCTAAATTGAACCCTAACCCTAACCCTAAGCCTCACCCTAACCCTAACCCTAACCCTCACCCAACCCCTCACCGTAACCCTAACCCTAAGCCTAAGCCTAATGCTCACCCTCACCCTATCACTCATCCTAACCCTTAACCTCACCCTAACACTCACCCTAACCCTAACCCTCACCCTAACCCTACCCCTATACCTAAACCTCTCCCTCACCCTTACCCTCAACCTAACAGTTTCCCTAACCCTAACGCTAGACCTCTCCCTCACCTTCACCATTACCATAACCCTAAACCTAACCCTCACCCTCACCCTAGCCCACAACCTAACCCTAACCCTAACCCTCAACCCCACCCTCACCCTCACCCTCACCCTAACCCTTAACCTCACTCTAACCTTACCCTAACCCTAATCCTAAACCTAACCCTCACCCTAACCCTCACCCAAACCCTAATCCTCATCCTAATACTTACCCTCACCCTAATCCTAACTCTAAACCTAACCCTAACACTTTCCTAACTGAAACACTCACCCTCAACCTAACCGTTACCTAACCCTAACTCTAAGCCTCACACTCACCCTCAAACTAACCCTAACCCTAAAAATAACCCTAACCCTAACCCTCACACTAAACCTAACCCGAACCCTAACCCGAACCCTAACCCACACCCTAACACACAAAATCACACTAACCCTAACCCTCACTCTAACCCTAATCCTAACCCTTGCCCTAACCCTCACCCTCACCCTAAGCCTAAGGCTCACCCTCACCCTAACACTCACCCTAATCCTCACCCGCACACTTACCATCAACCTCAGCCTAATCCTAACCCTAACCCTAATCCTCACCATCACACTTACCCTCACCCCCAGCCTAACCTTAACACTAACCCTAATCCTAAATCTAACCCTCACCCTCACCCTAAACCTCACCCTCACCCTAAAGCTCACCGTCATCCTAAACCTCACCCTAACCCTAACTCTAAACCTCATCCTCACCCTAACCCTCGCAATAACCCTAACCCTAACCCTCACCCTAACCCTAACTCTAACCCTAATCCTAACCCTCACCCTCAATCTAACCCTCACACTAATCATAACCCTCACCCTAAGCCTAAACCTAACCCTCACCCTCACCCTTACAATCTCCCTAACCCTAACCATAACACTCACCCTCACCCTAGCCCTCACACTAACCCTTACGCTCTTCCTCAATCTAACCCTCACACTAATCCTAAACCTCACCCTAACCCTAACCCTAGCCCTCACCCTAACCCTGACCCTCACACTAACCGTAACCCTAACCCTCATCCTAACACTCATCCTAAACCTTAACTTCACCCTAACCCACACCCTAACCCTAACCCTAATCCTAACCCTCACTCTCCCTCTAGCCCTAACCCTAACCCTCATCGGAACCCTAACCCTAACCCTAACCTTACCCCTCAACCTAACCCTCACCCTCACCCTAACGCTAACACTAACCCTCACCTTACCCCTACTCCTAACCCTAAACCTCACCCTCAACCTTACCCTCAACCTAACCCTTTCCCGAACCTTAACTCTAACCTAATCCTCACCCTCACCCTAACCCTCACCCTAAACCTTATCCTCACACTTACACTAACCTTAACTCTAATCCTAACCCTCACACCAACCCTACCCCTCACCATAACCCTAAGCCTATTTCTCACCTAAACCTCACCCTAACCCTCACCCTAACCCTAGCCCTCACCCGCACCCTAAACCTTACCCTCACTAAACTTAACCCTACCCCTAATCCTAAATCTAACCCTCACCCTCACCCTCACCCTAAACCTAACCCTAACAATCACCCTCACCCTCACACTCACCCTTACCCTAACCCTAAACCTAACCCTAACCCTCACCCTCACCCTAACACTAACCGTCAATCTCACGCTAACCCTAACCCTAACCCTCACCCTCAGCCTAACCCTAACCCTAATCCTAAACCTAACTCTCACCCTAACCGTCACCCAAACCCTAACCCTCACCCTAACCCTCACCCTCACCCTAATCCTCACTCTTACCCTAACCCTAACACTTTCCTAACTAAAACATTCACCCTTACCCTCACCCTCACCCTCAACTCACCCTAACCTTACCCTAACTCTAACCCTCACACTCACCCTCAACCAAAACCCAACCCTAAAAATAACCCTAACCCTAACCCTCACACTAAACCTAACCCTCACCCAAACTTGAAACTAACCCAAACACTAACACACACCCTCACCCTAAAGCTAACCCTCACTCTAACCCTAACCCTAACCCTTACCCTAACCCTCAACTCACACTCACAATAGCCCTCACCCTAATCCTCACCCTCCACCTAACCCTCACCCTAACCCTAACCATAAACCTCACGCTCACACTAACTCTCACCCTAAACCTTACACTCACCCTCACCCTCAGCCTAACACTAAACCTAAGCCTAATCCTAAACCTAACCCTCACTCTCACTCTCACCCTAACCCTAAACCTAACCCTAACCCTCAAACTCACCCTCAACCTCACCCTCACCGTCAACCTCACCCTCACCCTAACCCTCACCCTAACCCTAACCCTAACACTCACCCTAAACCTAACCCTCAACCTAATCCTAACCATAACCCTCAGCCTCACCCTCACCCAAACCCTACCTCTCAACTTAATCCTCACCCTCACCCTAATCCTGAACCCGAACCTAACCCTCACCCTGAACCTCACCCTCACCCTAAAACTTACCTTAACCTTTAACCTCACCCTAACCCTAACCCTAACCTTCACACTCCCCCTAGCCCTCCCCCTAACCCTAAACTTAAACCTAACTCTAAACCTAACCCTCACCCTAAAACTCATGCTAACCATCAACCTCACTCTCACCCTAATGCTCACCCTAACACTTACCCTCACCCTAAATCTAACCCTAAAACTAACCCTCACACTAAACCTAACCCTAACCCTCAATCTAACCCTCACCCTCACCCTTATCCTAATCCTAACCCTCAACCTAAGTCTAACCCTAATCCTAATGCTAACCCTAACCCTCACCCTCACCATAACCCTCACCCTAAACCTTACCCTCACCCTAAATATAACCCTAACCCTAATCCTCACACTAAACCTAACACTCACGCTTACCCTAACCCTCACCCTCACCCTCACCCAAAACCAAACCCTAACCCTAACCCATACCCTAACCCTAACCCTAACCCTAATGCTACCCCTAACCCTCACCCTCAAACTAACCCTCACCCTAACCCTTACCCTCACCCAAACCCTAATCCTAACCCAACCCCGACCCTCACTCGAAACCTAATCCTCACCCTAACACTTACCCTACCCCTCAGTCTAACCCTCAACCTAAAAATAACCCTAATACTCGCCCTATACCTAACCCTAACAATAACCCTCACCCTAAACCTAGTGCTTGCTGTAACCTTAACCCTAACCCTTAGCCTCACCTAACCATAAACCTCACGCTCACCCTACCACTCACGCTAGCCCTAATGCTAACCCTAACCCTCACCCTAACCCTTACCCTCACTCTAAACATTATTCTCACCCTAACCCTAACCCTCACCCTAACCCTTACCCTCACCCTAACACTAATCCTAACCGTCATCCTCACCCTAACCTTAACCCTCACCCTAACCCTCACCGAAATCCTAACGCTCACCCTACCAATAACACTACCCCTCACCCTAACCCTCATCCTAACCCTAAACCTAACCCTCACCCTAACCCTAACCCTCACCCTAACACTAACCCTAACCCTCACCCTCACCCTCAGTCTAACACAAACCCTAACCCTAAACCTAAACCAAACCCTCACACTCACCCTCACACTCAACCTAACCCTAACCCTCACTTCATCCTAAACCTCACCATCAACATAACCCTCACTCTAAACCTAACCCTCACCCACACCCTAACCCTCACCCTCACCCGAAACCACACCCTCACACTAAACATCACCCTGACCCTCACCCTAACCCTAACCCTTACCTAATGGAAACCCTCACCCTCCCCTCACCTTAACCCTAACACTAACCCTAACCCTCACCCTCACCCTCACCCTCACCCTCACACTCACCCTAACCCTCACCCTCACACTATCCCTCACCCTAACCCTTACCCTCACCCTAAACCTATACCTAACCCTCAACGTAACCCTCACCCTAACACTCACGCCAACCCTAACCCTCACTCTCAACCTAAACTTCACCCTAACCCTTACCCTCACAAAATCCTAACTCTAACCCAAACCCTAGCCCTCACACTAAAACGAACCATCACCCTAACCCTAACCCTAACCTTCACCCTAAACCTCAAACTAACACTAACCCTAAACCTCAACCTCACCCTCACCCTAAAGCTCACCTTAACCCTTACCCTCACCCTCACCCTAACCCTCACATTAACCCTAAAATTCACCCTAACCATAACCCTAAACCTCACCCTCACCCTCACAATCACCCTCAGCCTAACCGTCAAAGTAAACCTAAACCTAACCCTCACCCCAACCCTAACCCTAACCCTAACCCTAACCCTCACGCTAAACCTAAACCTCACCCTCACGCTCAGCCTAACCCTAACCCAAACCATAATGCTAAACCTAAATCTCACCCTCAACCTCACCCCCACCCTTACCCTAACCCCAACCCTAACCATCACCCTCACCCTCACCCTAACCCAAACCTAACCCTAACCCTCATCTACCTCTAAACCTCACCCAAAACCTAACCCTAACACTCAGCCTCCCCTCAACCTAACCCTAACCCTCACCCTCACCCGAAGCCTAACCGGCAACATAACCCTAACCCTAACCCTCACCCTAATCCACACGCTAACCCTAAACCTAAACCTAACCCTCACCCTAACCATTACCCTAACCGTAAACCTAACCCTAACCCTCACCCTATCCTTAACCCTCACCCTAATCCTAAACCTAACCCTCACCCTCACACTAACCCTATCCCTAACCCTAACCCTCTCCCTAACCCTAACGCTCACCCTAACCATAAACCTACCCCTCACCCTAATCCTCACCATCACACTAACCCTCACCGGAACCCTTACCCACACCCTCAACCTAACCATAACCCTCACCCTAACCCTCCCACTAAACCTAACCCTCATACTAACCCTAACGCTAACCCTCAATCTACTCCTCACCCTAACCCTCACCTTAAACCTAACCCTAACCCTAATCCTAACCCTAAACCTTCCCAAACCAAAACCCTCACCCTCAACCTCACCCTCACCCTAACTGACACCATAAACCTAGCCCAAACTCTAACCCTAACCCTAACCCTTAATCTAACCCTCACCCTAACCCTCACCCTCACACTAACCCTCACACTAACCCTAACCCTCACCCTAATCCTAACTCTAACCCTCACCCTCACCCTAAGCCTACCCCTAACCCTAACCCTTACCCTCACCCTAACTCTCACCCTCACCCTAATCCTCACCCTAACCCTAAACCTCAGCCTTACCCTCACCCTCACCCTAACCCTAACCCTCACCCTCACCCTAACGCTCACCGTCATCCTAACCCTCACCCTAACCCTAGTCCTTACTCTAACTCTCAACCTAATCCTCACCCTAACCCTAAACCTCACCCTCACCCTCACCCCAACCCTAGCCCTAACCCTAACCCTCACCCTCACACTAACCCTAACCCTAACCCTAATCCTAACCCTCACCCTCACCCTAACCCTAACCCTAATCCTAAACCTAACTCTCACCCTAACCCTCACCCAAACCCTAACCCTCACCCTAACCCTCACCCTCACCCTAATCCTTACTCTTCCCCTAACCCTAATACTTTCCTAACTAAAACACTCACCCTTACCCTCATCCTCACCCTCACCCTCAACCTCACCCTAACCTAACCCTAACTCTAACCCTCACACTCACCTTCAACCTCAACCTTACCCTAAAAATAACCCTAAACCTAACCCTCACACTAAACCTAAACCTCACCCAAACCTGAAACCTAACCCAAACACTAACACACATACTCACCCTAAAGGTAACCCTCACTCTTACCCTAACCCTAACCCTTACCCTAACCCTCAACTCACACTCACCCTAGCCCTCACCCTAATCCTCACCCTCCACCTAACCCTCACCCTAACCCTAACCATAAACCTCACATTCACACTAACTCTCACCCTAAACCTTACACTCACCCTCACCTAAACCATCCCACTAATCCTAATCTACACCCTAACCCTAAGCATAACCCTCAGCCTAACCCTCACCCTCACCCTCAGCCTTACACTAACCCTAACCCTAATCCTAAACCTAACCCTCACTCTCACTCTCACCCTAACCCTAAACCTAACCCTAACACTCAACCTCACCCTCAACCTCACCCTCACATTCAACCTCAACCTGACCCTAACCCTTACTTTCACCCTCACACGAACCCTAACCCTAACCCTAACACTCACCCTAAACCTAACCCTCAACCTAATCCTAACCATAACCCTCAGCCTCAACCCAACCCTAAACCTAACCCTCAACCTAATCCTAACCATAACCCTCAGCCTCACCCTCACCCCAACCCTACCTCTCAAATTAATTCTCACCCTCACCCTAATCCTGAACCCGACCCTAACCCTCACCCTGAACCTCACCCTCACACTAAAACTCACCTTAACCTTTACCCTCACCCTAACCCTAACCCTTACCCTAACCCTAACCTTCAAAATCCCCCTAGCCCTCCCCCTAACCCTAAACTTAACCCTAACCCTAAACTTAACCCTCACCCTAACACTCACCCTAAAACTCACGCTAACCCTAACCCTAACTCTCACCCTAACCCTAAGCCTACCCCTCACCCTTACCCTCACCCTCACCCTAACCCTAACCCTTAGTCTCACCCTCACCCTAACCTCAACCCTCACACTAAACTCACCGTCACACTAAACCTATCCCTCACTTTAAGCCTAAACATAAACCTAACCAAAACTCTCACCCTAACCCTAACCCTAATCCTAACCCTAACACTTACCTAACCAATCCCTTACCTAACCCTCACCCTCACCCTAAACCTCACCATCAACCTAGACCTCAACCTAACCCTAAACCTAATACTAACCCTAACCTTCAACCTCATCGTTACCCTAACCCTAACAGTAACCCTCAACTTCACCTTAACTCTCAACCTAACCATTACCCTCACCCTCACCCTAACCCTCACACTAACCCTCACACTAACCCTAACTCTAACCCTCACCCTCATCCTCAGCCTAACCCTAACCCTAACCCTCACCCTCACCCTAAACCTCACCCTAACCCTAAACCTCACCCTCACCCTTACCCTCACACTACTCCTAACCCTCACCCTCACCCTAACCCTCACCCTCATCCTAACCCTCACCCTCATCCTCATCCCACCCTAAACCTAACCCTATCCCTCACCCTCACCCCAACCGTCTCCCTAATCCTAACCCTAACCCTCACCCTCACCCTAGCCCTCACATTAACCCTAACCCTAACCGTAAACCTCACCCTCACCCTAACCCTAATGCTCACCCTCTCCCTAACCCTCACCCTAACACTTACCCTCACACTAACCCTAACCCTCACCCTCACGCTAACACTCACCCTAACCCTTAATCTCACCCTAAACCTCATCCTGACCCTAACCTTAACCCTAACTCTTACCCTAACCCTCACCCTCACCCTATCCCTAACCCTAACCCTCATCCTAACCTTAACCCTAAACCAAAACCTTACCCTAACCCTCCATTTCACCCGAACCCTTTCCCTAACACTCACCCTACCCTTTCTCCTATCCCTATCCCTAATCCTCACCCTTACCCTCAACCTAACCCTTATCCTAACCCTAACGCTAACCATAACCATCACCCTCACACTAACCCTAACCTTAACCATAATCCTAACCCTCACCATACCCCTAACAATAGGCTAACCCTAACCCTCACGCTAAACCTTACCCTCACCCTAATCCTCAACCTAACCCTAACCCTAACTCTTTGCGAACTAAAACACTCACCCTCACCCTCAACCTCATCTTAACCTTCACCCTCACCCTAGCCTTCACTCTAACCCTAACCCTAAACCTAACCCTCACCCTCACCCTCAGCCTAACCCTAACCCTAACCCTAAACCTAAACCTAACCCTAACCCTCACCCTCACTCTCACCCTCACCCAACCGTAACCCTAACTCTAACCCTCACCCTCACCCTCACCATAACCCTAACCCTAACCGTCACCCTCACCCTAACCCTCAACCTAACCCTTATCCACAACGTGACCCTAAACCTAACCTTAACCCTAACCCTCACTCTAACCCTTACCCTAACCCTAACCCTCACCCTAACTCTAAAACCAACTCTCCACCCTAACCCTAATCCTCACACTATTTATCACTCTCAACCTCAATGTCATCCTAAAGCTGACCCTCATCCTAGTCATCACCCTAAACCTAAAACTTACCCTAATCCTAATTTTAAACCTCACTCTCACCTGACCCTAAACCTAACCCCAATCCTAACCCTAAACCTCACCCCCACCCTCACCCTAACTGTAACCCTAACCGTAACCATAACCCTAAACCTTACCCTAACCCTAATCCTAACACTAACCCTCACCCTAACACTAAACCTAACCCTAAAACTCACCCTAACCCTAATCCTCACTCTCACTGTCACTCTCACCCTAACCCTAGCCCTCACCCTCACCCTAAACATCACCCTAACCCTAACCCTCACCCTAACTCTAACCCTAAAACTCCCTAACCCTAACCCTCACATTAACTCTCAACCTCAACCTAATCCTCACCCTAACAATAAACCTAACCCTTATCTAAGCGAAACCCTCCCCCTCACCCCAACTCTAAACCTCACCCTCACACTAGCCCTGACCCTAACCCTAAGCCTATCCCTAACCCTCACCCTCACCCTCAACCAAAGTCTTACCGTAACCCTAAATATAATCCTAACACTAACCTTCACCCTCACCCTCACCCTTACCCTAAACCTAACCCTCACCCTCAACATCATCCTCACCCTAAGCCTCACCCTAACCCTTACACTAACCTAACCCTCACCCTCACCCTCACGCTAACCCTAAACCTAACCCCCCTAACCTTCAACCCAACCCTAACCCTCACACTCACACTCACCGTCAGCCTAACCCTCACCCTAAACCTAACCCTAACCCACACCATAAACCTCACAATAACCCTCACGCTCACCCTAACAGTAACCCTCACCCTAAATCACACCCTAACCCTAACCCTAACCCTAACCGTAAACCTAACCCTCAACCTCACCCTAACCCTAACGCTAACCCTAACTGTCACCCTCAACCTAACCCTCAACCTAACCTTTACCCTCAACGTGACCCTAACCCTAACCCGAACCCTAACCCTCATTCTAACCCTTATCCTAACCCTAACCCTCACCCTAACTCTAACCCCAACTCTCACACTAACCCTAACCCTCACACTAACCCTCACCCTCAACCTCAATATCACCCTAAACCTTACCCTCACCCTAGTCATCACCCTAAACCTAACCCTAACCCTAATCCTAATTTTCAACCTCACCCTCACCTGACCCTAACCCTAACCCAAATCTTAACCCTAAACATCACCCTCACGCTCACCCTAACCGTAACCCTAACCCTAACCCTCATGCTAACCCTAACCCTCACTCTACTGCTAACCCTAATCCTAACCCTAACCCTAACAATAACCCTAAACCTAACCCTAACCCTAATCCTAACACTAACCCTCACCCTAATCCTAATCCTAACCCTAACCCTAAACATCACCCTCACTCTCACCGTCACCCTCACCCTAAACCTGACCCTCAAACTCACCCCAACCCTAACCCTCACACTAACCCTAATCCTCACCCAAACCCTAACACTCAACCTCACCCTCACCCTCATCCTCATCCTAACCCTTACCCTAAACCTAATACTAACCCTAACCCACATCCCCACCCTAAACCTCACCCTAACCCTTATCCTCACACTAAACCTAATCCTAACCCTCACCCTTACCCTAACCCCATCCTTAAACTTAACCCTCACTCTAACCCTAACTCTTACCCTAACCCTGACACTCACAATAACCCTCACCTTAACCCTTATCTTAATACTAACCCTAACCCTAAACTTCAACCTCACCCTCACTCTAACCCTAACCTTAAACCTAACCCTCACTCTAACCCTAAACCTTACCCTAACACTAACCCTAACCCTAACACTAACCCTCACCCTAACCCTAACCCTAACCGTCACCCTCACCCTAACCCTAAACCTAAACCTAACCCTCACCTTAACCCTAACCCTTACCCTAACCCTAACCCAACCCCTCACCCTAATCCTTGCCCTCACCCTCAGTCAAACCCTAAACCTAACCCTTATCCTAACCCTAATGATCACCCTCACTCTCACTCTAATCATAATCCTAATCGTAACCCTAACCCTCACCCTCACCCTAACACTAACACTAACCCTAACCCTCACCCTAATGCTAACCCTAACTGTAAGCATAAACTTCACCCTCACCGAAACATTCACCCTAACCCTTACCCTCACCCTAATGCTAACCCTAACACTAACCCTCAACCTAAACCTCACCATCACCCTAACCCTCACCCTAAGCCTAAACCTCACCCACACCCTAACCCTAACCCTCACGCGAACCCTCACCCTCACCCTAATCCTCACCCTCACCCTAAACATCACCCTAAACTTAACCCTAACCCTAACCCTCACCCTCACCCTAACCCTCACCCTCACCCTAGCCCTGACCATAACCCTAACCCTAACCCTAACCCTCGCCCTCACCCTCACCCTCATCCTCACCCTGGACAAACTCTAACCCTAAACCTAACCCTAACCCTCACAATCACCCTCACTCTTACCCTCACTGTAACTCTAACCCTAACCCTAACTGTCACCCTCACCCTCACCCTAACCCTAACCCTATCCCTAACACTCACCCTAAACCTAACCCTCACCCAAACCCTAACCCTAAACCTCACCCTCACCATAACCCTAACCCTCACCCTCACCATAACCCTAACCAAAACCTAACCCTCACCCTAACCCTTATCCTAACTCTAACGGTAACCCTAATCCTCACCCTCACACTTAAGCTCACCCTAACCCTTACCTTCACCATATCCCAACCCCTAACCCTAACCCTAATCCTCACACTAACCCAAACCGTAACCCTAAGCCTAACCCTCACCCTAACGCTCACCCTAACCCTAACCCTCACCCTCAGCCAAACCCTCACCATCACCCTAATCCACATCCTAACCCTCACCCTAACCATAACCATCAGCTACACCCTACCACACACCCTCACCTGAACCCTCACACTCACCCTAATCTTAAACCTTACACTAACCCTAACCCTGACCGTAACCCTCATCCTCAACCTAACCCTAAACCTAACCCTCACCCTCAACCTAACACTAACCCTAACCCTCAGCCTAACAGTTACCCTAACCATAACCCTAACCCTCACACTAAACCTAACACTAACCGTAACCCACACCATAACCCTAATGCTAACCCTAAACTTCATGCTCACCCTAAACCTCACCCTAACCCTTATCCTCACACTAACCCTAACCCTAAGCCTCACACTCACCCTCACCCTAACCCTAAACTTAAACGTAACCCTCACTCTAACCCTAACACTTACCCTAAACTTAACCCTAACCCTCACACTAACCTTCACCCTAACCCTTATCCTCACACTAAACCTAAACCTAACCCTCACCCTCACCCTAACCCTAACCCTTACACTAACCCTAACCCTGACCGTAACCCTCATCCTAACCCTAACCCTAACCCTCACCCTTACACTAACCCTAACCCTAACCTTCACACTAAACCTCACTCTCACCCTAACCCTATTCCTAACCCTCACCTTCACCCTCACCCTCATCCTAACCCTAACCCTGAACTTAACCCTCACCCTAACCCTAACACTTACCCTAACCCTAACCCTACCCCTCACCCTAACCCTCACTCTCACCCTAACCAAAACACTAACCCTCACCCTAAACCTAACCCTAACCCTAATCCTCACCCTACCACTAACACTAAGCCTCACCCTATACCAAACACCAACCCTCACCCTAAACCTAAACCTAACCGTAATGCTCAACCTAACCCTAACCCTAATCCTCACCCTAACAATAACCCTTACCCTTACCCTAACCCTAACCCTAACCCTAACCCTACCCCTCACCCTAAACCTCACCCTAACCCTAACCCTCTCCCACACACTAAACCTCACCCTAATCTGAACCCTAAACCTCACCCTAGCCCTCACCCTCACACTAAACATCACCCTAACCCTAACCCTCACCCTAACTCTAACCCTAACACTCCCTAACCCTAACCCTCACATTAACCCTCACCCTCAACCTAATCCTCACACTAACAATAACCCTAACCCTTACCTAAGTGAAACCCTCACCCTCGCCCTGACCCCAACTCTAAACCTCACCCTCACACTAGCCCTCACCCTAACCCTAAACCTAACCCTAACGTTCACCCTCACCCTCACCCTCACCCTCAGCCTTACCGTAGCCCTAAATATAATCCTAACACTACCCTTCACAATCACCCTCACCATTACCTTAACGCTAACTCTCACCCTCATCCTAAGCCTCACCCTAAAACTCACACTAACCCTAACCCTCGACTCACCCTCACCCTAAGCGTAAACCTAACCCTAACCCTCAAACTAACCCTAACCCTCAACCTAACACTCACCGCCAGCCTAACCCTCACCCTAAACCTAACCGTAAACACACCCTAACCCGAACCCTCACCCGAACCCTCACCCGCACCTGAACCCTCACCCTAATCCTAACCCTCACTCTAAGCCTAACCCTAACCCTAACATTAACCCTAAGTAACCCTCACCCTCACCCTAACCATCACCCTCACCCTAATCCTAACGCAAACTCTAACCGTCACCCTCACGATAACCCTCAAACTAACCCTTACCCTCAACGTGACCCAAACCCTAAACCTAACTCTAACCCTCACTCTAACCCTTACCCTGACCCTAACCCTCACCCTAACTCTAACCCCAAATCTCACCCTAAACCTAACCCTCACACTAACCCTCACCCTCAAAGTCAATATCACCCTAAAACTTCCCCTCACCCTAGTCATCACCCTAAACCTAACCCTAACCCTAATCCTAATTTTCTACCTCACCCTCACCTGACCCTAACCCTAACCCAAAACCTAAACCTAAACATCACCCTCACCCTCACCCTAACCGTAACCCTAACCCTCATGCTAAACCTAACCCTCACTCTTACACTAACCCTAACCCTAACCCTAACCCTAACCCTAACAATAACCCTAAAACTAACAATAACCCTAATCCTAACCCTAACCCTCACTCTCAGCGTCACCCTCACCCTAACCCTGACCTTCAACCTCACCCTAACCCTAACCCTAACAATAACCCTAACCCTCACCCTAACTCTAACCCTAACCCTCACCCTCACCATCACACTCATCCTCATCCTAACCCTTACCCTAAACCTAATACTAACCCTAACCCACACCCTCACCCTAAACCTCACCCTAACCCTTATCCTCACACGAACCCTAACCATAACCCTCATCCTCACCCTCACCCTAAACTTAACCCTCACTCTAACCCTAACTCTTTCCCTAACCCTAACCCTCACACTAACCCTCACACTAATTCTTATCTTAATACTAACCCTAACCCTAACCCTCAAACTCACCCTCACCCTAACCCTAACCTTAAACCTAACCCTGACCCTAAACCTAACCCTTAACCTAACCCTAACTCTAACCCTCACACTAACCCTCACACTAACCCTAATCTAAACCCTAACCCTCACCCTAACCCTAAACCTAACCCTCACCCTAACCATAACCCTTACCCTAACTCTAACCCTACCCTTCACCCTAACCCTCGCCCTCACCCTCAGACTAACCCAAAACCTAACCCTAATCCTAACCCTAATTCTCAACTTCACCCTCACTCTAATCATAACCCTAATCCTAACCCTAACCCTCACCCTCACCCTAACACTAACCCTCACCCTAATCCTAACCCTAACCGTAACCCTCAACTTCACCCTCACCCTAACCCTCACCCTAACCCTTACCCTCACCCTAAATCTAAACCTAACACTAACCCTCAACCTAAACCTCACCATCACCCTAAATCTCACCCTAAGCCTAAACCTCACCAAACCCTAACCCTAACCCTCACGGGAACGCTCACCCTCACCCTAATCCTCACCCTCACACTAAACATCACCCTAAACTTAACTCTAACCCTAACCCTGACCCTCACCCTAACCCTCACCCTACCCTAGCCCTGATCGTAATCCTAACCCTAACCCTAACCCTCACCCTCACCCTCAACCTCATCCTCACCCCGACAAACCCTAACCCTAAACCTAACCCTAACCCTCAACCTCACCCTCACTCTCATCCTCACTGTAACTCTAACCCTAACCCTACCTGTCACCCTCACCCTCACCCTAACCCTAACCCTATCCGTAACACTCACCCTAACCCTAACCCTCACCCAAACCCTAACCCTAACCCTCACCCTCACCGTAACCCTAACCCAAATCCTAACCCTCACCCTAACCCTTATCCTAACTCTAATGGTAACCCTAATCCTCACCCTCACACTAAAGCTCACCCTAACCCTTACCTTCACCATCTCCCAACACCTAACCCTAACCCTAATCCTCACACTAACCCAAACCATAACCCTAAGCCTAACCCTCACCCTAATGCTCACCCTAACCATAACCCTCACCCTCAGCCAAACCCTCACCATCACCCTAAACCTCACCCTAACCCTCACCCTAACCCTAACCCTCAGCTACACCCTACCTCACACCATCACATGAACCCTCACCCTCACCCTAACCCTAACCCTTACACTAACCCTGACTGTAAACCTCATCCTAACCCTAACCCAAACCCTAACCCTCACCCTCAGCCTAATCCTAACCCTAAACCTCAGCCTAACCGTTACCCTAACCCTAACCTTGACACTAAACCTAACCCTAACCCTAACCCTCACCATAAACCTAATGCTAACCCTAACACTCACCCTCACCCTAAACCTCACCCTAACCCATATCCTCACACTAACCCTAACCTTAAGCCTCACCTTCACCCTCACCCTAACCCTAACCCTAAACTTAACCCTCACTCTAACCCTAACACTTACCTTAACCCTAACCGAAAAACTCACACTAACCTTCACCCTAACCCTTATCCTCACACTAACCCTACCTCTAACCCGAACCCTATCTTCAAACCTAACCCTCACCCTAACCCTAACCCTTACACTAACCCTAACTCTAACCCTCACACTAACCCTCACTCTCACCTTAACCCTATTCCTAACCCTCACCTTCACCCTCACCCTCACCCTAACTCTAACCCTGAACTTAACCCTCACCCTAACCCTAACCCTTACCCTAACCCTAACCCTAACCCTCACCCTAACCCTCACCCTTACCTTAACCAAAACCCTAACCCTCACCCTAAACCTAACCCTAACCTTAATCCTCACCCTAACACTAACCCTAACCCTGACCGTAACCCTCATCCTAACCCTAACCCTAACCCTAACCCTCAACCTCACCCTCACTCTCACCCTCACTGTAAAACTAACCCTAACCCTAACTGTCACCCTCACCCTCACCCTAACCCTATCCCTATCCCTAACACTCACCCTAACCCTAACCCTCACACAAAACCTAAACCTAACCCTCCCCCTCACCCTCACCGTAACCCCAACCCTTACCCTCATGCTAACCCTAGCCTTCACCTTCACCCTAACCCTAACCCTAACCCTAACCCTAACAATAACCATAAACCTAACCCTAACCCTAATCCTAACACTAACCCTCACCCTCACCCTAAACTTAACTCTCACTCTAACCGTAACTCTTACCCTAACCCTAATCCTCACACTAACCCTCACACTAACCCTTATCTTAATACTAACTCTAATCCTAACCCTCAACCTCACCCTCACACTAACCCTAACCTTAAACCTAACACTCACCCTAACCCTAACCCTTACCTTAACCCTAACTCTAACCCTCACACTAACCCTCACACTTACCCTAACCCTAACCCTCACCCTCACCCTCACCCTCAACCTAACCCTAAACCTAAACCTAACCCTCACCCTAACCCTAACCCTTACCTTAACCCTAACCCTATCCCTCACCCTAACCCTCGCCCTCACCCTCAGACTAACCCTAAACCTAACCCTAATCATAACCCTAATGCTCAACTTCACCATCACTCTAATCCTAACCCTAACCATAACCCTAACCCTCACCCTCACCCTAACACTAACCCTAACCCTAACTCTCATCCTAATCCTAACCCTAACCGTAACCCTAAACTTCACCCTCACCCTAACCCTCACCCTAACCCTTACCCTCACCCTAACGCTAACCCTAACACTAACCCTCAACCTAAACCTCACCATCACCCTAACCCTCACCCTAAGCCGAAACCTCACCCACACCTTAAGCCTAACCCTCACACGAACCCTCACCCTCACCCTAATCCTCACCCTCACCCTAAACATCACCGTAAACTTAACCCTAACCCTAACCCTGAACCTCACCCTAACCCTCACCCTCACCGTAGCCCTGACCATAACCCTAAACCTAACCCTATCCCTCACCCTCACCCTCATCCTCATCCTCACCCCAGCCAAACCCTAACCCTAAACCTAACCCTAACCCTAACCCTCACCCTCAACCTCACCCTAACGCTAACCCTAACCTTCACCCTCACCCTAACCCTCAACCTAATCCTTACCCTCAACGTGACCCTAACCCTAACCCTAACCCTCACCCTAACTCTAACCCCATCTCTCACCCTAAACCTAACCCTCACACTAACCCTCACCCTCAACCTCAATATCACCCTAAAACTTACCCTCACCCTAGTCATCACCCTAAACCTAACCCTAATCCTAAACCTAATCTTCAACCTCACCCTCACCTGACCCTAACCCTAACCCAAAACCTAAACCTAAACATCACCCTCACCCTCACCCTAACCGTAACCCTAACCCTAACCCTCATGCTAAACCTAACCCTCACTCTTACACTAACCCTAACCCTAACCCTAACAATAACCCTAAACCTAACCCTAACCCTAATCCTAATGCTAACCCTCACCCTAACCCTAAACCTAAGCCTAAAACTCACAATAACCCTAATCCTAACCCTAACCCTCACTCTCACCGTCACCATCACCCTAACCCTGAAACTAAACCTCACCCTAACCCTAATCCTCACACTAACCCTAACCCTCACCCTAACCCTAAGCCTAACCTTCACCCTCACCCTCACTCTCATCCTCATCCTAACCCTTACCCTAAACCTATTCCTAACCCTAAACCACACCCTCACCCTAAACCTCACCCTAACCCTTATCTTCACAATAACCCTAACCCTAACCCTCACCCTCACCCTAAACTTAACCCTCACCCTAACCCTAACTCTTACACTAACCCTAACCCTAACCCTCACACTAACCCTCACTCTCACCTTAACCCTATTCCTAACCCTCACCTTCACCCTCACCCTCACCCTAACTCTAACCCTGAACTTAACTCTCACCCTAACCCTAACCCTTACCCTAACCCTAACCCTACCCCTCACCCTAACCCTCACCCTTACCCTAACCAAAACCCTAACCCTCACCCTAAACCTAACCCTAACCCTAATCCTCACCCTAACACTAACCCTAACCCTGACCATAACCCTCATCCTAACCCTAACCCTAACCCTAACCCTCACCCTCACCCTAATCCTAACCCTAATCCTCAGCCTAACGGTTATCCTAACCCTAACTCTAACCCTCACACTAAACCTAATCCTAACCCTAACCCTAACCCTAACTCTCACCATACCCCTAATGCTAACCCTAACCCTCACCCTAAACCTCACCCTAACCCTTATCCTCACACTAATCCTAACCGTAACCCTCATACTCACTCTAACTCTAAATCTAACCCTAACCCTCACACTAACCCTAACCCTAACCCTCACCCTCACCATAACCCTAACCCTAACCCAAAACCTAACCCTCACCCTAACCCTTATCCTAACTCTAATGGTAACCCTAATCCTCACCCTCACACTAAAGCTCACCCTAACCCTTACCTTCACCATATCCCAACCCTTAACCCTAACCCTAATCCTCACACTAACCCAAACCGTAACCCTAAGCCTAACCCTCACCCTAATGCTCACCCTAACCCTAACCCTCACCCTCAGCCAAACCCTCACCATCACCCTAATCCTTACACTAACCCCCAACCTAACCCTAATCCTCAGCTACACCCTACCTCACACCCTCACCGGAACCCTCACCCTCACCCTAACCCTAACCCTTACACTAATCCTAACCCTGACCGTAACCCTCATCCTAACCCTAACCCTAACCCTAACCCTCACCCTCACCCTAACCCTAACCCTAATCCTCAGCCTAACCATTACCCTAACCCTAACTCTAACCCTCACACTAAACCTAATCCTAACCCTAACCCTTACCCTCACCATAACCCTAATGCTAACCCTAACCCTCACCCTCACCCTAAACCTCACCCTAACCCTTATCCTCACACTAACTCTAACCCTCACCCTCACACTCACCCTAACTCTAAACTTAACCCTAACCCTGACCCTAACCCTTACCCTCACCCTAACGCTAAACCTAACTCTAACCCTCAATCTAACCCTCACCATCACCCTAACTCTCACCCTAAGCCTAATCCTCACCCACACCTTAACCCTAACCCTCACGGGAACACTCACACTCACACTAATCCTCACCCTCACCTTAAACAGCACCCTAAATTTAACCCTAACCCTAACCCTCACCCTCACCCTAACCCTCACCCTCACCCTAGCCCTGACCATAATCCTAACCCTAACCCTAACCCTCACACTCACCCTCAACCTCATCCTCACCCCGACAAACCCTAACCCTAAACCTAACCCTAACCCTCAACCTCACCCTCACTCTCACCCTCACTGTAACTCTAACCCTAATCCTAACTGTCACCCTCACCCTCACCCTAACCCTATCCCTAACACTCACCCTAACCCTAACCCTAACCCAAACCCTAACCCTAACCCTCACCCTCACCGTAACCCTAACCCAAATCCTAACCCTCACCCTAACCCTTATCCTAACTCTAACGGTAAACCTAATCCTAACCCTCACACTTAAGCTCACCCTAACCCTTACCTTCACCATATCCCAACCCCTAACCCTAACCCTAATCCTCACACTAACCCAAACCGTAACCCTAAGCCTAATCCTCACCCTAACGCTCACCCTAACCCTAAGCCTCACACTCAGCCAAACCCTCACCATCACCCTAATCCTCACCCTAACCCTCACCCTAACCCTAACCCTCAGCTACACCCTACCTCACACCCTCACATGAACCCTCACCCTCAGCCTAACCCTAACACTTACACTAACCCTAAACCTGACAGTAACCCTCACCCTCACCCTAACCCTAACCCTAACCCTCAGCCCAACCGTTACCCTAACACTAACCCTAACCCTGACACGAAACCTAACCCTAAACCTAACCCTAACCCTCACCATAACCCCAATGCTAACCCTAACCCTCACCCTCACCCTAAACCTCACCCTAACCCATATCCTCACACTAACCCTAACCCTAAGCCTCACATTCACCCTCACCCTAACCCTAACCCTAAACTTAACCCTCACTCTAACCCTAACACTTACCTTAACCCTAACCGAAACCCTCACACTAACCTTCACCCTATCCCTTAACCTCACACTAACCCTAACCCTAACCCGAACCCTAACTTCAAACCTAACCCTCACCCTAACCCTAATCCTTACACTAACCCTAACCCTAACCCTCACACTAACCCTCACTCTGACCTTAACCCTATTCCTAACCCTCACCTTAACCCTTACCTTCACCCTAACTCTAACCCTGAACTTAACCCTCACCCTAACCCTAACCTTTACCCTAACCCTAACCCTACCCCTCACCCTAACCCTCACCCTTACCCTAACCAAAACCCTAACCCTCACACTAAACTTAACCCTAACCTTAATCCTCACCCTAACACTAACACTAACCCTCAACCTATACCAAACACTAACCCTCACCCTAAACCTAACCCTAACCGTAATGCTCAACCTAACCCTAACCCTAATCCTCACCCTCACCCTAACCCTCACCCTTACCCTAAACCTAACCCTAACCGTAATGCTCAACCTAACCCTAACCCTAATCCTCACCCTAACCCTCACCCTCACCCTCAGCCTTACCTTAACCCTAAATATAATCCTAACACTAACCTTCACCCTCACCCTCACGCTTACCCTAACCCTAACCTTAACGCTAACCCTCACCCTCACCCTGAGCCTCACCCAACCCTAACACTAACCCTAACCCTCAAACTTACCCTCACCCTAACCCTCACACTCACCGTCAGCCTAACCCTCACCCTAAACCTAACCCTAACCCACACCCTAACCCTCACCGTCAACCGAACCCTCTCCCTCAACTGAACACTCACCCTCACCCTAACCCTCACTCTAACCCTAACCCTAACCATAACCAGAACCATAACCCTAACCCTCACCCTCAACCTAACGCTAACCCTAACCGTCACCCTCACCCTAACCCTCACACTAACCCTCACCCTCAACCTCAATATCACCCTAAAACTTACCCTCACCCTAGTCATCACCCTAAACCTAACCCTAATCCTAAACCTAATTTTCAACCTCACCCTCACCTGGCCCTAACCCTAACCCAAAACCTAAACCTAAACATCACCCTCACCCTCACCCTAACCGTAACCCTAACCCTAACCCTCATGCTAAACCTAACCCTCACTCTTACACTAACCCTAACCCTAACCCTAACAATAACCCTAAACCTAACCCTAACCCTAATCCTAATGCTAACCCTCACCCTAACCCTAAACCTAAGCCTAAAACTCACCCTAACCCTAATCCTAACCCTAACCCTCACTCTCACCGTCACCATCACCCTAACCCTGAAACTAAACCTCACCCTAACCCTAATCCTCATACTAACCCTAACCCTCACCCTAACCCTAAGCCTAACCCTCACCCTCACCCTCACCCTCATCCTCATCCTAATCCTTACCCTAAAGCTAGTCCTAACCCTAACCCACACCCTCACCCTAAACCTCACCCTAATCCTTATCCTCACACTAAACCTAACCCTAACCCTCACCCTAACCCTCACCCTAAACGTAACCCTCACTCTAACTCTAACTCTTACCCTAACCCTAACCCTCACACTAAATCTCACCCTAACCTTATCTTAATACTAACCCCAACCCTAACCCTCAACCTCATCATCACTCTAACCCTAACCTTAAACCTAACCCTCACCCTAACCCTAACCCTTACCCTAACCCTAACTCTAACCCTTACACTAACTCTAACCCTAACCCTCACCCTCACCCTAATCCTAAACCTAAACCTAAGCCTCAACCTAACCCTAACCCTTACCCTAACCCTAAAGGTACCCCTCACCCTAATTCTCGCCCTCACCCTCTGACTAACCCTAAACCTAACTCTAATCCTAACCCTAATGCTCACCTTCACCCTCATGCTAACACAAACCCTAACTCTAATCCTCACCCTAATCCTAACCCTAACCATAACCCTAAACTTCACCCTCACCCTAACCCTCACCCTAACAATTACCCTCACCCTAACGCTAACACTAACACTAACCCTCAATCTAAACCTCACCATCACCTTAACTCTCACCCTAAGCCTAAACCTCACCCACACCCTAACCCTAACCCTCACGCGAACCCTCACCCTCACCCTAATCCTCACCCTAAACTTAACCCTAACCCTAACCCTGACCCTCATCCTAACCTTTACCCTCACCCTAGCCCTGACCATAACCCTAACCCTAACCCTATCCCTCACCCTCATCCTCACCCGAGCCAAACCCTAACCCTAAACCTAACCCTAACCCTCACCTTCACCCGCACCCTAACCCTAACCCTATCCCTAACACTCTCCCTAACCCTAACCCTAACCCTCCGCCTCACCGTAAGCCTAACCCAAAACCTAACCCTCACCCTAACCCTTATCCTAACTTTAATGGTAACCCTATTCCTCACCCTCACACTAAAGCTCACCCTAACCCTTACCTTCACCATATCCATACCCCTAACCCTAATCCTCACACTAACCCAATCCGTAACCCTAAGCCTAAACCTCACCCTCACCCTAGCCCTGACCCTTACACTAACCCTAACCCTGACCGTAACCCTCATCCTAACCCTAACCCTAACCCTAACCCTCACCCTCACCCTAACCCTAAACCTAACAATCAGCCTAACCGTTACCCTAACCCTAACCCTAAACCTCACACTAAACCTAACCCTAACCCTAACCCTCACCATAACCCTAATGCTAACCCTAACCCTCACCATAACCCTAATGCTAACCCTAACCCTCACCCTCACCCTAAACCTCACCCTAACATTTATCCTCACACTAACCCTAACCCTAACCCTCACACTCACCCTCACCCTAACCCTACCCCTAAACTGAACCCTCTCTCTAACCCTAACACTTACCCTAACCCTAACCCTAACCCTCACACTAACCCTCACCCTAACCCTTATCCTCACACTAACCCTAACCCTAACCCTCAGCCTCAACTTAATCCTAACCCTAACCTCAAACCTAACCCTCACCCTAACCCTAATCCTTACACTCACTCTAACCCTAACCCTCACACTAACGCTCACCCTAACACTAACCTTATCCCTAACCCTCACCGTCACCCTCACCCTCACCCTAACCCTAACCCTGAAGCTAACTCTCACCCTAACCCTAACCCTTACCCTACCCCTAACCCTACCCCTCACCCTAACCCTCACCCTCACCCTAACCAAAACCCTAACCCTCACCCTAAACCTAGCCCTAGCCATAATGCTCAACCTAACCCTAACCCTTATTCTCACCCTAACCCTAACCCTTACCCTAAACCCTTCCCTAAACCTAACCCTCACCATAACCCTAACCCTAACCCTAACCCTCACCCTAACCTTTTCCCTAAACCTAACTCTAACCCTAACCCTCACCCTAAACCTAATCCTAAACCGAACCAACACCCTAACCCTTATCGTAACTCTAACGGTAACCCTAAACCTCACTGTCACCCTAAAGCTGACCCTAGCCCTTACCTTCACCATATCCCAAACCCTAACCCTAAACCTAATCCTCACACTAACCCAAACCGTAACCCTAAGCCAACCCTCACCCTAACGCTCGCCCTAACCCTCACCCTGACCCTCACCCTAACCCTCACCCTCACCTGAACCCTCACCCTCACTCTAACACTCACCCTTACCCTAACCCTAATGCTAAACCTAAACCTCACCCTCATCCTCACCTTAACACTAACCCTAACACTAACTCTCACCCTCACCCTAACCCTCACCATAAACCTAAACCTAACCCTCAACCTCACCCTCACCCTAACCCTATCCCTAACCCTATCCCTCACCCTAACCCTAACCCTTACCGTAACCCTAACCCTCACCCTTAACCTCACCTTAAACCTAACGGTAACCCTAACCCTCTCCCTCACGCTAACCCTCACCCTAACCCTCACCCTAACCCTTATCCTCACACTAACCCAAACCCTAACACTAACCCTAACCCTCCCAATAACCTTACACCTCAGCCTAACTCTAAACATAACGTCACCCTAACTCTCACTCGAACCCTTACCCTCAACCTAACTCTAACCCGAACCCTAAACCTCCCCTCACCCTAACCCTCACCATCGCCCTAAACCTCACCCTAAGCCTAATCCTCACCCACAAGCTAACCCTAATCGTCACCCTCACCGTGAACATCACCCTAACCCTAACCGTCAGCCTAAACCTAAGCCTAATCCTCACCCTAAACCTAACCCTCACCGTCACCCTAACCCTAAGCCTAACCTTAACAATAATCCTAATCCTAAACCTATCCCTCACCCTCACTCTCACCCTAAGCCTAACCCTAACCCTAACCCTAATCCTAAACCTAATCCTCACCCTCACACTCACCCTAAGCCTATCCCTAACCCTAACCCTAATCCTAAACTTAACCCTCACCCTCAACCTCACCCTAAATCTAACCCTAACCCTTACCTTCACCTTCACCCTGACCCTAACCTTAACCTTAACAATAACCCTCACCCTAACCCTCACGCTAACCGTAACCCTAACCCTCACCGTAACCCTAACGCTAACCCTTAACCTCAACCTCACCCTAACCCTCACACTAACCCTCATCCTCACACTAACCCTAAACCTAACCCTCACCCTCACCCTCACCCTAACCCTAACCCTACCCCACACCATAAATCTCATCCTAACCCTAACATTCTCCCACACCCTAAACTTCACACTAACCTGAACTCTAACCCTCACCCTAGCCCTCACCCTCACCCTAACATCACCCACAAACTCACCCTTACACTAACCCTAACCCTAAACCTCAACCTAAACCTAACCTTCACCCTCACGCTCACTGTCAGCCTATCCCTCACCATAAATCTAAACCTAACCCACACCCTAACCCTCACACTCACCAGAAACCTCAACCTCACCTGAACCCTCACCCTCACCTTAATCCTCAGCCTCACTCTAAACATCACCCTAACCCTAACCCTTACTCTAACCCTAACACTAACCCTAACCCAAACCCTTACCTAACCGAAACCCCCACCCTCACCCTCACAGTCACCCAAACCCTCACCCTCACCGTACCCCTCATCCTAAAACTAAACCTCACCCTAACCCTAACCCTAACCCTCACCCAAACCCTAACCCTAACGCTCACCCTAAACCTCACCCTAACCCTAACCCTAATCATAACCCTAAAACTAACCCTAACCCTCACCCTCACCCTTACCCTAAGGATAACCCTAACCCTCACCCTCACCCAAACCCTAAACCTAACCCTCACCCTCACCCTCATCCTAACCCTTACCCTAACTATAACCCTAACCCTAACACTCACCCTCACGCTAACCTTAACCCTAACCCCAACATTCACAGTCACCCTCACCCTCACCCTCAACCTCACCCTAACCCTCAACCTCAACCTCATCCTCACCCTAACCCTCACCGTCACCCTAAACATCACCCTAACCCTAACCCTCACCCTCACCCTAACCCTAACCCTAACCATCAGCCTAACCGTTACCCTAACCCTAACTCTCCCCCTCACAATCACCCTCAGCCTAACCCCCACCCTCAAACTCACCTTCCCCCTAACCCTCAAACTAACTCTAACCCTACCCTAACCATAACCCTAACTCCCACCCTCACCCTCACTCTCAGCCTACCCTAAACCTAAACCTAGTCCTAACCCTAACCCTCACCCTCACCCTAAACATTACCCTCACCGTCACCCTCACCCTCACCCTCACCTTAACCCTCACCCTCAAACTCACCCTCACACTAACATTCACCCTCACCCTAAACATCACCATAATCCTAACCCTCACCCTAACCCTACCCTTAAGCCTAAACCTAACCCTAACCTTCACCCTAACTTTTATCTTCAGACTAATCCTTAGTCTAAACCTAACCTTAACCCTCACACTAACCCTAACCCTCTCCCTAAGCCTAACCCTACCCCTCACCCTACCCCTCGCCCTAACACTAAACCTAACCCTAAACCTCACCCTAACCCTAACCCTAACCCTCACCCTCACCCTAACCCTAATCGTAAATCTAACCCTCATACTAAACCTAACACTAACCCCCCCAACCCTCATCCTCACCCTCACCCTCACCCTCACCTGAACCCTCACCCTAACCCTAAATCTCAGCCTCACCCTAACCCTCACCCTAACCCTAACCCTCAACCTAACCGTCACCCTAACCCTAACCGAACCCTAACCCTAACCATACACTTACCTAACGGTAAACCTCACCTCACCCTCACACTCACCCTAACCCTCACCATCACAGTAGCCCTCACGCTAAACCTCAACCTCACTCTAACCCTAACCCTAAACCTCACTCTAAACCTAACCCTAATCCTAACCCTCACCCTAACCCTAACACTAACCCTCACCCTAACCCTAACTCTTACCCTAAACCTAAACCTCAGCCTTAACCTAACCCTTACCCTAAGCCTAACCCGAAACCTTACCCTCACCCTAACCCTAACCCTAACCCTCAAACTCACCCTCACCCTAAACTTAACCCTAACTCTCACACTCACCCTAACCCTAATTCTATTCCTAATCCACACCCTCACTGACACCCTCACCCTAACCCTCACCGTCAACCTCTCCTTCACCCTAACCCTCAAACTAACCCTAACCCTCACCATAACCCTAACCCTCACTCTCACTCTCACCCTCACACTAACCCTAAACCTAAACCTAATCCTCACACTAACCCTCACCCTTACCCTAAACCTAACCCTCACCATCACCCTCACCATCACCCTCACCCTCACCCTAACCCTCTCATCAAACTCACCCTCACCCTAACCCTCACCCTCACCGTAAACATCACCCTAAACCTAACCCTAACCCTAACCCTAACCCTCACCCTAACCCTGACAATAACCCTAACAATAAACCTTACCCTTATCCTAAACCTCACCATAACTTCATACTAACCCTAACCCTCTCCCTCACCCTAATCCTACCCCTCAACCTAACCCTCACCCTAAACCTAACCCTAACACTAACCCTCACCCTAACCCTAAGCCTAAACGTCACCCTCACCCTAACCCTCACCGTCACCCTTACCCTCACCATAAACTTAACCTTAAAACACACCCTAACCCTCACCCTCACGGTAACCCTCAGCCTCACCCTAAACATCACCTTAACCCTAACCCTCAATCTAACCCTAACCCTAAAACTCCCCCTAACCCTAACCCTCAAACTAACCCTCACCCTCAACCTAATCCTCACCCTAACCCTAACCCTAATCCTTACCTAACTGAAACCCTCAACCTCACCCTCACACTCACCCTAAACCTCACCCTCACCGTAGCCCTTACCCTAAACCTAATCTTCACCCTGACCGTTACAATAAACCTCACTCTTACCCTAACCCTAACCTTCACACTTACCCTAACCCTAACCCTAATCCTAAACCTAACCCTCACCCTCATCCTCACCGTAACACTAACCCTAATACTAATCCTCACCCTCACCCTAACCCTCACCCTCACCCTAACCCTAAACCTCAGCTACACACTACCTCTCACCCTCACCTGAACCCTCACCCTCACCCTAACCCTCACCTTTACCCTAACCCTAACCCTAATCCTAACACTAACCCTGACCCTTATCCTCACCCTAACACTAATCCTAACACTAACCCTTACCCTCACCCTAACCCTGACCCTAAACCTAACCCTAACCCTTACCCTCACCCTCACCCTAACCCTAACCCTAATCCTAACCTTCAACCTAATATTAACCCTATCCCTAACCCTAACCCTCACCCTAAACCTAAGCCTCATCCTCACCCTAAAACTAACCCTCACCCTCACCCTCACCCTAAGCCTAACCCTAATCCTCACCTTAACCCTCACCCTCACCCTAAACCTAACCGTCCCCATCACCCTCACCCTCACCCTCACCCTCAACCTAACCCTCTCCCTCAAACTCACTCTCACCCTAACCCTCACCCTCACCGTAAACATCACCCTAAACCTAACCCTAACCCTAACCCTAAACCTCACCCTAACCCTGACCCTAACCCTAACGATAAACCTTACCCTCTTCCTCACCCTAAACCTCACCGTAAGCTTTATCCTCATGCTAACCCTAACTCAAACTGTAAAGCTAACCGTCACACTAACCCTAACCCTCTCCCTAACCTTAATCCTACCCCTCAACCTAACCCTCACCCTAAACCTAACACTAACCCTAACCCTCACCCAAACCCTAATCCTAATCCTCACCCTCACCATAACCCTCACCGTCACCCTAACCCTCACCATAAACCCAACCCTAAAACACACCCTAACCCTCACCATAACCGGAACCCTCACCCAAACCGTCACCCCCACCATAACCCTCAGCCTCACCATAAAAATCACCCTAACCCTAACCCTCAGTCTAACCCTAATCCTAACCCTCACCCTAACCCTAACCCTCAAACTAACCATCACCCTCAACCTAATCCTCACCCTAACCCTAATCCTAACCCTTACCTAACTGAAACCCTCACCCTCACTCTCACACTCACCCTAACCCACACCCTCACCCTAAACCTAAATCTCACCCTAAGCCTAACCCTAAACCTCACCCTCACCCTCACCCTAACCCTAACCCTCACCCTCAGCCTTACCCTAACCCTAAACCTAACCCTCACCTAATCCTTACCCTAACCCTAACACTAACCGTAACCCTCACCCTCACCCTAACACTCAACCTAACCCTTACCCTCAACCTGACCGTAACCCTAACCCTAACACTAACCCTCACAGTAACCCTAACCCTCAAATTAACCCTAACCGTACCTCTCATACTAACCCTAACCCTAACCCTAACCCTAACCCTCACCCTAACCCTAAACCTAACCCTAACCCTCACCCTAACTCTAACCCTAACCCTCACCCTAACCCTAACCCTCACACTAACCCTCACATTCAACCTGATCCTCACCCTAACAATAACCCTAACTCTTACCTAACCGAAACCCTCACCTTCAACCTCATTCTCACCCTAACCCTCACCCTCACCCTAGCCCTCACCTTAACCCTACCCCTTACCCTAAGCCTAACCTTCACCCTCACCCTCACCATCACCCTCAGCCTAACCCTAACCCTAACCCTAATCCTAACCCTAACCCTCAACCTTACCCTCACCCTAACCCTAACCCTAACCTTCACCCTCACCCTCACCATAACCCTCAGCCTTACCATAACCCTAACCCAAATCATAACCCTTACCCTCACCCTCACACTCACCCTAAACCTCACCCTCACCGTAGCCCTCACGCTAAACCTAAACCTCACCCTAACCCTAACCCTAAACCTCACTCTTATTCTAACCTTAACCCTCACACTTACCCTATCCCTAACCCTAACCCTAAACCTAACCCTCACCCTCATCCTCACCGTAACACTAACCTTAATACTAACCCTCACAATCACCCTAAAACTCACCCTCACCCTAACCCTAATCCTCAGCTACACCCTACCTCTCACCCTCACCTGAACCCTCACCCTCACCCTAACCCTCACCCTTACCCTAACCCTAACCCTAATCCTAAACCTAATCCTGACCCTCATCCTCACCCTAACACTAACCCTGAAACTTACTCTCACCCCCACCCTCATGCTCACCCTAAAACTAACCCTAACCCTTACCCTCACCCTCACCCTAAACCTTGACTCGTCCAGCAGGTCCACTTATTTTGTTAGGCTCGAGGAGGCATCTCCTAAAAACCAATGGGGGGTGAGAGAGAAACGAGACCAAGCGCATAAAGAAAGACAGTCAGTCTGAGTCGCGTCAAGGTCTGCTTTATTGAGCTCGGGGATAGGGTTTTTATACCCACAGGGGTGGTGGGAAGGGGAAGAATGAAAAAATTTTGCAGAAGCAAGGGTGAGAAGTCCCGGGGTCAGGGATGGGTCATGCTTTTCCTTTGGCCATTGTGCTAATCTTAAAAGTACCTCCTGTGGTTTCTCTAAGAGACATTTATGGTTAGCCAGGCACCGCTTGCTTAGGGCTGGAGATAAGAGAAATGTTTATGGTTAGTCAAATATTGTCTGCTGAGGGCTGGAGCAATATTTATGATTAGCCAAATGTAGTTTGCTTAGGGCTGGAGGAATCTTATCTTTCCATACACTTTCTTGGCTCCCAACAAATCCCCCTTTCTTATTTAGAAAATTGACCATCAATTGTTGGCTGCTTTTTTTAAGGGGGTGACAGAGGCTCTGTTCCTCTAAGGGCCCAGGGTTTTTCTCCACACCGGAGTGAGCACGTCCTCATTCGGGGAGGGGAGTTTTGCAGGCCTTGTCATGTTTTTTGAGGAGACGGCTCGTGGGTATGCATGCCAACCGTCATGCACCAGAGCTTGCCACTGAGGGGTCTTGGGTTTTGGGATCTCGCGGATCCATACCCCTGCAGTCTTACCTGCACCCTTGATTAGAGCATTTCTTCTTCCTCCAATAAGTGCATCCTCCCCCAAGCGGAGGGGCCTATAGGAGGAGGGGCGAACCTATCCCTTATGGCAATAGGTCTTGCCCGTTGAATGGTCAGAAGTTACGAATAAGAAGAAAGATTTTCTAAATAAGAAAAAGAAAAGGAGGGCTGTTTCCCACTGGAACAAGCTCATGGCAAAGCACTAATTAAAAGTCTGGGGTAAGTCCTCGATCGCAATGCCTTAGTCCGTCACATCGAGGTGATGGTGATGAACCTGTATGGGCTTAGAAGACCAGAGATTAATCTGTTATTTAATAAATTTAAACAGGAAGGTCCAAGTCTGGAGTTCTGGCTGCATCTGTAAGAGAAAAGGCATCATCCTCGGGGTAAAGGTAGGTTATGAGAAAACATCCTGTATTAGGCTACTGGCTACATGCCTTGTTGAGCCAGCCTGTACGGCCTCTGTATGTAGTGCTATCCAGGGAAAGCTCCATAATAGTCCCGTCATTGGATGTTTTCTAGCTTTTTGGGAATCATTAGGGAAGAAGTGTATGGAATTGCAGTCCTTCTTTAGGGGTGACCGCGGTGTGCCCCGTGGGGTCCTCCTGAGCCTCTAAGCGTTGATAATGCACCGAGACCGAATTTTTTGATAGGGCAGAATCTATTTGATTTTTTATAAAGCGCATAAGGTGCTGAAAAGCCCAAGGGCCAAAGGAAATTATCAAAAGTAATCCAACAAGGAGGTGAAGAACATAGGGTAAAAGTCCCCCCCAAACAGCCCAAATAAGGCGCTCAAAAAACTCATGTCGCTATCTTTCAATCTCCTCCTGATGTTTTTTAACTCGATCTCTTACAATGCCAGACTTATTGGCATAAAAACAGCACTTTTCCTGTAAAGTTAAGCAAATGCCACCTCTGTCAGCAGTTAAAAGATCTAAACCTCTGCGATTTTGTAAAACCACCTCAGCTAATGAATCTAACTGATCCTGAAGATCTTTAACAGATTGATAAACTTTAGTAGTATCATCAGCTAATTGTTGTGAAAGCTTGGAGTATGAGGAGACAGCAGTGGCTAATCCTGCAGTCCCAGTGCCTAAAGCACCAGCCACTCCAAGTCCTATCAGTAGGGGAATAAATTGTACCACCCTTTTATGTAGGGGAACAAAATAATCAAAGGCAGGAATGGGTACTGGTTCATCTCCGGAAATCAAGTCAATGTCTGGGAGTGAAATAGCTGGAATACAGAGCCCTGTCCAATTTTGGCGAAGTACAGTGTAGGCCATATTATTGCCACAAACAAAAACCTGGCTCTGTTGTGAGCATAGGGAGGCAGAATCATTAATAACCTTGTTGCACAGGGAAAAGGAGGACATCCCAACATCAATGTCATACTACCCGGGGAAGTTTATAACACTCTTTGCAATAAAACAATTAGCGCGGATGATCAAACTGAGGTAGTCACTCTGGGAGATAAGGGTTAGGGAATCTACAGTGTTACAGGCTTGTGATTGATTAACACTTGGCCTAGTCTGCTGGGCTCATCAAATGGCCCTTATCTTGAGCCCCCTAAATCGGGAATTTTTACACAGGAATGCGGAGGACATACTCTTTGTTTCTTATCTTGGGTCCCATTTGGCCATTTGGGGAATTTACTTGTTAGCCCTTTATTTACGACTACAGAGCTTGTCCCAGGGCCAACATCTAGACTCCGAAACTTTTTTTATATATCTCCAGGGAGGGGAAGGGTCAGTGCTAGCGCAAGCAAGTTTAAAGAAGCAAAACCAGCAGTTAGCAATTGTAAAATGTAACTCTAATTTTTAATCTTTTATTCCCCCATTTTTCTTTGGGCTAATTTTAATCTTAAAATTTAGGGGGTTCTTATCTCAGTCGTACGGGTGTCTCTATATTATCTTGTGGGGTGTCAGTTGTTCCCAATGCTTGGTATTTGGATCTCAGAACTAATAGACGGACTATGCTGATCTTTTTCTTTTACAAAAGACACCAGTCTGTTGAGTATACAAGGTCCGATTGTAACAAAAGTAACAGTACCAGAGCCCTCCCCCTTTTTTTTTTCAAGGCTTTCTTTACTACCCTCTTTTTTTTTTTTTTACGATTTTTGAGCATCTTTGTGGCTATAGTTTAAAACTGCCCAATTTTCCTTTGGCTTGCGGAACCTTTATCTTAGAACAGCCTTAAGACACCACTGTGATGCAGAAGCTTGCTAGATTTTAAGGCTAAGAGTATTACCTTCATTGATAAAACACTTAGGTTATTACCATACCAGAGCCAAACCAGGCTGTGACCCTAGAGTGGATTTTTAGACACTATGCACTGAAGTGTCTAAGGCAAGCAAGCCAGTGATATTCTTGTCCCCAGTACCCACTGTGGGAAGAGAGGGTTTCTGGATATCACCCAAAAGAATGTCCCACAAGATCTTAGATTTAGCAGCAGTCAACCAGGAAGCAGACTCAGGTGATGGAATCAGGCAGGAGTTCCTCCAGGTGGCTGTAAATTCCTACACAGACTGGTTAAGGATACATTGCATAGGCTTGGCAGGCTTTGATCCTGCTGGTTTTTAAGATCTTTAAACAATAGCCCAGGACAATTTACCAAAATTACAACTTTTTTTTTTTTTTTTACTAACCAGATATTTTTGTAAAATAAACACAGAAGGCTCAGAAGGTTTAGTACAGATGCAGTCTCCACACCTTGCACACTGATAACTGTTAACACTATTTTTTATGCCTTTTTTTTCTCTATTTTGCCTCATTTTTCCAAAATTTCTGACTCTGGACCCTTGATCTTAAAAATGGGGGTAGAAGGGTGAAGGTCCATCTTCCGTAACTTCTTCAAGCTGACTTTAGGGGCGTTGATCTTACCTAGCCAGGAACCTATAACTTTAGCCTAATTTACAAAGAGGCTATCAGGGTTAGATGTCATTAAGAACAATATTTAACTTTTGACAACTGCACAGACCTTTTTTCCAGCTACAGCAGTGTAGCTTGTTTAGCACTCTGGTTTGTAAAAGCATCTTCCTAGATGGCTTAGGAATGTGATCTCTAATGATCCCAAATAATGCCTAAGTTACCTTTGCAGGCCTTTAGACAGATATCAATGATATCAATAGAAACACACTCTCAGGTTTACAAACTTTTTCCTGAGTAGATGAACTTCATGTAACTAGTGTCAGCTCAATTAGAGCTGCCAATTAGAGCTTTTTGTCATATAAAGGGGTTGAGACTTAAACTATCCCCCACATTTTATAACATTAGCTTTTTATTACTATCACAGAGGACTGGCAAGTTCCTGTCCCTTACAAGGTAGATAGTCATGGACATTAGGCATGCTTACAAACTCTTTCCATGACCTCCCGGCTCTGACCAGTTTTGAAGGGCCATGTACAAATGACTCTAGGATCTGACATTTCTGCCATCCAAGCAATGGCTTACTGCCTCTGGATGCTCCTCCATTGCTTTTGTCCCAGGAGTGTCTTCTTCACACTGGATAAATGCCTCATTGGCATTTTCCTTAGCTGGTTGCTGGACTTGAACTCGGGGCCTGAGCACTGTCCCTCAGCTCTACAGCTTAAGGCTAGCACTCTGCCACTTTGAGTCCCAGACTCGGGGCTTGAATGCTGTCCCCTAACTCTTCAGTCCAGGGCTAGTACTCTGCTGGCTGAATAGAGGTGACAGTCTCACAGGAACCTTTTTGTGCCCGGGCTGGCTTTGAACCAGTTTCAGATCAATGAGTCTTATAAAAGGCCACGTTACTCCAATTAAAAGCAACAAGGTGGTCAACATAGAAGTAGCTTTTAAGCATGCACTTACCTGAAACTTATTAAGAGTCAAAGTTACATCTGACAACTTGTAAGAATCCTCGGTGCTTTGCTTTGGGCTTGCTGGAAACTTAAAAAACCTGTAAGAGCAAACTAGAATAGCAATTATTTTGGTAATCCTAATTTTTCCTTTGTGCACATTGAGGCCAATGTTAAGAACAATTTTACATTTAAACTTTATATCCAAAAATCCATTCCTATTTTTTTAAAGCCTCTTATTAATTACCTTTAATATTTTATATTTTAGTTTTTATTTGCATTTTGAAAAGATCCCTTGAAATCTTGAGGCCAAGTGTCACTCATTGCCTCTTGGTTGCTTGTTTTAAAACAGACACACATTAAGATTTTTAAACTCAAATGACAATTTTTCCTTAATGCGAAAATAACAATCATCATAACTGAACCAAAAAGCTGGACTCAGCATCTTTATGACTTTTAAAAACATCCTAATTGTAGAACATAATTGAAAGTAAGCCACATTATACAAATAACTTTTTAGCCCTCTTTTAAGGACTTCCTAATTTTAATGTTAACACATCCAAGGGGAGGTTTTAGCAATACTAATCAGATCATCACATCACTCATTTTAACCATCATGTTTTCAGTGTTTATCTGCAGGGAAGAGAGAGAACAAAGATGGGCCACTCAGCCCCTTCTATGGAATGGGCACACACCCAATCCGACTCTTTAGGGTTAGATGAACTGCGTTTGTGTCAGCTGGCCCTCTTTTAACATGCGTGGACTCCTCCCAGGACCTGTCCCACCATGCATGTCCAGCTGAACTGCACTTGTGCTTGTTCACCCCTCACCCCTAAAGATAGGTCTTCTGTTGGCTTCTAAGTTTTTCCTCGTCGCTTCTCTTGGTTCTTGAATGAAATACACAGTTTTTAGACAGACAGAACAGGTGGCAAGAAGTGGTGCTGTGGCTCAATCAGTAGAGCTCGAACCTTGAGCTGAAGAGCACAGGGACAGTGCCCAGGCCCAGAGTTCAAGCCCCATGACCGACAAAAAAAAAAAAAAAAAAGGTAGCAAGCCGGGCGCTGGTGGCTCACGCCTGTAATCCTAGCTACTCAGGAGGCTGAGATCTGAGGATCGTGGTTCAAAGCCAGCCCGGGCAGGAAAGACCGTGAGACTCCTATCTCCAATAAACCACCAGAAAACCGGAAGTGGCGCTGTAGCTCAAGTGGTAGAGCGCTCGCCTTGAGCTGAAGAGCTGAGGGACAGAGCCCAGGCCCAGAGTTCAGGCCCCACAACCGACAAAAAAAAAAAAAAAAGAACAGGTAGCATCTTTGACAGTGTTAAACTAACCTTTACATTTAAATTTTTAATATTTATCCCCAAATTTTAGCCAAGGGAACTAAATCCCAAACAGCCAATGCATTTTTGTTAAGCCAGATAACTTGGTTACAGTATAAACAGTCTTATGCATTTTAAAATATTAGTTTTTAAATACCAGATTTTCTAATTTGCAAGTTAAAGAAACTTTAAAAAGCCATTTAAAACAATGTGAAGATTTTTTAAAATTTTTGGTAATGTCCAAACTTCATAACCTTTTGAATTTTAAATTTAAACTTACCCAACTGTTACAGCATGCTGACAATTCTTATCTTTGAACACGTTCACAAACACACACAAAACACTCACACAGATCTTAAGGCGCACAAAAATCAAAATCAGTTGTACGTATACCTTTTAAAGTTTTTAAACAAAAATTTAAGACAGTATTTCTTTTAAATAAGGTACCTTTGTTGGGCTTCATTTTCCCAGAGCTTGCTTATCTAGCAAGGCAATTCACTAATTAGTCTTTTGAATCTCTGTGCTGTTCTCATTCAGCAAGCTGAATCCAGAGTCTGCTGAGTGAGCCTGTCACACTCACCCAAATCTTCCCTACCTCAGAAAACATAAAACGAACACACACACTAAACAAGACAAACAAGTGGCCACAAAGACAAAATCAGGTCTCAGTGAATGGGGCAACATCTCACTACCATTCAACTTACCAGGGGACTCAACATCCCTACTCACCTCCGGAGGATTTTTTCTCTTAGATTCCTGCAGACATTGACCCAGGGGCCTTACAAGGTGGAGGATAATTCCCAGTCATCTTAGGGCAAGGGAAAAGAAAAATCCCTAGCGGCCGTCCCCTCAGACTGACAGATTCTCCCCCACGCTCAGACCCCCTGAGCCAAGGCCCAAGGCTGAGATCTAACTGGGGCCACTCGCAGGTGGTCAGTGGCAATTTCATAATTGACAAACAAGCAGTTTCCTAAAACCTGACAATCTGGGCTTGAGCCGTAACTTTTTCCAGTGATCTAAAGTCAGACTTAAGGGGGTTGTTAGTTGCCGCCCCTTCCCTTTAAGGACAACAAGACAGACAACAGAGACAATTAACACTAAACAGAAACAGAGGAAACCAGACAGGCGCTGCGCGGCAGTCGAAGGACTGCAAACAGAAAAGGCAACTTCAGATGGGAGTGGCCATCTGAACATGTTTTTTGTTTATGATAGCCTGAGCCTCTGCCTTATCTATAAATTCAGCCTTCCAGGTTAAATATTGACCTCTGGTCAGGACCAATTGTACAATCTTATTCCATTCATGAGGCAGCAGGTGTCCTCCATTAAAATCAATAAGCGGGCACCATCTCTTCCCTTTTCTACCTCTTTTAAAATGTCCCTGATAATCCCATAAAAACTAAAAAAGGCCTCGGGAATTTTTTCTCCTTTAGCCGCTAAATCATTAATATTTTTCCCTACTTTACTCCAGGTAAGGAGATGAATGTCCGGGCCACTCAAAATTAGCCAAGGACATTTTTCCCCGACAAAACAAAAAAATTTTACAAGATCCTTTCTTTTCACTCTTATTCCTCTCTCCCTAATAGCTTCCTTTATTTCCTTTATAAATAAAGCCTCTTCAGACAGCTCTTTTCCCATGGTTCTTTGAACGGCAAACTTACCTCAAGACTTCCCACGGTGCACGAGTGATGCGATGTGGGCGTCTCTACCCTTAAATGATTTGGGATCCCCGTCTCCAGCGCCGTCGGGTAGGTCATCGCGCCTCGAGCCCCACGTTGGGCGCCACTTCACCCGTCCAGCAGGTCCAGTTATTTTGTTAGGCTCGAGGAGGCACCTCCTAAAAACCAATGGGGGGGTGAAAGAGAAACGAGACCAATCGCATAAAGAAAGACAGTCAGTCTGAGTCGCGTCAAGGTCTGCTTTATTGAGCTCGGGGTAGGGTTTTTATACCCACAGGGGTGGTGGGAAGGGGAAGAATGAAAAAATTTTGCAGAAGCAAGGGTGAGAAGTCCTGGGGTCAGGGATGGGTCATGCTTTTCCTTTGGCCATTGTGCTAATCATAAAAGTACCTCCTGTGGTTTCTCTAAGAGACATTTATGGTTAGCCAGGCACCGCTTGCTTAGGGCTGGAGATAAGAGAAATGTTTATGGTTAGTCAAATGTTGTCTGCTTAGGGCTGGAGGAATATTTATGGTTAGCCAAATGTAGTTTGTAAGGGCTGGAGGAATCTTATCTTTCCATACACTTTCGTGGCTCCCAACAAACCCTAACCCTAATCCTAACCCTCACCCTAACATTAAACCTATCCCTAACCCTAACCCTCACCCTAAACCTCACCTTAAACCTAACGGTAACCCTAACCCTCTTCCTCACCCTAACCCTCACCCTAACCCTTATCCTCACACTAACCCAAACCCTAACACTAACCCTAACCCTGACAGTAACCATAACCCTCAACCTAACCATAAACCTTACCTCACCCTAAACCACACCCTAACCCTTACTCTCACCCTAACGCTAAACCTAACCCTAAACCTCCCCTCACGCTAACCCTCACCATCTCCCTAACCCTTACCCACAACCTAACCCTAAGATTCACCCTCACCCTAAACATCACCCTAAACCTAAACCTCACCCTAAACCTAAGCCTAATCCTCAACCTAAACCTAATCCTCAACCTAAACCTAATCCTCAACCTCACCCTTACCCTAAGCCTAACCCTAACCCTAACCCTAATCCTAAACCTAACCCTCACCCTCACTTTCACCCTAAGCCTAACCCTAGCCCTAACCTTAATCCTAAACCTAACCCTCAAACTCAAACTCACACTAAGCCTAACCCTAACCCTAACCTTAATCCTAAACCTAACCCTCACCCTCACCCTAACCCTCAACATCACCCTAAACCTCACCCTAACTCTCACCCTAACCCTAAGCCTCAACCACACCCTAAACCTCACTCACACCTGAACCCTCACCCTCACCCTAACACTCACCCTTACCCTAACCCTAACCCTAATCCTAAACCTAACCCTCACCCTCATCCTCACCCTAACACTAACCCTAACACTAACTCTCACCCTCACCCTAACCCTCACCATAAACCTAACCCTAACCCTCAACCTAACTCTCACCCTAACCCTAACCCTCACCCTAACCCTAACCCTTACCCTAACCCTAACCCTCACCCTAAACCTCACCTTAAACCTAACGGTAACCCTAACCCTCTCCCTCACGCGAACCCTCACCCTAACCCTCAACCTAACCCTTATCCTCACACTAACCCAAACCTTAACACTAACCTTAAACCTCCCAATAACCCTAAACCTCAGCCTAACTCTAAACATAACCTCACCCTAACCTTCATCGTAACCCTTACCTTCACCCTAATGCTAACCTCAACCCTAAACCTCCCCTCACCCTAACCCTCACCATCGCCCTAATCCTAACCCTAAGCCTAACCCTCACCAACAAGCTAACCCTAATCGTCACCCTCACCGTGAACATCACCCTAAGCCTAACCCTCACCCTAAACCTAAGCCTAATCCTCACCCTAAACCTAACCCTCACCCTCACCCTAACCCTAAGCCTAACCCTAACAATAATCCTAATCCTAAACCTATCCCTCACCCTCACTCTCTCCCTAAGCCTAACCCTAAACCTAACCCTAATCTAAAACCTAACCCTCACCCTCACACTCACCCTAAGCCTATCCCTAACCCTAAACCTAATCCTAAAACTAACCCTTACCCTCAACCTCACCCTAAATCTAACCCTAACCCTAACCTTCACCTTCACCCTGACCCTAACCTTAACCCTAACAATAACCCTCACCCTAACCCTCACGCTAACCGTAACCCTAACCCTCACCGTAACCCTAACACTAACCCTAAACCTCAACCTCACCCTAACCCTCACACTAACCCTCAACCTCACACTAACCCTAAACCTAACCCTCACCCTCACCCTCACCCTAACCCTAACCCTAACCTTACACCACACCATAAACCTCATCCTAACCCTAACACTCTCCCACACCCTAAACCTCACCCTAACCTGAACCCTAACGCTCACCCTATCCCTCACCCTCACCCTAACATCACCAACAAACTCACTCTAACACGAATCCTAAGCCTACCCCTCAACCTAAACCTAACCCTCACTCTCACGTTCACTGTCAGCCTAAACCTCACTCTAAAACTAACCCTAACCCACACCCTAACCCTCACCCTCACCAGAACCCTCACCCTCACCTGAACCCTCACCCTCACCTTAACCCTCAGCCTCACCCTAAACATCACCCTAACCCTAACCCTCACTCTAACCCTAACCCTAACCCTAACACTAACCCTAACCCAAACCCTTACCTAACCGAAACCCCACTCTCACCCTCACAGTCACCCAAACCCTCACCATCACCGTACCCCTCACCCTAAACCTAAACCTCACCCTAACCCTAACCCTAACCCTCACCCTAACCCTAACCCTAAAGCTCACACTAACCCTAACGCTCACACTAAACCTCACCCTAACCCTAACCCTAATCGTAAACCTAACCCTCACCCTCACCCTAACCATAAACCTAACCCTCACCCTCACTCTCACACTCACCCTCATCCTAACCCTTACCCCAACCCTAACCCTAACCCTAACCCTCACCCTCACCCTAACCCTAATCCTAACAACATTCACCATCACCCTCACACTCACCCTAATCCTCACCCTAACCCTAATCCTAACCCTTACCTAACCCTAAATCTAACCCTCAACCTCACCGTCACCCGAACCCTAACTTGAACCCTCACCCTAACCCTAACACTAACCCTAAATCTAACCATCACCCTCTCCCACACCCTAACCCTCAATCTGAAGCTAAACAGTAATGTCACCCTAACCCTCACCAAAACCTTACCCTCACCCTAACCGTCACCCTAACCCTAATGATAACCCTAACACTCACCCTCACCCTAAACCTCACCCTAACCTTTAACCATATATTAACCCTAAGTCTAACCCTCACACTAGCAATAACCCTCACCCTAACTCTAAACCTACACCTCACCCTAAACCTCACTCTAAGCCTAAACCTAACCCTAACACTAACAATCACCCTAACCCTAACAATATTCCTCACCCTCAACCTAGATCTCACGGTCACCCTAACCCCCACCCTAACCCTAAACCTCACCCACACTCTAACCCTCACCCTAAACCTAACCCTAACCCTAACACTCTCCCTCACCCTCAACCTAACCCTAAACCTAACCCTAACCCTCACCCAAACCCTAACCCTTATACTAACCCTAAACCTACCCCTCACCCTAAACCTAACCCTAACCATTACCCTAACCCTAATCCTTACCCTAACCCTAACCCCAACACTCACCCTAACGCTAACTCTAACCCTAACCCTCACCCTCACCCTCAACCTAACACTAACCCTAACCAGAACCCTAATCCTAAACCTAACACTCACCCTCACCGTCACCCTCCCCCTAATCCTCACCCTCATACTCACCTTCACCTTAACCCTCAAACTAACCCTAACCCTCACCCTAACACTAACCCTCACCCTCAACTTCAGCCTAACCCTAAACCTAACCCTAATCCTAACCCTAACCCTCACATTCACCCTAAACCTAACCCTCACCGTCACCCTCACCTCCCCCCTCACCCTCAACCTACACCTCACCCTAACCCTCACCCTCAACCTAAACATCACCCTAACCCTAACCCTCACCCTAACCTTAACCTTAACCCTACCACTAACCCTAACCCTGACCCTAACCTTTATCTTCATACTAACCCTAACTCTAACCCTAACCCTAACCCTAAACCTCTCCCTAACACTAACCTTACCCCTCACCCCAACCATCACCCTGACCCTAACCCTAACACTCACACTCACACTCACCCTAACCCTAAACCTAACACTAAACCTCACCCTCACACTCACTCTAAACCTAACCCTAACCCTAATAACCCAAACCCTAACCCTAATCCTAACAATAACACTCACCCTAACCCTAACCCTAACACTCACCCTAAACCTAACGCTCACCGTAAACCTCACCCTAACCCTAATGCTAACCCTAACCCTCACCCTCACCCTAACCATTATCCTCACACTAACAGTAACCCTATACATAACCCTAACCCTAACACTAACCCCAACCCTCACCCTAACCCTAACCCTACCCCTCACCCTACTCCTCACCCTAACCCTAAACTTAACGCTAACCCTCACCCTAACCATAACATTAACCCTAACCCTCAACCTCACCGTAATCCTCACGATCACCCTAAAACTCATCTGAAACCTAACCCTCACCCACACCTTAACCCTCATCCTCACCGAACCCTCACCCACACCCTCACCCTCACCCTAACCCTCACCCTCAACCTAAACATCACCCTAACCCTAACACTCACCCTAAACCCAAGCCTAACCCCTCACCCTAACCCTAACCCTCAACCTCACCCTCACCCTCACCCTAAGATTAACCATAACCCTAAACCTAATCCTAAACCAAACCCTCACCCTCACCCTCACCCTAACCAATAACCTAACCCTCAGGCGCACCCTCAACCTAACCCTAAACCTAAACCTAACCCTCAACCTAACTCTAACGCTTACCCTAACCCTCACCCTACCCCTAAATCTAACACTCACCCTAAACCTCACACTAACCCTAACCCTCACCCTAACCCTAACCCCAACACTCACGCTCACCCTCACCCTCACCCTAACCTTTAACCTCACACTAACCCTAACCCTAACTTTCACCCAACCCTAACCCTACCCCTCAACCTAACTCTAACCCTAACCCTCACCCAAACCCTAACCCTCACACTAACCCTCACTCTCAACTTAATCCTCACCCTAACACTAACCCTAACCCTCACCCTCACCCTAACCCCACTCTCACCCTAACCCTCACCCTAACATTAACCCTAACCCACACCCTAACCCGAACCCTCACCCGAACCCTCATTTTTACCTGAAGCCTCACCCTCACCCTCACCATAAATCCCACCTAAACTTTATCCTCATACTAAACCTAAATCTAAACCTAACCCTAACCCTCACACTAACCCTAATCCTTCCCTTACCCTAATACTACCCCAAACCCTAACCCTCACCCTAAACCTAACCCTAACCCTAACCCTCACCCTAACCCTAATCCTAACCCTCAACCTGACCCTAACCCTCACCGTCACCCTAACCCTCAACCTATACCTAACCCTAACTCACACCCTTACCCTCACCCTCACCCGAACCCTCATCCTCACCCGAACCCGAACCCTCACCTTAACCCTCAGCCTCACCCTAAACATCACCCTAACTATAACCCTCAAACTAACCCTCACCCTCACCCAAATCCTCACCGTAACCCTAACCCTAATCCTTACCTAACCAAAAACCTCACCCTCACACTCACACTCACCCTAAACGTCATCCTCACCACAGTCCTCAACCTCAACCTAAACCTCACCATAACCCTAACTCTAAAACTCACCCTCACCCTCACCCTAACCCTAACCCTAAACCTAAACCTCAGCCTAACCCTAAACCTTACCCTTACACTAACCCTAACCCTCACACTCACCCTAACACTCACCCTAACCCTAAACCTAATCCTAACCCTAAACTTCACCCTCACCCTCACTGTCACCCTCAGCCTAACGCTAACACTAACCCTAATCCTAACCCTAACCCTAACCCTCACCCTCACCCTCACTGTAACCCTAACCCTAAACCTAACCCTAAACTTTATCTCACCCTAACCCTAACAATAACCCTAAACCTATCCCTAACCTTAATCCTAACCCTAACCCTCAACCTAACCCTAAACCTAACCCTAAAAGTCACGCTAACCCTAATCCTAACCCTTACACTCACCCTCACCCTCACCCTAACCCTCAGCCTAAACCTAACCCTAACCCTAATCCTAACCCTAACCCTCAACCTCACCCTAACCCTAACCCTAAACCTAACCCTCACCGTCATCATCAGCCACACCGTTACCTTAACACTCACCCTCAACCTCAACCTCACCCTAAACCTCAACCTCATCCTAAGCAGTACTCTCACCCTAACCCTCACCCTCACCCTAACAATAACCCTCATCCTAACCCTAACCCTCACGCTAAAACTCACCCTAACACTAACCATAACACTTACCCTCGCCCTCACCCTAACCCCAACCCTAACTTTCATCCTCACACTAACCCTAACTCTAACCCTAACACTAACCCTCACACTAACCCTAACCCTCAACCTAACCCTAACCCTACCCCTCACCCTAACCCTCAGCCTAAACCTAACCCTAAACCTCACCCTCACCCTAACCCTAACCCTCACCCTCAAACTAAGCCAAACCCTCACCCTCACCCTAACCCTCATTGTCACCCTAAAACTCACCCTAACCCTAACACTAACCCACAAACTAACCGTCACTCTCACCCGAAACCTCACCCTCACCCGAATCCTCAATCTCACCCCAACCCTCACCCTCACCCTAAACATCACCCTAAACCTAACCCTCACTCTAACCCTAACCCTCAACCCAAAACTCAACCTCACCCTAATCTACAGTCTAACACTAACCCTAACCCTTACCTAACAGAAACCCTCACCCTAACCCTCAGTCTCACCCTAAACCTCTCCCGCACCCTTACCCTAACCCTAACCCTCACCGTCACCCTCACCCTCTCAGTAACCCTAACCCTAACCCTAACCATCACACTAACCCTCACCCTAACCCTAAGGTTAACCAACCATCACCCTAACCCTAAAGCCAACCCTAAACCTTACTCTCACCCTAACCCTCACCCTAACCCTTACCCTCAAACTAACCTTAACCCTAACCCTAACGCTCACACTAACCCTCAACCTTACCCTAAACCTCACCCACACCCGATCGCTCAACATCACCTGAACCCTAACACTCACCCTATCCCTCACCCATACTCTAAACCTCAGTCTAACCCTAACCCTCACCAAAACCGTAATGGTAACGCTCACCCTAACACTAACCCTCACACAAATCCTCACGCTCAACCTAATCCTCACTCTAACAATAACCCTAACCCTTACCTAACCGAAACCCTTACCCTCACCCTCACCCTCAACCAAAACCTCACCCTCATCCTAGCCCTCACACTAACCCTAACCCTAACTCTAAAACTAAACGTCACCCACACTCTCCCACTCCCCCTCAGCCTAATCCTAATCCTGACCCTAACCCTCACGCTAACCCTCAACCTCACCCCAAACCTAACCATAACCCTAACCCTAACAATAACCCTAACCCTAACCCTAAACCTAATCCTAACCCTAACCCTCACCCTAACCCTAAACCTAACGCTAAAACTCACCCTAAACCAATTCTAAACCTAACCCTCACCCTAAACCTAACCCTCACCCTCAACTTAACCCTCACCCTAACCCTTATCCTCAAACTAACCCTAACCCTAACCCTAACCCTCATCGAACCCTAACGCTCACACGAACCCTAATCTTCACCCTATCCCCAACTCCAACCCTAACCCTCACCCTAACCCTCACCCTCAACCTATCCCTAATGATAACCCTAACCCGCACCCTCACCCTAACCCTCACCCTTATCCTTACCCTCACCCTAATCCTAACCCTCATCCTCACCCTAACCCTCAACCTAAACCTTACCCTCACCCTAACCACCACCCAAACCATAACCCTAAACCTAAACCTAACCCTCACCCTAACCCTCATCCTAACCCTAACCCTAACCCTAAACCTCACCCTATCCCTAACCCTCAAACTCACGCGAACCCTCACCCTAACCCTTACCCTCACCTTAACCCTAACCCTAACCCAAAGCTTAACCCTCTCACTAAACCTAAACCTAACCCTCATCCAAACCCTAACCCTAAACCTAAACCCCACCCTAACCCTCACCCTCAGCCTCAGCCTCAGCCTAACCCTATTCCTAACCCTAATCCTAACCCTAACCCACACCCTCAGCCTCACCCTAACTATAACCATAACATTAATCCAAAGCCTCACCCTCACCCTCAACCTAACCCTAACCCAAACTCTCACACTAACCCTCGGCCTAACCCTAACGCTAACCCTAACACTCACCCTCACCCTAAACCTCACCCTAACCCTTAAACTCACCAAAACCCTGACCTTAAACCTCACCCTAACCCTCATCCCCACCCTTATCCTAACACTAACCCTAACCCTAACCCTAACTCTCAACCTAACCCTAACCCTCATGCTAAACCTAATCCTTACCCTAACCGTCACCGCAACCCTCACCCTAACGCTAACCCTAACCCTAACCCTCACCCTCACCCTCACCCTAACCCTAACCCTACCCCTAATCCTAACCCTAACCCTCACCCTCACCCTCACTGTCACCCTCACCCTAATCCTCACCCTCAAACTCACCTTCACCCTAACACTCAAACTAACCCTAACCCTCACCCTAACCCTAACCCTCACCCTTAGCCTCAACTTCAGCCTAACTTTAAACCTAACCCTAATCCTAACCCTAATCCTCATATTCACCCTAAACCTAACCCTCACCGTCAACCTCACCCTCACCCTCACCCTCAAACTCACCCTCACCCTAAATATCATCCTAACACTTACCCTCACCCTAACCCTAACCTTAACCCTAACACTAACCCTAACCCTCACCCTAACCTTTATCCTCATACTAACCCTAACTCTAACCCTAACCCTAACCCTAACCCTCTACCTAAAACTAACCTTACCCCTCATCCCAACCCTCACCCTGACCTAACCCTAACACTCAACCTCACCCTCACCCTAACCCTAACACTAACGCTAAACCTCAACCTCACACACACCCTAAACCTAAGCCTCACCCTAAAAATAACCCTAACCCTAACCCTCATCTTAACAATAACACTCATCATAACCCTAACCCTAACACTCATCCTAACCCTAACACTAACGCTAACCTTCACCCTAACCATAACATTAAACTTAACCCTCACCCTCACCCTAATCCTCACCGTCACCCTAGAACTCACCTGAAACCTAACCCTCACATACACCGTAACCCTCATTCTCACCGATCCCTCACCCGAACCCGAAACCTTACCCTCACCCTAACCCTCACCCTCAACCTAAACATCACCCTAAACCTAAACCTCACCCTAACCCCAACCCTAACACTCACCCTAAGCCTAACCCTCAACCTAAACCTCACCCTCACCCTAACCCTCACCCTAACCCTAACCCTCAACCTCACCCTCAACCTCACCCTAAGACTAACCCTAACGCTAACCCTAATCCTAAACCAAACCCTCACCCTCACCCTCACCCTAACCCTAAAACTACCCCTCAATGGCACCCACAACCTAACCCTAAACCTAAAGCTAACCCTCACCCTACCTCTAAACCTTACCCTAACCCTCACCCTACCCCTAAATATAACACTCACCCTAAACCTCACCCTAACCCTCACACTAACCCTAAACCTCACCCTAACCCTAACCCTCACGCTCACTCTCACCCAAACCCTCACAGTCAGCCTAACCCTCACCCTAACCCTAACGATAACCCTAACCCTCACCCTCACCCTAACCCTCACCCTCACCTTCAACCTCACACTACCCCTAACCCTAACCCTAACCCTAACCATCACACTAACCCTAACCCTAACCCTAACCCTCACCCTAACGCTAGCCATTACCCTCACTTCACCTTAACCCTAACCCTAACCCTAACCCTAAACCATACCCTAACCCTAACCCTAACACTAACCCTCACCCTAACCCTAATCCTAAGCCTAACCCTAAACCTCACCATCACCATCAACCAAACCCTCACCCTCACCCTAACCTTTACCTCACACTAACACTAACTCTAACCCTAAACCTAACCCTCACACTAAGCCTAACCCTCACCCTTACCCTAACCCTACCCCTGAAGCTAACCCTCACCCTAACCCTAAACCTAACCCTCAACCTAACCCTAACCCTCACCCTAACACTCCCCCTCTCCCTCAGCCTAACCCTAACCCTAACCCTAATACTAAACCTAACACTCACCCCTCCCTCACACTAATCCTAACCCTAAACCTAATGCTAACCCTCACCCTCACCCTAACCCTAATGCTAACCCTAACAATAATCATAACACTAACCCTAACCCTAATCCTAACCGTAATACTCACCCTAACCCTAAAACCTAACCCTATAACTCACCCTTACATTAATCCTCACCCTAAACCTCATCCTAATACTAACCTCACCCTATCCCTACCCCTAACCCCCACCCTAACCCTAACCCTCACCCTAACCCTAAAACTAACCCTAACCCTCAAGCTCAACCTAGTCCTCACCCTAACCCTTATCCTCACACTAACCCTAAACCTAACCCTAACCCTACCCCTCACACTAACTCTAACCCTAAGCCTAACCCTAACCCTACCCCTCACACTAAGCCTAACCCTCAACCTAAGCCTAACCCTACCCCTCACACTAACCCTCACCCTAAACCTAACCCTAATCCTAACACACACCCTAAGCCTAACCCTCATCCTAACCCTCACCCTCAACCCAATCCTCACCCTAACTCTAAACCTAACCCTTACCTACCAGAAACCCTCACCCTCACACTCACACTCACTGTAAAACTCACCCTCACACTAACCCTCACCCTAAACTTAACCCTCACCCTAAACCTACACTAAAACTCACCCTAACCCTCACCCTAAACCTAACCCTATACCTTACCCTCACCCTAACCCTCACCCTAAATATAACCCTAACCCTCACCCTAATCCCCACCCTAACCTTTATCCTCATACTAACCCTAACTCTAACCCTAAGCCTAACCCTCACCCTAACCCTAACAATATCCCTAACCCTCACCCTAACCCTAAACCTTAACCTAACCCTAACCCTCACACTAACCCTCAGTCTCACCCTAACCCTAACCCTACCCCTCACACTAACCCTCACCCTTACCCTAACGCTAATCATAACCCTCACCATAACCCTAACCCTAACACTAACCCTCATCCTCACCCTAAGCGAAAATCACTCTAAACATCACCCTAACACTAACCCTCACCCTAATCCTAACCCTCAACCTAACCCTAACCCTCACACTAACCCTAAACCTCACTCTAACCCTAATCTTAACCCTCACAATAACCTTAACCCTAAAACTCACCCTAATCCTAACCCTAATGCTCACAGTCACCCTAACACTAACCCTCACCCTAACCCTCACCCTAACCTTAACCCTAACACTAACCCTCAACCTAACCCTCACCCTAAACCTAAAACTCACCCTAACCCTCACCCTAACTCTAACCATAAAACTCACCCAAACCCTCACCCTCACCCTCGCCCTCATCCTAACCCTCACCCTAACCCTGATCCTCACACTAACCCTAACCCTAACCCTAAACCTAACCCTCAACCTAACCCTCACCCTAACCCTAACCGTAACCCTAATCCTAATCCTAACCCTAACCCTCACCCTCAACCTCACCCTAAATCTAACCTTAGCCCTAAACCTTAACCTCACCCTCACCCTCACACTAACTCTAATCCTCAACCTATCCCTAACCCTAACCCTAACCCTCACACTAACCCTCACCCCAACCTAACCCTAATGCTAACCCTAATTCTCACCCTCACGCTAACCCTCACTCTAACCCTTACCCTCACCCTAAGCCTAACACTCACCCTCAAAATAACTCTCACTCTAACCCTACTCCTCAACCTAAGCCTGACGCTAACCCTAACCCTAATGCTAACCCTCACCCTAATCCTAACCCTAACCCTAACTCTCAATCTCACCCTAACACTCACCATCACCCTAAAACTCACCCTCACCCGAACCCTCACCCACAGCCTAACCCTCACCCTCACCCGAACCCTCACCTCACCCGAACCGTCTCCCTCACCCTAACCCTCACCCTCAGCCTAAACATCACCCTAACCCTAACCCTCATGCTAACCCCAAACCTAACCCTCACGCTAACCCTAAACCTCACCCTCACCCTAATCCTCACCCTAAACATAACCCTACCCTAATCGAAAACCTCACACTAACCCTAAACCTCACCCTCACCCTAACCCTAAACCTCACCCTCACCCTAACCCTAAACCTAACCCTAACCCTCACCTTAACCTAACCCTTACCCTAACCATAACCCTAACCCTCAACTTAACAATAGCCCTCACCCTCACCCTCACATTAACCCTAACCCTCAAGCTCACCCTAACCCTCACCCTCACCCAAACCCTCACCCTAACCCTGATCCTCACACTAACCCTAATCCTAACCCTAACCCTCACCCTCACCCTAACCCTAATCCTAACCCTAACTCTCACGATCACCCTCACACTAATTCTAACCCTAACCCTCACCCTCACCATCACCCTAACTCTAACCCTAACCCTAATCCTAATTCTAACCCTCACCCTAACCCTCACGCTAACACTTACCCTCACCCTCACCCTAACTCTCACCCTCACCATAACCCTCAGTCTAACCCTTACCCTCACCGTTACCCGCACCCTAAACCTAACCCTAACCCTAACCCTAAACCTCAACTTATACCTCATCCTAACACTAACCCTAACCCTAACCCTAAACCTCACCAAAACCCACACCTAACATAACCTTCAAACTCAAACTAACCCTCACAGTAACCCTTACCCTCACGCTAACCCTAACCCTAACCCTTACCCTCAACCTAACTCTAACCCTAACCCTAACGCTAACCTTCACCCTAAACCTAACCCTAACCCTCAGCCTAACCCTAACACTAATTCTAACTCTAACCCTCACTCTCAGCCTCTCCAAAACGCTAACCCTAACCCTAACCCTCATACTCACCCTCACCCTAACCCTATTGGTAACCCTAAACCTCACCCTCACTATAAACCTCACCGTAACCCTTACCCTAAACCTCACCCTAACCCTAACCCTAGCCCGCACCCTAACCCTAACACTCACCCTCATCCTAAACTTCGACCTAACCCTAACCCTAAACCTAACCCTAACCCTAACCCTAACCCTCACCCTCACCATAACCCTAACCCTACCCCTAACTCTAACCCTCACCCTCACACTAACCCTCACCCTCAACTTAAACCTCACCCTAACAATAACCCTAACCCTTATCCTCACACTAAACCTAACACAACACATAACCCTAACCCTCACACTATCCCTAACCCTCATCCTAACCCTAACCATACCCCTCACCCTAACCTTCACCCTAACCCTAACCCTAACGCTAACCCTCACCCTAATCCTAACCCTAACCCTAACCCTCGCACTCACCCTTAACCTCACCGTCACCCTAAAACTTACCCAAACCCTAACCCTCACCCACACTCTAACCCTCATCCTCTTCCGAACCCTCAAACTCACCCGAACACTCACCCTCACGCTAACCCTCACCATCAACCTAAACATCACCCTAACCCTAACCGTCAACCTAATTCCAACCCTCGTCCTCACCCTAAACCTTACTGTAACCCTAACCATAAATCTAACCCTCACCCTAACCTTAACACTAAACCTAACCCTCACCCTCACCCTAACCCTAATTCTAACCCTAAACCTCACCCTATACCCAAATCTTACACTAACCCTAACACTAACACTAACCCTCACCTTCAACCTAAACTTCACCCTATCCCTAACACTAACCCTAACCCTCACCCTCACCCTAACCTTAATCCTAACACTTATCCTCACACTAAACCTAACCATAACCCTAACCCTAACCCTCACACTAACTCTAACCCTCATCCTCACCCTAACCGTAGCCCTCAAACTAACAATCACCCTCACCCTAAGCCTAACCCTAACCTTCACCTGAAACCAAACCCTAAACAGCACACTAACCCTAACCCTCACCGTCACCCTAAACCTCACCCAAAACCTAAACCTCAACCACACCCTAACCCTCACTCTCAACTGAAACCTAACCCTCACCCTAACCCTCACCCTCACCTTAAACATCACTCTAACCCTAACCCTCACCCTAACCCTAATCCTAAGCCTCACCCAAACCCTAAACCTCACATTAACCCTCACCCTCAACTTAAACCTCACCATAACAATAACCCTAACCCTTACCTAACCGAAACCCTACTCCTCACCCTAACTCTCACCCTAACCCTCACCCTCAACGTAGCCCTCACCCTAAGCCTAACCCTAAACCTAACCCTAACCCTCAACCTCACCCTCGCCCTCAGCCTAACCCTAAACATAACCCTAACCATAACACTCAACCTCACCCTCACCCACACCCTAAACCTAACCCTAACGCTAACCCTCACCCTCACACTCACCGTGACCCTTACCCTAAACTTTATCCTCATACTAATACTAACTCTAACGCTAACCCTAACCCTCATACTAACCCTAAGCCTCTCCCTAACCCTAATCCTACCCCTCCCCTTAACCCTCACCCTAAAACTAACCCTAACTGTAATCCTCACCCTAACCCTAAACATAACCCTCACTCTCACCCTAACACTCACCTTCACCCTAACCCTCACCCTAAACCTAACTCTAACCCACACCCTAACCCTCACCCTAACCCTCACCCTCACCATAACTCTCACCCTAACCGTCAATCTCACATTCACCCTAACCTTTACCTCACACTAACCCTAACTCTAACACTAACCCAAATATTCACACTAAACCTAACCCTCACTCTAACCCTAACCCTACCCCTCACATTAATCCTCACCCTAACCCTAACCCTAACCCTCACCCTCACACTCCCCCTCCCCCTCAGCCTAACCCTAAACCTAACCCTAATACAAACCTAACCCTCACCCCCTCCTTCCCCCTAAACCTAACCCTAACCCTAATGTTAACCCTCACCCTAACCCTAACCCTAACCCTAACAATAATCCTAACCCTAATCCTAACCCTCATCCTAACACTAACCCTCACTCTAACCATCACCCTAGCCCTAACCCTAACCTTAAACCTAACCCTAACCCTCACCAAAACCCAAACCCTCACCCTAACCCTAACCCTCACCCTAACCCTAAACCTCATCCGAACCCTGACCCTAACCCTAGCCCTAAAACTCACCCTAAACCTCACCCTCAACCTCACCCTCATCCTAACCCTCACCCTAAACCTGATCCTCACACTAACCCTAACCCTAAACCTCAACCTAACCCTCACCCTAACCCTCATCCTAATTCTAACCCTAACCCTAAACCGAAGTCTAACCCTCACCCTCATCCTCACCCTAAATCGAACCCTAACCCTAAACCTAACCCTCACCCTCACCCTCACACTAACCCTAATCCTCACCCTACTCCTAACCCTAACCCTAAGCCTCACACTAACCCTCACCCTCAACCTAACCCTAATGCTATCCATAACCCTCACCCTCACCCTAACCCTCACCTTAACCCTTACCCTCACCCTAACCCTAACCCTCGCCCTCACAATAAGTCTCATTCTAACCCTACCCCTCACCCTAACCCTAACCTTACTCTCACCCTAACCCTAACCCTAAACCAAACCCTCACTCTAATCCTCACCCTAACCCTAACCCTAACCCTAAACCTCACCCTAAACCTCACCCTACCCCTAACCTTCACCCTCACCCTAAACCTCAGAATAAACTTTACCCTCAACCTAACCCAAACCCTAACCCTAAACCTAACACTCACACTAACCCTAACCCTAACCCTCAGCCTAAACCTCATCCTAAACCTAACCCTAACTGTAACCCTCACCCTCACCCTAACCCTAACCCTAACCCTAACCGTCACCATAACCCTAAACTTAACCCTAACACTCACCATAACCCTAACCCTAACGCTAACCCTAACCCTCACACTAACCCTAACCCCAGCCCTCAGCTTAACCCTCATCCTAACTCTAACCCTAACCGTAATCCTCACCCTCGCCCTAACACTAACCCTAACCCTAACCCTCACCATAACCCTAACCCTAACCCTCAGCCTAAACCTCATCCTAAACCTAACACTCACCCTAAACCTTACCCTCAACCTAACACTATCCCTAACCCTCAACCTAAACCTAACCTTAATCCTAACCCTTACCCTCACCCTAAAGCTCACCATCACCCTAAAACTCACCCAAACCCTAACCCTCACCCACACACTAACCCTCACCCTCACCCTCACCTCACCCGAAACCTCACCCTCACCCTAACCCTCACCCTTAGCCTAAACATCACCCTAACCCTAACCCCCACCCTAATCTCAAACCTAACCCTCACCCTTCCCTAACCCTCACCCTCAACCTAATCCTCACCCTAACCTAACCCTTACCTAATCGTAACCCTCACCCTCACCCTCAACCTCACCCTAACCCTCACCCTCACCCTAAACCTAATTCTAACACTAACCCTCACCTTAAACAGAACCATTACCCAAACCATAACCCTAACCCTCAACCTAACCCTTACCCTCATCCTAACCCTCACCATAACCCTAACCCTAAGGCTAACCCTCACCCTAATCCTAAACCTAACCCTAACCCTCACCCTCACGCTAAAGCTCACCATCACCTTAAAACTCACCCCAAACCTAACCCTCACCCACAACCTAACCCTCACCCTCACCCGAACACTCAGCTCACCCGAACCGTCACCCTCACCCTAACAGTAAGCCTCAGCTTAAAAATCACCCTAACCCTAACACTCACACTAAACCCAAACCTAACCCTCTCGCTAACCCTAAACCTCAACCTCACCCTAATTCTCACCCTAAACCTAACCCTTAACAAATCGAAACCCTTACCCTCACCCTAACCCTCACCCTAACCCTAAACCTAACCCTAACCCTCACCTGAAACCTAACCCTTACCCTAACCACAAACCTAAATCTTAACCTAAAAATAACCCTCACCCTCACCCTAACCCTAGTCCTCAAGCTCAACCAAACCCTCACTCTCACCCTCACCCTAACCCTAATTCTAACCCTAATCCTAATTCTAACCCTCACCCTCATCTTCACCCTAACTCTACCCCTAACCCTATCACTATCTTCACCATCACACTCACACTAACCCTAATTCTCACCCTATCCCTAATGCTAACCCTAACCATCACCCTAAACCTCACCCTCAACCTAACCATAATGTTAAAACTCACCCTCACCATAACCCTCACCCTAACCCTTACCCTCACACTAACCTTAACCCTCACCCTCACCATAACCCTCACTCAAACCCTTACCCTCACCCTTACCCACAGCCTAAACCTAACCCTAACGCTAACCCTAAACCTCACCTTAAACCTCATCCTAACCCTAACCCTAACACTAAACCTCACCATCACTCTCACCCTAACCCTAACCCTCAAACTCACACTAACCCTCACCGTAACCCTTACCCTCTCCCTAACCCTAACGCTAACCCTAACCCTAAACTTCACCCTAAAACTAACCCTAACCCTCAGCTAACCCTAGCCCTAATTCTAACTCTAACCCTCACCCTCAGCCTCTCCTAAACTCTAACCGAACCCTAATCCTCACCCTCACCCTCACCCTAAACCTAACCCTAGCCCGCACCCTAACCCTAAACCTCACCATAACCCTTACCCTCACCCTAAATATCACCCTAAACCTAACCCTCACCCTAACCCTAACCCTCACCCTCACCCTCAACCTCGACCTAAGCCTAACCCTAACCCTACCCCTAATCCTTAACCAAAACCTCACCCCCACTCTCACCCTAACCCTAACTCTCACTCTCACCCTCTCCATAACCCTAACCCTAACCCTAACCCTCACTCTCACCCTAACCCTCACTCTCACCCTAATATCAGCCTAAACCGAACCCTCACCCTAACACTAACCCTAACACTCACCCTATCACTAACCCTCACCAGAACCCTCACCCTAACCCTAACGCTAACACTAACCCTCAACCTCACACTAACCCTCACCCTAACCCTTATCCTCACACTCAACCTAACCCTACACATAACCCTAACCCACACACTAACCCTAACCCTCAAACTCTAACTAACCGTACCCCTCACCCTAACCCTAACACTAACGCTAAACCTCACCCTAATCCTAACCCTAAGCCTAACCCTCACCCTAAAACTAACCCTCACCATCACCCTAATACTCACCCGAAACCAAACCCTCACCCACACCCTAAACCTCATTATCTTCCAAATCCTCCAACTCACCCGAAACTTCACCCTCACCCTAACCCTCACCCTCAACCTAAACATCACCATAACACAAACGCTCACCCTAACCCCAACTCTAAACCTCACCCTTACCATAACCCTCAACCTAAACCTCACCCTCACCATAAACCTCACACTAACCCTAACCCTTATCTAACCGAAACCTTCACCCTCACCTTCCCCCTCACCCTCAACCTAACGCTCACTCTCACCCTAGCCCTCACCCTAACCCTAACCCTCAACCTAACCCTAACCCTCAACCTAAACCTAACCCTAACCCTAAGCCTAAACTTCACCCTCACCCTCACCCTAACCCTAACCCTAATGCTATCCCTAAACCTCACCCTCAACATAGCCTTCACCCTAAACCTAACCCTCAACCTAACCCTAACCCTCACCGTCACACTAACCTGCACCCTAACCCTAACCCTCACCCACACCCTAACCCTCACCTGAACCCCAACGCTAACCTTCACCCGAACCCTCACCCTCACCCTAAACATCACCCTGAACCTCACCCTCACCCTTAGTCTAACCCTAAACCTCACCCTAACCCTAACCCTCACACTAACCCTCACCCTCAACTAATCCTCACCCTAACCCTCACCCTCACCCTAACCCTGAACCCAACCCTTACACTAACCCTAACCCTAACACTAACCCTCACCCACAACCTAACGGTCACCCTCACCCTCACACTAACTCTAACGCTAACCCTAACACTAACCCTCAGCCTCATCCTCACCATAACCCTAACTCTATCCCTAAACCTCACCCTAACCCAAACCCTCACCCTCACCCTCACCCTAGCCCTCACCGTAACCCTAACCCTAACGCTAACACTAACACTAACCCTCACCCTCTCCCTCAGCCTAACCCTAACCCTAATCCTAAAAATAAACCTCACCCTCACCCTAACCTAACCCTAACCCTCACCCTAACCCTCACCCTAACCTTTACCTTAACACTAGCCGTCACCCTAAACATAACCCTAACCCTCACCCTCAACCTAACACTCACCCACACCCTAACCCTCACCTGAACCCTCACCCTAACTCTCACCCTCACGCTAAACATCACCCTAAAGCTAACCCTCAAACTAACTCTAACCCTAACCCTCACCCTAAACCTAACTCTCACACTAAACCCCACCCTCAACCTAATCCTAACCATAAAAATAACCCTAACCCTTACCTAACCAAAACCCTCACCATAATCCTAGTCCTGACCTTAACCCTCACCCTAACCTTAAGCCTAACCCTCACCCTCACCCTCAGCCTAATCCTAACCCTAACACTAATTCTAACTATAAAACTCACCCTCACTCTAAACTTAATCCTAACACTAAACCTCACAATCACCCTCACCCTCACCCTCACACTAATCCTCACCTGCACCTTCACCCCTCACCTTAACCCACACCCTCACCCTAAACATCACCCTAACCCTAACCCTCACCCTAACCCTAACGAAAACCCTAAACCTCACCCTCACCCTAACCCTCATCCCAACCCATATACTCACACTAACCCTAACCGTAACCCTAACCCTCACATTAACCCTAACCCTCACCCTAAGCCTAAGCCTAACCCTCACCCTAACACTCAACCTAACCCTAACCCTAATTCTATCCCTCACCCTAACCCCAAACCTAGCCCTCACGCTCATCCTAAACCTCACCGTCACCCTTATCCTCACACTAAATCTAAATCTAACACAAACCCTAACCCTCAGTCTCACCCAAACCCTCACCCTAACCCTCACCCTCACCCTCACCCCAATCCTAAACCTAACCCTAACCCTCACTTTAAACCTAACCCTTACCCTAACCAAAAACCTAACCCTCAACCTAACAATAACCCTCACCCTCACCCTAACCCTAGCCCACAAGCTCAACCTAACCCTCACCCTCACCCTCACACTAACCCTCACCCTAACCCTGACCCTCACACTAACCCTAACCCTAACCCTAACCCTCACCCTTACCCTAACCCTAATTCTAACCCTAATAGTAATTCTAACCCTCACTCTCACCCTCACCCTAACTCTAACCCTAACCCTATCACTATCCTCACCATCACACTCACACTAACCCTAATCCTCACCCTATCCCTCATGCTAACCCTAACCATCACCCTAAACCTCACCCTCAACCTAACCCTAATGCTAACACTCACCCTCACCCTAACCCTCACGCTAACCCTTACCCTCACTCTAACCCTTACCCTCACCCTTACCCACAGCCTAAACCTAACCCTAACGCTAACCCTAAACCTCACCTTAAACCTCATCCTAACACTAACCCTAACCCTAACACTAAACCTCACCATCACTGTCACCCTAACCCTAACCCTCAAACTCACACTAACCCTCACCGTAACCCTTACCCTCATCCTAACCCTAACGCTAACCCTAACCCTAAACTTCACCCTAAAACTTAACCTAACCCTCAGCCTAACCTTAACCCTAATCCTAACTCTAACCATCACCCTCAGCCTCTCCAAAACTCTAACCCTAACCTTAATCTTCACCCTCACCCTAACCCTATTGCTAACCCTAACCCTCATACTCACCCTAAATCTCACCGTAACCCTTACTCTCACCCTCAGCCTACCCCTAACCCTAACCCTCACCCTCACCCTCACCGTAAACCTCACCATAACCCTTACCCTCACCCTAAATATCACCCTAAACCTAACCCTCACCCTAACCCTAACCCTCACCCTCACACTCAACCTCGACCTAAGCCTAACACTAACCCTACCCCTAATCCTTAACCAAAACCTCACCCCCACTCTCACCCTAACCCTAACCCTAACCCTAACTCTCACTCTCACCCTCTCCATAACCCTAACCCTAACCCTAACCCTAACCCTCACTCTCACCCTAACCCTCACCCTCACCCTAAATATCAGCCTAAACCGAACCCTCACCCTAACCCTAAACCTAACACTCACCCTAACACTAAACCTCACCGGAACCCTCACCCTAACCCTAACGCTAACCCTAACCCTCAACCTCACACCAACCCTCACCCTAACCCTTATCCTCACACTGAACCTAACCCTACACATAACCCTAAACCTCACACTAACCCTAACCCTCACCCTATCCCTAACCGTACCCCTCACCCTAACCCCCACCCTAACCCTAACACTAACGCTAAACCTCACCCTAATCCTAACCCTAAGCCTAACCCTCACCCTCACCCTAACCCTCACCGTCACCCTAAAACTCACCCGAAACCTAACCCTCACCCACACCCTAAACCTCATCCTCTTCTGAACCCTCCAACTCACCCGAAACCTCACCCTCACCCTAACCCTCACCCTCAACCTAAACATCACCCTAACCCAAACGCTCACCCTAACCCCAACTCTAAACCTCACCCTTACCATAACCCTCAACCTAAACCTCACCCTCACCATAAACCTCATCCTAACCCTAACCCTTATCTAACCGAAACCGTCACCCTCATTTCCCCCTCACCTTCACCCTAACGCTCACTCTCACCCTAGCCCTCACCCTAACCCTAACCCTCAACCTAACCTTAACCCTCACCCTCACCCTAAACCTAATCCTAACCCTAAGCCTAAAACTCACCCTCACCCTCACCCTAACCCTAACCCTAATGCTATCCCTAAACCTCACCCTCACCATAGCCTTCACCCTAACCCTAACCCTCAACCTAACATAAACCCTCACCGTCACACTAACCTGCACTCTAACCCTAAACCTCACCCACAACCTAACCCTCACCTGAACCCCAACGCTAACCTTCACCCTCACCCTCACCCTCACCCTAAACATCACCCTGAACCTCACCCTAACCCTTAGTCTAACCCTAAACCTCACCCTAACCCTAACCCTCACACTAACCCTCAACCTCAACTAATCCTCACCCTAACCCTCACCCTCACCCTAACCCTGAACCTAACCCTTACCCTAACCCTAACCCTAACACTAACCCTCACCCACACCCTAACCGTCACCCTCACTCTCACACTAACACTAACCCTAACACTAACCCTCAACCTCATCCTCACCCTAACCCTAACTCTATCCCTAAACCTCACCCTAACCCAAACCCTCACCCTCACCCTAACCCTCAGCCTCACCCTAGCCTTCACCGTAACCCTAACCCTCACCGTCACTCTCACCCTCACCCTAACCCTCACCCTGACCCTAACCCTCAACCTCACACAAAACATCACCCTAACCCTAACCCTCACCCTAACCCTAACCCTCACCCTAAACATCAATCTAACCCTAACGAAAACCCTAACCCTCACCCTCTTCCTAACCTTCACCATAACCCTTATCCTCACACTAAACCTAACCCTAACCCTCACACTAACCCTAACCCCCACACTAACCCTAACCCTACCACTCACCCTAACCCTCACCCTAACCCTTACCTTAACCCTAACCGTCACCCTAAACATAACCCTAACCCTCACCCTCAACCTAAACCTCACCATCACCCTAACCTTCACCCTAAACCTAACCCTCACCCACACCCTAACCCTCACCTCAGCCCTCACCCTAACCCTCACCCTAACCCTCACCCTCACGCTAAACATCACCCTAAAGCTAACCCTCAACCTAACTCTAACCCTAACCCTCACCCTAAATCTAACCCTCACACTAACCCCCACCCTCAACCTAATCCTAAACATAAAAATAACCCTAACCCTTACCTAACCAAAACCCTCACCATAATCCTAGTCCTGGACTTAACCCTCACCCTAACCTTAAGCCTAGCCCTCACCCTCACCCTCAGCCTAATCCTAACCCTAACACTAATTCTAACTATAAAACTCACCCTCATCGTAAACTTAATCCTAACATTAACCCTCACAATCATCCTCACCCTCACCTTCACCCTAACCCTCACCCTCACCTTCACCCTCACCTTAACACACACCCTCACCCTAAACATCACCCTAACCCTAACCCTAACGAAAACCCTAAACCTCACCCTCACCCTAACCCTCATCCCAACCCTTATACTCACACTAACCCTAACCGTAACCCTAACCCTCACACTAAGCCTTAGCCTAACCCTCACCCTAACACTCAACCTAACCCTAACCCTAATTCTAACCCTCACCCTAACCCCAAACCTAACCCTCACGCTCATCCTAATCCTCACTGTCACCATTATCCTCACACTAACTCTAAATCTCAACACAAACCCTAACCTTCAGCCTCACCCGAACCCTCACCCGAACACTCACCCTAACCCTCACCCTCACCCTAATTCTAAAGCTAACCCTAACCCTCACCTTAAACCTAACCCTTACCCTAACCATAAACCTAACCTCAACCTAACAATAACCCTCACCCTCACCCTCACCCTAGCCCACAAGCTCAACCTAACCCTCACCCTCACCCTCACACTAACCCTCACCCTAACCCTGACCCTCACACTAACCCTAACCCTAACCCTCACCCTCACCCTAACCCTAATTCTAACCCTAATAGTAATTCTGACCCTCACCCTCACCCTCACCCTAACTCTAACCCTAACCCTATCACTATCCTCACCATCACACTCACACTAACCCTAATCCTCACCCTATCCCTCATGCTAACCCTAACCATCACCCTAAACCTCACCCTCAACCTAACCCTAATGCTAACACTCACCCTCACCCTAACCCTCACGCTAACCCTTACCCTCACACTAACCTTAACCCTCACCCTCACCATAACCCTCACTCTAACCCTTACCCTCACCCTTACCCACAACCTAAACCTAACCCTAACGCTAACCCTAAACCTCACCTTAAACCTCATCCTAACACTAACCCTAACCCTAACACTAAACCTCACCATCACTCTCACCCTAACCCTAACCCTCAAACTCACACTAACCCTCACCGTAACCCTTACCATCACCCTAACCCTAACGCTAACCCTAACCCTAACCTTCACCCTAAAACTAAACCTAACCCTCAGCCTAACCCTAACCCTAATTCTAACTCCAACCATCACCCTCAGCCTCTCCAAAACTCTAACCCTAACCCTAATCCTCACCCTCACCCTAACCCTATTGCTAACCCTAACCCTCATACTCACCCTAAATCTCACCGTAACCCTCACCCTCACCCTCACCCTCACCCTCACCCTAACCCTAACCCTAACCCTAACCCTCACCCTCACCGTAAACCTCACCATAACCCTTACCCTCACCCTAAATATCACCCTAAACCTAACCCTCACCCTAACCCTAACCCTCACCCTCACGCTCAACCTCGACCTAAGCCTAACCCTAACCCTACCCCTAATCCTTAACCAAAACCTCACCCCCACTCTCACCCTAACCCTAACCCTAACCCTAACTCTCACTCTCACCCTCTCCATAACCCTAACCCTAACCCTAACCTTCACTCTCAACCTAACCCTCACCCTCACCCTAAATGTCACCCTAAACCAAACCCTCACCCTAACCCTAAACCTAACACTCACCCTAACACTAACCCTCACCGAAACCCTCACCCTAACCCTAACGCTAACCCTAACCCTCAACCTCACACTAACCCTCACCCTAACCCTTATCCTCACAGTGAACCTAACCCTACACATAACCCTAACCCACACACTAACCCTAACCCTCACCCTATCCCTAAATGTACCCCTCACCCTAACCCTCACCCTAACCCTAACACTAACGCTAACCCTCACCCTAATCCTAACCCTAAGCCTAACCCTCACCATTACCCTAACCCTCACCGTCACCCTAAAACTCACCCGAAACCTAACTCTCACCCACACCCTAAACCTCATCCTCTTCCAAACCCTCCAACTCACCCGAACCCTCACCCTCACCCTAACCCCCACCCTCAACCTAAACATAACCCTAACTCAAACGCTCACCCTAACCACAACTCTAAACCTCACCCTTACCATAACCCTCAACCTAAACCTCACCCTCACCATAAAACTCACCCTAACCCTAACCCTTATCTAACCGAAACCCTCACCCTCACCTTCCCCCTCACCCTCACCCTAACGTTCACTCTCACCCTAGCCCTCACCCTAACACTAACCCTCAATCTAACCTTAACCCTCACCCTCACCCTAAACCTAACCCTAATGCTATCCCTAAACCTCACCCTCACCATAGCCTTCACCCTAACAGTAACCCTCTACCTTACCCTAACCCTCACCATCACACTAACCTGCACCTTAAATCTAACCCAAACCCACACCCTAACCCTAACCTGAACCCCAACGCTAACCTTCACCAGAACCCTCACCCTCACCCTAAACATCACCCTGAACCTCACCCTCACCCTTAGTCTAACCCTAAACCATACCCTAACCCTAAACCTCACACTAACCCTCACCCTCAACTAATCCTCACCCTAACCCTCACCCTCAACCTAACCCTGAAACTAACCCTTACACTAACCCTAACCCTACACCTAACAATAACCCTCACCCAAACCCTAACCATCACCCTCACCCTCACACTAACTCTAACCCTAACCCTAACACTAACCCTCAACCTCATCCTCACCCTAACCCTAACTCTATCCCTAAACCTCACCTTAACCCAAACCCTCACCCTCACCCTAACCCTCACCCTAGCCCTCAACGTAACCCGAACCCTAACGCTGACACTAACACTCACCGTCACCCTCTCCCTCAGCCTAACCCTAACGCTAATCCTAAAAATAAACCTCACCCTCACCCTAACCTTAACCCTAACCCTAACCCTCACCGTCACCCTCACCCTCACCCTCACCCTAACCCTCACCCTCACCCTAATCCTCAACCTCACCAAAAACATCACCCTAACCCTAACCCTCTCCCTAACCCTAACCCTCACCCTAAACCTCACCCTAACCCTAACACAAACCCTAACCCTAACACAAACCCTAACCCTCACCCTCTTCCTAACCTTCACCATAATCCTTATCCTCACCCTAACCCTAACCCTCTCCCTAACCCTAACCCTCACCCTAAACCTCACCCTAACCCTAACACAAACCCTAACCCTCACCCTCTTCCTAACCTTCACCATAATCCTTATCCTCACACTAACCCTAACCCTCACCCTAACCCTAACCCTCACCCTAAACCTCACCCTAACCCTAACACAAACCCTAACCCTCACCCTCTTCCTAACCTTCACCATAATCCTTATCCTCACACTAACCCTAACCCTAACCCTCACACTAACCCTAACCCTCACACTAACCCTAACTCTACCCCTCACCCTACTCCTCACCCTCACCCTTACCTTAACCCTAACCGTCAACCTAAACATAACCCTAACCCTCACCCTCAACCTAAACCTCACCGTCACCCTAACCTTCACCCTAAACCTAACCCTCACCCACACCCTCGCCCTCACCTGATCCCTCACCCTAACCATGACCCTAACCCTCACCCTCACGCTAAACATCACCCTAAAGCTAACACTCCACCAGACTCTAACCCTAACCCTCACCCTAAATCTAACCCTCATCCTTACCCCCACCCTCAACCTAATCCTAACCATAACAATAACCCTAACCCTTACCTAACCAAAACCCTCACCATAATCCTAGCCCTCACCTTAACCCTCACCCTAACCTTAAGCCTAACCCTCATCCTAACCCTAACACTAATTCTAACTATAAAACTCACTCTCACCCTAAAGTTATTCCTAACACTAACCCTCACAATCACCCTCACCCTCACCCTCACCCTAACCCTCACCCTCACCTTCACCCTCACCTCAACCCACACACTCACCCTAAACATCACCCTAACCCTAACCCTCACCCTAAACCTAACGAAAACCCTAAACCTCACCCTCACAAGAACCCTCATCCTAACCCTTATACTCACACTAACCCTAACCCTAACCCTAACCCTCACACTAACCCTAACCCTCAACCTAACCCTAAGCCTAACCCTCACCCTAACACTCAACCTAACCCTAACCCTAATTCTAACCCTCACACTAACCCCAAACCTAACCCTCAAGCTCATCCTAACCCTCACCGTCACCCTTACCCTCACCCTAACTCTAAATCTAACACCAACCCTAACCCTCAGCCTCACCCTAACCCTCACCCTCACTCTAGTCCTCACGCTAACCCTAAACCTCACCCTAAATCTAACCCTAACACTAACACTCACGCTAACCCTCACCCTAAACCTAACCCTAAACCTCACCCTCACCCTAACCCTCACCCTTAGCCTTACCCTAACCCTAACACTAATACTAAACCTAAACCTCACCCTCACCCTCAACCTGACCCTAAATCTAACCCTCAGCTTCACCCTCACCCTAACCCTCACCCTTACCCTCACCCTCACCCTAACCCTCAGCCTAACCCTAAACATCACCCTAACCCTATCCCTCACCCTCACCCTTACCCTAAACCTAACCCTAACCTAAACCCTAACCATCACCCTAATCCTCACCCAAACCCTAACCTTAACCCTTACCTAACTGAAACCCTCACCCTCACCCTAACCCTTACCCTCACCCTAGCCCTCAACCTAACCCTAAACCTCACCCTAACCCTAACCCTCACCCTACCCTCACCCTAACCTAACCCTAACCCTAACCCTATCGCTATCCCTAAACATCACCTTCACCCTAACCCTCAACCTAACCCTCACCCTCACACTAACCGTAACCCTAACCCTAAACCAACCCTCATCCTTATCCACAACCTCACCCTAACCCTAACCCTAACCCTCACCGTAACCCTCACTCACACCCTAAACATAAACCTAAACATAACCCTCACCCTCACCCTAAACCTAACCCTAACCCTAATCCTCATCCTAACCCTAACCCTCACCCTACGCCTAACCCTAAACCTCACCCTAACCCTAATACTTACCCTAACCCTAACCCTAATGCTAACACCCAACCTCACCCTATCCCTAACCCTAACCCTCTCCCTCACACTCAGCCTAACCCTAACACTCACCCTAACACTAAACCTTACCTTAACCCTAAACCTAACCATAACCCTCACACTAACCCTAACCCTAAACCTAACCCTCACCGTAACCCTCACCCTAACCCTAACGCTAACCCTAACCCTCACCCTCATCTTCAACCTCTCCCTAACCGTTATCCTCACACTAAACCTAACCCTAATCCTAACCCTAACCCTAACACTCACACTAACCCTAACCCTCACCCTAAATCTAACCCTACGCCTCAAACTACCCCTCATCCTCACCCTAACCCTAAGCCTCACCCGAAACCTGACCCTAACCCTCACACTCATCCTAACCCTCAACGTCACCCTAACCCTAACCCTCACCCTCACCCTAAACATCACACTAACGCTAACCCTAAACTTAACACTATACCTCACCCTCAACTTAATCCTTACTCTAAAAATAACACTAAAACTTGCCTAACCGAAACGCTCACCCTCACCTTCACTGTCACCCTAACCCTCACCCTCAACCTAGTCCTCACCCTAACCCTCAACCTAACCCTAAACTTCACCCTTACCCTCACCCTACCCCTCAGCCTCAGCCTAACCCTAACCCTAATCCTAACCCTAACCCCCAACCTCACCCTCACCCTAAACATAAACCTAACGCTATACCTCACCCTCACCCTCACACTAACCCTAATCCTAAGCCTAAAAATAACCCTAACACTAACCCTAATCCTAACACTAATCTTCACCATAACCCTGAAACTAACCCTAAAACTCACCCTAACCCTAATCCTAAACCTATCCCCCACTCTCACCGTCACCCTCACCCTAACCCTCACCCTCAACCTCAACCTCAACATAACCCTCACACTAACCCTAACCCTCATCCTAAACCTAAACCTAACCCTCACCATCACCCTCACCCTCAACCTCAACCTCAACCTCAGCCTAAACCTAACCCTAACCCTAATCCTAACCCTAACCCTCACCCTCACCCTAATCCTCAAGCAAACCCTAACAATAACCCTCAAACTAATCTTTACCAACACCCAACCCTTACCCTAAACCTAACGATAAACCTAACCCTCATACTCACCCTAACCCTCACCCTAACCTTTAACCTCACACTAACCCTAACCCTATCCCTAACCTTAACCCTCACACTAACCATAACCCTCACACTAACCCTAACCCTACACCTCACCCTAACCCTCACCCTCACCCTAACACTCACCCTAAACCTAAACCTAACCCTCACCCTCACCCTAACCCTCACCGTCACCCTAACCCCACACTAACCCTAACCCTAACCCACACCCTAACCCTCAAACTCAACCGAACCCTAACCCGAACCCGAACCCTCACCATCACCCTAACCCTAAAATTAACCCTAACAATAACCCTAACACTAACCCTAACCCTAATCCTAACACTAACCCTCACCCTAACCCTAACCCTAATCCTCACCCTAACCCTCACCCTAACCCTCACCCTAACCCTAACCCTCACCCTAACCCTAAAAGTTACCCTATACCTAACCCTAACCCTCACCCTAACACTAACCCTAACACTAACCCTCACCCTAACTCTCAGCCTAACCCTAACACCAACCATAACCATCACTCTCACCCTAATCCTCACCCTAATCCTTATCCTCACACTAACCCTAACCCTCACCCTAACCCTAACCCTAACCCTCACCACAGCCTAACCCTCACCCTCAGCCTAAACATGACCCTAACCCTTACCCTCACCTTCATCCTCACCCTAAACCTAACCCTAACCCAAACCCTCACCATCACCCTAATCCTCACCCTAACCCTACCCCTAACCCTAACCCTTTCTTAACCGAAACCCTCACCCTCACCCTAACCCTCACCCTAACCGTAGACCTCATCCTAACCCTAAACCTCACCCTAACCCTAACACTCACCCTACCCTCACCCTAAACCTAACCCTAACCCTAAACCTCACACTCACCCTCACCCTAACCCTATCCCTAACACTCACCCTAACCCTGACGCTAACCCTAATAGTCAACTTCACCCTAACCCTCACCCTAACCCTCACCCTCACACTAACCGTAACCCTAACCCTAAACCTAAACCTCATCCTTACCCACACCCTCACACTAACCCTAAAAATAACGTGCAATCTAACCCTCACCCACACCCTAAACCTAAACCTAAACCTAACCCTCACCCTCACCCTTACCCTAACCCTAACCCTAATCCTCATCCTAACCCTAACCCTCACCCTAACCCTAAAGCTAAACCTCACCTTAAACCTAACCCTTATCCTAACTCTAACCCTAAAGCTAACACTCACCCTCACCCTATACCTAAACCTAACCCTCACCCTCACCCTAACCCTAAACCTACCCTAACCCTAACCCTCACCCTAACCATAAACCTTACCCTAACACTAACCCTATCCCTAACCCTAACCCTCACCATAACCCTATCCCTAACCCTAACACTCACCCTAACCCTAACCCTATCCCTCACCCTCACCCTCACCCTACCCTATCCCTAAACCTCACCCGAAACCTAACCCTAATCCTCACACTCACCCTAACCCTCACACTCACCCAAACCCTAACCCTCACCCTCACCCTAAATATCACAATAACCCTAACCTAAATCCTAACCCTAACCCTAACCCCACCCTAACCCTAACCCTAACCTCACAATATCCCTCACAATATCCCTCACAATATCCCTCACCCTCAACTTAATCCTCACCCTAACAGTAACCCTAACTCTTACCTAACCGTAAACCTCACCCTCACCCTCACTTTCACCCTAACCCTCACCCTCAACCTAGGCCTCACCCTAACCCTAACCCTAAACCTAACCCTCACACTCACACTCACCCTCACCCTCAGCTTCAGCCTAACCCTAACCCTAACACTAATCCTAAACCTAACCCCCAACCTCAACCTCACCCGAACCCTAACGCTAAACCTAATGCTAACCCTCACCCTCACCCTCTCCCTAATCCTAACGCTAGGCCTAACAATAACCCTAACCCTAACCTAACCCTAAAAATCACCCTAACCCTAAACCTAACCCTAACCCTCACTCTCACCGTCACCCTCACCCTAACCCTCATCCTCAACCTCACCCTCACCATAACCCTCAAACTAACCCTAACCCTCACACAAACCCTCACCCTCAACTTAAACCTCATTCTAACAATAATACTAACACTTTCCTAACCGAAAACCTCACCCTCACCCTCACTCTCACCCTAATCCTCAACCTCAACTAGACCTCAACCTAACCCTACCACTTATCCTCACCCTCACCCTCACCGTCACCCTCACCTTCACCCTAACCCTAACCCTAACGCTAACCCTCACACTCACACTCACCCTAACCCTAACCCTAAAAATGAACCTAACCCTAACTCTAACCCTAATCCTAACACTAACACTCACCCTAACCCTAACCCTAACCCTAAACCTAACCCTAACCCTCATCCTCACCCTAACCCTCATTTTAAGCCTTATACTCACACTAAACCTAACTCTATCCCTAACCCTCAGACTAACCCTAACCCTCACCCTAACCCGTACCCTAACCCTCACGCTAACACTCAACCTAACCCTAACCCTAATCCTAACCCTCACCCTAAACCTAACCCTAACCCTAACACTCACCCTAACCCTCACTGTCACCCTTATCCTCATCCTAACTCTACCCCTAACCCACACCTTAACCCTGAGCCTCACCCGAACCCTCACCCTCAGGGGAAATCTCACACTAACTCTAACCCTAACCCTTACCTCACCCTCACCCTCACCCTAACCCTCACCCTCACTCTAGCCCTCACGCTAACCCTAACACTCACCCTAAACCTAACCCTAACCCTCACACTAAACCTAACCCTCACCTTAACCATAAACCTATCCCTCACCCTAACCCTCACCCTCACCCAAACCATAATCCTAACCCTAACCCTCACCCTAACCCTAACCCTAACCCTAATCCACACACTAATACTCACCCTCACCCGAAACCTCACCCTCACCCGAACCCTCACCTCAACCTAACCGTCAGCCTCATCCTAAACATCACCCTAACCCTTACCCTCACCCCAAATTTAAACCTCACCCTAACCCTCACCCTAAAACTAATGCTAAGCCTCACCCTCACCCTCACCCTAACCCTAACAATAATCCTAACCCTAACCCTAACCCTAATCCTAACCCTAACCCTCACTCTAATCATAAACCTAACCCTAAAACTCACCCTAACACCAATCCTAACCTTTACCCTCACCCTAACCCTAACCCTCCCGCTAACTCTAACTCTAAAATTCACATTAACCCTAAACCTCAGACTAAACCTCACCCTATCCTTAACGCTAACCCTAACCCTCACCCTCAACCTAACCCTCACCCTAACCCTTATCCTTACACTAACCCTAACCTTAACCCTAAACCTAAACCTCACACTAACCCTAACCCTCACCCTAAACCTCACCCTCAACCTAACCCTAATGCAAACCCTAACACTCACACTCACCCTAACCCTCAGCCTAACACTTTCCCTCACCCTAAACCACACCATTCCCCTAACCCTAACCCTAATCCTATCCCTCACCCTAACTATAACCCTAACCCTAACCCTAAACCTCACCCTAACCCTCACCCTAACCCTAACCCTCAAACTCACCCTGACCCTCACCCTAACCCTTACGCTCACCCTAACCTTAACCATAACCCTAACCCTCACACTAACCCTAACCCTAACCCTCAGCCTAACCCTCATCCTAAACCTAAACAAATCCCTAACCCTACCGCACCCTAACCCTAACCGTCCCCCTCCCCTTCACCCACCCCCTAACAATAACCCTAACGCTACCACTCACCCTCACACGCACCCTAGCCCTAACCTAACCCTAAGAATAACCCTAGTCCTAACCCTAACCCAAAACTAACAGTCATCCTCATCCTAAACCTCTCCCTAACCCTTAAACTCACCATAACCCTAACCCTAACGCTAACACTAATCCACACCCTAACCCTAAATCTCACCCACATCACAACACTCTACCTCACCCAAACCCTCACCTGAACCCTTACACCCATCCCAACACTAACCCTAACCCTAAACCTAAACCACACCCTCACCCTAACCTTAAACCTAACCCTAAACCTAACCATCACCCTCACCCTAACCCTCACCCACACCCTAATTATAAACCTAACTCTAACCCTCACCCTCACCCTAACCCTAAATCTCACCCTAAATCTTACCCTAACCCTAAAGCTAAGCCTAAACCTCACCCTCACCCTAAACCTCACCCTAACCCTTACCCTCACCATTACCCTAACCCTAACCCTAATCCTCACAATAACCCTCATCCTAACGCTCACCGAAACCCTAACCCTCACCCTCACTCTAACTGTCACCGTCACCTTAACCCTCACCCTAACCCTAACCGTCACCCACACCCTAAAACTCCCTCTCACCCGAACCCTCACCCTCTCGCTAACCTTACTCTAAATCTCACCCTAACCCTAACCTTCACCCTAAACCTCACCCTCATACTAACCCTAACCCTCACCTTATCCCTCACCCTAACCCTAACGCTAACCCTAACCCTCACTCTCACACTAAGCCTCACCCTAACCCTTATCCTCACACTAAACCTAACCCTAACCCTCACATTAACCCTAACCCTCAACCTAACCCTAACCCTACCCCTCACCATACCCCTCACCCTAAACCAAACCCTAACCCTCACCCTAACCCTAACACTAAGCCTAACCCTCACCCTAACCCTAACCCTCACCTACACCCTAAACCTCACGCTCATCCTCACCCTCACCCTAACCCTCACCTTCACCCTAAACATCACCCTAACCCTAACCCTCACTATAAACCTCAACCTCAACCTAATCCTCAACCTAACTATAACCCTAAGCCTTTCATAACTGAAACCCTCACCCTCACCCTATCCCTCACCCTAAACCTCACCCTCACCCTAGCCCTCACCCTAAAACTAACCCTAAACCTAAACCTCACCCTCACCCTCACCCCCACGCTCAGCCTAAACCTAACCCTAACCCTAACCTTAACCTCACCCTCACCCTCACCCTAACCCTAAACCAATCCCTAACCCTAACCCTAATGCTAACACTAGCCCTCACCCTCACCCTAACCCTAAACCTATCCCTCACCCTAACCCTAACCCTAATGCTAACCCTAAACCTCAACCTCACCCTAAACCTCACCCAAAACCATATGCTCACCCTGAACCTCACCCTAACCCTAACCCTAATCCTCAGCCTAACCCTCACCCTAAACCTAACCCTAACAATAATCCTCGCCCTATCCTTAACCCTAACCCTAACCCTCAGACTAACGCTCACCCTAAACCTAACCCTAACCCTAATCCTCAAGCTATCCCTAAACCTAATCCTAAACCTCACCCTAACCCTCACCCTCGCCATAACCCTAATGCTAACATTAACCCTCAACCTCATCCTAAACCTCGGCCTAACACTTACACTCGCCTTAAACCTACCCTCACCATCACCCTAACCCTAACCCTAACACTAACCCTCACCATAACACTCACCGTAACCCTAAGCCTAACCCTAAGCCTCAAACTCCCCTTAACCCTCACCCTAACCCTTACCCTCTCCCGAACCCTAACCCTAACCCTCAGCCTAACACTCATCCTGACCTTAACCCTAACCCTAAACCTCACCCTAACATTAACCCTAACCCTAACCCTACCCCTAACACTAACCCTAAACAAAACCCTCACAATAACCCTAACACTATCCCTAACCCTCACCCTAACTCTAACCCTAATCCTAAACGTAACCCTCACCCTCACATTCACCATCACCCTCAACCCTCACTCTCACCCACATACTAACCCTAACCCTAACACTAACCCTCTCCCTAACCTTAACCCTTACCCTCACCCTCACCCTCACCCTAAGCCTAACCCTACACCTAAGCCTAATCCTAAACCAAACCCTCACACTCACCGTCACCCTAACCTTTAACCTAACTCTCACCCGCTCCCACAACCTAACCCTAAACCTAAACCTAACCCTCAACCTACCTCTAACCCTTACCCTAACCCTCACCCTACCCCTAAATCTAACACTCACCCTAAACCTCACCCTAACACTCACACTAACCCTAACCCTCACCTTAACCCTAACCCCAACCCTCACGCTCACCCTCACCCTCACATTAACCTTTAACCTCACACTAACCCTAATCCTAACCCTAACCCTAACTTTCACACTAACCCTATCTTTCACTCTAACGCTCACCATACCCCTCAACCTAACCCTCACCCTAACCCTAACCCTCACCCTAACACTCACCCTAACCCTAACCCTAACCCTCACCCTTACCCTAACCCTCACGGTTACCCTAACCCCACCCTAACCCTAACCCTAACCCACACCCGAACCCTCAACCTCACCCGAACCCTCACACTCACAGTAACCCTCACCCTCACCCTAGCCCTCAGCCTCACCCTAAACATCACCCTAACCCTAACCCTCACTCTAACCCTAACCCTCACCCTAACCCTCGCCCTAACCCTAACGCTAACCCTAAACCTCACTTCACCCTAACCCTAACACTAACCCTCACCCTAACCCTAACCCTAACCCTAATCCTCAACCTAACCCTTACCCTATCCCTAACGCTAACCCTAAACCTCACCCTCACCCTAACCCTCATCCTAACACTTATCCTCACACTAAACGTAACCATAACCCTAACACTAACCCTCACATTAACCCTAACCCTCACCCTAACAATAAACCTACCCCTCACCCTAAACCTCACCCTCACCCTAACCCTAACCCTCACCCAAAACCTAACCCTAAACCGCACACTCACCCTAACCCTCACCATCACCCTAAACCTCATCCTCACCCTAACCCTCACCCACACCCTAACCCTCACTCTCAACCGAATCCTAACCCTCACCCTAAACCTTACCCTTACCCTAAACATCACCATAACCCTACCCCTCACCCTAACTCTAACCCTAACCTTCGCCCTAACCCTAACCTTCACACTAACCCTCACTCTCAACTTAAACCTCACCCTAACTATAACCCTAACCCTTACTTAACCGAAACCCTCACCCTCACCCTCACTCTCAACCTAACCATCACGCTCAAACGAGCCCTCACCCTAAACCTAACCCTAAACCTCACCCTCAACCTAACCCTCATCCTAACACTTATCCTCACACTAAACCTAACCATAACCCTAACACTAAACCTCACATTAACCCTAACGCTCACCCTAACCCTAAACCTACCAATCACCCTAAACCTCACCCTCACCCTAACCCTAACCCTGACCCTCACCCGAAACCTAACCCTAACCCGCACACTCCCCCTAACCCTCACTGTCACCCTAAACCTCACCCTAACCTTAACCCTCACCCACACCCTAACCCTCACTCTCAACCGAACCCTAACCCTCACCCTAACACTTACCCTTACCCTAAACATCACCCTAACCCTACCCCTCACCCTAACTCTAACCCTAACCCTCACCCTAACCCTAACCCTCACACTAACCTTCACTATCAACTTAAACTTCACCCTAACAATAACCCTAACCCTTACCTAACCGAAACCCTCACCCTCACCCTCACTCTCAAACTAACCCTCACGCTGAAACGAGCCCTCACCATAACCCTAATCCTAAACCTAACCCTTACCCTCAACCTCACCCTCGCCCTCAGAGTAAACCTAACCCTAACCCTAACCCTAACACTCACCCTCACCCTCACCCTCACGCTCACCCAAACCCAAACACTAAACCTAACCCTAAACCTCAACCTCACCTTAACCCTCACCCTAACCTTTAACCTCACACTAAACCTAACTCTAAACCTAAACCTAACCCTCACAGTAAACCGAACCATCAACCTAACCCTAAACCTACCCCTCACACTAAACCTCACCCTCACCCTAACAATAACCCTAACACTTACCCTCACCCTAACCCCCGCCGTCACCCTAACCCTCACCCTAACACTAACCCTAACCCACACCCTAATCCACACCCTAACCCGAACCCTCATCTTTACCCGAACCCTCACCCTCACCCTCGACATAAACCTCACCCTAACCTTTATCCTCATACTAACCCTAAATCTAAACCTAACCCTGACCCTCACACTAACCCTAACCCTTTCCCTAAACCTAATCCTACCCCTCACCCTAACGCTCACCCTAAACCTAACCCTAACCGTAGCCCTCACCCTAACCCTAACCCTAACCCTCACCCTCACCCTGACCCTCACCGTCACCCTAACCATCACCCTTAACCTAACCCTAACCCAAACCCTAACCCTCACCCTCACCCGAAGCCTCATCCTCACCCGAACCCTCATACTCACCCTAATCCTCAGCCTCACCCTAAACATCACCCTAACCCTAACCCTCAAACTAACCCTCACCTTGACCCTAATCCTCACCCTAAACCTAACCCTAATCCTTACCTAACCGAAAACCTCACACTCACCCTAAACCTCATCCTCACCATAGCCCTCACCCTAAACCTAAACCTCACACTATCCCTAACCCTAAACCTCACCCTCACCCTCGACCAAACCCTAACCCTAACCCTAATCCTCAGCCTAACCCTAAACCTTACCCTTACCCTAACCCTAACCCTCACACTCACCCTAACCCTCACCCTAACCCTAAACCTAATCCTAAACCGAAACTTCACCCTCACCCTCACCATCACCCTCACCCTAACCCTAACCCTAAACCTAACCCTAAACCTAACACTAAACTTTATTCTCACCCTAACCCTAACAATAACCATAAACCTAACCCTAACCCTAATACTAAACCTAAACTTCAGTCTAACTCTAATCCTAACCCTAACACTCACCATCACCCTCACCCTCACCCTCACCCTCACCCTAACTCTCACCCTCACCCTCAGCCTAAACCTAACCCTAACCCTAATCCTAAACCTAACCCTCAACCTCACCCTAACCCTAAGCCTAAACTTAACCCTCACCGTCACCATCACCCTCACCGTCACCTTAACACTCACCCTCAAACTCAACCTCACCCAAAATCTCAACCTCATCCTAAGCAGTACTCTCACCCTAACCCTCACCCTAACCCTAACCATAACCCTCATCCTAACCCTAACCTTAACGCTAAACCTCACCCTAACACTAACCATAACAATTACCCTTACCCTCACCCTAACCCCCAACCTAACCTTCAACCTCACACTAACCCTAAATCTAACCCTAAACCTAACCCTCACACTAACCCTCACTGTCACACTAAAACTCACCCTAACCCTAACCCTAACCCACAAACTAACCATCACCCTCACCCGAACCCTCAAACTCACCCCAACACTCAGCCTCACCCTAAACATCACCCTAACCCTAACCTTCACTCTAACCCTCACCCTAACCCTCACCCTAACCCTAACCCTCAACCGAAAACTCAACCTCACCCTAATCTTCAGACTAACCCTAACCCTTACCTAACCGAAAACCTCACTCTCACCCTCACCCTCACAGTAACCCTAACCCTAAACATAACCCTAACCCTAACCCTCACCGTCACCCTCACACTCACAGTAACCCTAACCCTAACCCTAACCCTCACCCTAGCCCTCACCCTAACCCAAACGTTAACCTAACCCTCACCCTAACCCTAACGCTAACCCTAACCCTTACCCTCACCCTTACCCTCACCCTAACACTCACCGTCACCCTAATCCTCATCCTTACCCTAAACCTCACCCACACCCGATCGCTCAACATCACCCGAACCCTAACACTCACCCTAACCCTCACCCATACACTAAACCTCAGTCTAACCCTAACCCTCACCAAAACCGTAACGCGAACCCTCACCCTAACACTAACCCTCACACAAACTCTCACCCTCAACCTAATCCTCACCCTAACAATAACCCTAACCCTTACCTATCTGAAACCATTACCCTCACCCTGAACCTCACCCAAAACCTAACTCTCATCCTAGCCCTCTCACTAACCCTAACCCTATCCCTAACCCTAAACCTCACCCACACTCTCCCACTCCCACTCAGCCTAACCCTAACCCTGACCCTAAACCTAACGCTAACCCTCACCCTCACCCCAAACCTAACCCTAACCCTAACAATAACCCTAACCCTAACCCTAAACCTAATCCTAATCCTAACCCTCATCCTAACCCTAAACCTAACGCTAAAACTCACCCTAACACCAATTCTAAACCTAACCCTCACCCTAAACCTAACCTTCACCATAACCTTAACCCTAAAACTCACCCTAAACCAAAACCTCACCCTAACCCTAACGCTAACCCTAACCCTCACCCTCAACTTAACCGTCACCCTAACCCTTATCCTCAAACTAACCCTAAACCTAACCCTAACCCTCACACTAACCCTAACCCTCACCCGAACCCTAACCCTAGCCCTCACACTAACCCTCACCCTAACTCTAACCCTAATGCTAACCCTCACCCTAACACAACCCTAACCCTAACCCTCACCCCCACCCTCCCCCGAACCCTCACCCTCACACTAAACCTAACCCTCACCCTAACCCTAACCCTACCCTCACCCTAACCCTAACCCTCAACCTAATGTTCACCCTCACCCTAATCCTCAAAATAACCTTAACCCTTAATCAAAACCCTCACCCTCACCCTCGTCCTCACCCTAACCCTCAGGCTAACCCTTATCCTCACACTAAACGTAAACTTAATCCTGACCCTAACCCTAACATTCACCCTCACTCTCACCCTAACCCTTACTTTAACCCTAATCCTAACACTAACCCAAAACCGCACCCTCACTCTAAATCTAACCCTAACCCTAACCCTCACTCTCACCCTCACCCTAACCCTAACCCTAACCATAAACCTACCCCTAACGCTCACACTAACCCTAATCCTCACCCTATCCCCAACTCTAACCCTAACCCTCACCATAAGCCTCACCCTCAACCTATCCTTAATGATAACACTAACCCGCACCCTCACCCTAACCCTCACCCTTATCCTTACCCTCACCCTAATCCTAACCCTCATCCTCACCCTAACACTCACCCTAACCCTTACCCTCACCCTAACCACCATCCAAACCCTAAACCTAAACCTAAACCTAACCCTCACCCTAACCCTCATCATAGCCCAAACCCTAAGCCTAAGCCTAAATCTCACCCTATCCCTAACCCTCAAACTCAACCTAACCCTCACCCTAACCCTTACCCTAAGCTCAACCCTCACACTAAACCTAAACCTAACCCTCAGCCTAACCCTCCTCCAAACCCTAACACTTACTCTAAACTTAAACCGCACCCTAACCCTCACCCTTAGTCTCAGCCTCAGCCTAACCCTATGCCTAACCCTAATCCTAACCCTAACCCACACCCTCAGCCTCACCCTAACACTAACCATAACATTAATCCTAAGCCTCAGCCTCACCCTCACCCAAACCCTAACCCAAACTCTCACCCTACCCCTCAGCCTAACCCTAAGGATAACCCTAACCCTCACCCTCACCCTAAACCTCACGCTAACCCTTAAACTCACCAAAACTCTGACCCTAACCCTCTCCCTAACACTCACCCTCACCCTTATCCTAACACTAACCCTAACACTAACCCTAAACCTAACCCTAACCCTCACCCTCACCCTCACCCTCACCCTCGCCCTAACCCTAAACCTAACACTCATCCGCACCCACAACCTAACCCTAAACCTAAACCTAACCCTCACCCTAACTCTAACCCTTACCCTAACACTCACCCTACCCCTAAACCTAACACTCACCATAAACCTCACCCTAACCCTCACCCTAACCTTTAACCTCACACTAACCCTAACACTAACCCTAACCCTAACCCTCACCCTAACCCTCAGCCTAAACCTAACCTTAACCCTAATCCTAACCCTAAACCTCACCCTCACCCTAACCCTCACCCTAACCTTTAACCTCACACTAACCCTAACCCTAACCCATACCTTAACCCTCACCCTCACCCGAACCCTCACACTCTCCCGAAACCTCACTCTCGCCCTAACCCTCACCCTCACCCTAAACATCACCCTAACCTTAACCCTCACTCTAACCCTAACCGGAAACCTAACCCTAACCCTAACCCTCAGCCTAACCCCCACCCTCAACCTAATCCTCACCCTAACCCTAACCGTCACCCTAACCATAAACCTTACCCTAAAACTAACTCTAACCCTCAACCTAACCCTACCCCTCACCCTAATCCTAACCCTAAACCTTACCCTAACCCTAACCCTAACACTAACCCTCACCCTAAACCTAACCCTAACTCTAACCCTCAACCTAACCGTCACCCTATCCCTAACCCTCATACTAACACTTAACCTCACACTAAACCTAATCATAACCCTGACCCTAACCCTCATATTAACTCTAACCCTCACCCTAACCCTCACCGTCACCCTAAACCTCACCCTAACCCTAACCCTCACACTAACCCTAACCCTCACCCTCAACCTCACCCTCAGACTAAGCCTTACCCTAACCCTAATCCTAACCCTAACCCTCACACTCACCCTAAACCAAACCCTAACCCTAAACCTCACCATCACGATCACCCACACCCTCAACCTCACCCTAACCCTCACCCTCAACCTCGCCCTCACCCTAACCTTCACCGTCACCCTAAACATCATCCTAATCCTAAACCTAAGCGTAAACATAACTCTCACCCTAGCCCTCACCCTAACTTTTACCTCACACTAACCCTAACTCTAACTCTAAACCTAACCCTCACACTAACCCTAAACCTCACCCGAACCCTAACCCTACCCCTCAACCTAACCCTCACCCTAACCCTAAACCTAACCCTCACCCTAACCCTAACCCTCAACCGAACACTCCCCCTCCCCCTCAGCCTAACTCTAACCCTAACCCTAATACTAAACCTAAACCTCACCCCCTCCCTCACCCTAATCCTAATCCTAAACCTAATGCTAACCCTCACCCTCACCCTAACCCTAATGTTAACCCTAACAATAATCATAACCCTAACCCTAATCCTAATCCTAACCGTAATCCTCACCCTAACCCTAAAACCTAACCCTATAACTCACCCTTACATTAATACTAACCCTAACCCTCATCCTAACACTGACCTCACCCTAACGCTACCCCTAATCCTCAACCTAACCCTCACCCTAACCCTAAAGCTAACCCTAACACTCAACCTCAACCTAAACCTCACCCTAACCCTTCTCCTCACACTCACCCTAAACCTAACCCTAACCCTACCCCTCAAACTAACCCTAACCCTAAACCTAACCCTAACCCTACCCCTCACACTAACCCTCATCCTAACCCTAACCCTAATCCTAACCCTCACACTAACCCTAACCCTCAACCTAACCCTCACCCTCAACCCAATCCTCACCTTAACTCTAAACCTAACCCTTACCTACCCGAAACCCTCACCCTCACACTCACCCTAAACCTCACCCTCACCCTAGCCCTCACCTAAACTTAACCCTCACCCTAACCCTACATTAAACCTCACCCTAACCCTCACCCTAAACCTAACCCTATACCTAACCCTCACCCTAAATCTAAACTTAAGCCTTACCCTAATCCCCACCCTAAACTTTATCCTCATACTAACCCTAACTCTAACCCTAAACCTAACCTTCACACTAACCCTAACCTTCACCCTAACCCTAAACCTAACCCTCACTGTAACCCTAACACTAACCCTAAACCTCACCCTAAACCTCTCCGTCACCCTAACCCTCACCCTAAACCTAAACCTAACCCACACCCTAAACCTCACCGTCACCAAACCCTTACCCTAACCCTAACCCTAAACCTAACCCTCACCTTAACCATAACCCTTACCCTATCCCTAAACCTAAGCCTCACCATAACCCTAACCCTAACCCTAAACCTCACCCTAACCCTAAACCTTACGCTAACCCTAAACCTGACCCTCACACTAACCCTCACCCTCACCCTAACCCTAAACCTAACCCTAACCCTCACCCTCACCCTAACCCTAAACCTAAACCTAACCCGCACCCTAACCCTAACCCTTACACTAACCATAAACCTACCCCTCACCCTAAATCTCACCCTAGCCCTAACCCTAAACCTAAACCTCACTCTAAACCTAACCCTAACCATAACTATCACCCTAACCTTAACAGTAAACCTCACCCTAACCCTAAACCTTACCCTAACCCTAACCCTAACCCTCACCCTCACCCTCACCCTAACCCTAACCCTCAACCTCACCCTCACCCTAAACCTAACCCTCACTCTCAACCTCATGCGAAACCTCACTCTAAACATCACCCTAACACTAACCCTCCCCCTAACCCTCACCCTAACCCTAAAACTCACCCTAACTCTCACCCTAACTCTAACCCTAAAACTCACCCTAACCCTCACCTCACCCTCGCCCTCATCCTAAACCTCACCCTAAACCTGATGCTCACACTAACCCTAACCCTAACCCTAACACTAACACTAAACCTAACCCGCACCTTAAACCTAACCTGCACCCTAACCCTAACCCTTACACTAACCATAAACCTATCCCTCACCCGAACTCTCACCTTAAACCTAAACTTAAACCTAAACCTCTCTCTAAACCTAACCCTAACCTTAACCATCACCCTAACATTAACACTAAACCTCACCCTAACCCTAAACCTTACCCTAACCCTAACCCTCACCCTCACCCTAACCCTAACCCTAACCCTCAACCTCACCCTCACCCTAAACCTAACCCTCACCCTCACCCTCATGCGAAACCTCACTCTAAACATCACCCTAACACTAACCCTAACCCTCACCCTAAGCCTAACCCTAAACCTCACCCTAACCCTAATACTTACCCTAACCATAACCCTAACGCTCACCCCCACCCTCACCCTATCCCTAAACCTAACCCTCTCCCTCACACTCAGCCTAACCCTAAACCTAACCCGAACACTCAACGTAACCCTAAACCTTACCCTAACCCTAACCCTACCCCTCACACTAACCCTAACCCTCAACCTAACCCTCACCGTACCCCTCACCCTACCCCTCATCCTCACCCTAACCCTAACCCTCACCCGAAACCTAACCTTAACCCTCACACTCACCCTAACCCTCTTGGACACCCTAAACCTAACCCTCACCCACACCCTAAACATCACACTCACCCGAACCCTAATCCTCACACTAACCCTCACCCTCACCCTAAACATCACCCTAACCCTAACCCTCACCCTAACTCTAACCCTAACCCTTACACTATAGCTCACCCTCAACTTAATCCTCACTCTAACAATATCACTAACACTTACCTAACCGAAACCCTCACCCTCACCTTCACTCCAACCCCAACCCTCACCCTCAACCTAGCCCTCACCCTAACCCTAAACTTCACCCTCACCCTCACCCTCAACCTCAGCCTCAGCCTAACCCTAACCCTAACCCTAACCCTAACCCCCAACTGCACCCTCAATCTAAACCTAAACCTAACCCTAAACTTCACCCTCACCCTCACCTTCACCCTCAGCCTTTCCATAACCCTAACCCAAATCATAACCCTTACCCTCACCCTCACACTCACACTCACCTTAAACCTAACCCTCACCCTAACCCTAACGCTAACCCTAATCATCAACTTCACCCTAACCCTCACCCTAACCTTCACACTCACACTAACCGTAACCCTAACCCTAAACCTAACCCTCATCCTTACCCTCACCCTCACCCTAACCCTAAAACTAATCCTCATCCTAACCCTCACCCACACCCTAAACCTAAAACTAAACCTAACCCTCACTCTCACCCTTACCCTAACCCTAACCCTAATCCTCATCCTAACCCTAACCCTCACCCTAACACTAAACCTAAACCTCAACCTCAACCTAACCCTTATCCTAACCCTAACACTAACGCTAACACTCACCCTCATCCTATACCTAAACGTAACCCTCACCCTCACCCTAACCCTAAACCTGACCTTAACCCTAACCCTAACCCTAACCCTAAACCTTACCCTAACCCTAACCCTAACCCTAACCCTCATCATAACCCTATGGCTAACCCTAACCCTCAACCTAACACTCACCCTAACCCGAACCCTAACCCTAACCCTCACCCTCACCTTAACACTCACCCTAACCCTTATCCTCACACTAACCCTAACCCTAATCCTAACCCTAGCTCTCACACTAACCCTAACCCTCACCCTAACCCTAACCCTACCCTTCACCCTAACCCTCACCCTCACCCTACCCTATCCCTAACCCTCACCCGAAACCTAACCCTAAACCACACACTCACCCTAACCCTCACACTTACCCAAACCCTAACCCAAAGCCTAACCCTAACCCACACCCCCACCCTAATCCTAACCCTCACAATAACCCTCACCCTCAACTTAATCCTCACCCTAACAATAACCCTAACTATTACCTAACCGAAACCCTCACCCTCACCCTCACTCTCACCCTAACCCTCACCCTCAACATAGGCCTCACCCTAACCCTAACCCTCACCCTCACCCTCAGCTTCAGCCTAAACTTAACCCTAACCCAAATCCTAACCCTAACCCCCAACCTAAACCTCACCCTAACCCTAACCCTAACCCTAACGTTAACCCTCACCCTCACCCTCACCCTAACCCTAACGCTAGGCCTAACAATAACCCTAACCCTAACCCTAATCCTAAACCTAACCCTCAGCATAACCCTAACCCTAACCCTAACCCTAAAACTCACCCTAACCCTAAACCTAACCCTAACCCCCACTCTCACCGTCACCCTCACCCTAACCCTCATCCTCAACCTCACCCTCACCATAACCCTCACACTAACCCTAACCCTCACACATACCCTCACCCTCAACTTAAACCTCATTCTAACAATAACCCTAACACTTTCCTAATCGAAAACCTCACCCTCACCCTCACTCTCACCCTAACCCTCAACCTCAACTAGACCTCACCCTAACCCTAGCCCTGATCCTCACCCTCACACTCACCGTCACCTTCAACCTCACCCTAACCCTAACCCTGATGCTAACCCTCACACTCACACTCACCCTAAACCTAACCCTAAAAATAAACCTAACTCTAACCCTAACCCTAATCCTAACACTAACACTCACCCTAACCCTAACCCTCAACCTAACCCTCACCGTACCCCTCACCCTACCCCTCATCCTCACCCTAACCCTAACCCTCACCCGAAACCTAACCCTAACCCTCACACTCACCCTAACCCTCAAGGTCACCCTAACCCTAACCCTCACCCACACCCTAAACATCACACTCACTCGAACCCTAACCCTCACACTAACCCTCAATCTCACCCTAAACCTAACCCTAACCCTCACCCTCACCCTAACCCTCATCCAAACCCTTATACTCACACTAACCCTAACCCTAACCCTAACACTCATACTAACCCTAACCCTCACACTAATCCTAACCCTAACCTTCACACTAACACTCAACCTAATCCTAACCCTAATCCTAACCCTCACCCTAACCCTAACCCTAACCCTAACACTCACCCTAACTCTCACTGTCACCCTTACCCTCACCCTAACTCTAATCCTAACCCACACTTTAACCCTCAGCCTCACCCGACACCTCACCCTCAGGTGAAACCCCACACTAACTCTAACCCTAACCCTTACCTCACAAAAACCCTCACCCTAACCCTTACCCTCACTCTAGCCCTCACGCTAACATTCACCCTAAACCTAAACCTAACCCTCACCCTAACCTTAACCCTAACCCTCACCCTCAGTCTAACCCTCACCCCCCGCCTAACCGTAACCCCAACCCTAACCCTAACCCTCACCCTCACCCTAAACATCATCCTAACGCTAACCCTCACCTTCACCCTCACCCTAAACCTAACCCTAACCCAAAACCTCACCATCACCCTAATCCTCACCCTAACCCTAACCCCTACCCTTACCTAACTGAACCCTCACCCTCACCCTAACCCTCACCCTCACTCTAGCCCTCACCTTAACCCTAAACCACACCCTCACCCTAAACATCACCCTAAAACTAACCTTCAACTTCATCCTCTCCCAAAACCTAACGCTAACCCTAATCCTCACCCTCACCTTAACCCTCACCATAACTCTTATGCTCACACTAACCCTAAACCTAACCCTAACCCTAGCTCTCACACTAACCCTAACCCTCACCCAAACCCTAACCCTAACCCTCACCCTCACCCTAACCTATCGCTAACCCTCACCCGAAACCTAACCCTAATCCTCACACTCACTCTAACCCTCGCACTCACCCCAACCCTAACCCTCACTCTAACACTCACCCTCACCCTAAATATCAACCTAACCCTAACCCTCACCCTAACCCTAACCCTAACCCTCACCATAACCCTAACCCTCACAATAAACCTCACCCTCAGCTAAATCCTCACCCTAACCATAACCCTAAATCTTACCTAACCGAAAGCCTCACCCTCACCCTCACTCTCACGCTAAATCTCACCCTCAATCTAGCCCTCACCCTAACCCTAAAGGTAAACCTAAACCTCACTCTCACCCTCACCCTCAACCTAAGCCTCAGCCTAACCCTAACCCTAATCCTAACCCTAATCCCCAACCTCAACCTCACCCTAACCCTAACCCTAACCCTAACGCTAACCCTCACCCTCACCTTCACCCTAACCCTATTGCTAAGCCTAACAATAACCCTAACCCTTACGCTAACCCTAATACTAACCCTAACCCTCACCCTAACCCTAACCCTAACCCTAAACCTCACCCTAACCCTAATCCTAACCATAACCTCCACTCTGACCGTCACCTTCACCCAAACCCTCACCCACAACCTCAACCTCACCATAACCCTCACACTAACCCTAACCCTAATCCTCACCCTCACCTTCACCCTCATCCTCAACCTCACCCTCAGCCTAACCCTAACCCTAACTCTAATCCTAACCCTAACCCTCACCCTCACCTTAACCCTAACGCTAAACCTAACCCTAACCCTCAACCTAACCCTAACCAACACCCTAACCCTCACCCTAACCCTAACAATAACCCTAACCCTCACACTCACCCTAACCCTCACCCTAAACTTTAACCTCACACTAACCCTAACCCTAACCCTCACACTAACCCTAACCCCCACCCTAACCCTAACCCTATCCCTCACCCTAACCTTCAACCTAACCCTAACACTCACCCAAACACTCACCCTAAACCTAAACCTAACCCGAACCCTCACCCGAACCCTCACCATCACCCTAACACTCAGCCTCACCCTAAACATCACCCTAACCCTAACCCTCACTCTAACCCTAACCCTTACCCTCAAGCTAATCCTAACTCTCAACCTAACCATCGCCCTCAACCTAATCCTCACCCAAACCCTAACCCTAACCCCTACCTTACCGAAACCCTCACTCTCACCCTCACTATCACCCTAACCCTCATCCTAACCCGAACTCTAACCCTCAACCTCACCCTCACCCTAAACCTAACTCTAACCCTCACCCTAACCCTCACCCTAACCCTCACCCTATCCCTAACCCTAACGCTAACCCTAACCCTCACTCTAACCCTCACCCTAACCCTTACCCTCAACCTAACCCTAACCCTAACCATAACCCTCACACTAACCCTAACCCTCACCCTAACCCTAACCCTAACCCTCACCCTAACCCTAACTTTAACCCTAAACTTCACTCTTAACCTAACCCTAACGCTCACAGTCACCCTAACCCTCACCATCACCCTAATCCTAAACCTCACCCACAACATAACGCTCAACCTCACCCGAAACCTAAACCTAACCCTAACCTTCACCCTCACCGTAAACATCACCCAAACCCTAACAATCACCAAAACCCTAACCCTAACCCTCACCCTAACCCTAACACTAACCCTCACCCTCAACCTAATCCTCACACTAACAATAACCCTATCGTTTACCTAACCGAAACCCTCACCCTCACCCTCACCTTCACCCTAACCCTCATCATCACCCTAGCCCTCACCCTAACCGTAACCCTAACCCTAACCCTAAACCTCCCCCTCCCCTACCCCTCAGCCTAACCCTAAACCTAACACTAATCCTAAACCTACCCCTCGCCCCCACCATCACCTTAACACTAATCTTAACCCTAACCCTAACCTCACCCTCACCCTAACCCTAACCCTAAATCTAACCCTAACTCTCAACCTAGATATAACCCTTACACTAAACCTAATCCTAACCCTAAAGCTAACCCTCACCCTCACCCTCACACTAACCCTAAACCTAACCCTAAACCTAACCCTCACCCTAATCCTAAACCTTACCCTAACCCTAACCTCAATGAAACACTCACCCTCCACCTCACTCTCACCCTAAACCTCACCCTCATCCTAGCCCTCACCCTAAACCTAACCCTAACCTAACCCTTACCCTCACGCTCACACTTACCCTAACCCTAACCCTAACAATAACCATAACCCTAACCCTCACACTAATCCTAAACCTAACCCTAAAACTCACCCTAACACCAATCCTAACCCTAACCCTCACCATAACCCTAACCCTCACCCTAACCCTAACTCTAAAAACGCAACCTAACCCTAAACCTCACTCTAGCACTCACACTAACTTTAACGCTAACGCTAACCTTCACTCTCAACCTAAAACTCACCCTAACTCTTATCCTCACACTAACCCTAACCCTAACCCTAAACCTAACTCTCACACTATCCCTAAACCTCACCCTAAATCTAACCCTACCCCTCACACGAACCCTCACCCTAACCCTAACCCTAATTCTAACTTTCACACTATCCCTAACCCTAACTCTAACCCTCACCCTCACCCAAACCCTCATGCTCTCTGTAATGCTCAACCTCAACCTAAACATCACCCTATCCTTAAACCTCACCCTGAACCTAACCCTAACCCTCACCATAACCCTAAACCTCAACCTAACCCTCAACCTCACCCTCACCCTCACCCTCACCCTAACACTCACTCTCACCCTATCCCTCGCCCTAACCATAAACCTCACCCTAACACTAACCCTCACACTCACCCTCAACCTAAGCGTAATCCTAACCCTATCCCTCACCCTAACATTCACCCTAACCCTAACCCTCACACTAACCCTAAACCTCACCCTAACACTAACCCTCACCCTAACCCTCAACCTTACCCTAAACCCCAACCTCACCCTAACCCTCACCCTCAACGTCACCTTCACCCTAACCCTTACCCTAACCCTTATCCTCACACTAACCCTAACCCTAACCCTAAACCTCACCCTCACCCTCACCCTAAATCCAACCCTAAACCTAATCCTAAACCTAACCCTCACACTAATCCTAATCCTCAACCTATCCCTAACCATAACTCTAAACCTCACCGGAAACCTCACCCGCAACCTAACCCTAATGCAAAACCTAACTCTCACCCTCACCCTAATCCTCACCCTAATCCTTACCCTCATCCTAACCCTAACACTCACCCAAACCCTAACCCTCACCCTAACCCTTTCCCTCACCCTAAATCGCACCATTACCCTAACCCTAACCCTAACCCTATCCATCACCCTATCTATAACCCTAACCCTAACCCTAAAACTCACCCTAACCCTCACCCTAACCCTAACCCTCAAACTCACCCTAACCCTCAACCTAACCCTTACCCACACCCTAACCTTAACCCTAACCCTAACCCTCACACTAACCCTCAGCCTAACCCTCAGCCTAAACCTAACCTTAATCCTAATCCTCACCCTATCCCTAACCTAATCTTAACCCTCAGACTAACGCTCACCCTAAACCTAACCCTAACCTAATCCTCAACCTATCCCTAAACCTAATCCTAACCCTCACCCTCACCATAACCCTAATGCTAACATTAACCCTCAACCTCATTCTAAACCTCGCCGTAACCCTTACTCTCTCCTTAACCCTACCCTCACCATCACCCTAACCCTAACACTAACCCGCACGCTAACCCTCACGCTAACCCTAACCCTAACCCTCACACTAACCCTAACTCTCACCCTAATCCTAACCCTAAACCTCACCCTCAACCTCACCCTCACCCTAACCCTAACCCTAACCCTCACCCTAACCTTAACCCTCACCCTCACACACATACTCACCCTAACCCTCACCCTCACCCTAAACATCACCCTTATCCTAACCCTCACCTTCACCCTCAACCTAAAACTAACTCTAAACCAAAACCTCACCACCCTAATCCTCACCATAACCCTAACCCTAACTCTTACCTAACCAAACCCTCACCCTGGCCCTCACCCTCACCCTAAACCTCACCCTAACTGTAACACTCACCCCACCCTCACCCTCACCCTCACCCTATCCTTAACCCTAAACCTAACGCTAACCCTAATCATCATCTTCACCCTAACCCTCACTCTAACCCTCAACATCACATTATCCATAACCCTAACCCTAAATCTAACCCTCATCCTTACCCACACCCTCAACCTAACCCTAACACTAACCCTCAACCTAACCTTCACCCACACCCTAAACCTAAACCTAAACCTAACACTCACCCTCACCTTTACCCTAAACCTAACCCTAATCCTCATCCTAACCCTAACCCTCACCTTAACTCTAAACCTAAACCTCACCCTAACCCTAACCCTTATCCTAACTCTAACCCTAACGCTAACATTGACCCTCAATTTATCCTTAAACCTAACCCTCACCCTCACATTCAGCCTAACGCTAACCTTATCCCTAACTCTCACCCTAACCCTAAACCTTACCCTAAACCTATCCCTAACCCTAACCCTCATCCAAACACTCACCCTAACCCTAACGCTAACCCTCACCCTTACCCTACACTATCCCTAACCCTCACCCGAAACCTAACCCTAATCCTCACACTCATCCTAACCCTCACACTCACCCAAACCATAACCATCACCCTAACCCTCACCCTCACCCTAAATATCACCCTAACCCTAAACCTCACCCTCACCCTAATCCTCAGCATAATCCTTACCCTCACCCTCACCCTAACCCTCACCCTAAACATCACCCTAACCCTAACCCTCACACTAACCCCTACCCTAAACCTCACCCTAACCCTAATCCTCAACCTAACCCTCAACCTCAACCTAATCCTCACCCTAACCCTAACCCTAAACCTTACTTAACAGAAATCCTCACCCTCACACTCACCATAACCCTCACTCTCACCTTAGCCCTCAACCTCACCCTAACCCTAACCCTTAATGTAACCCTCAACTTCAACCTAATCCTCACGCTAACCTTAACCCTAACCCTTACCCTAAACCTCAACCTCACCCTAACCCTAACACTAACCCTAACCCGAAACCTCACCCTAACCCTCACCCTAACCCTCACCCTAATCCTAACGATAACCCTAACCCTAGCCCTCACCCTAACCCTAACCCTCACCCTCACTCTAACCCTCAAGGACACCCTAACACTCACCCTAACCCTAACCCGAACCCACACTCTAACCCTCACCCTCACCCGAACTCTCACCCTCACCCAAACCCTAACCCTAACCCTCAGCCTCACCCTAAACATCACCCTAACCCTAACCCTCACCATAACCCTAACCCTAACCCTAATGCTAACACTACCCATCACCCTCACTCTAACCCTAAGCCTAACCCTCACCCTAACCCTAACCCTAACCCTAATGCTAACCCTAAACTTCAACCTCACCCTAACCCTCACCCTAACCCTTACCCTTACCCTCAACCTCACCCTAACCCTAACACTAACCCTAACCGTAAACCTCACCCTAACCCTCAACCTAACCCGAACCCTAACCCTAACCCTGAACCTAAACCTAACCCTAATCCTCACCCCCATCCTAACCCTCATCCTAACCCTAAACCTAACCCTAACCCTCAAACTAACACTAACCCTAACCCTCACCATCACCCTAACAATCAGCCGAAAACTAACCCTCACCTACATCCTAACCCTCACTCTCACCCGAACACTCACACTCACACTCCTCTTCTCCCTCCCCCTAACCCTCACTCTCACCCTAAACATCACCCTAACCCTAACCCTCACCCTAACCCCTACCCTAACCCTCACCCTAAACCTAACCCTCAACCTCACTCTAACCCTCAAGGACACCCTAACTCTCACCCTAACCCTAACCCGAACCCACACTCTAACCCTCACCCTCACCCGAACTCTCACCCTCACCTGAACCCTAACCCTAAACCTCAGCCTCACCCTAAACATCACCCTAACCTTAATCCTCACTCTAACACTAACCCTAACCCTCATCCTAACCCTAACCCTCAACCTAACCCTCACCCTCACCCTAATCATCACCCTCATCCTAACCCTAACCCTTACCTAACCGAAACACTCACCCTCACCCTCACTCTCACCCTAACCCTCACCCTCAAACCTATCCGAACCCTAAACCTAACAATAACCCTAACCCTAACCCTAACCATAATCATAACCCTAACCCTCACCCTAACCCTAACCCTAACCCTAAAACTCACCCTAACACTAATCCTAACCCTAACACTCACCCTAACCCTAACACTCACTCTAACAATAACCCTAACCCTCACCCTAACCCTAATCCTCACCCTAAACCGCATCCTAACCCTACCGCTAAACCTAACCCTCACCCTAAACCTAACCCACACCCTCCCCCTTATGCTCACATTAACCCTTAACCTAACCCTAACCTTCACACTAACACTAACCCTCACCCTGACCCTAACCCTACCCCTAAATTTAACCCTCTCCCTAAACCTAACCCTAACCCTAACCATAACCCTAACCCTCACCCTCACCCTAACCCTCACCCTCACCCTAACACTCAGCCGAAACCTCAACCTCAAACACACCCTAACCCTCACCCTCACCCTAACACTCACCCTCAGCCTAACCCTCACCCTCACCCTAACCCTCATTCTAACCATAAACATCACCCTAACACTAACCCTCATCCACAGCCTAACGCTCACCCTCACCCTCACACTAAACCTCACCCTAACCCTCATCCTCACCCTAAACCTCAACCTAACCCTAACCCTCACCAAAACCCTAACCCTAACTCTCACCCTAACCTAAGCCCTCACACTAACCCTCACCCTCAACCTAATCATCACCCTAACAATAACCCTAAACCTTACCTAAACGAAACCCTCACCCTTACCCTAAAACTCAGCCTCACCCTCACCCTCACCCTAACCCTAACCCTAAACCTAACCCTAAACCTCACCCTCCCCTTCTGCCTCCCCCTCAGCCTAACCCTAACCCTAACACTAATCCTAAACCTACCCCTCACCCCCACCCTCACCCTAAACCTAACCATAACCTTAACGCTAACCCTCAACCTCACCCTAACCCTAACTCTAAACCTAACAATAACCGCAACCCTAAGCCTAACCCTAATCCTAACCCTCACCCTCACCCTAACCCTAACCCTAAACCTAAAACTCACCATAACACTAATCCTCACCCTACCCCTCACCCTAACCCTAACCTTAACTCTAACCCTAACCCTAACCCTCACCCTAACCCTAAACCTCACCCTAAACCTCACCCTAACCCTAACGCTAAACATAACCCTCACCCTAAACCTAACCCTCACACTTATCCTCACATTAACCCTAACCCTAAACCTAACACAAAACCTAACCATAACCCTCACCCTCACCCTAACCCTCACTCTCACTCAAAACATCACCCTAACCCTAACCCTCATAATAACCCCTACCCTAACCCTCACCCTAACCCTAACCCTCAACCTAACCTTCACTCTCAACCTAATCTTCACCCTACTCCTAAACCTAACCCTTACCTAACCGAAACCCTCACCCTCAGCCTCAGCCTAACCCTCACTCTCACCCTAGCCCTCACCATTACCCTAACCCTCACCCTAACCATAACCCTAACCCTCACCCTAACACTCACAGTAACCCTAAACCTCACCCAAAGCCTAAGCCTCACACTAACCCTAACCCTAACCCTCACCCTAACCGTAAACCTAACCTTAACCCTAACCCTCAACCTCACCCTACCCCTCACCCTCACCCTCACCCTAACCTTCAACTTAACCCTTATCCTCACAATAACTCTAACGTTAACCCTAACCCTAACCCTAACATTCACCCTCACCCTCACCCTAATACTAACACTAACCCTCATCCTCACTCTCACCCTAACTCTAACCCTAACTCTCAACCTAAGGCTCACCCTCAACCTAATCCTCAACCTAACCCTAACCCTTACCTAACCGAAACCCTCACTCTCACCCTAACACTTACCCTAAACCTAACCCTAACCCTCACCCTCACCCTCAGCCTAACCCTAACCCTAACCATAACCATAACCCTCACACTATCCCTAAATCTAACCCAAACCCTAACCCTCAATGTAACCCTCACACTAAACCTAACCCTAACCCTAACCCTAATCCTCACCCTAACCCTCACCCTAACCCTTACCCTCACCCTAAATCTTACTCTGACCCTTACCCTCAACCAAACCCTAACCATAACCCTAACCCTCAACCTAACCCTAAACCTCTCCCTTACCTTAACCCTACCCCTCACCCTAAACCTCACCCTAACCTTAACCCTAACCCTAACTCTCACCCTAATTCTAACCCTAACCCTCACAGTCACCCTAATCCTCACCGAAACCCTAACCCTCAGCCTAACCCTAACCCTCAACCACACCCTAACGCTCAACCTCACCCGAACCCTAACACTTACCCTAACCCTAACCCTCACACTAACACTCACCCTCAACCTAATCCTCACCCTGACAATAACCATAACCCTTCCCTAACCGAAACCCTCACCCTCACCCTCACCCTGAACCTCACCTTAGACCTCAGCCTAACCCTAACCCTAATCCTAAACCTACCCCATACATCCACCCTCACACTAACCCTAATGCAAACCCTACACTCACCCTCACCCTAACCCCAACCCTAACCCTAATCCTAATACTGAAACTCACCCTCACTCTCACCCTAACTCTAATCCTAACCCTAAACCTCACACTCACCCTAACTCTAACCCTAACCCTAATCCAAATTCTAACCCTCACTCTCACCCTCACCCTAACTCTAACCCTAACCCTAACCCTAAAGTTCGCCCTCACCCTCACCCTAACCCTAACCGTCACCCTAACCCGCACCCTAACCCTAACACTCACCCTAACCCTTACACTAACCTTACCACTCAACTTCACCCTAAACCTCACCCTAACCCTTAAACTCACAATAACCCTAACCCTAACCCTAACCCTAATCCTCACAAAAAACCTAACTCTCCCCCATAACCTAACACTCAACCTCAACCGAAACCTCACCCTAACCCTAACACTCACTCTAACCCTAACCCTCAATGTAACCCTCACCCTAACCCTAAGGTTATCCCTAACCCTAACCCTCACCATCCCCCTAACACTCAACCGAAAGCTAACTCTCACCCACACTCTAACCCTCACCCGAACACTCACACTCACCCGAACCCTCAACCTCACCCTCACCCTAACCGTAACACTCAACCTCACCATAAACATCACCCTAACCCTTAAACTCACAATAACCCTAACCCGAACCCTAACACTCACCCAAACCCTAACCCTAACCCTCACCCTCACCCTAACACTCACTGTCACCCTAACACTACTCTGTAACCTAATCCTCACCCACACCCTTACCTTCAACCTCTCCCGAAGACTCACACTCACCTGAACCCTCACCTTCACCCTAACCCTCATCCTCACCCTAAATATCACCCTAACCCTAAACCACACCCTAACCCCAACCCTAACACTCACCTTAACCCTAACCCTCAACCTAACCCTCTCCCTCACCTTAATCCTAAACCTAACCCTAACCCTAACACTTACCTTATCAAAACGTTCACCCTCACACTCACCCTAACCCTCACCCTCACCCTAGCCCTCAACCTACACCTAACACTCATCCTAACCCTAACCCTAATCCTAACCCTCACAGGACCCCTCACCCTAAACCTAACCCTCACCCTCACCGTCACCCTCACCCTAACCCTCACCCTCACCCTAGGCCTCAACCTAAACCTAACGCTCAACCTAAACCTAACCCTAACCCTCACCCTCAGCTTCAACCTAATCCTAAGCCTAACCCTAAACCTTAACCTAACCCTAACCTGATCCCTAACCCTAACAATAACCCTAACCCTAAACCTCACCCTAAAATTAACCCTGAACCTAACATTAACCCACACCCCAACCCTATCACGAACCCTCACCCTCTCCCTAAACCTAACCCTAACCCTAACCATCAACCTACCACTAACCCTAACCCTCACCCTAACGCTAACCCTCACCTTAACACTCACCCCAACCCTAATGCTAACCCTAACCCTCACGCTCACCCTAACCCTCATCCTAACACTTATCCTCACACTAAACCTAACCCTAACCCTCACACTAACCCTAATTCTCACCCTATCCCTAACTCTAACCCTAACCCACACCCTAACCCTCACACTCACCCTCACATTAACGCTCACCCTAACCTTAAGCCTCACCCTAACATTAACCCTCACCCTAACCCTAACAGTAACGCTCACCCTCACCCACACCCGAACCCTAACCCTCGCCCTCACCTTCAACCTAACCCTACACCTAACCCTAAAGCTCACCCTAACCCTAACCCTAACCCTATCCCTAACCTGAACCCTAACTCTCACCCTCACCCTAAACCTAACCTTAACCCTAACCCTCACCCTAGCCCACACCCTAATCTTAACCCTCACCCTAACCCTAACACTAAACCTCACCCTCACCCTCACCCTAAACCTAACCATAACCCTAACCCTCACACTCACCCTCACCCTAAACCTCACCCTCAACTGAGCCCACACCCTAAACTTAAACCTCACCCTAACCTTAACCCTCACCATAACCCTAACAGTAACGCTCACCCTCACCCACACCCGAACCCTAACCCTCGCCCTTACCATCACTCTAACCCTAACCATAAACCTAACCCTAACCCTAACCCTAAACCTCAACCTCACCCTAAGCCTAACATTCACCCTCACAATAAACACACCCTAACCCTAACCCTCACCTTAATCCTCACACTCACCCTAACCCTAATGATAACCCTAACCCTCAACCTCACCCTAACCCTCACCCTAACTCTTACACTCACCCTAACCCTAACCCTAACCCTCACCCTAACACTAACTCTAAGCTTCACCCTAACCCTGGACCTAACTCTAACCCTCACACCAACCCTCACACTTACCCTAAAGCTACCCTAAACCTCAACCTCACCATAAAGCTCACCCTAAGACTTACCCTCACCATAACCCTAACCCTAACCCTAATCCTCACCCTAACGCTAACCCTCTCCCTCACCCTCACTCTCACCCTAAACCGAAACCTAACCCTAACCCTAAACCTAACCCTCATCCTCACCCTCACACTAACACTCACCCTCACCATAAACATCACACTAAACCCAATCCTCAACCTAACCGTAACCCTAACCCTCAACCTAACCCTAACCCTCACCCTAACGCTCACCTTAACACTAACGCTAACCCTAACCCTCACCCTCAGCATAACCGTCACCCTAAACCTTAACCTCACAGTAACCCTATCCCTAACCCTTACACTAACCCTAATCCTCACCCTATCCCTAACCCTAAACCTAACGCTAACCCTAACCTCACCCTCAACCTCACCCTCACCCTAACCCTCATCCTCACACTAACCCTCAACCTGAGTAACCCTAATCCTCACCCTCACCCTCACCCTAACACTAACCCTAATCCTAACCCTCACCCTAAACCTAACCCTAATGCTAAACCTAACCCTCACCCTCACCCTAAACCACACCCTAATCCTTACCCTCACCCTAACCCTAAGCCTAACCCTAATCCTCACACTAAACCTAACCTTCACCCTAACCCTAAGCCTATCCCTCAGCCTAACCCTCACCCTAACTCTAACCCTAACCCTAATCCTAACCCTATCCCTAACCCTAAACCTCACCCTAACCCTCACCCTCACCCTAACCCTAATACTAAACATAACACTCACCCACACCCTAACCCTCACACTAACCCTTACCCTCACCCTAATCCTAACCCTAAACCTAACCCTCACAGTCACCCTAACCCTCACCCTCACCCTAACTCTCACACTAAACGTCACCCTCACCCTAATTCTCACCCAAACCTAACACTTAAATAACCGAAACCCTCACACTCACCCATACCTTAGCCCTCACATTAACCCCAACCCTAACCCTAAACCTCACCCTCACCCTCACCCTCACCCTCTCCCTCAGCCTAAACCTAAACCTATACGCAATCCTAACCCTAACCTTCAACCTCACCCTCACACTAACCGTAACCCTAACCCTAACCCTAACCCTCAACCTTACCCACACCCTCACCCTAATATTTACACTAACCCTCACCCTAACCCTCACCCAAACCCTAACCCTAAAATTAACCCTCACCCTCACCCTCACCCTCACTCTAACCCTAACCCTAACCCTCACTCTATCCCTAAATCTTACCCTAACCCTAAACCTAACCCTAACACTAACCCTAAACCAAACCCTAACCCTAACCCTCACCCTAACCTTAACCCTCACCCTAACCTTAACCCTCACCCTAACCCTATCACTAACCCTCACCATCTCCATAACCCTAACCCTAATCCTATCCATCAACCTACCACTAACCCTAACCCTCACCCTCACCCTAACACTTATCCTCATACTAAACCTAACCCTAACCCTCACACTAACCCTAATTCTCACCCTATCCCTAACTCTAACCCTAACCCTCACACTAACCCTCACACTCACCCTCACCTGAGCCCTCACCCTAACCTTAAGCCTCACCCTAACATTAACCCTCACCCTAACCCTAACAGTAACGCTCACCCTCACCCACACCTGAACCGTAACCCTCGCCCTCACCTTCAACCTAAAACTAACCCTAACCCTAAACCTCACCCTAACCCTAACCCTAACCCTATCCCTAACCTGAACCCTAACCCTCACCCTCACCCTAAACCTAACCTTAACCCTAACCCTCACCCTAGACCACACCCTAATCTTAACCCTAACCCTAACCCTAACACTAAACCTCACCCTCACCCTCACCCTAAACCTAACCCTAACCCTCACACTCACCCTCACCCTAACCCTCACCCTCACCTGAGCCCTCACCCTAAACCTAACCCTCACCCAAACCTTAAACCTCACCCTAACCCTAACAGTAATGCTCACCCTCACCCACACCCGAACCCTAAACCTCGCCTTCACCCTCACTCTCACCCTACCCCTAAACCTAACCCTAACCCTAAACCTAAACCTCAACCTCACCCTCAACCTAACACTCACCCTCACAATAAACGCACCCTAACTCTAACCCTCACCCTAACCCTCACCCTCATTCTAACCCTAATGATAACCCTAATGCTCAACCTCACCCTAACCCTCACCCTAACTCTTACACTCACCCTAACCCTATCACTAACCCTCACCATCTCCATAACCCTAACCCTAATCCTATCCATCAACCTACCACTAACCCTAACCCTCACCCTCACCCTAACACTTATCCTCATACTAAACCTAACCCTAACCCTCACACTAACCCTAATTCTCACCCTATCCCTAACTCTAACCCTAACCCTCACACTCACCCTCACCTGAGTCCTCACCCTAACCTTAAGCCTCACCCTAACATTAACCCTCACCCTAACCCTAACAGTAACGCTCACCCTCACCCACACCTGAAACGTAACCCTCGCCCTCACCTTCAACCTAAAACTAACCCTAACCCTAAACCTCACCCTAACCCTAACCCTAACCCTATCCCTAACCTGAACCCTAACCCTCACCCTCACCCTAAACCTAACCTTAACCCTAACCCTCACCCTAGACCACACCCTAATCTTAACCCTCACCCTAACCCTAACACTAAACCTCACCCTCACCATCACCCTAAACCTAACCCTAACCCTCACACTCACCCTCACCCTAACCCTCACCCTCACCTGAGCCCTCACCCTAAACTTAACCCTCACCCAAACCTTAAACCTCACCCTAACCCTAGAAGTAATGCTCACCCTCACCCACACCCGAACCCTAAACCTCGCCTTCACCCTCACTCTCACCCTAACCCTAAACCTAACCCTAACCCTAAACCTAAACCTCAACCTCACCCTCAACCTAACACTCACCCTCATAATAAACGCACCCTAACTCTAACCCTCACCCTAACCCTCACCCTTATCCTAACCCTAATGATAACCCTAATGCTCAACCTCACCCTAACCCTCACCCTAACTCTTACACTCACCCTAACCCTAACCCTAAGCCTCACCCTAACACTAACTCTAACCCACACCCTAAACCTACCCCTAACTCTAACCTTCACACCAACCCTCACCCTTACCCTAACACTAACCCTAAACATCAACCTCACCCTAAACCTCACCCTAAGATTTACCCTCACCATAACCCTAACACTAACCCTAATCCTCAGCCTGACGCTAACCCTCACCCTCACCCTCACTCTCACCCTAAACATAAACCTAACCCTAACCCTCATCCTCACCCTCACACTAACACTCACCCTCACCATAAACATCACACTAAACCCAATCCTCAACCTAACCATAAACCTAACCCTCACCCTAACCCTAACCCTCACCCTAATGCTCACCGTAAAACTAATGATAACCCTAACTCTCACCCTCAACGTAACCGTCACCCTAACCCTTAACCTCACAGTAACCCTAACCCTAACCTTAACCCTTACACTATAACTAATCCTCACCCTATCCCTAACCTTAACCCTAACGCTAACCCTAACCCTCACCCTCACCCTAACCCTCACCCTAACCCTGATCCTCACACTAACCCTCAACCTAACAGTAACCCTAATCCTCACCCTCACCCTCACCCTAACCCTAACCCTAATCCTAACCCCCACCCTAAACCTAACCCTAATGCTAAACCTAACCCTCACCCTCACCTTTAAACCAAACCCTAACCCTCACCCTAACCCTAACCCTTACCCTAACCCTAACCGTAACCCTAACTATCACCATAACTCTAACCCTAACAATCACCCTCACACTCACCCTATCCCTAACAATTACCCTAACCCTCACCCTAACCGTAAAACTTACCCTAACACTAACCATAAACCTTACCCTCACCCTAACACTAACCCTAACCCTAACAGTCACCCTAACCCTCACCCTAACCCTAACGCTTACCCTAACCCTCAACCTAACCATTATCCTCACACTAACCCTATCCCTAACCCCATTCCTAGCCCTCACCCTAACTCTAACCCTCACCCTAACACTAACCCTACCCCTCACCCGAAGCCTCATCCTCACACTAACCCTAAACCTAATCCTTACCCGAAACCTAACCCTAACCCTAACACTCACCCTAACCCTTACCGTCACCCTAAACCTCATCCGAACCCTAACCCTCACCCACACATTAACCCTCACACTAACACTCACCCCAATTTAATCTTCACCCTAACAATAACCCTAACCTTTACCTAACCCAAACCCTCCACCTCACCCTCAATCTCACACTAACACTCCCCCTGAATCTAGACTTCACCCTAATCCTAACCCTAACCCTAACCCTCACCGTCATCCTAAACTTCAACCTCACACTAACCCTAACCCTAACCCTCACACTAACCCTAACCCTCACCCTAAACCTAACACTACCCCTGAACCTAACCCTCACCCTAACCCTAACTCTAACCCTAAACCTCACCCTAACCCTAACCCTAAGCCTCACCTTCACCCTAACCCTCACCTTCACCCTAACCCTCACCCCAACCCTAAACATAAACCAAACCCAAAACCTAACCCTCACCCTCACCCTCAACCTTACCCTCACCCTAACACTCACCCTCACCCTCAACCTCACCCTAACCCTAACCCTCAACCTAAACCTCACCCTTACCCTAATCCTCACCCTAAACCTAACCCTAACACTCACCCTAAACCTAACCCTAACACAACACTTCACCTTCACCCCAGCCCTCACCCTAACCCGAATGCTAACCCTAAACACACCCTAACCCTAACCATGTCAATCACTCTAAACCTTACCCTAACCATACCCCTCACGCTAACCCTAACCCTCAACCTCACTCTCAGCCTAACCGTAACCCTAACCCTAATCCTAACCCTAACTCTCACCCTCACCCTCACCCTCAATCTATCCCTAACCCTAACACTAGCCCTCACCCAAACACTAACCCTCACCCTCAGAATAACCCTAACCCTAACCATAAACCTAAACCTCACCCTCACCATCACCTGCAGCCTAACCCTCACCCTAACACTAAACCTAACCCTCACCTTAACCATAAACCTAACCCTAAACGTCACCCTCACTCTAACCCATACCCTCACCCTCACCCTATCACTAACCCTAACCCTCACCTTAACCATAACCCTAACCATAAACCTCACCCTCACTTTAACCCATACCCTCACCCTAACCCTTACTCTAACCTTAACCCTAACCCTAAGCCTTACCCTAAACCTAACTCTAAACCTAACACTCAACCTAACACTCTCACTAACACTAACTTCACCCTCACCCTAAACATCAACCTAACCCTTACCCTCACCCTCACCCTAACCATAACCCTAATACTCACACTGACCTTAACCCTAACCCTCAACCTCACCCACAACCTAACTCCAAGCCTAACATTAAACCTAACCCTAACGCTAACCCTAACCCTAACCCTCACCCTCACCCTAACACTCACCGTCAACCTAAACCTCACCCTCACCCTCACTCTAACTCAAACCCTAACCCTAACCCTAACCCTTACCCTAAACCTAAATCTAACCCTAACCCTCAACCTAACCCTCACCTTAACATTAACCTTCACCCTCACCCTAAACCTCACCCTAACCCTTACCCTCACCCTAACCCTAACCCTAAACTTCACCCTAACGCTAACCCAAACCCTAACCCTCACCCTCACCCTAACCCTCACCATAAACCTAACGCTCAACCTAACTGTAACCCTCACTCACACCCACACCCTAACATTAACCCTATCCTTAACCCGCACCCTAAGCCTAACATTAAACTTCACCCTAATCCTAACCCTCACGCTAACCCTCACCCACACCCTAATCCTCACCCTAACCCTAACCCTAACTCATATCTAACCGAAACCCTCACTCTCCGCCTCACCCTCACTCTAAACCTAAACCTAACCCTCACCATAACCCTAACCCTAAACCTCACCCTCACCCTAAACCTAACCCTAACCCTCACAATAATCCTCACCCTAACCCTAACACTAAACCTCACCCTAAACCTAACCCTCACGCTAACCCTCACCCTCACCCTAATCCTCACCCTCACCCTAACCCTAACATTAAACCTCAACCTAACTCTAAACCTAACCCGAACCCTCACCCTCACCCTAACCCTCACCGTCACCCTAACCCTCTCCCTGGACCTAGCCCTCACCCACACTCTAACCCTCACCCTCACCCCAACCCTCACACTCACCCTAACCCTCACCCTCACCCAAAACCTCAAGCTAACAGTAACCCTCACCCTAATCCTAACCCTAACTGTCACCCTAATCCTTACTCTCACCCTCAACTTCACCCTCAGTCTAACCCTCACCCTCACCCTAGCCCTCACTCTAAGCCTATCCTCACCCTAACCCGAACACTCACCCTCAGCCTAAGCCTAATCCTAACCCTCACCCTCAGCCGAACCCTAAACCTAATCCTAACCCTGACTCTCACCCTAAAACTCACCCTGATCCTAACCCTAACCCTAACTATAACCCTAACCCTAAGCCTAACCCTAACCCTCAGCCTAAAACTAACGCTAACCCTAAACTTCACTCTCACCCTAAACCTCAGGCAAACCCTTACCCTAACCCTCGCCTGAACCCTCACACTCACCCTAACCCTCAACTTCACCCTAAATATCATCCTAAACCTAACCCTCACCCTAACCCTAAACCTAACCCTAACCCTCACCTTAGCCCACACCCACACCCTCACCCTCACCCTCACTCCAACCCTCACACTCACCCTAACAATCACCCTCACCCTAAGCATCACTCTATTCATAACCCTAACCCTAACCCTAACCATCACCCTAATCCTCACCCTGACCCTCACCTTCACCCTCAGTCTAACCCTCACCCTCACCCTGGGCCTCACCCTAACCCTATCCTCACCCTAATCCTAAACCTCACCCTCAGCCTAACCCTAAACCTAACCCTCACCCTCAGCCTAACCGAAAACCTAACCCTAAACCTCACCCTCACCCTCAGCCTCACCCTAACCCTCACCCTAACACTAACCCTAACCCTAACTATTACCCTAACCCTAAACCTAACCCTAAACCTCACCATCATCCTAAACCTAACCCTCACACAAACCCTAACCCTAAACCTCACACTCAACCTAAACCTAACCCTAACCCTAACCCTCAACCTAACACTAACGCTAACCCTAAACTTCACTCTCACCCTAACCCTCAACCTAACCCTTACCCTCACCCTAACTCTAACCCTAACCCTCACACCAAACCTAACCCTCACCCTAACCCTAACCCTACCCCTCAAACTAACCCTCACCCTAAACCTAACCCTAACACACACCCTAACCCTAACACAAAACTTCACCTTCACCCCAGCCCTCACCCTAACCGTAATCCTAACCCTATCCACACCCTAACACTATCCCTCTTAATCACTCTTAACCTCACCCTCACCATAACTCTCACACCAATACTAACCCTCAACCTCACTCTCAGCCTAACCGTAACCCTAACACTTATCCTAACCCTAACACTCACCCTCACCCTCATCCTCAATCTAACCCTAACCCTAACACTAACCCTCATCCAAACCCTAACCCTCACCCTCAGATTAACCCTAACCCTAACTGTAAACCTAACCGTCAACCTCACCATCACCCGCAGCCTAACCCTCACCCTAACACTAACCCTAACCCTCACCCTAACCCTAACCTGAACCCTAAACCCCACCCTCACCCTAACACTCACCTTCACCCTCACCCTTCCTCTAAACCTAACCCTAACCCTAACCCTCAAACTCACCCAAATCCTCAACCTCAGCCGACTTCTAAACCTAACCCTAAAACTAAATCTAACACTCACCCTTACCCTCACCCCAAACCTAACCCTAACACTAACCCTCACCCTAACCCTAAACTTAACCCTAACCCTAACCCACACACTAACCCTAACCCTAACACTAAACCTCACCCTCAACATCACCCTAACCCTAACTCTATCCCTAAACCTCACCCTAACCCTAACCCTCAACCTAACCCTAACAGTAACCCTCAACTTCACACTAGCCCTAACCCTAACCCTAACACTCACCCTAACCCTCACCCTAACCCTAAATCTAACCCTAACCCTCACCCTCACCTTAAATCTCACCCTAACCCTAACCCTCACCCACACCTTATTCTTCACACTCACTCTAACCCTCACGCTCACCCTAAATATCCCCTAACCCTAACTGTCACCGTAATCCTAACCCAAATACCAAACCTCACTCTAACCCTCACCCATACCCTAACCCTCACCCTCACCGGAACCCTCACACTCACCCTAAGCCTCACCCTCACCAAAGACATCACCCTATCCGTAACCCTCACCCTAAACCTAACCCTAACCTTCACCCTCAACCTCACGCTCACGCTCACCTTCACCCTCACTCTCACCCTCACCTTCACCCTCACCCTATCCCTCACCCTCACCCTCAGCCTCAGCCTAACCCTCACCCTAACACTAATCCTAACCCTCACCCTAACCCTAACCCTCACCCTCACCCTAAACCTCACCCTCACCATCACTCTAACTCAAAACCTAACCCTAAACCTAACCCTTACCCTAAACCTAACTCTAACCCTAACCCTCACCCTAACCCTCACCCTAACCATAACCTTCACCCTCACCCTAAACCTCACCCTAACCCTTACCCTCACCCTAACCCTAACCCTAAACCTAAACCTAATCCTCACACTAACTGAAACCTAACCCTAACCCTCAACCTGACCCTCACCCTAACCCTAACCCTAAACTTCACCCTAACGCTAACCCAAACCCTAACCCTAACCCTCACCCTAACCCTCACCGTAAAACTAACGCTCACCCTAACTGTAACCCTCACCCACACCCTAACCCTAACATGAACCCTATCCTTTACCCGTACCCTAAGCCTATCATTAAACTTCACCCTAACCCTAACCCTTACGCTAACCCTCACCCACACCCTAATCCTCACCCTAACCCTAACCCTAACTCAAATCTAACCAAAAACCTCACTCTCCGCCTCACCCTCACCCTCACCCTAAACCTAAACCTCACCCTCACCCTAAACCTAACCCTAACCCTCACCCTAATCCTCACCCTAACCCTAACACTAAACCTCACCCTAAACCTAATCTTCACGCTAACCCTCACCCTCACCCTAATCCTCAACCTAAACCTAACCCTAACCCTTACCCTAAACCTAACTCTAACCCTAACCCTCACCCTAACCCTCACCCTAACCATAACCTTCACCCTCACCCTAAACCTCACCCTAACCCTTACCCTCACCCTAACCCTAACCCTAAACATAACCTAATCCTCACACTAACTGAAACCTAACCCTAACCCTCAACCTGACCCTCACCCCAACCCTAACCCTAAACTTCACCCTAACGCTAACCCAAACCCTAACCCTAACCCTCACCCTAACCCTCACCGTTAAACTAACGCTCACCCTAACTGTAACCCTCACCCACACCCTAACCCTAACATTAACCCTATCCCTAACCCGCACACTAAGCCTAACATTAAACTTCACCCTAACCCTAACCCTCACGCTAACCCTCACCCACACCCTAATCCTCACCCTAACCCTAACCCTAACTCATATCTAACCGAAACCCTCACTCTCCACCTCACCCTCACCCTCACCCTAAACCTAAACCTCACCCTCACCCTAAACCTAACCCTAACCCTCACCCTAATCCTCACCCTAACCCTAATACTAAACCTCACCCTAAACCTAACCCTCACGCTAACCCTCACCCTCACCCTAATCCTCACCCTAACCCTAACCCTAACCCTTACCTAACCGAAACACTCACCCTGACCCTCAACCTCACCCTAACCCTCACCCTCACCCTAGCCCTCATCCTCACCCTCACACTCATCCTAACCAAAACCCTAACCCTAATCCTAACCCTAACACTCACCCTCTCCCTCACAATAACCCTAACCCTAATCCTAACCCTCAACTTCACCCTCTCCCTAACCCTAACCCTAAACCTCAACCTTAACCTAACCCTCACCCTCAACTTAGCCCTCACCCTTACACAAACCCTAACCCTTACCCTCACCCTAACCTTAACCCTAACCCTCACACTAACCCTAAGCTTCACCCTAACCCTAACGCTAACCCTAACCCTCACCCTCTCCCTCATCCTCAGCCTAACTCTAACCCTAACCCTAAACCTAACCCTAAACCTAATCCTCACCCTCACCCTCACCCTAACCCTAACCCTCACCCTGACCCTAACCCTAACCCTAATCCTAACTCTCAACCTTACCCTCACACTAACACTCACGCTAACCCTAAACTTCCATCTCACCCTAAACCTCACCGTCACCCTCACCCTAACCATTAACCTCACCCTAACACTAACCCTAAACCTCACACTAAACCTAACCCTCACCCTCACACTAACCCTAAACCTAACCCTAAACCTCACCTTCAACCTAGCCCTCACCCTAACCCTAATCCTAAACCTAACTCTCACCCTAACCCTAACCTTCACCCTCATCCTAAACTTCACCCTCACCTTAACCCTAAACCTAATCCTCACCCTCACCCTCACCCTAAACCAACCCCTCACCCTAACGCTAACCCTCACCCTAAGCCTAAACCTAACCCAAAACCCTCACCCTAACACTAACCCTAACCCTAACCTGCAGGGTAACAATAAACCTAACACTAATGCTAACATTAACCCTCACCCTAAACTTAACCCTCACCCTAACCTTTACCCTCACCGTAACCCTAACCCAAACACTAACACTAACCCTCACAGTAATCCTAAACCTCACCCTAACCCTAACCCTACCCCTCAGCCTAACCCTCACCATAATCCTAACCCTAACGATAATTTTCACCCTATCCCTAACCCTAAACCTAAACCTCACCCTCACCCTAGCCCTCAACCTATCCCTAACCCTAACTTTAACCCTCACCCTCACCCTAACCCTAACCCTAACCCTCACCCGAACATTAACCCTCAGCCTAATGTTAACCCTCACTCTAACCTTCACCCTCAGCCTAACCGTAACCCTACCCATAAACCTAACCCTAACTCTGACCCTCACAATCACCCTAACCCTAACCCTAACCCTCACCCGAAACCTCACTCTCACTCTCACCCTCACCCTCACCCTCACCCTAACCCTAAACCTCAACTTAACCCTAACCCTAAACCTAAACCTAATCCTCACACTAACTGAAACCTAACCCTAACCCTAACCTTCACCCTCACCCTCACCCTAACCCTAACCCTAAACCTAACCCTAAACCTAACACTCACCGTAAACCTCACACTAACCCTAAACCTAACCCTAAAACACACCCTCACCCTAAACCTAAACCTAACCCTCACCCTCACCCTAACCCTCAACCTAACCCTAATGCTAACCCTAAGGCTCACCCTCACCCTATGCCTCACCCTAAAACTTACCCTCACCCTAACCCTAACCCTCACACTAACCCTAACCCAAAACCTAACCCTCACCCTCACCCTAAACCTAACCCTCACCCTCAACCTCAACCTAAGCCTAAACCTAACCCTACCCCTAACCCTCACCATAACCCTAAACCTCACCCTCACCCTCACCATCAATCTAACACTAACCCTAATCCTAATCCTAACCCTAACCCTCACCCTCAACCTCACACTAACTATATCCCTAACCCTAACCCTCACCCTCACCCTCACCCTAACCCTAACTCTATCCCTAAACCTCACCCTAACTCTAACACTCACCCTAACCCTAACCCTAACCCTCTCCCTCAAACTAACCCTAACCCTAAGACTCACCCTAAATTTCACCCTAACCCTAACACTAACACTAAATGTGACCCTCACCTTAAATCTCACCATAACAGTAACACTCACCCTAACCCTCACCCTAAACCTAACCCCAACCCTAAGTATAACCCTAAACCTAATCCTCTCCCTAACCCTAACCCTAACCCTCACCCTAAACCTAACACTAACCCTAAACCTCACGCTCACCCTAAACCTAACCTTAACCCTAACCCTCACGCTAACACTAACCCTAACCCTAACGCTAACCCTAAACTTCACTCTCACCCTAACGCTCACCCTAACCCTTACCCTGACCCTAACCCTAACTCTAACCCTAACCATCACCCTAAACCTAACTGTAACCCTAACACTCACCCTAGCCCTCACACTAACCCTAACCTACATCCTCACCCTAAACCTCACCCTAACACTTACCCTCAAACTCACCCTAACCCTAACCCTAATCCTAATACTCACACTATCCCTCACTCTAATCCTAACCCTCACACTCACCCTAAACCTCACCCTAAACCTCACCCTCACCCTCACCCTAACCCTCACCCTAACCCTAAACCTAAACCTAACCCTCACCCTAACCCTCAACCTAACTCTCACCCTAACACTAACGGAACCCTAAACTTCACTCTCACCCTAACCTTCAACCTAACCCATACCCTCACCCTAACTCTAACCCTAACACTCACACTAAACCTAACCCTCACCTTAACCCTAAACCTACCACTCAACATAACCCTCACCCTAACCCTAACCCTAACACTCACCCTAAACCTAACACTAACAAAACACTTCACCTTCACCCCAGCCCTCACCCTCACCCGAATGCTAACCCTAAACACAACCTAACCCGAACCCTCTCAATCACTCTAAACCTCACCCTCACCATAACCCTCACGCTAACCCTAACCCTCAACCTCACTCTCAGCCTAACCGTAACCCTAACCCTAACCCTAACCCTAACTCTCACCCTCACCCTCACCCTCAATCTAACCCTATCCCTAAAACTAGCCCTCACCCAAACACTAACGCTCACCCTCAGAATAACCCTAACCCTAACCATAAACCTAAACCACACCCTCAAAATCACCTGCAGCCTAACCCTCACCCTAACACTAACCCTAACCCTCACCCTAACCCTAATCCTAAACCTCACCCTCACTCTAACCCATACCCTCACCCTCACCCTCACCCTTACTCTAACGCTAACCCTAACCCTAAGCCTTACCCTAAACCTAATTCTAAACCTAACATTCACCCTAAAACTCACACTAACACTAACTTCACCCTCACCCTAAACCTCACCCTAACCCTTACCCTCACACTCACCCTAACCCTAACCCTAACCCTAATACTCACACTGACCCTAAGCCTAACCCTCAACGTCACCCTCAACCTAACTCTAACCCTAATATTAAACCTCAACCTAACGCTAACCCTAACCCTCACCCTCACCCTAACCCTCACCGTCACCCTAACTCTAACCCAAACCCTAACCCTCACCCTCACCCCAACCCTCACCGTCACCCTAACCCTCGCCCTGGACCTAGCCCTCACACACACTCTAACCCTCACCCTCACCCCAACCCTCACACTCACCCTAACCCTTACCCTCACCCTAAACATTACTCTAACAGTAACCCTCACCCTAATCCTAACGCTAACTGTCACCCTAATCCTTACTCTCACCCTCACCTTCACCCTCAGTCTAACCCTCACCATCACCCTACCCCTCACTCTAAGCCTATCCTCACCCTAACCCGAACACTCACCCTCAGCCTAACCCTAACCCTAACCCTCATCCTCAGCCGAACCCTAAACCTAACCCTAAACCTGACCCTGACCCTCACCCTCACCACACACTAAACCTCACCCTTATCCTAACCCTAACTCTAACTATAACCCTAACCCTAAGCCTAACCCTAACCCTCACCCTAACCCTAACCCTAACAATAACGCTAATCCTAAACTTCACTCTCACCCTAACCCTCAACTTCACCCTAAATATCATCCTAAACCTAACCCTCACCCTAAACCTAAACCTAACCCTAACCCTCACCTTAACCCTCACCCACAAAATCACCCTCACCCTCACCCCAACCCTCACACTCACCCTAACCCTCACCCTCACCCTAAACATCACCCTAACCATAACCCTCAAACTAACCCTAACCGTCAACCTAATCCTCACCCTCACCCTCGCCTTCACCCTCAGTCTAACCCTCACCCTCACCCTGGGTCTCACCCTACCACTATCCTTACCCTAAACCTAAACCTCACCCTCAGCCTAACCCTAAACTCAACCCTCACCCTCAGTTTAACCCTAAACCTAACCCTAAACCTCATCCTCATCCTCATCCTCACCCTAACCCTCACCCTAACACTAACCCTAACCCTATTACCCTAACCCTAAACCTAACCCTAAACCTCACCCTCACCCTAAACCTAACCCTCACCCAAACCCTAACCCTAAACCTCACACTCACCCTAAACCTAACCCTAACCCTAACCCTCACCCTAACCCTTACCCTAACACTGACGCTAACCCTAAACTTCATTCTCACCCTAACCCTCAACCTAACCCTTACCCTCACCCTAACTCTAACCCTAACCCTCACACCAAACCTAACCCTCACCCTAACCCTAACCCTACCCCTCAAACTAACCCTCACCCTAAACCTAACCCTAACACACACCCTAACCCTATCCCTAACACAAAACTTCACCTTCACCCCATCCCTCACCCTAACCCTAATCCTAACCCTATCCACACCCTAACTCTAACCCTCTCAATCACGCTAAACCTTACCCTCACCATAACCCTCACGCTAACCCTAACGCTCAACCTCACTCTCAGCCTAACCGTAACCCTAACACTTATCCTAACCCTAACACTAACCCTAACTCTCACCCTAACTCTAACCCTAACCCTAAACCTCACCCTCACCCTAAACCTCACCCTCACCCTCACACTTACTCTAAACCTAACCCTAACCATAACCCTTACACTAAACCTAACTCTAACAATAACACTCAGCCTAACACTCACACTAAAACTAACCTTCACCCTCACACTAAACCTCACCATAACCCTTACCCTCACCATCACCCTAACCCTAACCCTAACCCTAATACTCACACTAACCCTAACCCTAACCCTCAACCTCACCCTCACCCTAAACCTAACATTAAACCTCACCCTAACGCTAACCATCACCCTAACCATTACCCGAACCCTAACCCGAACCCTCACTCTCACCCTAAGCCTAACCCTAACCCTAACCATAATACTAAACCTAACGCTCACCGTCACCCTCACCGTAACCGTAACCCTAAACCTAACCCTCACCCTATCCCTCACCCTCACCCTCACACTCACCCTAACCCTCACCCTCACCCTAAACATCACCCTAACCATAACCCTCACACGAATCCTAAACCTAACCCTCACCCTCACACTCACAATTGCCCTCACCCTCACCTTCACCCTCAACCTAACTCTCCACCTCACCCTAGCCCTCACCGTAACCTTCACCCTAAAATTAACCGTAAACCTAACCCTAACCCTCACCCTCACCCTAACCCTAACCGTAACGCTAACCCTAACCCTAACTATAACCCTAACCCTAACCCTAACCCTAACCTTCACAATAACTGTAACCCTAAACCCTAACCCTCACCCTAACTCTAACCCTAACAATAACACTAAACCTAACACAAACCCTCACCCTCACCCTAACCCTAAACCTAACCCTAACCTTAACCCTCACCTTCACCCTACCTCTCACCTTAACCCTAAACCTAACCCTAAAACTCACCCTAATCCTAACTTTAACCCTAAACCTAACACTCACCCTAACCCTAACCCTAAACCTCAGCCTAACCCTAACCTTACGCCTCAGCCTAACCTTCATCCTAACTCTAACCCTAACCCGAACCCTCATCCTAACCCGAACCCTACCCCTCACCCTAACCCTAACCCTCACCCTCACCCTCACCCTAACCCTCACCTTCACCCTAAACATCACCCTAACGCTAATCTTCACCCTGACCTTACCTAACTGAAACCCCCAACCTTCAAACTCACCCTCACCCTAACCCTCAACCTCACCCTAGCCCTCACCCTAAACCTAACCCTAACGCTCAACCTCACCCAAAGTCTCAACCTCAGCCGAATTGTAAACCTAACCCTAAAACTAAATCTAACACACACCCTCACCCTCACCCCAACCCTAACCCTAACACTAACCCTAAACCTAACCCTAAACCTAACCCTAACCCTAACCCACAAACTAACCCTAACCCTAAACCTCACCCTCAACTTCACCCTAACCCTAACTCTATCCCTAAACCTCACCCTAACCCTAACCCTCAACCTAACCCTAACCCTAACCCTCAACCTAACACTAGCCCTAACCCTAACCCTAACACTCACCCTAACCCTCACCCTAACCCTAAATCTAACCCTAACCCTCACCCTCACCTTAATCTCACCCTAACCCTAACCCTCACCCACACCTTATTCCTCACACTCACTCTAACCCTCACGCTCACCCTAAATATCCCCTAACCCTAACCGTTACCGTAATCCTAACCCAAATCCCAAAGCTCACCCTAACCCTCACCCATACCCTAACCCTCACCCTCACCGGAACCCTCACACTCACCCTAAGCCTAACCCTCACCCTAAACATCACCCTATCCGTAACCCTCACCCTAAACCTAACCCTAACCCTCACCCTCAACCTCACCCTCACCCTCACATTCACCCTCACTCTCACCCTAACCTTCACCCTCACCGTATCCCTCACCCTCACCCTCAGCCTCAGCCTAACCCTCACCCTAACACTAATCCTAACCCTCACCCTAACCCTAACCCTCACCCTCACCCTAAACCTCACCCTCACCCTCACTCTAACTCAAACCCTAACCCTAACCCTAACCCTTACCCTAAACCTAACTCTAACCCTAACCCTCACCATAACCCTCACCCTAACCATAACCTTCACCCTCACACTAAACCTCACCCTAACCCTAACCCTAAACCTAAACCTAATCCTCACACTAACTGAAACCTAACCCTAACCCTCAACCTGACCCTCACCCTAACCCTAACCCTAAACTTCACCCTAACGCTAACCCAAACCCTAACCCTAATCCTAACCCCAAATCTCACCGAGAAACCAACCCTCACCCTAACTGAAACCCTCACCCACACCCTAACCCTGACATTAACCCTGTCCTTAACCCGCACCCTAAGCCTAACATTAAACTTCACCCTAACCCTAACCCTCACGCTAACACTCACCCACACCATAATCCTCACCCTAACCCTAACTCATATCTAACCGAAACCCTCACTCTCTGCCTCACCCTCACCCTCACCCTAAACCTAACCCTCACGCTAACCCTCACCCTCAACCTAATCCTCAGCCTCACCCTAACCCTAACCCTAACATTAAACCTCACCCTAACGCTAACCCTAACCCTAACCCTCACCCTCACCCTAACCCTCACCGTCACCCTAACTCTAACGCTAACCCTAACCGTCACCCTCACCCTAACCCTCACCGTCACCCTAACCCTCTCCCTGAACCTAGCCCTCACACACACTCTAACCCTCACCCTCACCCCAACCCTCACACTCACCCTAACTCTCACCCTCACCCTAAACATCACCCTATCAGTAACCCTCATCCTAATCCTAACTGTCACCCTAATCCTTACTCTCACCCTCACCTTCACCCTCAGTCTAAACCTCACCCTCACCCTACCCCTCACTCTAAGCCTATCCTCACCCTAACCTGAACACTCACCCTCAGCCTAACCCTAACCCTAACCCTCACCCTCAGCCGAACCCTAAACCTAACCCTAACCCTGACCCTCACCCTCACCCTCACCCTAAACCTCACCCTAATCCTAACCCTAACCCTAACTATAACCCTAACCCTAAGCCTAACCCTAACCCTCACCCTAACACTAACCCTAACCCTAAACTTCACTCTCACCCTAACCCTCACGCAAACCCTTACCCTCACCCTCATCTGAACCTTCACACTCACCCTAACCCTCAACTTCACCCTAAATATCATCCTAAACCTAACCCTCACCCTAACCCTAAACTTAATCCTAACCCTCACCTTAACCCTCACCCACACCTTTACCCTCACCCTCACCCCAACCCTCACACTCACCCTAACAATCACCCTCACCCTAAACATCACCCTAACCATAACCCTCACCCTAACCCTAACCGTCACCCTAATCCTCACTCTCACCCTCACCTTCACCCTCAGTCTAACTCTCACCCTCACCCTGGGCCTCACCCTAACCCTATCCCCAACCTAAACCTAACCCTCACCCTCAGCATAACCCTAAACCTAACCCTAAAACTCACCCTCACCCTCAGCCTCACCCTAACCCTCACCCTAAACCAAACCCTAACCCTAACTATTACCCTAACCCTAAACCTAACCCTAAACCTCACCCCAACCCTAACCCTAACCCTCACCCAAACCCAAAACTAAACCTCACACTCACCCTAAACCTAACCTTAACCCTCACCCTCACCCTCACCCTCACCCTTACTCTAAAACTAACCCTAACCCTAACCCTTACACTAAACCTAACTCTAACCCTAACACTCACCCTAACACTCACACTAACACTAACCTTCACCCTCACACTAAACCTCACCATAACCCTTACCCTCACCCTCACCCTAACCCTAACCCTAACCGTCAACCTGACCCTCACCCTAACCCTAACCCTAAACTTCACCCTAACGCTAAGCCAAATCCTGACCCTAATCCTAACCCTAACTCTCAACGTAAAACTAACCCTCACCCTAACTGTAACCCTCACCCACACCCTAACCCTAACATTAACCCTATCCTTAACCTGCACCTTAAGCCTAACATTAAACTTCACCCTAACCCTAACCCTCATGCTAACCCTCACCCACACCCTAATCCTCACCCTAAACCTAACCCTAACTCATATCTAACCGAAACCCTCACTCTCTGCCTCACCCTCACCCTCACCCTAAACCTAAACTTAACCCTCACCCTAACCCTAAACATAAACCTCACCCTCACCCTAAACCTAACCCTAACCCTCACCCTAATCCTCACCCTAAACCTAACACTAAACCTCACCCTAAACCTAACCCTCACGCTACCCACCACCCTCACCCTAATCCTCACCCTCACCCTAACCCTAACATTAAACCTCAACCTAACGCTAACCCTAACACTCAGCCTCACCCTAACCCTCACCGTCAGCCTAACTCTAACCCTAACCCTAACCATCACCCTCACCCTAACCCTCATCGTCACCCTAACCCTCTCCCTGAACCTAGCCCTCACACACACTCTAACCCTCACCCTCACCCAAACCCTCACACTCACCCTAACCCTCACCCTCACCCTAAACATCACCATAACAGTAACCCTCACCCTAATCCTAACCCTAACTGTCACCCTAATCCTTACTCTCACCCTCAACTTCACCCTCAGTCTAACCCTCACCCTCACCCTAGCCCTCACTCTAAGCCTATCCTAACCCTAACCCGAACACTCACCCTCAGCCTAAACCTAATCCTAACCCTCACCCTCAGCCGAACCCTAAACCTAAACCTAACCCTGACCCTCACCCTCACCCTCACCCTAAACCTCACCCTAATCCTAACCCTAACTCTTACTATAACCCTAACGCTAAGCGTAACCCTAACCCTCACCCTAACACTAACCCTAACCCTAAACTTCACTCTCGCCCTAAACCTCATGCAAGCCCTTACCCTCACCCTTACCTGAACCGTCACACTCACCCTAACCCTCAAATTCACCCTAAATATCATTCTAAACCTAACCCTCATCCTAACCCTAAACCTAACCCTAACCCTCACCTTAACCCTCACCCACACCCTGACCCTCACCCTCACCCCAACCCTCACACTCACCCTAACCCTCACCCTCACCCTAAACATCACCCTAACCATAACTCTCACCCTAACCCTAACTGTCACCCTAATCCTCACACTCACCCTCACCTTCACCCTCATTCTAACCCTCACCCTCACCCTGGGCCTCACCCTCAACCTATCCTCACCCTAAACCTAACCCTCACCCTCAGCCTAACCCTAAACCTAACCCTCACCCTCAGCCTAACCCTACACCTAACATTAAACCTCACCCTCACCCTCAGCCTCACCCTAACCCTCACCCTAACTCTAACCCTAACCCTAACTATTACCCTAACCCTAAACCTCACCCTCACCCTAAACCTAACCCTAACCCTAACCCTAACACTAAACCTCACACTCACCCTAAACCTAACCCTAACCCTAACCCTAACGCTAACCCTAAACTTCACCCTCACCCTAACCCTCAACCTAACCCTAACACACCAAAATTAACCCTCACCCTAACCCTAACCCTACCCCTCAAAATAACCCTCACCCTAAACCTAACCCTAACACACACCCTACCCTAACCCTAGAACAAAACTTCACCTTCACCCCAGCCCTCACCCTAACCCTAATCCTAACCCTATCCACACCCTAACCCTAACCCTCTCAATCACTCTAAACCTCACCCTCACCATAACCCTCACGCTAACCCTAACCCTCAACCTCACTCTCAGCCTAACCGTAACCCTAACACTTATCCTAACCCTAACACTCACCCTCACCCTCATCCTCAATCTAACCCTAACCCTAACACTAACCCTCGTCCAAACCCTAACCCCCACACTCAGCATAACCCTAACCCTAACTGTAAACCTAACCGTCAGCCTCACCATCAACCGCAGACTAACCCTCACCCTAACACTAACCCTAACCATCACCCTAACCCTAACCCTAACCCTAAACCTCACCCTCACCCTAATCCTCACCCTCAACCTCACCCTTACTCTAAACCTATCCCTAACCCTTACACTAAACCTAGCTCTAACCCTAACACTCACCCTAACACTCACACTAACACTAAACTTCACCATCACACTAAACCTCACCATAACCCTTACCCTCACCCTCACCCTAACCCTAACCCTAACAATAATACTCACACTAACCCTAACCCTAACCCTCCACCTCACCCTAGCCCTCATCGTAACTCTCACCCTAAACCTAACCTTCATCCTCAGAATAACCCTAACCGTAACACTCACTCTAACACTAACCGTAACTCTAATCCTAACCCTAACTATAACCCTAACCCTAACCTTCACCCTAACTTTCACAATAACTCTAACCCTAAACCCTAACCCTCACCCTAAATCTAACCCTAACAATAACAATAACCCTAACGCAAACCCTCAGCCTCACCTTAACCCTAAACCTAACCCAAACCTTAAACCTCACCTTCACCCTAGCTCTCACCTTAACCCTAAACCTAACCCTAAACCTCACCATAATCCTAACCTTAAAACTAAATCTAACACTCACCCTAACCCTAAACCTAAACCTCAGCCTAACCCTAACCTTACGCCTCAGCCTAACCTTCATCCTAACTCTAACCCTAACCCGAACCCTCATCCTAACCCGAACCCTCACCCTAAACCTAACCCTAATCCTCATCCTAACCCTAACCCTCACCCTCACCCTCACCCTCACCCTAACCCTCACCTTCACCCTAAACATCACCCTAACACTAATCTTCACCCTGACCTTACCTAACCAAAACCCCCAACCTTCAACCTCATCCTCACCTTAACCCTCAACCTCACCCTAGCCCTCACCCTAAACCTAACCTTAACCCTAACCCTCAACCTCACCCAAATCCTCAACCTCAGCCGAATTCTAAACCTAATCCTAAAACTAAATCTAACACTCACCCTCACCCTCATCCCAACCCTAACCCACACAATAACCCTAACCCTAACACTAAACCTCACCCTCAACTTCACCCTAACCCTAACTCTATCCCTAAACCTCACCCTAACCCTAACCCTCAACCTAACCCTAACCCTAACACTCAACCTCACACTAGAACTAACCCTAACCCTAACACTCACTCTAACCCTCACCCTAACCCTAAATCTAACCCTAACCCTCACCCTCACCTTAAATCTCACCCTAACCCTAACCCTCACCCACACCTTATTCCTCACACTCACTCTAACCCTCACGCTCACCCTAAATATCCCCTAACCCTAACCGTCACCGTAATCCTAACCCAAATCCCAAACCTCACCCTAACCCTCAACCATACCCTAACCCTCACCCTCACCGGAACCCTCACACTCCCCCTAAGCCTCACCCTCACCCTAAACATCACCCTATCCGTAACCCTCACCCTCACCCTAAAGCTAACCCTCACCCTCAACCTCACCCTCACCCTCACCTTCACCCTCACTCTCACCCTCACCTTCACCCTCACCCTATCCCTCACCCTCACACTCAGCCTCAGCCTAACCCTCACAAAACACTAATCCTAACCCTCACCCTAACCCTAACCCTCACCCTCACCCTAAACCTCATCCTCACCTTCACTCTAACTTAAACCCTAACCCTAACCCTAACCCTTACCCTAAATCTAACTCTAACCCTAACACTCACCGTAACCCTCACCCTAACCCTAAACTTCACCCTCACCCTAAACCTCACCCTAACCCTTACCCTCACCTTAACCCTAACCCTAAACCTAAACCTAATCCTCACACTAACTGAAACCGAACCCTAACCCTCAACCTGACCCTCACCCTAACCCTAACCCTAAACTTCACCCTAACGCTAACCCAAACCCTAACCCTAACCCTCACCCTAACCCTCACCGTAAAACTAACGCTCACCCTAACTGTAACCCTCACCCACACCCTAACCCTAACATTAACCCTATCCTTAACCCGCACCATGAGCCTAACATTAAACTTCACCCTAACCCTAACCCTCACGCTAACCCTCACCCACACCCTAATCCTCACCCTAACCCTAACCCTAACTCATATCTAACCAAAACCCTCACTATCCACCTCACCCTCACCCTCACCCTAAACCTAAACCTAAACCTCACCCTAAACCTAACCCTAATCCTCACCCTAACCCTAACACTAAACCTCACCCTAAACCTAACCCTCACGCTAACCCTCACCCTCACCCTAATCCTCACCCTAACCCTAACCCTAACCCTTACCTAACCGAAACACTCACCCTGACCCTCAACCTCACCCTAACCCTCACCCTCACCCTAGCCCTCATCCTCACCATCACCCTCATCCTAACCAAAACCCTAACCCTAATCCTAACCCTAACACTCACCCTCACCCTCCCAATAACCCTAACCCTAATCCTAACCCTCAACTTCACCCTCTCCCTAACCCTAACACTAAACCTCAACCTCAACCTAACCCTCACCCTCAGCTTAGCCCTCACCCTTACACAAACCCTAACCCTTACCCTCACTCTCACCCTAACCCTAGCACTCACACTAACCCTTAGCTTCACTCTAACCCTAATGCTAACCCTAACCCTCACCCTCTCCCTCACCCTCAGCCTAACTCTAACCCTAACCCTAAACCTAACCCTAACACAAAACTTCACCTTCACCCTAGCCCTCACCCTAACCCTAATCTTAACCTTATCTATACTCTAACCCTACCCTCTCAATCACTCTAAACCTCACCCTCACCATAACCCTCACTCTAACCCTAACCCCCAACCTCACACTCAGCCTAACCGTAACCCTAACACTTATCCTAACCCTAACACTCACCCTCACCCTCATCCTCAATCTAACCCTAACCTTAACACTAACCCTCATCCAAACCCTAAACCTCACCCTCAGCCTAACCCTAACCCTAACTGTAAACTTAACCGTCAGCCTCACCATCACCCGCAGCCTAACCCTCACCCTAACACTAACCCTAACACTCACCCTAACCCTAACTCTAACCCTAAACCTCACCCTCACCCTAACTCTCACCCTCACCCTCACCCTTACTCTAAACCTAACCCTAACCCTAACCCTTACACTAAACCTAACTCTAACCCTAACACTCACCCTAACACTCACACTAACACTAAACTTCACCCTCACACTAAACCTCACCATAACCCTTACCTTCACCCTCACCCTAACACTAACCCTAACCATAATACTCAGACTAACCCTAACCCTAACCCTCAACCTCACCCTCAACCTAACACTAAACCTAACATTAAACCTCACCCTAACGCTAACCCTCACCCTAACCATCACCCTCACCCTCATCCGAACCCACACCCTCACCCTAAGTCTAACCCTAACCCTAACCATAATACTAAACCTAACGCTCACCCTCACCCTCACCCTAACCGTAACCCTAAACCTAACTCTCACCTTATCTCTCACCCTCAACCTCACACGAACCCTAACCCTCACCCTCACCCTAAACATCACATTACAATAACCTTCACACGAATCCTAAACCTAACTCTCACCCTCACCCTCACACTTGCCCTCACCCTCACCTTCACCCTCAACCTAACCCTCCACCTCACCCTAGCCCTCACTGTAACCCTCACCCTAAACCTAACTGTAACCCTAACCCTAACACTCACCCTCACCCTAACCCTAACCGTAAAGCTAACCCTAACCCTAACTATAACCCTAACCCTAACCCTAACCTTCACAATAACTGTAACCGTAAACCCTAACCCTCACCCTAACTCTAACCCTAACAATAACACTAACCCTAACACAAACCCTCACACTCACCCTAACCCTAAACCTAACCCTAACCTTAACCCTCACCTTCACCCTTGCTCTCACCTTAACCCTAAACCTAACCCTAAACCTCACCCTAATCCTAACCTTAACCCTAAATCTAACACTCACCCTAACCCTAACCCTAAACCTCAGCCTAACCCTAACCTTACGCCTCAGCCTAACCTTCATCCTAACTCTAACCCTAACCCGAACCCTCATCCTAACCCTCACCCTCACCCTAAACCTAACCCTAATCCTCACCCTAACCCTAACCCTCAGCCTCACCCTCACCCTAACCCTCACCTTCACCCTAAACATCACCCTAACGCTAATCTTCACCCTGACCTTACCTAACCGAAACCCCCAACCTTCAACCTCACCCTCACCCTCACCCTAACCCTCAACCTCACCCTACCCCTCACCCTAAACCTAACCCTAACCCTCAACCTCACCCAAATTCTCAACCGCAGCCGAATTCTAAACCTAACCTAAAACTAAATCTAACACTCACCCTGACCCTCACCCCAACCCTAACCCTAACACTAACCCTCACCCTAACCCTAAACCTAACCCTAACCCTAACTCACACACTAACCCTAACCCTAACCCTAAACCTCACCCTCAACTTCACCCTAACCCAAATCTATCCCTAAACCTCACCCTAAACCTAACCCTCAACCTAACACTAACCCTAACCCTCAACCTCACACTAGCCCTAACCTTAACCCTAACACTCACCCTAACCCTCACCATAACCCTAAATCTAACCCTAACCCTCACCCTCACCTTAAATCTCACCGTAACCATAACCTTCACCCACACCTTATTCCTCACACTCACTCTAACCCTCAAGCTCACCCTAAATATACCCTAACGCTAACCGTCAAAGTAATCCTAACCCAAATCCCAAACCTCACCCTAACCCTCACCCTCACCGGAACCCTCACTCTCCCGCTAAGCCTCACCCTCACCCTAAACATCACCCTGTCTGTAACCCTCACCCTAAACCTAACCCTAACCCTCACCCTCAACCTCACCCTCATCCTCACATTCATCCTCACTCTCACCCTCACCTTCACCCTCACCCTATCCCTCACCCTCACCCTCAGCCTCAGCCTAACCCTCACCCTAACACTAATCCTAACCCTCACCCTAACCCTAACCCTCACCCTCACCCTAAACCTCACCCTCACCCTCACTCTAATTCAAACCCTAAACCTAACCCTAACCCTTACCCTAAACCTAACTCTAATCCTAACCCTCACCCTAAACCTCACCTTAACCCTAACCTTCACCCTCACCCTAAACCTCACCCTCACCCTAACCCTAACCCTAAACCTAAACCTAATCCTCACACTAACTGAAACCGAACCCTAACCCTCAACCTGAACCTCAACCTAACCCTAACCCTAAACTTCACCCTAACGCTAACCCAAACCCTAACCCTAACCCTCACCCTAACCCTCACCGTAAAACTAACGCTCACCCTAACTGTAACCCTCACCCACACCCTAACCCTAACATGAACCCTATCCTTAACCCGCACAGTAAGCCTAACATTAAACTTCACCCTAACCCTAAACCTCACGCTAACCCTCACCCACACCCTAATCCTCACCCTAACCCTAACCCTAACTCATATCTAACCGAAACCCTCACTCTCTGCCTCACCCTCACCCTCACCCTAAACCTAAACCTAACACTCACCCTAACCCTAACCCTAAACCTCACCCTCACCCTAAACCTAACCCTACTCCTCACCCTAATTCTCACCCTAACCCTAACACTAAACCTCACCCTAAACCTAACCCTCACGCTAACCCTCACCCTCACCCTAATCCTCAGCCTCACCCTAACCTTAACCCTAACATTAAAACTCACCCTAACGCTAACCCTAACCCTAACCCTCACCCTTACCCTAACCCTCACAGTCACCCTAACTCTAAACCTAACCCTAACCCTCACCCTCACCCTCACCCTCACCATCACCCTAACCCGCTCCCTAAACCTAGCCTTCACCCACCCTCTAACCCTCACCCTCACCCCAGCCCTCACACTCACCCTAACCCTCACCCTCACCCTAAACATCACCCTAACAGTGACCCTCACCCTAATCCTAACCCTAACTGTCACCCTAATCCTTACTCTCACCCTCACCTTCACCCTCAGTCTAACCCTCATCCTCACCCTAGCCCTCACTCTAAGCCTATCCTCACCCTAACCCGAACACTCACCCTCAGCCTAACCATAACCCTAACCTTCACCCTCAGCAGAACCCTAAACCTAACCCTAACCCTGACCCTGACCCTCACCCTCACCCTAAACCTCACCCTAATCCTAACCCTAACCCTAATTATAACACTAACCCTAAGCCTAACCCTAACCCTCACCCTTACCCTCACCCTAACACTAACCCTAACCCTAAAATTCACGCTCACCCTAACCCTCACTCAAACCCTTACCCTCACCCTCACCTGAACCCTCAAACTCACCCTAACCCTCAACTTCACACTAAATATCATCCTAAACCTAACCCTTACCCTAACCCTAAACCTAACCCTAACCCTCACCTTAACCCTCACCCACACCCTCACCCTCACAATCAACCCAACCCTCACACTCACCCTAACCCTCACACTCACCCTAAACATCACACTAACCATAACCCTCACCCTAACCCTAACCATCACCCTAATCCTCACCCTCACCCTCACCTTCACCCTCAGTCTAACCCTCACCCTCACCCTGGGCCTCACACTAACCCTATCCTCACCCTTAACCTAACCCTCACTCTCAGCCTAACCCTAAACCTAACCCTAAACCTCACCCTCACCCTCAGCCTCACCCTAACCTTCACCCTAACCCTAACCCTAACCCTAACTATTACCCTAACCCCAAACCTAACCCTAAACTTCACCCACAACCTAAACCTAACCCTCACCCAAACCCTAACCCTAAACCTCACACTCACCCTAAACCTAACCCTTACCCTAACCCTCACCCTAACCCTCACCCTAATACTAACGCTAACCCTAAATTTCACTCTCACCCTAACCCTCAACCTAACCCTTACCCACACCCTATCTCTAACCCTAACCCTCACACCAAACCTAACCCTCATCCTAACCCTAACCCTACCCCTCAAACTAACCCTCACCCTAAACCTAACCCTAACACCCACGCTAGCCCTAACCCTAACACAAAACTTCACCTTCACCCCAGCCCTCACCCTAACCCTAATCCTAACCCTATCCACACCCTAACCCTAACCCTCTCAATCACTCTAAACCTCACCCTCACCATAACCCTCACGCTAACCCTAACCCTCAACCTCACTCTCAGCCTAACCGTAACCCTAACACTTATCCTAACCCTAACACTCACCCTCACCCTCATCCTCAATCTAACCCTAACCCTAACACTAACCCTCATCCAAACCCTAACCCTCACCCTCAGCCTAACCCTATCCCTAACTGTAAACCTAACCATCAGCCTCACCATCACCCGCAGCCTAAACATCACCCTAACACTAACCCTAACCCTCACCCTAACCATAACCCTAACCCTAAACCTCACCCTCACCCTAACTCTCACCCTCACCCTCACCCTTACTCTAAACCTAACACTAACCCTAACCCTTACACTAAACCTAACTCTAAACCTAACACTCACCCTAACACTCACACTAACACTAACCTTCACATTCACACTAACCCTAACCCTAACCCTCAACCTCACCCTCAACCTAACCCTAAACCTAACATTAAACCTCACCCTAACGCTAACCCTCACGCTAACCATCACCCTCACCTTAACCCTCACCCTCACCCTAACCCTCACCCTCACCCTCACCCTAAGCGTAACCCTAACCCTAACCATAATACTAAACCTAATGCTCACCCTCACCCTCACCCTAACCGTAACCCTAAACCTAACCCTCACCCTATCCCTCACCCTCACCCTCACACTCACCCTAACCCTCACCTTCACCCTAAACATCACCCTAACCATAACCCTCACACGAATCCTAAACCTAACTCTCACCCTCACCCTCACACTCGCCCTCACCCTCACCTTCACCCTCAACCTAACCGTCCACCTTACTCTAGCCCTTACCTTAACACTCACCCTAAACCTAACCGTCATCCTCAGAATAACCCTAACCCTAACCCTCACTCTAACCCTAACCGTAACACTAACCCTAAACTTAACTATTACCCTAACCCTAACCCTAACCCTAACCTTCACAATAACTCTAACCCTAAATCCTAACCCTTACCCTAGGTCTAACCCTAACACAAACCCTCACACTCACCCTAACACTAAACCTAACCCTAACCTTAAACCTCACCTTCCCCCCTAGCTCTCACCTTAACCCTAAACCTAACCCTAAACCTCACCATAATCCTAACCTTAACCCTAAATCTAACACTCACCCTAACCCTAACCCTAAACCTCAGCCTAACCCTAACCTTACGCCTCAGCCTAACCTTCATCCTAACTCTAACCCTAACCCGAACCCTCATCCTAACCCGAACCCTCACCCTAAACCTAATCCTAACCCTCACCCTAACCCTAACCCTCACCCTCACCCTCACCCTAACCCTCGCCTTCACCGTAAACATCACCCTAACGCTAATCTTCACCCTGACCTTACCTAACCAAAACCCCCAACCTTCAACCTCATCCTCACCCTAACCCTCAACCTCACCCTAGCCCTCACCCTAAACCTAACCCTAACCCTAACCCTCAACCTCACCCAAATCCTCAACCTCAGCCGAATTCTAAACCTAATCCTAAAACTAAATCTAACACACACCCTCACCCCAACCCTAACCCTCACACTAACCCTCACCCTAACCCTAAACCTAACCCTAACCCTAACTCACACACTAACCCTAACCCTAACACTAAACCTCACCCTCAACTTCACCCTAACCCTAACTCTATCCCTAAACCTCACCCTAACCCTAACCCTCAACCTAACCCTAACCCTAACCCTCAACCTAACACTAGCCCTAACCCTAACCCTAACACTCACCCTAACTCTCACCCTAACCCTAAATCTAACCCTAACCCTCACCCTCACCTTAATCTCACCGTAACCCTAACCCTCACCCACACCTTATTCCTCACACTCACTCTAACCCTCACGCTCACCCTAAATATCCCATAACCCTAACCGTCACCGTAATCCTAACCCAAATCCCAAACCTCACCCTAACCCTCACCCATACCCTAACCCTCACCCTCACCGGAACGCTCACACTTACCCTTAGCCTCACCCTTACCCTAAACATCACCCTATCCGTAACCCTCACCCAAAACCTAACCCTAACCCTCACCCTCAACCTCACCCTCACCCTCACCTTCACCCTCACTCTCACCCTCACCTTCACCCTCACCCTATCCCTCACCCTCACACTCAGCCTCAGCCTAACCCTCACCCTAACATTAATCCTAACCGTCACCCTAACCCTAATCCTCACCCTCACCCTAAACCTCACCCTCACCCTCACTCTAACTCAAACCCTAACCCTAACCCTAACCCTTACCCTAAACCTAACTCTAACCCTAACCCTCACGCTAACCCTCACCCTAACCATAACCTTCACCCTCACCCTAAACCTCACCCTAACCCTTACCCTCACCCTAACCCTAACCCTAAACCTAAACCTAATCCTCACACTTAATGAAACCTAACCCTAACCCTCAACCTGACCCTCACCCTAACCCTAACCCTAAACTTCACCCTAACTCTAATCCAAACCCTAACCCTAACCCTCACCCTAACCCTCACCCTAACCCTCACCGTAAAACTAACCCTCACCCTAACTGTAACCCTCACCCACACCTTAACCCTAACATTAACCCTATCCTTAACCCGCACCCTATGCCTATCATTAAACTTCACCCTAACCCTAACCCTCACGCTAAAACTAAACCTAACACTAACGCTAACCCTAAACTTCACTGTCACCCTAAAGCTCACCCTAACCCTTACCCTGTCCCTACCCCTAACTCTAACCCTAACCATCACCCTAAACCTTATCCTAAACCTAACTGTAACCCTAACACTCATCCTAGCCCTCACACTAACCCTAACCTACATCCTCACCCTAAATCTCACCCTAAACCTTACCCTCAACCTCACCCTAACCCTAACCCTAATCCTAATACTCACACTAACCCTCACTCTAATCCTAACCCTCACACTCACCCTAAACCTCACCCTCACCATCACCCTCACCCTAACCCTCACATTAACCCTAACCCTAAACCTAACCCTCACCCTACCCCTCACCATAACCCTCACCCTAACACTAAAGGAACTATAAACTTCACTCTCAACCTAACCTTCAACGTAAACCATACCCTCACCCTAACTCTAACCCTAACACTCACACTAAACCTAAACCTCACCTTAACCATAAACCTACCAATCAACCTAACCCTCACCCTAACCCTAACCCTAACACTCACCCTAAACCTAACACTAACAAAACACTTCACCTTCACCCCAGCCCTCAATGCTAACCCTAAACACACCCTAACCCGAACCCTCTCAATCACTCTAAACCTCACCCTCAACATAACCCTCACGCTAACCCTAACCCTCAACCTCACTCTCAGCCTAACCATAACCCTAACCCTAATCCTAACCCTAACTCTACCCTCACCCTCACCCTCAATCTAACCCTAATCCTAACATTAACCCTCACCCAAACACTAACCCTCACCCTCAGAATAACCGTAACCCTAATGGTAAACCTAACCCTCACCCTCACCATCACCCGCAGCCTAACCCTCACCCTAACACGAACCCTAACCCTAACCTTAACCCTAAACCTCACCCTCACCCTAACCCATATCCTCACCCTCACCCTTACTCTAACCCTAACCCTAACCCTATCCCTCACCATCAGCCGAACCCTAAACCTAACCCTAACACTGACCCTCACCCTCACCCTCACCCTAAACCTCACCCTAACCCTAACCCTAACCCTAAATATAACCCTAACCCTAAGCCTAACCCTAACCCTCACCCTAACCCTAAACCTAACCCTCACCCTAACCCTATCCCTAAACCACACCCTCACCCTAAACCTAACCCTAACCCTAACCCTCACACTAACCCTCACCCTAACACTAACCCTCACCCTAACACTAACGCTAACCCTAAACTTCACTCTCACCCTAACCCTCACGCAAACCCTTACCCTCACCCTCACCTGAACCCTCACACTCAACTTAACCCTCAACTTCACCCTAAATATCATCCTAAACCTAAACCTCACCCTAACCCTAACTCTAACCCTAACCTTCACCTTGACCTTCACCACACCCTCACCCTCACCCTCACCCCAACCCTCACACTCACCCTAACCCTCACTCTCACCCTAAACATCACCCTAACCGTAACCCTCACCCTAACCTAACCATAACCGTCAGCCTAATCCTCAACTCACCATCAACTTCACCCTCAGTCTAACCCTCACCCTCACCCTGGGACTCACCCTAACACTATCCTCACCCTAACCCTAACCCTCAAACTCAGCCTAACCCTATACCTAACCCTCACCCTCAGCCTAACACTAAACCTAACCCTAACCCTCACCCTCATCCTCACCCTCACCCTAAACCTCACCCTAACACTAACCCTAACCCTAACTATAACCCTAACCCTCAACCTCACCCTCACCCTAACCCTCTCCCTAACCCTAACCCACACCCACACCCTAACCCGAACGCTCACCCGAACCCTCACACTCACCCTAACCCTCAACGTCACCCTTAACATCACACTAACCCTAACCCTCACCCTAAACCTCACCCTCAAACTCACCTAAGCCTAACCCTAACCCTAACCCTAATCCTAAACCTAACCCTCACCCTCACCCTAACCCTCACCCTAAACCTCAAACTAAACACTTTGCCTCACCCTAACTGTAACCCTCACACAAATCCTAAACCTCACCCTAATATTAACCCTACCCCTCACCCTCACCCACACCCTCACCCTCACCCTCACCCTAACCCTAACCCTAACCCTTAATCTCTACCCCCTCGCTAACCATAACCCTAACCCTCACAATCACCCTAATTCTCACCCTAACCCTAACCCTAACTCTAACGCTCACACTAAACCTAACCCTCACCCTAACCCTAATTCTAACCCTCAGCCTAACCCTCATCCTAACACTAAACTTAACCCTAACCCTCATCCTAACACTAACGCTAACCCTAATACTCACCCTCACCCTCACCCTAAACCTAACCCTAACCAAACCCTAACCCTCACCCTCACCCTCAACCTAACCCTAATCCTCAATCTCACTCTAACACTAACCCTAACCCTCACCTTAACCCTCAACCTAACACTCACGCTAACCCTAAGCCTAACCCTTACCTAACAGAAACCCTCACCATCACCCTAAACCTCACCCTCACCTAGCCCTCACCCTAAACTTAATCCTAAGCCTAATCCTAACCCTCAACCTCCCCCTCCCACTCACCCTCAGCCTAACCCTGAAACTAATACTAACCCTATCCCTCACCATCACCCTCACCCTAACAGGAACACTAACCCTCACCCTAACCCTAAACCTAACCCTAAACTTCACACTAACCCTAACACAAACCCTAACCCTAAACCTCAACCTCACCCTAATCTTAACCCTCAACCTCACCCTCACCCTCAGCCTAACCCTAACCCTAACCCTAACCCTCATCTAACCCTAACCCTCACCCTCACTCTCAGCATAATCCTAACCCTAACCCTAACCAAAACCCTAACCCTCACCCTAACCCTAACCCTAACTGAAACCCTAACCCTAACCCTCACCAAAACCCTAACCCTTAACCTCACCCTCACCCTAACCCTAACCCTAACCCTAACTCTAATCCTCACCCTAATCCTAACCCTAACCGAAACCCTAACCTTAACACTTATCCTAACCCTAACCCTCAACCTAACACTCATGATAACCCTAATGCTCACTCTAAACCTAACCCTCACCCTCACCCGCACCCTCACCCTAAACCTAAATTCACCGTCACCCTAATCCTAACCCAAATCCCAAACCTCAACTTAACCCTCACCCTAACACTCACGCTAACCCTAATCCTCTCCCTAACACTCACACTAACCCTAACCCTAACCCTAGCACTCACCCTCACTCAAACCCTAACCCTAACCCTAATCCTCACTCTAACCCTCACCCTAACCCTAGTGCTAACTCTAAGTCTCAACCTCACACTAATCCTCAGCCTAAATCTTACCCTCATCCTCAACCTAACCATTACACTAACCCCACCCTCAACCTAAGCCTCACCCTCACCCTAACCCTCACCCTCACCCTAACCCTAATCATGATCCTAACCCTAACCCTAAACCTAACCTTCACCCTCACCCTAACCCTAACCCTCACCCTACCCTCACCCTAACCCTAACCCTAACCCTAACCCTCACACACACCCTAACCCTCACCCTAACCTCACCATAACCCTAACACTGACCCTCACCCTAACCTCACCCTAACCCTAACCCTAACCTTCACACTCACCCTAACCTTCACCCCAACCCCAACTCTCACCCTAAACCTAACCCTCACGCTCACCCTAATCCTCACCCTAAACCTAAACCTAACCCTCACCCTAGCCCTCATTGTAACCCTCACCCTAACACTAACCCTAAACCTCACCCTAACCCTAACCCTAACCCTCACATTAACCCTAACCCTCACCATAACCCTAACCATACCCCTCACCCTAACCCTCACCCTAACCCTAACCCTATCCCTAACCATCAGCGTCAGCCTAATATTCACAGTCACCCTTACACTCACCCTAAACCTAACCCTCACCCACACCCAAACCCTCACCGGAACCCTCACCCTCACCCTAACCCTCACCCTCACCTTAAACACCGCCCTAACCCTAACCCGCACTTTAACCCTCACACTCAACTTAATCCTCAACCTAACTCTAACCCTAACCCTTACCTAACCTTAACCATCACCGTCATCCTAACACTAAACCTAAACCTAACCCTACCCCTCACCCTAACACTCAGGATAACCCTAACCCTCACTCTCACCCTAACCCTCACCCTAAACATTACCCTTACCCTAACCCTAATCCTAACCGTAACACTTACATTAAACCTAAACTTCATGCTGACCCTAACCCTACTCCTAACCCTCACCCTCACCCTCACCTTAACCCTAATCCTAACCCTGACACTCACCCTAACCTTAACTCTAACCCTAACCCTAACCGTCAACCTAAACCTAACCCTCACCCTAACCCTAAACCTAACGCTAACCCTCACCCTCACCCTCACCCTAACCCTTACCCTCACCCTCACCCTAACCCTCACTCTCACCCTAACCCTAACTTCAACCCTAAATTCCAACCTCACCCTAAACCTAACTCTAACGCTAAACCTAACCCTAACACTCACCCTTAAGCTCATAATCACCCTAACCCTAACCCTATCCCGAAACCTCACCCAAACACTAAACCTAACCCTGAATCTCACACTAACCCTAACCCTAACCCTAACCCTCACCCTAACCCTAACCTAACCCTACCCCTCACCCTATTGATAACCCTAACCCTAGCCCTCACCCTCACCCTAACCCTCACCATCACCTTAACCCTCACCATAACCCTAACCATAACACTCACCCAAACCCAAACCCTCAACCGAACCCTCACACTCACCCTAACCCTCACCCTCACCCTTAACATCACACTAACCCTAACCCTCACCCTAACCTTCACCCTAACCCTCAACCTCAACCTCACTCTAATCCTAACCCTAACCCTAAACCTAATCCTAAACCTAACCCTCACCCTCACCCTAAACCTCAACCTAACACTTTGCCTCACCCTAAATGTAACCCTCATACAAACCCTAAACCTCACCCTAATCCTAACCCTACCCCTCACCCTCACCCTCACCCTAACCCTTACCCTTACACCCCTCACTAACCCTAACCCTAAATCTAACTCTCACCCTCACCCTAACCGGCACCCTAACCCTAACGCTAACCCTCACACTAACCCTAACCCTCACCTAACCCTAACTCTACCCCTCAGCCTAAAACTCACCCTAACCCTAACCCTAACCCTAACACTCACCCTAACCTTAACGTTAACCCTCACCCTCACCCTCACCCTCACCCTAACCTAACCCTAACCCTAACCCTAACAATAACCCTAACACTAACGCTAAACCTAACCCTAACTCTAACCCTCACCCTAACCCTAAGCCTAACCGAACCCTAGCCCTAACCCTAACCCTCACCCTCACCCTAACGCTAACCCTAATCCTCACTTTAACCTTCACCCTAACACTCATGCTAACCCTGAACCTCACTCTCACCCTAATCCTCACCCTAACCCTTAACCACAGCCTAACCCTAACCCTAACCCTGAACCTAACCCTCACACTAAACCTAACCCTCAACCTAACCCTATACTTAGCCCTCATCCTAACCCTCACCATAAGCCTCACCCTATCCCTAACCTTCATCCTCACCCTAGACCTCACCCTAACCCTAATCCTAACACTAACTCTCACCCTAATGCTAACCCTCACCCTAACTCTAACCCTCACCTGCACCCTAACGCTCACCCTAAACTTAACACTAACACTAAGCCTCACCCTAACTCTCACCCTAAACCTAACCCTCACCCTAACCCTCACGCTAACCCTCACGCTAACACTAATGCTAACTCAAAGTATCACCCTCACCCTAACCCTCACCCTTACCCTTACCCTCACCCTCACCCTAACCCTAACCCTAACCCTCAACCTCACCCTAATCCTCTCCCTAACCCTAACCCTTAACCTCACCCTAAACCTCACCTTAAGCCTAACCCTAACCCTAAACCTAACCTTCACGATACTCTCACCCTCACCCTAACCCTCACCCTAAACCTAACCTAATCCCTACACCTCACCCTATTGCTAAACCTAACACTAACCTTCACCCTCACCCTAACCCTCACCGTCAACCTAACCCTCACCCTAAACCTAACCCTAAACCACACCCTAAACCTCGCACTCACCTGAACCCTCACACTCACCCTAACCCTCATCCTCACTCTAAGCCTAACCCTAATCCTAACCCTAATCCTAAACCTAACCCTCACCCTCACCCTAACCCTCAGCCTAAACCTCACCCTAACACTTTTCCTCACCCTAAACATAACCCTCACACAAACCCTAACCCTCAACCTCATCCTAAATCTACCCCTCACCCTCACCCTCACCCTAACCCTAACCCTAACCCTAACCCTTACCCTAACCCATACCCTCAACCTCACCCTAACCCTAATCCTAACGCTAACCCTCACCTGAACCCTAACCCTAACCCTAATCCTAACCCTAACACTCACCCTAACCCTAACCATCACCCTAACACTTACCCTCACCCTCACCCTAACTCTCACCCTAACCCTAAACCTGACCATAAGTGTCACCCTACCCCTCAAACTAAACCTAACCCTCACCCTAAACCTCACACTAACTCTAACCCTAACCCTAACACTCACCCTCATCCTAACCCTAACCCTAACCCTAACCTTCACCCTAACCCTAATACTAACCCTAAGTCTCACCCTCAACCTAAACCTCACACTAACCCTTACCCTTACCCTCACACTAACCTTAACCCTAACCCTCACACTAATCCTCAACTTAACCCTAATCCTAACCCTAAACCTAACCTTCCCTACCCCTAACCCTCACTCTAACCCTAACCCTAACCCTAACCCTCACCCTACCCTCAGCCTAACCCTAACCCTACCCTCACCCTAATCCTCACAGTCACCCTAAACCTCACCCTAAACCTAACCCTCACCCACACCCTAACCCTCAACCTCACCCCCACCCTCACCCTCACCCTAAAACTCACCCTCACCTAAACATCACCCTAAACCTAACCCTAACCCGAAACCTCACCGTAACCCTAACCCGCATCGTAAACCGCACCCTCAACCTAATCCTCATGCTAACTCTAACTAAACCCTTACCTAACTGGAAACCTCAACCTCACACTCACCCTCACCCAAACCCACACCCTAGCCCTCACCCTAACCCTAACCCTAACCCTAACTCTCTCCCCTCCCCCTCCCCCTCTCAAACCACCTCATCTCAGCCTAACCCTAACCCTAACCCTAATCCTAACCCTAACCCTAACCCAAACGTAACCCTCACCCTCACCTTCACCCTAACCCTCACCCTAAAACTAACCCTCATCCTAAGCGGCACCCTAACCCTAAATTTAACCCTCTCCCACACCCTAGCCCTCACCCTCACCCTAATCTTCACCCTAACACTAACCATCACTGTAACTGTCACCCTAACCTTAAACTAAACCCTCTCCCACACCCTAAACCTCACCCTAACCCTAACCCTAACCCTAACACTTACACTAAACCTAAACCTGAACCTAATCCTAACCCTACCACACACCCTCACAAACACCCTCACCCTATTCCTAACCCTAATCCTAACACTCACTCTAAACCTCTCCCTAACCCTAACCCTAACCCTAACCCTAAGCCTAAGCTTAAAACTAACCATAAGCCTCACACTAACGCCTACCCTAACCCTAAAACTTACCCTCACTGGCACCCTAACCCTCACTCTCACCTTAACCCTCAACCTAACCCTTACCCTCACCCTCACCCTAACCCTAACCCTAACACTTACACTAAAACTAATCCTCACCCTAACCCTAAACCTACCCCTCACCCTCACCCTCAACCTCACCCTAACCCCAACCCTAACCCTAACTTTCACTCTAACCCTCTCCCTAACCCAAACCCTAACACTAAACCTAACCCTAAACCACACCTAATACCTAACCCTATCCCTAACCCTCACCCTAAGACTAAACCTAACCCTAACTCTAATCCTAAACCTAACCCTCACCCTCACCCTAACCCTCAGCCTAAACCTCACCCTAACACTTTTCCTCACCCTAACCGTAACCCTCACACAAACCCTAACCCTCACCCTCATCCAAACTCTACCCCTCACCCTCACCCTCACCCTAACCCTAATCCTAACCCTTATCCTAACCCTTACCCTTACCCTCACCCTCACCCTAACCCTAACCCTCACCCTAAACCTCACCCTAAACCTTACTCTCACCCTAACCCTAACCCTAACACTAACCCTCACACTAACCCTAACATTCACCCTAACCCTAACTCTACCACTCAGCCTAACCCTCATCCTAAAACTAACCCTAAGCTTCACCCTAAACCTAAACCTAACCCTCACTGTCACCCTCACCCTAAACCTAGCCCTAAACCTAATCCTCACCCTCACCCTCACCCTCAACCTAACCCTAACAATAACCCTATTGCTAACACTAACACTAACCCTAACACTAATCATAACTCTAAACCTCACCCTAACCCTAACCCTAACCGAAACCCTAACCCTAACACTCACCCTAACCCTAACTCTAAACCTCACCCTCACTCTAACCCTAACCCGCACCCTAACACTCACCCTCAACATAATCCTCACTCTAACTCTAACTAAACCCTTACATAACCGAAAACCTCACCCTTACCCAAACCCATACCCTAGACCTCACCCTAAACCTAACCCTAACTCTAACCCTCCCTCTCCTCCTCCCCCTCCCTCTCACCTCAGAGTAACTCCAACCCTAACTCTAATCCTAACCCTACCCCTCACCCTCACCCTCAACCTCACCCTAACCATAACCCTACCCCTAACACTTACTCTAACCCTCTCCCTAACCCTAACCCTAAACCTAACCCTAACCCTCACCCGAACCCTCACACTCATCCTAACCCTCACCCTCACCCTTAACATCACACTAACCCTAACCCTCACCCTAAACCTTACCCTAAACCTTACCCTAAACCTTACCCTCACTGCCCTAGCTAACCCTAACCCTAAACCTAACCCTCACCCTCACCGTAACCCTCACCCTAACACTAACCCTAACGCTAACCCTCACACTAACCCTAACCTTCACCCTAACCCTGATTCTACCCCTCAGTCTAACCCTCATACTAACACTAAACCTAAACTTAACCCTCACCCTTAGCCTAACACTAACCCTAACCCTCAACCTCACCCTCACCCTAAACCTAACCCTAACCCTAAGCCTCACCCTCACCCTCACCCTAACACTAAACCTAACCCTAACAATAACACTAACGTTAACCCTAACCCTAACCCAAACTCTAACGCTCACCCTAACCCTAACCCTAACCGAACCCTAACCCTAAACCTCACCCTAACCCTAACCCTAACCCTCACCCTCACTCTAACGATAACCCTAACCCTAACACTCACCTTAACCCTCACCCTAACACTCATGCTAGCCCTAATCCTAAACCTTACCTAACTGAAACTCTCACCCTCACCCTAAACCTCACCCACACCCTAACCCGAACCCTCACCGGAAACCTCACACTCACCCAAACCTTCACCCTCACACCTAACACCACACTAACCCTAACCTTCACCCTAACACTCACCCTAAACCTCACCCTCAACCTCACCCTAAGCCTAACCCTAACCCTAATCCTAACCCTAACCCTCACCCTCACCCTAACCCTCACCCTAAACCTCAAACTACCACTTTGCCTCACCCTAACTGTAACCCTCACACAAACCCTAACCCTCACCCTAATCCTAACCCTACCCTCACCCTCACCCTCACCCTCACCCTAACCCTAACACTTACCCTAACCCTTAATCTCACCCCCCTCGCTAACCCTAACCCTAACCCTCACAATCACCCTAACCCTCACCCTAACCCTAACCCTAACGCTAACGCTCACACTAACCCTAACCCTCACCCTAACCCTAATTCTACCCCTCAGCATAACCCTAACCCTAACCCTCACCCTAACCCTAATTCTACCCCTCAGCATAACCCTCATCCTAACACTAACCCTAACCCTAATCCTCACCCTAACCCTTACCCTAACCCTAACCTCACCCTAAACCTAACCCTAAACCTAATCCTCACCCTCACCCTCACCCTAACATTAAAAATAACCCTAACAATAACCCTAAAGTTAACCCTAACCCTAACCCTAACTGTAACGCTCACCCTAACCCTAACCCTAACAGAAACCTAACACTCACCCTCACCCTAACCTTAAACCTAACCCTCACCCTCACCTTTTCCCTCACTCTAACACTCACGCTAACCCTAACCCTAACCCTTACCTAACTGAAACCCTCACCCTCACCCTAAAACTCACCCGCACCTAGCCCTCACCCTAACACTAAACCTAAACCTAACGCCAACCCTCAATCTCCCCCTCCCCCTCACCGTCAGCCTAACCCTAAACCTAACCCTAATACTAACCCTAACCCTCACCCTCACCTTCACGCTAATCCTAACGGGAATACTAACCCTCACCTAATGCTAAACCTAACCCTAAACTTCACCCTAACCCTAACACAAACCCTAAACCTAACCCTAACCCTCACTCTAACCTTAAACCCAACCTCACCCTCACCCTCAGCCTAACCCTAACCCTAACCCTCAACCTAACCCTAAACCTCACCCTCACCCTCAACCTCACTCTCAGCCTAACCCTAAACCTAACCCTAACTCTAACCCTCACCCTAACCCTAACCCTAACCGAAACCCTAACCCTAACCCTCACCCTAACCCTAACCCTTAACCTCACCCTCAGCCTAACCCTAACCCTAAACCTAATTCTAACCCTCACCCTAAACCTAACCCTAACCGAAACACTAACCCTAACACTCACCCTAACCCTAACCCTCAACCTAACACTCTCCCTAACACTCACGCTAACCCTAAGGCTCACCCTAACCCTGACACTCACCCTAACACTCAGGCTAACCATAACGTTCACCCTAAACCTAACCCTCACCCTCACCCACACCCTCACCCTAACCCTAACCCTAACCCTAACCCTAACTCTAATCCTCATCCTAACCCTAACCCTAAACTAACACTCACCCTAATCCTAACCCAAATCCTAACCCTCACCTTAACCCTCACCCTAACACTCACGCTAACCCTAACCCTCACACTAACCATAACCCTAACACTAGCACTCACCCTCACCCTAACCCTAACCCTCACCCTCATCCTCACCCTCACTGTCACCTTAACCCTCTCCCTAACCTTAACCCTAACCATCACCCAAACCCGAACCCTCACCCGAACACTCACACTCACCCTAAGTCTCACCCTCACCCTTAACATCACACTAAGCCTAACCCTCACACTAACCTTCACACTAACCCTCACCCTCAACCTCACCCTAAGCATAACCCTAACCCTAACCCTAATCCTAAACCTAACCCTAACCCTCACCCTAACCCTCACCCTAAACCTTAACCTAACACTTTACCTCACCCTAACCGTAACCCTCACACAAACCCTAACACTCACCCTAATCCTAACCCTACATCTCACCCTCACTCTCAACCTAACCCTAACCCTAACCCTTACCCTTACCCCCCCTCGCTAAACCTAACCCTAAATCTAACCCTAACCCTCACCCTAACCCTAACCCTAACCCTAACGCTAACCCTCACATTAACCCTAACCCTCACACTAACCCTAACTCTACCGCTCAGCCTAAAACTCACCCTAACCCAAACCCTAACCCTAACCCTCACCCTAACCCTAACGTTAACCCTCACCCTCACCCTCACCCTAAGCCTAACCCTAAACCTAATCCTCACCCTCACCCTCACCCTAACCCAAACCCGAACCCTAACAATAACCCTAACACTAACCCTAACCCTAACCCTAACTCCAACCCTCACGCTAATCCTAAGCCTAACCGAACCCTAACCTAACACACACCCTCAACCTAAACCTCACCCTCACCCTAACCCTAACCCTAATCCTAACACTCACGCTAGCCCTAAACCTCACTCTCACCCTAATCCTCAACCTAACCCTTAACCTCAGCCTAAACCTAACCCTAACCCTAACCCTCACACTAAACCTAACCCTCAACCTAACACTAAACTTAGCCCTCACCCTAACCCTCACCTTAACCCTCACCCTAACCCTAACCTTCACCCTCACCCTAGACCTCACACTAACCCTAACCCTAACACTAACCCTCACCCTCACCCTAACCCTCACCGTCACCCTAACCCTCACCCTAAAATTAACCCTAAACCACACCCTAAACCTCACACTCACCTGAACCCTCACACTCACTCTAACCCTCATCCTCACTCTAAGTCTAACACTAACCCTAACCCTAATCCTAAACTTAACCCTCACCCTCACCCTAACCCTCAGCCTAAACCTCACCCTAACACTTTTCCTCACCCTAACCGTAACCCTCACACAAAACCTAACCCTCAACCTCATCCTAACTCTACCCCTCACCCTCATCCTCACCTTAACCCTAACCCTAACCCTTACCCTGACCCTTAACCTCACCCTCACCCTTACCCTAATCCTAAACCTAACCCTCACCCTAATCCTAACCCTAACCCTTACTCACACCATAACCCTAATCCTAACCATAAACCTGAAAATAAGCCTCACCGTAACTCTCAACCTAACCCTAACCCTCACCCTAAACCTCACACTAACTCCAACCGTAACCCTAACACTCACGCTCATCCTAACCCTAACCCTAACTCTAACCCTAACCCTCACCCTAACCCTAATGCTAACCCTGTTTCACCCTCACCCTAAACCTCATCCTAACCCTAACCCTTACCCTCACACTAACCCTAACCCTAACCCTCACACTAACCCTCACCCTAACCATCACCCTAACCCCAAACTTAACCCTCTCCCACACCCTAACCATCACCCTCATCCTAACCATCACACTAACACTAACCCTCAGGGTAACCGTCACCCTAACCCTAAATTTAACCCTCTCCCACACCCTAACCCTCACCCTAACCTTAACCCTAACCCTAACACTTACACTAAACCTAAACCTCACCCTAATCCTAACCCTACCCCACACCCTCACACTCACCCTCTCCCTAACCTTAACCCTAACCCTAACACTCACTCTAACCCTATCCCTAACCCTAACCCTAACCCTAACCCTCACCCTCACCCTAACCCTAACCCTAACTGTAAACCTCTCCCACAACCTAACCCTCACCCTCACCCTAACCCTAACCCTAACACTTACACTAAACCTAAACTTCACCCTAACCCTAACCCTACCCCTCACCCTCATACTCACCCTCACCCTAAACCTAACCCTAACCCTAACACTCACTCTAACCCTCTCCCTAACCCTAACACTAACCCTAAGCCTAAGCCTAACACTAATCATTAGCCTCATGATAACGCTAACCTAACCCTAAACGCTACCCTCACCGGCAGCCTAACCCTCACTCTCACCCTAACCCTCACCCTAACCCTTACCCTCACCCTCACCCTAACCCTAACCCTAACACTTACACTAAACCTAAACCTCTCCCTAAACCTAAATGTACCCCTCAACCACACCCTCAACCTCACCCTAACCCTAACCCTAACACTCAATCTAACCCTCTCCCTAACCCTAAACCTAAACTTAAACCTAATCCTCACCCTAACCCTAACCCTAACCCTCACCCTAAACCTAACCCTCACCCTCAACCAAACCCTCACCCTAACCCTCACACTAACCCTAACCCTAACTCTAATACTAACCCTAAACCTCACCCTCACCCTCACCCTAACTCTAACCCTAATCCTAACTCTAAACCTCAACCTCACCCTCAACCTAACTCTAACCCTAAACCTAACCCTCCCCCTCACCCTAACACTAACCCTATCCCTAACCCTCATGCTAACCCTGACCCGAACCCTCCCTCTCCCCCTCACCCTAACCGTAACCCTAGCCCTAACACTCACCCTAACGCTAACGCTAACCCTAACACTCACCCTCACGCTGAACCTCATCCTAACCCTTACCCTTACCCTAACCCTAAACCTAAACCTAACCCTCACCCTAACTCTAAACCTAAACCTCACCCTCACCCTAATCCTAACCCTGACCCTCACCCTAATCCTCACCCTAACCCTAATGCTAACCGTAACCCTAACCCTCGCCCTAACCCTAACACTAGACCTCAACCTAACCCTAACAGTCAAGCTAACCCTTACCCTCACCCTAATCCTCACCCTAACCCTAACCCTAAACCTTACCTATCCGAAACACTCACCCTCAACCTCAACATCACACTAACCCTCACCCTCACCCTAGCACTCATCCTCACCCTCACCCTCATCCTAACCCAAACCCTAACTCTAATCCTAACCCTAACACTCACCCTCACCCTTACAATAAACCTAACCCTAATCCTAACACTCATCGGCACCCTCACATTAACCCTAACGCTAAACCTCACCCTTAACCTAACCCTCACTCTAACCCTAAACCTCACCCTCACCCTCACCCTAATCCTAACCCTAACACTAATCCTAACCCTCATCCTCAACCTAACCCTCACCCTTACCCAAACCCTAATCCTTACCCTCACCCTAACCCTAAGCCTCACACTAACCCTAAGCTTCACCCTAACCCTAACGCTAACCCTAACCCTCACCCTCACCCTCACCCTCAGCCTAACTCTAACCCTAACCCTAACTCTCAACCTTACCCTCACACTAACACTCACGCTAACCCTAAATTTCAATCTCATCCTAACCCTCACCCTAACCCTTAAGCTCACCCTAACACTAACCCTAAACCTCACACTAAACCTAACCCTCACCCTCACACTAACCCTAAACCTCACCCTCAGCCTAACTCTAACCCTAACCCTAAACTTCAACCTAATGCTAACCCAAACCCTAACCCTAACCCTCACCCTCACCCTCAACGTAACCCTAACCCTCACCCTAACCCTAACCCTCACCCACACCCTAACCCTAACGCTAACCCTATCCCTAACCAAACTCTAACCCTAACACTAAACCTCACCCTAACCCTAACCCTCATGCTAACCCTCAACCTAACCCTAACCCTAACTCTTACCTAACTGAAACCCTCACCTTCACCCTCACCGTTAGCCTAACCCTCACCCTCACCCTCACCCTCACCCTATCCATAACTCTCACCCTCAACCTCACCCTCACCCTCATCCTAACCGAAACCCTAACCAAAATCCTAACCCTAACACTCACCCTCACCCTCACAATAACCCTAAACCTAATCCTAAACCTCACCGTCACTGTCACCCAAACTCTAACCCTAACCTTATCCTTACCCTCACCCTAACCCTAACACTCAGCCTCACCCTCACCCTAATACTTACCCTAACACTAACCCTCACCCTCACCCTGAACCTCACCCTCAGCCTAACTCTAACCCTAACCCTAAACCCAACCCTGACCCTAATACTCACCCTCACCCTAATCCTAACAATAAGCCTTACACTAAACCTAAACATAAACCTAACTCTAACCCTCACCCTAACCCTAACCCTAACCCTCACACTAAACCTAATCCTCACCCTAACACTAGGCCTACCAGTCACCCTAACCCTCACCCTAACCTCACCCTAACCCTAATCCTCACCCTCACCCTAAAATTCACCCTAATCCTAATCTTAACCCTAACCCTCACCCTAACCCTAACATAACCATAACCCTCACCCTAACCCTAACCCTCACTCTCACACTAACCCTAACCCTAAAACTAATGCTCACCCTAACCCTGACCCTAAACCTAACTCTAACCCCAACCCTCACCCTCACCCTAAACCTCACCGTAACCCTAACCCTCACCCACACCCTAACCCTCACCCTCACCCTCACACTAACTCTAACCCTAACCCTAAACCTAACCCTCACCCTCACCCTCACCCTAACCCTAACTCTATCCCTAAACCTCAACCTAACCCTAACCCTCACCCTAACCCTAACCCTCACCCTCTCACTAACCCTAAGCCTAACCCTAACACTGACCCTAAATCTCACACTAATCCTAACGCTAACCCTCACAGTTACCCTAAACCTAACACTCACCCTAAACCTCACACTCATCCTCACCCTCACCTTCATCCCCGACCTCACCCTAACACTCACAATCACATTAGGATTCACCCTAAATCTAACCCTCACCCTAACCCTAACCCTCACACTCAGCCTAACCCTAACCCTAACCCTCACCCTCCCCTGCACCCACACCCTAAACCAAACAGTAACCCTAAACCTAACTATAACCCTAACCCTAAACCTAAAACTAAAACTCACCCTAACCCTAACCCTAACCCTCACACTAACCCTAAACCTAACCCTCACTCTCACCCTAACCCTAACCCTAACCCTAACCCTCACAGTCACCCTAGCCCTCACCCTAACCCTACTTCTAAAAATAACCCTCATTCTAATACTAGCACTCACCCTCACCCTAACCCTCACCAGCACCCTAACACTCACTCTAAACCTAACCCTCAGACTAACCCTAAACTTACCCCTCATCCTAAACTTCATCCTACCCCTAACACTCACACGAACCCTCATTATAAACCTAACCCTTACCCTCACCCTAACCCTCAACCTCACCATCACCCTCACCCTCACTCTAACCCTCACCCTCACGCTAAACATCACCCTAACCATAACCCTCACCCTAACCCTATCACTAACACTTACCTAACCGAAACCCTCACACTCAACCTCAACCTCACACTAACCCTAACCATACCCCTGAGCCTAAACTTCATCCTAACCCTAACCCTAACCCGACCCCTCATCCTAACCCTAACCCTCAACCTAACCATAACTCTAACCCTAACCCTCACCCTAACCCTAATCCTCACCCTATCCCTAACCCTAACCCTCACCCTCACACTAAACCTAACCCTAAACGTAAACCTCAACCTAACCCTCATTCTAAGCTTAACGCTAACACTAACACTCACCCTCACCCTAAACCTCACCCTAACCCTAACCCTCATGCACATACTAACCCTCACCCTCACCTAAACGCTCACACACCCGAAACCTCAACCTCACCCTAAACATCACCCTAACTATAACAATCAACCTAACACTAACCCTAACCCTCACCCTAATACTCACCCTCACCCTCACCCTCAACTTCACCCTCAGCCTAACACTCACCCTCACCCTAGCCCTCAGCCCAACCCTAACCCTCACACTAAGCCTAACTCTCACCCTCAGCCTAAACCTAAACCTAACCCTAACCCTAACCCTCACCCTCAGCCTCACCTTAACCATAACTCTAACCCTAACTCTAACCCTAACCGTAACTCTAAACCTAACCCTCACCCTAACTCTCACGCTAACCCTCACACTATCCCTAACCCTAAACCTCACACTCACCCTCACCCTAAACCTAAACCTAACCGTAAACCTCAACCTCACCCTCACCGTAACCCTCACCCTCACGCTAAACATCACCCTAACCATAACCTTCACCCTAACCCTACCCCTAACCCTTACCTAACCGAAACCCTCACCCTCAGTCTCACCCTCACCATAACCCTAACCATATCCCTCAGCCTAAACTTCATCCTAACCTTAACCGTAATTGGAACCCTCATCCTAACCCTAACCCTCACCCTAACCCTAACACTAACCCTAACCCTCACCCTAACCCTCACCCTAACCCTCACCCTCACCCTCACCCTAAACCTCACCCTCACGCTCACCCTAACTCAAACCCTAGACCTCACCCTAACCCTTACCTATACCCTAACCCTAACCCTGAACCTAAACCGAATCCTCACACTAACTGAAACCGAACCCTAACCCTCAACCTCACCCTCACCATAACCATAACCCTAAACTTCACCTTAACACTAACCCAAACCCTAACCCTAACCGTCACCCTAACCCTAACCATAACCCTAACCCTCACCCTAACCCTACCCGTCACACACACCCTAACCCTAACGTTAACCCTATCCCTAACTCGCACCCTAACCCTAACATTAAACCTCACCTTAACCCTATCCCTCACGCTAAACCTCACCCTCACCCTAATCCTCACCCTAACCCTAACCCTAACTCATATCTAACCGAAACCCTCGCTCTCAGCCTCACCCTCACCCTAACCCTAAACCTAAACCTAAACCTCACCCTAACCCTAACCCTAAACCTCACCCTCATCCTAACCCTAACCCTAACCCTCACCCTAATCCTCACCCTAACCCTAACGCTAACCCTAACCCTCACCCTAACACTAACACTAAACCTCACCCTAACCCTAACAGTCAAGCTAACCCTCACCCTAACCTAATCCTCTCCCTAACCCTAACCCTAAACCTTACCTAACCGAAACACTCACCCTCACCCTCAACCTCACCCTAACCCTCACACTCACCCTAGCCCTCATCCTCACCCTCACCCTCATCCTAACCCAAACCCTAACTCTAATCCTAACCCTAACACTCACCTTCACACTTACAATAACCCTAACCCTAATCCTAACACTCATCGGCACCCTCACCCTAACCCTAACGCTAAACCTCACCCTTAACCTAACCCTCACTCTAACCCTAAACCTCACCCTCACCCTCACCCTAATCCTAACCCTAACACTAATCCTAACTCTCATCCTCAACCTAACCCTCACCCTTACCCAAACCCTAACCCTTACCCTCACCCTAAACCTCACCCTCACCCTCACCCTAATCCTAACCCTAACACTAATCCTAACCCTCATCCTCAACCTAACCCTCACCCTTACCCAAACCCTAACCCTTACCCTCACCCTAACCCTAACCCTCACACTAACCCTAAGCTTCACCCTAACCCTAAAGCTAACTCTAACCCTCACCCTCACCCTCAGCCTAACTCTAACCCTAACCCTAAACCTAACCCTAAACCTAATCCTCACCCTCACCCTCACCATCACCCTAACCCTAACCCTCACCTAACCTTAACCCTAACCCTAACCCTAACTCTCAACCTTACCCTCACACTATCACTCACGCTAAACCTAAACTTCAATCTCACCCTATCCCTCACCCTAACCCTTAAGCTCACCCTAACACTAACCCTAAACCTCACACTAACCCTAACCCTCACCCTCACACTAACCCTAACCCTAACCCTAAACCTCACCTTCACCCTAGCCCTCACACTAACCCTAATCCTAAACCTAAACCTAACCCTCACCCTCACCCTAAACTTCACCCTCACCATAACCCTAACCCTAACCCTCACCCTCACCCTCAGCCTAACCGAAAAACTAACCATATTCCTAACCCTATCTCTGACCCTCGCCCTCACCCTAACCCTAACCCTCACCCTCACCCTCAGCCTAACCAAAACCCTAACCATATTCCTAACCCTAACTCTGACCCTCGCCCTCACCATTACCCTCACCCTAACCCTAACCCTAACACTCACTCTCACCCTAAACTTCACCCTAACCCTTACCCTCAACCTAACTCTAACCCTAAACCTAACCCTAAACCTAATCCTCACCATCACCCTCACCATCACCCTAACCCTAACCCTCACCTAACCTTAACCCTAACCCTAACTCTCAACCTTACCCTCACACTATCACTCACGCTAAACCTAAACTTCAATCTCACCCTATCCCTCACCCTAACCCTTAAGCTCACCCTAACACTAACCCTAAAGCTCACACTAACCCCTAACCCTAAAAATCACCCTAACCCTCACTCTCACCCTAACCCTAATCCTAACCCTAACCTTAAACCTAATCCTTAACCTAACACTCACCCTTACCCTCACCCTCATCCTCAGCCTACCCCTAACCCTAAACCTAATCCTCACCTTAGCTCTCACCTACACCCTCAACCTAATTGTAACCCTAACTCTAATCCTAACCCTCACCATCACCATAACCCTAACCCGAAACCTAACCCTCACCCTAACCCTATCACTCACGCTAACGCTAACCCTAAACCTCACCCTCACTCTAACCCTCACCCTAACCCTTACTCTAAACCTAACCGTAAACCTAACCATAACCCTAACCTCACCCACACCCTAACCCTCACCCTCACCTGAACCCTCACACTCATCCTAACCTTCACCCTCACCCTAAACATCACACTAACGCTAAACGTCACCCTAACCCTAACCATTAACCTCACCCTAAACCTCACTCTCACCCTCAGCCTCACCCTAAGCCTAACCCTAACAGTAACCCTAATCCTAAACCTATCCCTCACCCTAAACCTCAGCCTAACCCTAATGCTAACCCTAACCCTCACCCTCACCCTAAACGTCACCCTCAACCTTACCCTCACACTCACCCTCACACTAACCCTAACAATAACCACAATCCTCACACCAACCCTAACCCGAACCCGAACCCAAAGCATAACCTTCACCCTAACTCTAACCTTAACAATCACCCTAAGGTTAAACCTAACCCTAAACCTAACCCTCAACCTCACCCTAACCATCACACTAACCCTAAACCTCACTGACACCCTAAATATCACCCTCACCCGTAACTTCACTCACACTAACCCACACCCTCACCCTCACCCTAACCCTCACCCTCACCCTAAACATCAAAGTAAACCTAACCCTCACCCTAAACCTAACCCTAACCCTCACCCTAACCCTCAACCTCACCCTCACCCTAAGCCTAACCCTAACCCTAAACCTAATCCTAAACCTAACACTCAACCTCATCCTCACACTCATCCTCAGCCTAAACCTAAACCTAACCCTAATCCTAACCCTAACCCTCACCCTCACCCTCACCCTAACTCTAACCTTAACCCTAACCCTAACCGTCACCCTCACCCTAAACCTAACCCTAAACCCAAACCTCACCCTAAACCTACCACTCACTCTAAACCTAACCTTCACTCTCAGCCTAACCCTCACCCTAACCCTAACCCTCACCCTCACCCTAATCCTAACCCTCACCCTAAACCTAACACTCACCCAAACCCTAACGCTCATCCCTCACCCGAACTCTCACATTCACCCTAACCCTCAACTTCACCCTAAACGTTACAATAACCCTAAACGTCAATCTAACCCTAACCCTTAACCTGACCCTAACCCTCACAGTCATCCTCACTCTCACCCTAAGCCTAACCCTAAACTTAACCCTGATCCTAAACCTAACCCTCACCCTAACACTCAGCCTATCCCTAACGCTAACCTTAACCCTCCCCCTCACCCTAAACCTCACACTCACCCTTACCTTCACCTTCACCCTCACCCTAACCCTAACCCTAACCCCCACACTAACCTATCCCTCACCCTAACCCTAACCCTACCCCTCATCCTATCCCTCACCACCACCCTAACACTAACCATAATCCTCACCCTATCACTAACCCTAACCCTAAACCTAAGCCTAACCCTAGCCCTCACACTAACACTAACCCTCACGCTAATGCTAACCCTAAACCTCAACCTCACCCTAACCCTCAATCTAACCCTTACTCTCACCATAACCCTAAACCTAAATATAACCCTAACCCTCACCGTCACCCTAACCCTCATCCTAAACCTAACACTCACCCTAACCCTAACCCTCACAAACACCGTAAACCTCATCCTCACCCGATCCCTCACACTTACCCTAACCCTCACCCTCAACCTAAACATCACACTAACCCTAACCATCACCCTAACCTTATCCCTTACCCTCACCCTAAACCTCACCCTCACCCTCACCCTCAACCTAACCCTAACCTTAACTGTAATCCTAAAACTAACTCTCACTCTAACCCTCAGCCTAAACCTAATGCTAACTCGAAACTTCACCCTCACCTCACCCTCACCCTCACCCTAACACTAACCCTAACCCTCACAGTAACCTAACCCTCACCCAAACCCTAACCCCACCCCTCAGCCTAACCCTCACCCTCACCTTAACCGTAAACCTAATCCTCACCCTATCATTAACCCTAACCCTAAAACTCACCCTCACCCTAGCCCTCACCATAACACTAACCCTAAAAGTCACCCTACCTCTCAACCTAACCCTAACCCTGATGCTCACCCTCACTCTCATCCTCAGCCTAACCCTAACCCTGACACTAAGCCTAACAGTAACCTAACCCTAACCCTAACCCTAACCCTCACCGTCACCCTCACCCTAATCCTAACACTAACCCTAACCCTAACCCTCATGCTAACCCTAACCCTAACCCTCACCCTAACCCTAATCTTAACCCCAACCCTAACCCTAGTCCTCACACTAACCCTAACCCTAATCCTAACCCGAACCCTAACCCTAACCATCTCCCTTACCCTAACCCTAACCATCACCCAATTGCTAACCCTAATCCTAACCCTAACCCTCACCTTCACCCTAACCATCACCCTAACCCTAACCCTCACACACACCCTAACCCACACCCTCACCCTCACCCTGACTCTCACCATAAACATCACACTAAACCTAACCCTAAACCTAACAATCACCCTAACCCTCACCCTCACCCTCACACTAAGCCTAACCCGAACCCTAATCCTAATCCTTAACCTAACACTCACCCTCAACCTCACCCTCATCTTCAGCCTAACCCTAACCTTAACCCTAATCCTCACACTAGCTCTCAACTTCACCCTCAACCTAACTGTAACCCTAACACTAACCCTAACCCTCACACTAACCTAACCCTCACCTAACAATAACCCTACACCCCCCTAAACCTCACCCTAACCCTAAACCTAACCCTAAACGTAACCCTCACCCTAACCCTATCACTCACGCTAACGCTAACCCTAACGCTCACCCTCACTCTAAACCTCACCCTAACCCTTACTCTCAAACTAACCCTAAACCTAAACATAACCCTAAACTCACCCTCACCCTAATCCTAACCCTAACCCTAACCCTTACCCTAACCCTAACCCTCCCCCACACCCAAACCCTCACCCTCACCCGAACACTCACACTCACCCTAACTTTCACCCTCAACCTAAACATCACACTAACCCTAACCGTCACTCTAACCCTAACCCTTACCCATACCCTAAACCTCACTTTCACCCTCAACCTCACCCTAAGCCTAACCCTAACTGAAACCCTAATCCTAAACCTAACTCTCACCCTAAACCTCAGACTAACCCTAAGGCTAACCCTAACCCTCACCCTCACCCTAACCCTCAGCCTCACCCTTAACCTCACCCTTACCCTCACCCTCACCCTAAACCTAACCCTAATCCTAACCCTCACACTAACCATAACCCTCACCCTAACCTGAACCCTAACCCTCACCCTCACCTTAAACCTCACCCTAACACTAACACTAACCTTAACCGTAATCCTCACACTAACCCTCACCCTAACCCAAACCCTAACACTAACCCAAGCCTTTACCCTACCCCTCACCCTAATCCTAATCCTAACCCTCACTCTCACCCTAACCCTGACCCTAATCCTTACCCTCACCCTGCCTCTCATTCTAACAGTAACCCTAAACCTAACCCTCACCCTAACCCTCATGCTAACCCTAACCCTAACCCTACCCTAACCCTCAACCTAACACTTACCCTCAACCCAACCATTACACTAACCCTAACCTTAAACCTCACACTAACCCTAACCCTCACCCTAACCTTAAACCTCACACTAACCCTAACCCTCACCCTAAACCTTACTCTCACCCTAACTCTAACCCTAACCCTCAAGCTAATCCTAACCCTAAACCTAACCCTAAACCTCTCCCTAACACTTACCCTCACGCTAACGCTAACCCCAACCCTCAAACTCACACTAACCCTCACCCTAACCCTTACTCTCACCCTAAATCTAACCCTAACCCTAATCTTCACACTAACCCTAACCCTAACCCTCACCTTAACCCTCACCCTAACCCTCACCCTCACCCTAACCCTCTCCGTCACCCTAAGCCTCACCCTAAACATCACCCTCACCCTAACCCTCACCCTAAACCTAAACCAAACCTTCACACTCACGCTAACATTCACCCTCACCCTCACCCTAACTCTAATCCTAACACTAATCCTAACCCTTACCTTAAACCTAATTCTAAACCTAAACCTCAACCTAAACCTAACGCTAACCCTAAACCTCACCCTCACCATAACTTCACCCTAACCCTTACACTCACCCTAAACCTAAACCTAACCCTAATCCTAATCCTCACACTAACCCTAACTGTAAACCTCAACCTAACCCTCACCCTAAACCAAACCCTAACACTAACCTTCACCCTAACGATAAACCTAACCCTAATCCTCAAACTCATCCTAACCCTCACACTAACCCTTACCCTCACCCTAACCCTAACCCTACACCTCGCCCTATTCCTCACACTAACCCAAACCCTAACCCTAAACCTCACCCTAACCCTAACCTTAACCCTCACCCTCACCTTCATTCTCAGCCTCACCCTAAACCTAACCCTAATCCTAAACCTAGTCCTCACCATCACACTAACTATAACCCTAACCCTAACCCTTACCCTGACTTTCACCTTAACCCTAACACTAACCTTCACCTAAACCTAACCCTCATGCTAACGCCACCTCTAACCCTAACCCTAACCCTCACACTAACCCTAACCCTAACCCTAACCGTTACCTTAACCCTCACCCTAACCCTCACCCTCAACCTAACCCTCACCGTCACCCTAACCATCACCCTAAACCTAAGCCTCACCCACACCCTAACCTAACCCTCTCCCGAAACCTCACCCTCACCGTAAACATCACTCTCACCCTAAACCTAAACCTAACTCTCACTCTAAACCTAACCCTCACCCTAAGCCTAATCCTAACCCTAACCCTAATCCTAAACCTAACCATCACCCTCACCCTACCCCTAACATTTACCCTAACCCTAATCTTAAACCTGACCCTCACTCTCATCCTAAACCTAAACCTAAACCAAACCCTCACACTAAACCTAACACTCACCCTAAACCTAACCCTAATCCTCACCTTCACCCTAACCCTCATCTTAACCCTAAAGTTCATCCAAACCGTAACCCTAACATTAACGCTCAGCCTAAGCCTAACTCTAAACCTAACCCTTAACCTCAACCTAACCCTAACGGTCACCCTCAACCTCATTCTCAGCCTCTCCCTAACCCTAACCCTCACACTCACGCTAAACCTCAACCTAACCCTTACCCTCAGCCTAACCCTAACCCTAACCCTACAACTCACCCTAATCCTCTCCCTAACCCAAACACTAACTCTAAACCTCATCCTAAACCCAACATTCACACTCACCCTCACCTTCATTCTCAGCCTCACCCTAACCCTAACCCTAATCCTAAACCTAGCCCTCACCCTCAACCTAACTCTAACCCTAACACTAACCCTAACCCTCACACTCACCCTAACCCTAACCCTAAGACTAACCCTCACCCTAAACCTAACCCTCACGCTAACGCTAACCCTGACCCTCACCATCACCCTAACCCTCACCCTAAACCTTACTCTCACCCTAACCCTAACCCTAACCCTAACCCTCACAATAACCCTAACCCTAACCCTAACTCTAATCCTTACCGTAACCCTCACACGAACCCTCACCCTCACCCTAAACATAACCCTCACCCTAACTCTAAACCAAACCCTCACCCTAAACCTAACCCTCACCCTCACCCTAACCATCACCCTAACCCTAACAATAACACTAAACCTAACCCTCACCTAACCCTAACCGTCACCCTCGCCCTCACTCTAAGCCTAACACAAACCCTAAACCTAATCCTAAACCTAACGCTCTCCCTCACCCTCACCCTAACCGTAACCGAAACCGTAACCCTAACCCTAACCCTCACCCTCACCCTAAACCTAAACCTCAACTTAACCCTAACCCTAACACTCACCCTCACACTAAACCTAACCCTAACCATAACTTTCACCCTAACTATAATCCTCACCCTCACCCTAAACCTCACCCTAACCCTAACACAAACCCAGCCCTAATCCTCACCATCACCCTCATCCTAAACCTAACAGTAACAGTAATCCTAACTCTCACCCTAACCCTCACCCTAAAACTAACCCTAATGCTCACGCTAACCCTTACCCTCACCTTAACCCTCACCCTAACCCTTACCCTCACCCTAACCCTTACCCTAACCCTAACCCTAACACTAACCCTCAACCTAACCCTCACCCTCACCCTAACCCTAACCCTAACCCTCACGCTAACCCTCACCCTCACCCTAAACCTCAACCTAAGAGTTACCCTCAGCCTAATCCTAACCCTAACCCTCACACTAACCCTAACCCTCACACTAACCCTAACCCTCACCCTAACCCTAACCATACCCCTCAACCTAACTTTCACCCTAAACCTATACCTACACCTCACCCTAATCCTCACCCTAAACCTAACACTTACCCTAAGCCTCCCCCTCCCGCTGACCCTCAACCTAACCCTTACCCTCAACCTAACTCTAACCCTAACCCTAATTCTAACCCTAACCCTAACCCTAACCCTAACATTAACCCTAACCCTCACTCTAACCCTAACCCTACACCTCACCCTATTCCTCACACTAACCCAAACCCTAACCCTAAACCTCACCCTAACCCTAACCTTAACACTCACTCTCACCTTCATTCTCAGCCTCACCCTAAACCTAACCCTAATCCTAAACCTAGCCCTCACCCTCACACTAACTATAACCCTAACCCTAATCCTCACCTTCACCCTAACTCTAACCCTAACACTAACCTTCACCCTAAACCTAACCCTCAAGCTAACGCTAACACTAACACTAACCCTAACCCGAACACTCACACTAACCCTAACCCTAATCCTAACCCTTACCTTAACACTCACCCTAACCCTCACCCTCAACCTCACCCTCACCGTCACCCTAACCATCACCCTAAACCTAAGCCTCACCCACACCCTAACCTAACCGTCTCCCGCAACCTCACCCTCACCCTAAACATCACCCTCACCCTAACCCTCACCCTAACTCTAAACCAAACCCTCACCCTAAACCTAACAATCACCCTCACTGTAAACATCACCCTAACCCTAACCCTAACACTAAACCTAACCCACACCTAACCCTAACCCTCACCCTTGCCCTCACTCTAAGCCTAACACTAACCTTAAACCTAATCCTAAACCTAAAGCTCTCCCTCACCCTCACCCTAACCGTAACCGTAACCCTAACCCTCACCCTCACCCTAACCATACAACTCACCCTCACCCTAACCCTCACACTAAGACTTACCCTCACCCTAACCCTAACCATAACCCTAACCCTCACACTAACCCTAACCCTCAACCTAACCGTAACCCTAGCCCTCACCCTAACACTCATCCTAACCCTAACTCTAATCCTAACCCTCATGCTAACCCTAACCCTAAACTTAATTCTCACCCTAAGCCAAACCCTCACCCACACCCTCACCCTCAACCTCAGTCTAACCCTAACCCTAACCCTAATCCTAACCCTAACCCTAACCCTAATCCTAAACCTAACCCTCACCCTCACCGTCAATCTAACTCTAACCCTTACCCAACCCTAACCCTCACCCTAACTCTAACCCTCACTGAACCCCTACCCTCACCCTCACACTCACCCTAACCCTAACTCTTACATTCACCCTAACCCTAACACTAACCCTAACCCTAACCCTGACCCTAACACTCACATTAATCCTAACCTTAACCCTAACCCTAAACTTCACCCTAACCCTCACTCTAACCCTAACCCTACCCCTCACCCTAACCCTAAACATAACCCTAACCCAAATCCTCACACTAACTCTAAGCCTCACCCTAATCTTAACCCTAACCCTAAACCTCACCCTAACCCTTACCCTCACCATTACCCTAACCTTAACCCTAACTTTAACACTGCTATGAAACCTAAAGCTCACCCTAAACCTACACCTACCCCTCAGCCTAATCCTCACCCTAATCCTCACCTTAACACTCAGGCAAACCCTAACTCTCACCCTCACCCTAAACCTCATCCTAACCTTTAACTTCACCCTAACGCTAGCCCTAACCCTAACCCTAACCCTCACACAAATCCTAACCCTAACCCTAACCTTCCTCCTCACTCTAAACCTCACCCTAAACCTAACCCTAAACCTTACCCTTACCCTATCCCTAACCCTAACCCTCACCCTAAATGTAACCCTCCCCAACACCCTAACCCTCCCCCTCCCACTCACCCTAACCCTCAGCCTCACCCTAACCCTAATCCTAATCCTAACCCTAACACTCACTCTCACCCTCACCCTAACCCTAACGCTAACACTAAACCTCACACTTACCCTCACCCTCACCCTAACCCTAACAATAACTCTAACCCTAACCCTATCCCTAACCCTTAACCTAACACTAACCCTAACCCTAACCCTCCCCTTCACCCTCAGCTTCAGCCTAACCCTAATCCTAATCCTAATCCTAATCCTAACCCTAACCCTCACTCTCACCCTCACCCTAAATCTAACCCTAACCCTACCTCTCAGCATAACACTCACCCTAACCCTAACCCTAACCCTAACCCTAACCCTCACCCTTCACTCTAGTTCTCACCCTAACCGTAACCCTAAACCTAACACTTACCCTAACCCTAACCCTAATCCTCACCCTAACAAGAACCCTAACCCTAACCCTAATCCTCTACTGATTACATCCTTGACGGCTAAACTCTATTCAACCTGAGGAATAAATTGAACCTGTACTTATGGTACTCTGTGAAAGTTTGGAGAACTACACCTCAGTTGTTTGGGACTTGAAAACTGTCTATCCAGGAATATGGACGGCACTAGCTATGTCAGGCTCTAATTAGTCTACCATTGTGTTCAGCTGAATGACTTCTGCCGGAAACACTCAGAATGAGGTTCTGAGTTATTGCAAGACAGGTGCGTTTCACTCCTTTTCAAGGCTTCTTAGGAAGAATTTCAGATTCTGCCTGCCGGCAGGCTTCCATATATTCCTGGTGAACATCTAATTGTAAACCCTAACCCTAACACTAACGCTAAGGCTGACCCTAACCCTAACCCTAATCCTAACCCTCACCCGAACCCTAACCCTCACCCTCACCCTAACCTAACCCTAAACGTAAACATAACCCTAATCCTATCCCTCATCCTAACACTCACTTTTACACTCAAGCTAACCCTAACCCTCACTCTCACCCTAACACTCACCCTAACCCTTATCCTCACCCTAACCCTATGCGTAACCCTAACCCTCACGCTAAACCTAACGCTCACCCTAAACCTAACCCTACCCCTCACCCTAACCGTAACCCTAACCCTCACCCTAACCCTAAGCCTAATCCTAACTCTCACCCTCACCCTAGCCCTCACCCTAACCCTAATCCTAACCTTAAACATCACTCTAACATTAACCCTCACCCTCATCCTAACCCTCACCCTAACCCTTACACTCACCCTAACTCTAACCCTAAACCTAACCCTCACTCTCACACTCACCCTCAACCACAGCCTATCCCTATCCCTAAACCTAATCTTAACCCTAAACTTCACCCTGACCCTCACCCTCACCCTAACCCTGACCCTAACCCTAACCCACACCCTAACCCTAACCCTCACCCTAACCCTTACACTAACCCTAACCATAAACCTAACCCTCACCCTACCCCTCACCCTAACACTAACTCTAAACATCACCCTCAATCTAAACTTCACCCTAACCCTTACCCTCACCTTAACCTCATCCTAAACCTAACCCTAACCCTAACCCTCACCCTCACCCTAACCCTCACCCTAACCCTAATCCTAACCGTAAACATCACTCTAACCTTAACCCTCACCCTCATCATAACCTACACCCTAACCCTTACACTCACCCTAACTCTAACCCTAAACCTAACCCTCACCCTCACCCTAACCCTAACTCTAAATCTCACTCTAACCCTAACCCTCACCCTAAGCCTAACCCTCACCCTCACCCTAACACTTATGCTCACCCTAACCTTCACGCTAACCCTAAACCTCACCCTCACCCTCACCCTAAACCTAAGCCTCACCTTCGCCCTAACCCTTACCCTCACCCTAACACTCACCCGAACCCGAACCCTCACCTCACGGTAACCCTAAACCTCACCCAAAACATCACCCTAACCCTAAGTGTCACCCTAACCCTAACCCTAACCCTCACCCTAAAACTAACCCTCCCTCTAACCCTCAAACTCACCCTAATCCTGACCCTAACCATAACCCTAACCCTTACCTAACCGAAACCCTAACCCTCAACCTCACCCTCAACCTAACCCTAATTCTCATCTTAAGCCTAACCTTAACCATAACTCTCACCCTAACCCTAACCCTAAACCTCACCCTCGCCAAAACCATAACCCTAAACATCATCCTCACCCTAACCCTCACCCTAAACCTTAACCGCACATTAATCCTCACACAAACCGTAACCCTAACGCTCATTCTAACCCTAACCCTCACCCTCACTCGAAACCTCACCTCACGGTAAACCTCACCCTCAGCCAAAACATCAACCTAACCCTAACCCTCACTCTAACCCTAAACCTAACCCTCTCCCTAACCCTAACCCTCCCTCTAAACCTCAAACTCATCCTAACCCTAAACATAACCCTAACCCATACCTAACCCAAACCCTCACCCTCACCCTCACTCTCACCCTAACACTCACCGTAGCCCTCAGCCTAAACCTAAACCTAACCCTAACCCTCACTCTCACACTCACCCTCAGCCTATCCCTAACCCTAAACCTAATCCTAACCCTAAACTTCACCCTGACCCTCACCCTCACCCTAACCCTAACCCTAACGCTCACCCTAACCCTAAACCTCAACCTAACCCTTACCCTAACCCTAACCCTAAACCTAACCCTCACCCTACCCCTCACCCTAACCCTAACACTAAACGTCACCCTCAACCTAAACTTCACCCTAACCCTCACCCTCACGCAAAACCTCACCCTATCCATAACCCTAAACCTATCCCTCACCCTCAACCTCACCTTCACCCTAAACCTAACCCAAACCCTCAACCCAACCCGATCCCTCACCCTCAACATAAACATCACCCTAACTCTAACCCTCACCCTAATCCTAAACCTAAACCTCACCCTAACGCTAACCCTCACCCTAAACTTCACCCACACTCTAATCCTCACCCTAACACTGACCCTAAATCTTACCCTAACCCTAACCCTCACCGTCACCCTCAACCTCAGCCTAACCCTAACCCTAACCCTAAAACTAACCCTAACTCTCACCCTCACCCTAAACCTAACACTAACCGTTACCCTAACCCTCACCCTCACCCTAAACCTAACCGTAAGCCTAACCCTAACCCTCAAACTAATCCTAACCCTAACCCTCACACTAGCCCTCATCGTAACCCTAAATCGAACCCTAACCCTAACCCTCACCTTAGAACTCACCCTAACATTAACCCTAATCCTAACACTCATCCTCACCCTAACCCTCAGCCTAAAAATTGCCCTCACCCTCACCCTAACCCTAACCCTCACAGTAACCCTAAACTTCACCCTAACCCTCACGATAACCCTAATCCTACCTCTCACCCTAACCCTAACCCTAACGCTAACTCTAAGCCTCACCCTTACCCTAATCCTCACCCTAACCCTAACCCTCACCCACACCTTAACCCTCATCTTCACCCAAACTCTCACCCTCACCCTAACCCTCACCCTCACCCTAAACATCACCCTAACCCTAAATCTCAGCCTAATCCTAACCCTAACACTCACCCTAAACCAAAACCTCACGCTAACCCTCAATCTCACCCTAAACCTCACCCTAAACCTCAACCTAACCCTAAGGCTAACCCAAATCATCATTCACTACCTAAACCTCACCCTAAACCTGACGCTCACCCTAACCCTCACACTAACCCTAAACCTCACCCTCACCTTCAACCTCACCCTAACCCTAACCCTAACCCTAACACTAAACCTCACCCTAACCCTAACCCTAACTCTAACCCTCACCCTCACCCTCACCCTAACCTTCACCCTAACACTTATCCTCACCCTAACCTTCACACTAACCTTAACTCTAACCCTAACTCTAACCCTCACACTAAACCTAAACCTAACCCTAACCCTAAACATCACCCTAACACTCACCCTCACCCTAACCCTAAAACTCACCCTCATCCTAACCCTCAACCTAACCCTTACCCTCACCCTAACCCTAACCCTAAACCTAACCCTCACACTAACCCTAACCCTCACCCTATCCCTAAACCATACCCCTCACGCTAACCCTCATCCTGACCCTAATCCTCACCCTAAACCTAATCCTAAACCTAACCCTCAGCCTCACCCTAACCCTCACCATCACTCTAACCCTCACCCTAACCCTAACCCTCACCCTCACCCACACCCTAACCCTCAACCTCACCCTCACCCTCACCCAAAACCTCACCCTTAAAGTAGCCCTCACCATAACCCTAACACTAAACCTTACCTAACCGAAACCCTCACCCTCACCCTCACCGTCAGCCTAACCCTAACCCTCACCCTCAACCTAACACTTACCCTCACCCTAACACTCACACTAAGCCTAAACCTCACCCTCACCCTCACCCTCGCGGTCACCGTCGCCCTAAAACTAACCCTCACCCTAACCCTAACCCTTACCCTCACCCTAACCCGAACCCTCACCCGAACCCTCATCTCAGGGTAACCCTCACCCTTACCCAAAACATCACCCTAACGCTAACCGTCACCCTAACCCTAACCATAAACCTCATCCTAACCCTAACCCTCCCTCTAACCCTCAAACTCACCCTAAACCTCACCCTAACCATAAACCTAACCCTTACCTAACCGAAAACCTCACCCTCACCCTCAACCTAACCCTAACTCTCATCCTAACCCTAAACTTAACCCTTACTCTCACCCTAACCCCAACCCTAAACCTCACCCTCACCCAAACCAAACACTAACCCTCACCCTAACCCTCACCCTAACCCTAACACTAACCTTAACCTCACCCTCAACCTAACCCTCACCCTAAACCTTAACCTCACCCTAATCCTCACACAAACCCTAAACCTAACCCTCATCCTCACCCTAACCCTCAGTCTCACTAGAACCCTCACCTCACGGTAACCCTCACCCTCACCTAAAACATCACCCTAACACTAACTCTCACCCTAACCTTAACCCTAACCCTCTCCCTAATGCTAACCCTCGCTCTAACCCTCAATCTCACCCTAAACCTCACCCTAAACATAACCCTAACCCTTACCTAACCCAAACTCTCACCATCACCCACACTCTCACCTTAACCCTCACCCTCACCGTAGCCCTCAGCCTAACCCTAACGCTAACACTAACTCCCACCTTCACACTCACACTCACCCTCAGACTATCCCTAACCATAAACCTAATCCTAACCCTAAACTTCACCCTGACCCTCACCCTCAACCTCACCCTAACCCTCACCCTAACCCTAACCCTCAACCTAACCCTAACACTAACCCTAAACCTAACTCTCACCCTACCCCTCACCCTAATCCTAACCCTAACCATCACCCTCACCCTAAACTTCAACCTAACCCTTACCCTTACCCTAACCCTCATCCTAAACCTAACCCTACAACTAACCCTAACACTCACCCTAACCCTAATCCTAAACTTAAACATTACTGTAACCCAAACCCTCACCTCATCCTAACCCTCAACCTAACACTTACCCTCACCCTAACTCTAACACAAAACCTAACCCCCACCCTCAGGCTAACCCTAACTCTAACTCTCACCCTAACCCTAACCCTCACCCTAAACCTAACCCTAACCCTCACCTTCAACATAACTTTAAACCTCACTCTAACCCTAACCCTAACCCTAAACCTCACCCTCACCCTAACCTTCACCCTAACACTTACCCTCACCTTAACCCTCACACTAACCCTAACTCTAACCCTAACCCTAAAACTCACACTAACCCTAAACCTAACCCTAACCCTAAACATCACCCTAAACCTCACCCTCACCCTCACCCTAACCCTAAACCTCACCCTCATCCTAAACCTCACCCTAACCCTTACCCTCACCCTAACCCTAAATCTAACCCTAACCCTCACACTAACCCTAACCCTACCCCTCACCCTAACACTCACCCTGACCCTAATCCTCACACTAAACCTAACCCTATCCCTAACCCTCACCCTAACCCTAACCCTCACCCACACCCTAACCCTCAACCTCACCCTCACTCTCACCATAAACCTCACCCTTAACCTAGCCCTCACCGTAACCCTAACCCTAAACCTTACCTAACCGAAACCCTCACCCTCACCCTCTCCCTCACCCTAACCCTAAGCCTCAAACTAACACTTACCTTCACCCTAACCCACACACTAACCCTAACCCTCACCCTCACCATCACCCTCACGGTCACCTTCACCCTAACACTAACCCTCACCTTCACCCTAAACCTAACCCTCACCCTAACCCTCACGCTCACCCGAACCCTCACCTCACAGTAACCCTCACCCTCACCCAAAATATCACCCTAAACCTAACAGTCACAATAACCGTAACCCTCACCCCCAACCTCACCCTCAACCTAACCCTAACTCTCATGCTAAGCCTAAACTTAACCCTAACTCTCACCCTAACCCTAACCCTAAACCTTACCGTCACCCAAACCATAACGCTAACCCTAAACCTCACCCTAACCCTCAACCTAACACTAACACTAACCCTAACCCTCACCCTAAACCTTAACCTCACCCTAATCCTCACACAAACCCTAACCCTAACCCTCATCCTCACCCTAACCCTCACCCTCACTCAAACCCTCACCTCACGGTAACCCTCACCCTCACCCAAAGCCTCACCCTAACCATAACCGTCACTCTAACCCTGACCCTAACAGTCTCCCTAACCCTAACCCTCCCTCTAACACTCAAACTCACCCTAATCCTCACCCTGAACATAACCCAAACCCTTACCTCTCCGAAACCCTCACCCTCACCCTCACTCTCACCCTAACCCTCACCCTCACCGTAGCCCTAAGCCTAATCCTAAACCCAACCCTAACCCTCACTCTACAACTCAACCTTACCCTCAGCCTATCCCTAACCCTAAACCTAATCCTAACCCTAAACTTCACCCTGACCCTCACCCTCACCCTAACCCTAACCCTAACCCTAACACTCAACCTAAGCCTAACCCTCACCCTAACACTTACCCTAAACCAAACCTAAACCTAACCCTCACCCTACACCTCACGCTAACCCTAACTCTAACCGTCACCCTCAACCTAACCTTCACCCTATCCCTTACCCTCACCCTAACTCTCATTCTAAACCTAACCCTAACCCTCACCCACACCCTCAACCTCACGGTCACCCTCACCCTAAACCTAACCCTCACCCTCACCCTAACCCTAACCCTCACCCTCATCCTAACCCTCACCCTAACCCTTTCCCTAACCCTAACTCTAACACTAATTCTAACCCTCACCCTCAACCTATACCTAACCCTAACCCAAACCCTCACCCTACCTCTCACCTCACCCTCAGCCTAACCCTAACCCTAACACTAATCCTAAACCTAACCCTCACCCTCACCCTATCCCTAAACCTAATCCTCACCCTAACCCTAACCCTAACTCTCACCCTCACCCTAACCCTAACCCTAAACGTAAACATCACCCTAACCCGCACCCTAACCCTAAGCCTAACTCTAACCCTAACCCTAACACTAACCCTCACCCTCACCCTCTAGTTCACCCTCAGCCTAACCCTAATCCTAACCCTAATCCAAACACTAATCCTCACCCTCACCCTCAACATAACGCTAACCCATACCCTCAACCTCACCCACACACTCACCCTCACCCTCAACTTAAACCTCAGCTTCAGCCACAACCTCACCCTAACCCTAACCCTAACCCTCACCCTAACCGTAAACGTGACCCTAACCATAACCCTAACTCACACCCTAACCCTCACCCTCACCCTAGCCCTCACCCTAAACCTAACCCTAATCCTCACCCTAACTCTAACCCTCACACTCACCTTAGCCCTCAGCCTAACCCTAACCCTAACCCTAACCCTCACCCTAAACCTAAACGTAACCCTCACTCTAACCCTAAACCTAACCCTAACCTTTACCCTAAACCTAACCCTAACATTATCCTTAACCCTCACCCTAAAACTAACCCTAAACCTAACACTAACCCTCACCCTAACCCTCACCTTAACCCTAACCCTAAACCTAACCATCACCCTCACCCTAAACCTCAACCTAATTCTTACCCTCATCCTCACCCTAACCCTCACAATAAAACTAACCCTCACCCTAAACCTAACACTAACCATCACCCTCACCCTCCTGCTCACCCTCAGCCTAACCCTAATCCTAACACTAATCCAAACACTAACCCTCACCCTCAACCTAACCCTACCCTCACCCTAACCCTCACCCTCACCCTCACCCTCACCCTCAACTTGAACCTCAACCTCAGCTTCAACCTCAAACTAACCCCAACCCTAAACCTCACCCTAACCATAACCCTAACACTAACCCTAACCCTAATCCTCACACTAATCCTAACCTTTACCCTAACCCTAACTATACCCCTCACCCTAACCCTCACCCTAACACTAATATTAACCCTAACTATCACCCTAACTCTAAACTTAACGCTCGCCCTCACTCTTACCCTCCTCCTCAACCAAACCCTCAACTTTAACCTAACCCTCAACCACAAACCAAACTTCACCCTCACCCAAACCCTCAGCCTATCCTTAAGCCTAACCCTCACACTACACCTAACCCAGACATTAAGCCTAACCCTAAAACTCACCCTCACCCTGACCCTAACCCTAACCCTAACCCTCACCCTAACCCTCAAACTAACACTCATGTTAACCCTAAACCTCACTCTCACCCTACCCTCATCCTAACCCTTACCCTCAACCTAACCCTATCCCTAACCATAACCCTCACACTAAACCAAACCCTCACCCTAACCATAACCCTACCCCTCACACTAACCCTAACCCTAAACCTAATCCCCACCCTCAACCTAACCTTTACCCTCACCCTAATCCTCACCCTAAACTTAACCCTAACCCTAACCCTCACCCTCACTCCAACCCTCACCGTCACCCTAACCCTCACCCTACCCTAATCCTCAAAGACACCCTAACCCTCACCGTCACCCTCACCCTCACCCTAACCGTCACCCTCAACCTAGACTTCAGCCTAACCCTAACCCTAACCCTAACCCTCTCACTAACCCTAAAGCTCACACTAACCCTAACCCTACCCCTCAACCTAACCCTCATCCTAAACCTAACCCAAAACCTCACCCTCACCCTAACCCTAACCCTCACCCTAACCCTCAGCCTCACCCTCACCCTCACCCTCAACCTAACCCTAACCCTAACCCTCACCATAAATCTCATCCTAACCATAACCCTAACACTCTCACTAACCCTAAACCTAACCCTAAACCTCACCCTCACCCTCATCTTCAGCCTAACACTAACCCTCACCCTAACCCTCACCCTACCCTAACCCTCACCGAAACCCTAACCCTCAACCTCACCCTCACGCTAACCCTCTCCCTCACCCTAGCCCTCAGCCTAACCCAAACCCTAAACTTAACACTAACCCTAACCATCACCCTAACCCTCACCCTCACCCTAACACTCACACTAATCCTAAACCTAACCCTAAACCTCACCCTCACCCTCACACTCAGCCTAACACTAACCATCAGCCTAACCCTTACCCTCACCCTTCCCTAACCCTAACCCTCACCCTCACCCTCACCCTAACACTCACCCAAACCCTAACCCTAACTCTAACCCTAATCCTCACCCTAACCCTCACCCTATACCTAACCCTAACCCAAACCCTCACCCTACCCCTCACCTCACCCTCAGCCTAACCCTAACCCTAACGCTAATCCTAAACCTAACCCTCACCCTCACCCTATCCCTAAACCTAACCCTAACCCTCACACTATTCCTAACCCTCACCCTAACCCTAACTATACCACTCACCCTAACACTAATAAGAACCCTAACCATCACCCTAAACCTAACCTCAACCCTCGCCCTCACTCTAAAACTCCCTGTCAACCTAACCCTCAACTTTACCCTAACCCTCACACACAACACAAACCTCACCGTCACCCAAACCCTCACCCTATCCCTAACCCTAACCCTAACCCTCACTCTCAACCTCACCCTCACCCTAACCCTAGTACTAACCTTCACCGTAACCCTAACACAGATCCTAATCCTAACCCTCACCCTCACTCTCACCCTCAACTTAACCCTAACCCTAACCCTCACCCGAAAACTCATGCTAACCCTAATCCTCACTCTCACCCTACCCTCATCCTAACCCTTACCCTCACCCTAACCCTATCGCTAAACATAAGACTCACACTAAACCTAACCCTCACCTTAAACGAAAGCCTACCCCTCACACTTACCCTAAAACTAACACTAACGGTAAACGTCACCCTAACCCTAAGCCTAATCCTAACCCTCACCCTCACCGTAGCCCTCACCCTTACCCTAATCCTAAACCTAACACTCACCCTAACCCTAAACCTCACCCTAACCCTAACTCTCACCCTCACCCTAACCCTTACACTAAACCTAACCCTAACATTAACCCTAACTCTCACCCTAACCCTAACCCTTAACTTAACTCTACTCCTCACCCTAACCCTAACCCTAACCCTAACCCTTCCCTTCACCCTAACCCTCAACCTAACCCTTACACACATCCTCACCCTACACCCCACAATAAACCTAACCCTCACCCTAACCCTAACAATAATCATCACCCTCACTCTCACGCTCACCCTCAGCCTAACCCTAACCCTAACCCTAATCCAAATGCTAACCCTCACAGTCACCCTCAACATAACCCAAACCTGAACACGAACCCTCACCCTCACACTCAACCTCACACTCACCCTCACCCTAACCCTAAGCCTCACTCTAAACCTAACCCTACCCCTCACCTTAAGTCTAATCCTAACCCTAAGCCTAACACTATCACTCACCCTAACCTTAACCATAACCCTAACACTCACCCTGACCCTCAGCCTAACCCTAACCCTAACCCTAATCCTAACCCTATACCTCACCCTCACACTCACCCTAATTCTAAACCTAACCCTAACCCTAACTATACCCCTCACCCTAACCATCACCCTAACCCTAAACCTAACCCTAACCCTCACACTAACACTAAGGCTCACACTAGCCCTAACCTTACCCCTCACCCTAACCCTCAACCTAAACCTAAACCTAACCCTAACCCTTACCCTAACCCTAACCCTCATGCTAAACCTCACCCTCACCCTCACACTCACCCTCACCCTAACCCTAAACCTACCCCTCACCCTAACCTTCAACCTAAACCTAACCCTAACCTTAACCCTCAAGGTAACCCTAACCCTCACCCTCACTCTCAGCCTAACCCTAACCCAAACCCTTATCCTAACCGTAATCCTCATCCTCACTCTCACCCTAAACCTAACCCCCACCGTAACCCTAACCCTCACCCTCACCCTAACCCTAAACCTAACCCTAACCCTCACCCTAACCCTAACCCTCACCATAAACCTAACCGTAACCCTCACTCTAACCCTAAACCTAACCCTAACACTTACCCTAAACCTAACCCTAATATTAACCCTAACCCTCACCCTAAAACTAACCCTAAACTTAACCCTAACCGTCACCCTAACCCTCACCCTTAACCCTAACCCTAAACCTAACCCTCCCCCTCACCCTAATCCTCAACCTAATTCTTACACTCATCCTTACACTAATCCTCACAATAAACCTAACACTAACACTAACCCTCACCCTCACTCTCACCCTAAACCTCACCCTCACCCTAGCCCTCAGCCTAACCCTAACCCTAATCCTAAACCTAAAGCTCACCCTCTCCCTATCCCTAAACATAACCCTCCCCTTAACCCTAACCCTAAACCTCACCTTCACCCTCACCCTCACCCCAACCCTAACCTGAACGTTAAACATCACCCTAACCCTCACCCTAACCCTAACCCTCACCATTATCCTACCCCTCACCCTAACCCTAACCCTCACCCTAACTCTAAACCTAAACCTAATCCTCACCCTAACCCTAACCCTCACCCTAACCCTAACCCTACCACTCAACCTAACCCTCATCCTAACCATAACCCTAACCCTAATCCTGACCCTAACCCTAACACTAACCCTAACCTTCACCCTCATCCTAATGCTCACCTTAACCTTAGCCCTCACCCTAACCCTAACCCTCATCCATACCCTAAACCTAAGCCTCACCCTCACCCTCACCCTAACCCTCACCCTCACCCTAGTCCTCACCCTAAAACTAACCCAACCCTAACCCTAAACCTTATCCTAATCCTCACCCTCGACCTAAAATTTACCATCACCCTAATGCTCACCTGACCCTAACCATAACCCAACCAATGACCTTAACCTTAAATATCACCCTAACCCTCACATTAACCCTAACCCTCACCCACATCCCAACCCTCACCCTAATAATTACCCTCACCCTAACCCTAAACCTAAACCTCACCCTCACCCTAACCCTTATCCTCACCCTAACCCTAACCCAGCCCTCACCCTAAACCTCACCCTAACCCTAACCATAACCCTAATCCTTACCCTGACCCTAACCCTACCCTAACCTTAACCCTCACCGACACCCTAACCCTCACCCTACCCTAGCCCTCACCGACAACATAACCCTCACCTCACCCTCACCCTCACCCTCACCCTAGCCCTCAGCCTAACCCAAATCCTAACTGTAACACTCACCCTAACCCTAAACCTCACCCTAACCCTCACCCTCATCCTAGCCCTCACCCTAACCCTTACCCTCAACCTAACCCTAAACCTAAACCTAAACCTCACACTAACCCTTACCCTCACCCTAACCCTCACCCTCACCATAAACCTCACCCTAAACTTCACCCTCATCCTAACCCTCACCCTAACCCTTACCCTCAACCTAACCCTAATCCTAAAACTAACCCTCACACTAAACCTGACCCTCACCCTAACCCTCACCCTCATCCTAACCCTAACCCTATCCCTCACCCTAACATGCACCCTAACCCTAACCCTAAACCTAACCCTCATCCTCACCCTAACCCTCACCCTAACCCTAAAATTCACAATAACCCTAACCCTCATCCACATCCTAACCCTCACCCTTACCCTTACCCTCATGGTAAACCTAACCCTAACCCTAACACTCTCCCAAACCCTAACCCTAACACTCACCCTAAACCTAACCCTAACCCTCACCCTAACCCTAACACTCACCCTAACCCTTACCCTAAACCTAACCCTCAAACTCACCATCACCCTAACACTCACCCTAACCCTAACCCTCACCCACACACTAACCCTAACCCTCACCCGAATCCTCACAGTCACCCTAACCCTCACCCTCACACTAAACATAACCCTAACCCTAACCTGCACCCTAACCTAATCATAAACATCACCCTAACCCTAACCCTCACCCTCACCCTAATCCTAAGCCTAACCCTAACCCAACACTAATCCTAAAACTAACACTCAACCTCACCCTAACCCTAAACCTAGCAGCAAACCTCACCCTCACCCTCACCCTAACTCTAAACAAAACCCTACCCCTAACCCTTACCCTAAACTTAACCTTAAACATCACCCTAACCCTAAAACTCACCCTCAGCCTAACCCTCACCCTAACCCTCACCCTCACCCTAACTCTAAACAAAACCCTACCCCTAACCCTTACCCTAAACTTAACCTTAAACATCACCCTAACCCTAAAACTCACCCTCAGCCTAACCCTCACCCTAACCATTACCCTCACCCTAACCCTAACCCTAACAATTACATTCATCCTCACCCTAAATCTTACCCTCACCCTAACCCTAACCCTAAACCTAAACCTACCCCTCACCCTAACCCTCATCCTAACCCAAACCGTAAACCTAATCCTCAACATGACCCTAACCCTAACAATAACCATAACCCTAACCCTCACCCTCACCCTCACCCTCACCGTCCCCCTAACCCTCAACCTACCCTAACCCTCACCGACTCCCTAACCCTCACCCTCACCCTAAACCTAGCACTCAGCCTAACCCTAACCCTAACACTAATCCTAAACCGAATGCTCACCATTACACTATCCCTAAACCTAACACTCACCCTAACCCTAAACCTAACCCTAACCCTCATCTTCACCTTCACCCTCACCCTAAACCTAACCCGAACTTTAAACATCACCCTAAGCCTCACCCTAACCCTAACACTCACCCTCATCCTAACCCTCACCCAAACCCTAAACCTCACCCTAACTCTAACCCTAAACCTAACCCTGACACTAACCATAACCCTCACCCTAACCATAACCCTACCACTCAACTTAACCCTCATCCTAACCATAACCCTAACCCTAATCCTCACCCTAACCCTAACACTAATCCTAACCCTCACCCACATCCTAACCCTCACCTTCACGGTAACCCTCACCCTAAACCTAACCCTCACTCATACCATAAACCTAAGCCTCACCCTCACCCTCACCCTCACCCTTACCCTAGTCCTCACTGTAAACCTAACCCTAACCCTAATCCTAAACCTCACCCTAATCCTCACCTTCAACCTAACCCTTACCCTCAGCCTAACACTCACCCTGACCCTAACCCTAACCCAAACCCTAACCTTAACCTTAAACATCACCCTAAACCCCACCCTAACGCTAAACCTCACCCTCATCCTAACCCTCACCCTAACAATTACCCTCACCCTAACCCTAAACCTAACCCTAACTCTCACCCTCACCCTAACTCTTATCCTCACCCAAACCTTCAACCTAACCCTAATCCTAACCCTAACCGTAACCCTAATCCTTACCCTGACCCTAACCCTAACGCTAACCCTAACCCTGACCGTCACCCTAACCTTCACCGACACCCTAAACCTCACCCTCACACTCACCCTCACCCTCACCCTCACCCTAGGCCTCAACCTAACCCTAATCCTACCTATACCCTAAGGGGAAACCTAACTTTAACCCTAACCTTCACACTAACCCTAACCCTCACACTATCCCTAACCCTACCCCTCACCTTAACCCTCATCCTAAACCTAACCTTAACCTTCACCCTCACCCTAACCCTAAACCTAACCCTCACACTTACCCAAACCTCAACCTCAACCTAACCCAAAACCTACCCCTCACCCTAACCCTCATCATAACCCGAACCCTAACCCTAACACTCACACTTAACCTAAACCTAACCCTAAACCTCACCCTCACCCTCACCCTCAGCCTAACACTAACCCTCACCCTAACCTTTACCCTCACCCTTCCCTAAACCCAACCCTAACCCTAACCCTCACCCTCACCCTAACACTCACCCAAACCCTAAACCTAACATTAACCCTAACGCTCACCCTAACCTTCACCCTCACACTAAACCTAACCCTAACACAAACCGTGACACTACCCCTCACCCTCACCCTAAGCCTAACCCTAACCCTAACACTAATCCTAAACCTACCCTCACCTTCACCCTAACCCTAAACGTAACCGTCACCCTCACCCTAACACTAACCGTTACCCTCACCCTCACCCTAAACTTAACCTTAACCCTCACATTAACCCTAACCCTCAACCGAACCCTAACCCAAACCCTCACGCTAACCCTCAACCTATCTCTAAACATAACCATAACCCTAACCCTAACCTTAACCATTATCAAAACAAAAACCTCACCCAAACCCTAACACTTACCCTAACCCTAACCCTAAACCAAACCCTCACCCTACGCCTCACCCTCACCCTAAGACTAACCCTAACCCTAACACTAATCCTAAACCTATCCCTCAGCCTCACCCTAAAACTAAACCTAACCCTCATCCTAACTCTAACCCTAACACTCAATCTAAACCTAACCCTTACCCTAACCCTCAACCTCACCGGAACCCTAACCCTAACCCTCAGCCCAACCCTCACACTAACCCTAACCCTCACCCTCAGCCTGACCCTAATCCTAAACATAAACCTCACCCTAACCCTCACCATCACTCTAACCCTCTCCCTAACCCTTACCCTCACCCTAACCCTTACCCTCACCCTCACCCTAAACCTAACCATAACCCTAAACCTCACACTAACCCTTACACACAACCTAACACTAACCCTAATACTAACCTTAAACCTCACACTAACCCTCACCCTAACCTAACCATAACCCTAACCCTAAACCTCACCCTACCCCTCACACTAACCCTAACCCTAACCCTAACCGTAACCCTCACCCTCATACTAACCCTCACCGTTGCACTTACCCTCATGGTAACCCTAACCCTCACCCTAACTCTAACACTAACCCTAAACATAACCTTAACCCTCACCCTCACCCTAACACTCACCCTAACCCTTACCCTAAACCTAAACTTCAAACTCACCGTCACCCTAACACTCACCCTAAACCTAACGCTCACCCACACCGAACCCTCACTCTCACCCTCACCCTCACCCTCACCCTAAACCTCACCCTCACACTAAACATCACCCTAACCCTAACCCACACCCTAAACCTAACCCTAACCCTCATGCTAACCCTAACCCTCACCCTCACCCTAACCCTAAGCCTAAGCCTAACCCTAACACTAATCTTAAACCTAATACTCACCCTCACTCTAACCCTAAACCTATCCCTAAAACTACCCTCACACTCACCCTAACCCTAAGACTAACCCTCACCCTCACCCTACCCTAACCAAAACCCTAACCCTAACCCTCACCCTACCCCTTACCAAAACCCTTAACCTAACCCTTACTCTCACCCTCACCCTAACCCTAAAACTAACACTAACCTTCACCCTAAACCTAACCCTCACCCTGACCCTAACCTTAAACCTCATCCTGACCTTAACACTCACCCTCACCCTAACCCTATCCCTAAACCTCACCCTCATCCTAACCCTCACCCTTACCCTTACCCTCACGGTAACCCTAACATTAACCTTAACCTTAACCCTCACCCTAACCCTAATCCTCAGCATAACACTCACCCTCATCCTCACCCTCACCCTCACCCTAACCCTAAAACTAACCCTAACCCTCAGCCTAAACCTAACCCTAAACCTAAACCTAACCGTAACCCTAAACCTAACCCTAACATTAACCATAACCCTAACCCTTACCCTAAACCTAACCCTAACATTAACACTAACCTTCAACCTAAACCTGACCCTAAACTTAACCCTAACCCTCACGCTAACCCTAACCCTAACCCTAAACCTCCCCCTCCCCCTAATCCTCAACCTAATCCTTACCGTCATCTTCACCCTAACCCTCACAATAAACCAAACCCTCACCATAACCCTAACACTAACCCTCACCCTAACGCTCACCTTCAGCCTATCCCTAACCCTCACCCTAACCCTCACCCTAAACCTAACCCTAACCCTAAACCTCCCCCTCACCCTAAGCCTCACCGTAAACCTAACACTAATCCAAAACCTCCCCCTCACCCTAACCCTCAACCTAAACCTTACCCTCATGGTCACGCTAACCCTCACCCTAACCCTAACACTAAGCCTCACCCTCACCCTATCCCTAACTCTAACACTCACCCTAAACCTCATCCTCACCCTAACCCTAAACCTAACCCTCACCCTAACCCTCACCCTAACCCTAAACCTCACCGTAACCCTCACCCTCACCCGAACCCTATCCCTACCCCTCAGCCTAACCCTCACACTAACTCTAACCCTCACCCTACCCCTAACACTAAGCCTCATCCTCACCCTATCCCTAACTCTAACTCTCACCCTAACCCTCACCCTCACTCTAAACCTCACCCTAACCCTTACCTTCACCCTCAGCCTAAACCTAACCCTAAACCTAAACCTCAACCTAATCCTAACCCTCAGCCTAACCCTAACCCTAACACTAACCTTAAACCTCACCCTAACCCTCACCCTACCATAACCATAACCCTAACCCTAAGCCTCACCCTACACCTTACCCTAACCCTAACCCTCACCCTAACCCTCACACTCACCCTAACCCTAAAACTAACCCAAAACCTCACCCTATCCCTCACCCTCACCCTAAGCCTAACCCTAACACTAATCCTAAACCAAACCCTCCCCCTCCCCCTAAACCTAAACCTAATCCTCACCCTAAACCTAAGCCTAACCCTCACCCTCACACTAACCCTCACCGTCACCCTAACCCTCACCCTACACTAATCCTCACTGACACCCTAACCCTAACACTCACCCTCACCCTCACCCTAACCCTCACCCTCAACATAGCCCTCAGCCTAACCCTAAACCTAAACCTCACCCTAACCCTAAACCTAACACTAAACCTCACATTAAGCCTAACTCTCACACTAACCCTAACCCTAACCCTATACCTAACCCTCACCCTCATCCTAACCCTCACCCTTACCCTTACCATCACGGTAACCCTAACCCTAACCCTAACCCTAACCCTCACACTAACACTAAAGCTCACACAAACCCTAACCCTACCCCTCACCCTTACCCTCAACCTAAACCTAACCCTAACCGTAACCCTCACCCTAACCCTAACCCTCACCCTAACCCTCACCCTCACCCTCACCCTAACCCTAAACCTAAACCTAACCCTCACGCTAACCCTAACCCTAACCCTAAACCTAACCGTAAACCTAAACCTAACCCTAATATTAACCCTAACCCTAACCCTTACCCTAAACCTAACCCTAAACCTCCCCCTCACCCTAACCCTCAACCTAATCCTTACCCTCATCCTCACCCTAACCCTCACAATAAACATAACCCTCACCATAACCCTAACACTAACCCTCACCCTAAAGCTCACCCTCAGCCTAACCCTAACCCTCACCCTAACACTCACCCTAAACCTAACCCTAACCCTAAACCTCCCCTCACCCTAAACCTCAACCTAAACCTAAACCTAACCCTAACCCTAAACCTCACCCTAACCCTAACCCTCACCCTCACCCTCACCCTCACCCTAATCCTAAACCTAGCCCTCACCCTAAACCTCAACCTAAACCTAACCCTAACCCTCATGCTAACCCTAACCCTCACCCTCACCCTCAGCCTAACCCTAACTCAAACCCTAATCCTAACCCTAAGCCTCAACCTCACCCACAGCCTAAACCAAACCCTAATCCTAACCCTAAGTCTCACCCTCACCCTTACCCTAACCCTAAACCTAATCCGTACCCTCATCCTCACCCTAACCCTCAAATTAAACCTAACCCTCATACTAACCCTAACACTAACCATTGCCCTCAACCTCAAGCTCACCCTCAGCCTAACACTAACCCTCACCCTAACCCTCAGTCTAACCCTAACCCTAACCCTAACCCTCCCCCTAACCCACAACCTAAACCTTGCCCACATCCTCACCCTAACCCTCACCCTAACCCTAACACTAACCCTCACCCTCACCCTAACCCTAACTCTAACTATCACACTAACCCTAACCCTCACCCTAAAATTCACCCTCATCCTAAACCTCACCCTAACCCTTACCCTCAAATTAACCCTAATCCTAAACCTAACCCTCACACTAACCCTTTCTCTCACCCTAACCCTCACCCTAACCCTAACCCTCCCCCTAACCCTCAACCTAAACTTTACCCTCATCCTCACCCTAACCCTCACCCTAACCCTAACACTAACCCTCACCCTCACCCTCACCCTAACTCTAACTCTCACTCTAACCCTAACCCTCACCCTAAACCTAACCCTAACCCTCACCCTCACCCTAACTCTAAACCTCACCCTAACCCTCAACCTAACCCTTACCCTCACTCTAACTCTAACCCTAACCCTCACACTAATCCTAACCCTCACACTAACCTTAACTATACCCCTCACCCTCATCCTCACCCTAACACTAATACGAACCCTAATCATCACCCTAACCCTTACCTTAACCCTCGCCCTCACTCTAACGTTCCCCGTAAATCTAACCCTTACCTTTACCCTAACCCTCACCCACAATCCAACCCTCACCCTCACCCAACCCTCGCCCTATCCCTAAACCTAACCCTAACCCTCATGCTAACACTCATGCTAAACCTAAACTTTAATCTCACCCTACCCTCATCCAAACCCTTAACCTCACCCTAACCCTATCCCTAACTGTAACACTCACACTAAACCTAACCCTCAACATAACCCTAACCCTAACCCTCACAATAACCCTAACCGTACCCCTAATCCGCACACTCAACCTAAACCTTACCCTCACCCTAACCCTCACCCTCACCCTAAACTTAACCTTAAATATCACCCTAACCCTAACCCTCATCCTAACCCAAACCGTAATGCTAATCCTCAACCTAACCCTAACCCTAACCATAACCATAACCCTAACCCTCACCCTCACCCTAACCCTCAACGTCGCCCTTACCATCACTCTACCCTAACCCTCACCGACACCCTAACCCTCACACTCACCCTCAACCTAACCCTCACCCTCACACTAACCCTAAACCTCACACTAACCGTAACCCTACCCCTCACCCTAACCCTCATTCTAAACTTAACCCTAACCCTCACCCTCTCCCTAACCCTAACCCTTACCCTCACACTAACCCTAAACCTCACCCTCACCCTCACCATCAACCTAACCCTAAACCAACCCCTCACCCTAACCCTCATCCTAACCCTAACCCTAACCCTAACACTCACACTGATCCTAAACCTCACCTTCATCCTCACCCTCAGCCTAACACTAACCCTCACCTTAACCCTTACCCTCACGCTTCAATAACCCAAACACTAAACCTAACCCGCACCCTCACCCTAACACTCACCCAAACCCTAACCCTAACACTAACCCTAACCCTCACCCTAACCCTCATCCTCACCCTAAACCTAACCCTAACCCAAACCCACACCCTACCCCTCACCCTCACCTTAAGCCTAACCCTAACCCTAACACTAATCCTAAACCTAATTCTCACCCTCACCTTATCCCTAAACCTAACTCTCACCCAAAACCTAACCCTAACCCTCACCTTCACCCTAACCCTAACCCTAACCCTAACCCTAACCCTAAACTTAAAAATCACCCTAACTCTCAACCTAACCCTAACCCTCACCCTCATCCTAACCCTCTCCCTAACCCTTACCCTCACCCTAACTCTAACCCTAAACCTAACCCTCATCCTAAACCTAACCCTACCACTCAACCTAACCCTCATCCTAACCATACCCCTAAACCTAATCCTCACCTTAACCCTAACCCTCACCCTCATCCTAACCCTCAACTGCGTGGTAACCCTTACACTAACCCTAACCCTCACCCTAACCCTAACCCTATCCCTCATGCTAACCCTTACCCTGTCCCTAAACCTAACCATAAGCCTAACCCTAACCCTAACTCTTACCTAAACAAAACCCTCACTGTCAACTTCAACCTAAACCTAACCCTCAACCAAACCCTAACATTTACCCTCACCCTAACCCTCACCCAAACCCTAATCCTCTCCCTAACCCTAAACCTAACCCTTACATAATGGAAACTCTCACCCTCACCCTCACCCTAACCCTAACCCTAACCCTACCCTTCAGCCTAACCCTCACACTAACCCTAATCCTCACTCTCACCCTGACCCTAATCCTAAACCTAAACCTTACCCTAAACCTCACCCTCACTCTAACCCTCACCCTAACCCTTACCCTCACCCTAACCCTAATTGTAATCCTAACGCTAACCCGCACACTAACTCTAAGGCTCACACTTAACCTAACCCTACCCTTCACCCTAAACCTCCACCTAAACCTAACCCTAACCCTCAACCTAACACTAATCCTCACCCTAACCCTCAACCTCACCCATACCCTCACCCTAACACTAACCCTAAACCTACCCCTCACCCTAACACTCAACCTAAACCTAACCCTAACCCTAACCCTCACCCTCACCCTCAGCCTAACCCTAAACCAAAACCTAATCCTAACCCTAAGCCTCACCCTCACCCTCACCCTAACCCTAATCCCAACCCTAACCCTCAACTGCACCCTAACCCTAAACCTAACCCTAACGCTTACCCTAACCCTAACCCTCACCCTAAACCTAACCGTAAACCTCACCCTAACTCTAACCCTAACATTAACCCAAACCCTCACCCTAAAACTAACTCTAAACTTAACCCTAACCCTCACCTTAACCCTAACCCTAACCCTAACCCTCACCCTCACCCTAACCCTCAAACTAACCCTTACCCTCATCCTCACCCTAACCCTCACAATAAACCTAACACCAACCCTCACCCTCACCCTCATGCTCACCCTCAGCCTAACCCTAACCCTAACACTAATCCAAACACTAACCCTCACCCTCACCCTCAACCTAAACCTAACCCTAACCCTAACCCTCACCCTCTCACTCACCCTCACCCTAACCCTAACCCTCAGCCTAACCCTATTCCTCACCCTCACCCTGACCCTAATTCTAAGCCTAACCCTAACCCTAACTCTCACCCTGACCCTAACACTAACTCTAACTCTCACCGTAACCCTAACCCTATCCCTAAACCTCACCCTCACCCTAACTCTAAACCTCACCCTAACCCTCAACCTAACCCTAACTCTAACACTAACCCTAGTGTGAGGGTGAGGTTTAGGATGAGGGTGAGGGTGAGGGTGAGGGTGAAGGTTAGGGTGTGTGTGAGGGTGAGGGTTATGGTGAGTGTTAGGGTGAGGGTGATGGTTAGGTATAGGTTTAGGGATAGTGTTAGTGTTAGGGTTTGGGTGAGTGTTAGGTTTAGGGTTAGGGTTAGGGTATGAAGAGCGTAAGGTTTAGGGTGAAGGTTAGGTTTAGGCTGAGGGTGAGGGTGAGTGTGAGGGTTAGGGTTGGGGTTAGGATTAGGTTGGGTGAGGTGTAGGATTAGGGTTAGGGTAAGGGTGAGGGTGAGGGTGAGGTTTAGGGTTAGGTATAGGATTAGTGTGAGTGTTAGGGATAGGTTTAGGGTTATGATGAGTTTTAGGGTGAGGGGTAGGTTTAGGTTTAGTTTGAGGGTGAGTGTGAGGGTGAGGTTAAGGGTTAGGGTGAGGGTTAAGGTTAGGGTTAGGGTGAAGGTGAGGTTAGGTTTAGGATGACGTTTAGGGTGAGGGGTAGGTTAGGGTTAGTGTGAGGGTTAGGTTTATTGTTAGGGTTCGGGTTAGGTTTAGGGTTAGGGTGAGGGTTAAGTTTAGGGATATGCTGAGGGTAGGATGAGGGTGAGGGTTAGGGTGAGGTGAGAGTGAGGGTGAGGGTTAGGGTGTCAGTGAGGGTTAGGATGGGGTGAGGGTTAGGGTTAGGCTTAGGGTTAGGGTGAGTGTGAGGGTTAGGTTTAGGATTAGTAATAGGGTTAGGGTGAGGCTTAGGGTGAGGGTGAGGTGAAGGGTGAGGGTTTGGATTAGGGTTAGGGTGAGGGTTAGGTTTAGAGATAGAGTTAGGGTGAGGGTAAGGGTTAGGGTGAGGGTTAGGATGAGGGTGAGGTTAGGGTTATGGTGAGGCTTAGGGTGATTTTTAAGGTTAGGTTTAGGGTTTGGGTTAGGGTGAGGGTGAGGGTGAGGGTTACGGTTAGGGTTTGGGTGCGGGTTAGGTTTAGGGATTGGGTTAGGGTTAGGGTTAGGGTTAGGGTTAGGGTTAGGGTTAGGTTTAGGATTAGTGTTAGGGTTAGGGTTAGGCTTAAAGTGAGGGTGAGGGGTAGGGTGTGGGTTTGGGTTAGGGTTAGGGTTAGGGTGAGGATGAGGGTAAGGGTTAAGGTGAGGGTTAGTGTTAGGCTGAGGGTGAGGATGAGGGTGAGGTTTAGGGTTAGGTTTAGGATTAGTGTGAGTGTTAGGGTTAGGGTTAGGATGAGGGTTAGGGTGAGGGGTAGGGTTAGGGTTAGGTTGAGGGTGAGGGTGAGGGAGAGGTTTAGGGTTAGTGTGAGGGTTAGGGTTAGGGTTAGGGAGAGGGTGATGGTTAGGGTTAGGTTTAGGATGAGTGTTAAGGTGAGGGGTAGGGTTAGGGTTAGTGTGAGGGTTAGGGTTAGTCTGAGGGTGAGTGTTAGGGTGAGGGTGAGGGTTAGTGTTAGGGTTAGGGTGAGAGTTAGGTTTATTGTGAGGGTTAGGGTGAGGATGAGGGTAAGGATTAGGTTTAGGGTGAGGGTGAGGCTTAGGGTTAGGATTAGGGTTTGGGTTAGGGTGAAGGTGAGGGTGTGGGTTAGGATTAGAATTAGGGTTTGAGTTAGGGTTAGGCTGAGGGTGAGGGTGAGGGTTAGGGTTAGCATGAGCTTTAGGGTTAGGGTTAGGTTCAGGTTGAGGGTTAGGGTGAGGTCTAGGTTTAGGGTTAGTGTGAGGTTGAGGGTGAGGGTGAGGGTTAGGGTGAGGTTTAGGTTTAGGGTGAGGTTTAGGGTTAGGGTTAGTTTTAGGTTGAGGGTTAGGGTTAGGGTTAGTGTGAGCCTTAGTGTTAGTGTGAGGGTTAGAGTTAGGGTTAGGTTTACGGTTACCATGAGGGTAAGGGTAAGGGTGAGTGTTAGGATGAGGGTGAGGGTTAGGGATAGGTTTAGGGTGAGGGTAAGTGTTAGGGTGTGAATGAGGGTAAGTGTTAGGGTTAGGGTGAGGGGTAGGCTGAGGGTTAGGGTTAGGTTTAGGGTTAGGGTGAGGGTGAGTATTAGGGTTAGGTTAAGTGTTATGGTGAGGGGTAGGGTGAGGGTTATGCATAGGGTTTTGGTTAGTTTAGGGTGAGGGTGAGGATTAGGGTTAGAGTTAGGGTGAGTTTGAGGGTGTTTTAGGGATAAGTTTAGGGTTAGGGTGAGGGTGAGTGTTAGGTTTAGGATTAGTGTTAGGGTTAGGCTTAGGCTTAGGTTTAGGGTGAGGGTGAGGGTTAGAGTTAGCATGAGGGTTAGTGTTAAGGTTAGGGTGCGGTTTAGGGTTAGGGTGATGTTTAAAGTGAGGGTGAGGTTTATGGTGAGGGTGAAGGTTCGAGTGAGGGTGAGGGTTAGTGTGTGGGTGAGGGTTAGGGTTAGGGATAGTGTTAGGGTGAGTGTGAATTTTAGGGTTAGGTTTAGGGTTGGTGTTATGGTTAGGATTTGGGTGAGAGTTAGCGTTAGGGTTAGGGTTAGGGTAGGGTGAGGGTAAGGTTTAGGGTGAGGTTTAGGTTTAGGCTGAGGGTGAGGGTGAGGGTGAGGGTTAGGTTTAGGTTTAGGGTTAGTGTGAGTGCAAGGGTTAGGGTTAGGGTTAGGATGAGGGTTAGGGTGAGGTGTGGGATTAGGGTTAGTGTGAGAGTGAGGGTGAGGGTTAGGGTTAGGGTGAGGGATAGGCTTAGGGTTACGATGAGTGTTAGGGTTAGTGTTAGGTTTAGGATGATGGTTAGGGTGAGGGGTAAGGTTAGGGTTAGGGTGAGGGGTAGGGTTAGGGTTAGGGTTACCGTGAGGGTAAGTGTAACGGCGAGGGTTAGGATGAGGGTGAGGGTTAGTGTTAGGGTTAGGGTTCAGGTGAGGTGTAGGGTGAGGATTAGGTTTAGGTTTATCTTAGGCTAGGGTGAGGGTTAGGGTTAGGCTTAAGGTTAGTGTTAAGGTGAGGTTTAGGGTTAGTGTTAGGGTTAGGGTTTGGTTGAGTGTTAGTGTGAGGGTTTGGGCTAGGGTTAGGTTTAGGGTGAGGCAGAGGGTTAGGGTGAGGGTGAGGGTGAGGGTCCGGTTTAGGGTGTCGGTGAGAGGGTGAGGGTTTGGGTTATAATTAGGGTTAGGGAGAGGATTAGGTTTTGGGTGAGGGTTAGGGTGAGGGTAAGTGTTAGGGTTTGGGTGAGGTTTAGGGTTAGGGAATAGCTGAGGGTGAGGGTTTGGTTTAGGTAAGTGTTAGGGTTAGGGTTATGGTTAGGTTTAGGGATAGGTTGTAGGTTAGCATGAGGTGTAGGGTTAGGGTTAGGGTGAGGGTTAGGGTTAGTGTGAGGGTTAGGTTTAGGGATAGGATTAGGGATAGGGTGAGGGTAAGGGTTAGGGTGAGTGTTAGGATGAGCCTGAGGTTTAGGGTTAGCGTTAGGGTTAGGGTGTCGGTTATGATGAGGGTTAGGGTTAGGTTTAGGGTGAGAGTGACCGTGATGGTTAGGGTGAGGGTGAGGGTGAGGGTTAGGTTTAGGGTTAGGGTGAGGGTGAGGGTTAGGTTTAGGATTAGTGTTAGGGTTAGGGTTAGCTTTAGGGTGAGGGTGAGGGGTAGGGTGGGGTTTGGGTTAGGGTTAGGGTTAGGGTTAGGGTGAGGGTGAGGGTTAGGGTGAGGCTTAGGGTTAGTGTTAGGGTTAGGTTTTGGGTGAGTATTAGGGTGAGGGTTAGTGTTAGGCTGAGGGTGAGGGTGAGGGTGAGTTTTAGGGTTAGGTTTCGGTTAAACGTGAGTGTTAGGGTTAGGCTTAGCGTTATGATGAGGGTTATGGTGAGGGTTACGTTTAGCGTTAGGTTGAGTGTGAGGGTGTGGGTGAGGTTTAGTGTAAGAGTGAGGGTTAGGTTTAGGGTTAGGGTGAGGGTGAAGGTTAGGGTTAGGTTTAGGATGAGGGTTAGGGTGAGGGGTAGGGTTAGGGATAGTGTGAGGGTTAGGGTTAGTGTGGGGGTTAGGGTATGTTTAGGGTTAGCGTTACCGTGAGGGTAAGGGTAAGGTTGAGGGTTAGCATGAGGTTGAGGGTTAGGGTTAGGTTGAGGGTTAGGGTTAGGGCAAGGGTTAGGGTGAAGAAGAGGGTTTGGTTTAGGGTTAGGGTTAGGGTGAGAGTTAGGGTGAGGGTTAGGGTTAGGTTTAGGGTGAGGGTGAGGGTATGGCTGAGGATGAGGGTAAGATTTAGGTTGAGGGTTAGGGGGAGGGATAGGATTAGGGTTTGTGTTAGGGTTAGGCTGAGGGTGAGGGTGAGGGTCAGGGTTAGCATGAGGGTTCACGTTAGGGGTGGGTTTAGGTTGAGGGTTAGGCTGAGGGCTAGGTTTAGGGTTAGGGTGAGAGTGAGGGTGAGGTTGAGGGTGAGGGTTAGGTTGAGGGTTAGGGTTATGGTGAGGGTTAGGGTTAGGGTTAGGTATAGGTTGAGGGTTAGGGTGAGGGGTAGGGTTAGGGTTAGTGTGAGCCTTAGTGTTAGTGTGAGGGTTAGGGTTAGGGTTAGGGTTAGGTTTACCGTGAGGGTAAGGGTAAGGGTGAGGTTTAGGATGAGGTTGAGGGTTAGGGATAGGGTTAGCGTGAGCGTGAGTGTTAGGGTGTGGATGAGGGTTAGTGTTAGAGTTAGGGTGAGGTTTAGTGTTAGGTTTAGGGTTAGGGTGAGAGTGAGGATTAGGGTTAGGTTAAGGGTTATGGTGAGGGGTAGGGTGAGGGTTACGGTTAGGGTTTTGGTTAGGGTAGGGTGAAGGTGAGGGTTAGGCTTAGGGTTAGGGTGAGTGTGAGGGTGTTTTAGGGATAGGTTTAGGGTTAGGGTGAGGATGAGTGTTAGCTTTAGAATTAGTGTTAAGGTTAGTCTTAGGCTTAGGTTTAGGGTGAGGGTGAGGGTTAGAGTTAGGGTGAGGGTTTGGTTAGGGTTAGAATGCGGTTTAGGGTTAGGGTTATGTTTAGTGTGAGGGTGAATTTTAGGGTGAGGGTTCGGGTGAGGGTGAGGGTTAGGGTGTGGGCGAGGGTTAGGGTTAGGGTTAGGGTTAGTTTTAGGGTGAGAGTGAGTGTTAGGTTTAGGTTTAGGTTGGTGTTAGGGTTAGGGTTTGGGTGAGTGTTAGGGTTAGGGTTAGGGTTAGGGTAGGGTGAGGGTAAAGTTTAGGGTGAGGGTTAAGTTTATGCTGAGGGTGAGGGTGAGGGTGAGGGTGAGGGTTAGGTTTAGGGTTAGTGTGAGTGTAAGGGTTAGTGTTAGGGTTAGGATGAGGGTTAGGGTGAGATGTGGGATTAGGGTTAGTGTGAGGGTGAGGGTGAGGGGTAAGGTTAGGGTGAGGGGTAGGCTTAGGGTTAGGGTGAGTGTTAGGGTTAGTGTTAGGTTTAGGATGATGGTTAGGGTGAGGGGTAGGGTTAGGGTTAGTGTGAGGGGTAGGGTTAGTTTGAGGATTAGGTTTAGGGTTAGGGTTACCGTGAGGGTAAGTGTAAAGGCAAGGGTTAGGATGAGGGTGAGGGTGAGGGTTAAGGTTAGGGTTATGGTGAGGGGTATGGTGAGGGTTAGGGTTAGGGTTATCTGAGGGTAGGGTGAGAGTTAGGGTTAGGCTTAAGGTTAGTGCTAGGGTGAGGGTTAGGGTTAGTTTTAAGGTTAGGGTTTGGTTGAGTGTTAGTGTGAGGGTTTGAGTTAGGGTTAGGGTTAGGGTGAGGAAGAGGGTGAGGGTGAGGGTTAGGGTGTCGGTGAGGGTTAGGGTAGGGTGAGGGTTAGGGTGAAGGTTAGTGTTAGGCTGAGGGTGAGGGGTAGGTGAGGGTTTGGGTTAGGGTTAGGGCTAGGGAGAGGATTAGGGTTTGGGTGAGGGTTAGGGTGAGGGTAAGTGTTAGGGTTTGGGTGAGGTTTAGGGTTAGTGTGAAGCTGAGGGTGAGGGTATTGTTTAGGTAAGGGTTAGGTTTAGGGTTATGGTTAGGTTTAGGGATAGGTTGTAGGTTAGCATGAAGGGTAGGGTTAGGGTTAGTGTGAGGGTTAGGGTTAGTGTGAGTGTTAGGTTTAGGGATATGATTAGGGATAGGGTAAGGGTAAGGGTAAGGGTGAGGCTTAGGATGAGGGTGATGTTTACGGTTAGCGTTAGGTTAGAGTGTCTGTTAGGGTGAGGTTTAGGGTTGAGTTTACGGTGAGGGTGATGGTGACGTTTAGGGTTAGGGTGAGGGTGAGGGTTAGGGTGAGAGTTAGTGTTAGGGTTAGGGTTAGGCTAAGGGTGAGGGTGAGAGGTAGGGTGAGGGTTTGGGTTAGGGTTAGGGTTAGGGTTAGGGTGAGCGTGAGGGTTAGGGTGAGGGTTAGTGATAGTGTTAGGGTTAGGTTTTGGGTAAGTGTTAGGGTGAGGGTGAGGGTTAAGGTTAGGTTTAGGGTTAGGGAAGGGTGAGGGTAAGGGTTAGGGTGAGGGTTAGTGTTAGGCTGAGGGTGAGGGTGAGGGTGAGATTTAGGGTTAGGTTTAGGTTCAGCGTGAGTGTTAGGGTTAGGTTTAGGGTTATGATGAGGGTAATGGTGAGGGTAGGTTTAGCATTAGGTTGAGTGTGAGGGTGAGGGTGAGGTTTAGGTTAAGAGTGAGGGTTAGGTTTAGGGTTAGGGTGAGGGTGAAGGTTAGGGTTAGGTTTAGAATGAAGGTTAGGGTGAGGGGTAGGGTTAGGGATAGTGTTAGGGTTAGGGTTAGTGTGAGGGTTAGGGTTAGGTTTAGGGTTAGGGTTACCATGAGAGTAAGGGTACGGTAGAGGGTTAGGATGAGGGGGAGGGTTAGGTTTAGGTTGAGGGTTAAGGTTAGAGTGAGGGTTAGGGTGAGGATGAGGGTAAGGTTTAGGGTTAGGGTTATGGTGAGAGTTAGGGTGCTGGTTAGGGTTAGGGTTAGGGTGAGGATGAGGTTTAGGGTGAGGGTAAGGTTTAGTGTGATGGTTAGATTTAGGATTAGGGTTAGGTTTACGGTAAGGGTTAGGGTGATGTTTAGGATGAGGGTGAGGATTAGGGTGAGGGTTAGGGTTAGGGTGCGAGTTAGGGTGAGGATGAGGGTAAGGTTTAGGTTGAGGTTTCAGGGGAGGATTAGGGTTAGGGTTAGGGTGAGGGTTAGGTTTAGGCTGAGCTTGAGCGTGAGGGTGAGGGTGAGGGTGAGTGTTAGTGTTAGGGTTAAGGTGAGGGTTAGGTTTATTTTGAGAGTTAGGATGAGGATGAGGGTAAGGATTAGGTTTAGGATTAGAGTGAGGTTAAGGGTGAGGCTTAGGGTTAGGATTAGGGTTTGGGTTAGGATACGGGTTAGGGTGAGGCTTAGGGTTAGGATTAGGTTTTGAGTTAGTGTTAGGCTGAGGGTGAGGGTGAGGGTTAGGGTTAGCATGAGGGTTAGGGTTAGGGTTAGGGTTAGGTTGAGGGGTAGGGTGAGGGCTAGGTTTAGGGTTAGGGTGAGGGTGAGGGTGAGGGTTAGGGTGAGGGTTAGGGTTAGGCTAAGGTTTAGGGTGAGGGTTCGGGTGAGGGTTAGGGTTAGTGTGAGCCTTAGTGTTAGTGTGAGGGTTAGGGTTAGGGTTAGGGTTACCGTGAGGGTAAGGGTAAGGGTGAGGGTTAGGATGAGGGTGAGGGTTAGGGATAGGGTTAGGGTGAGGGTGACTGTTAGGGTGTGGATGAGGGTTAGTGTTAGGATTTGGGTGAGGGTTAGGGTGAGGGTTAGGGTTAGGTTTAGGGTTAGGATGAGGGTGAGGATTAGGGTTAGGTTAAGGGTTATGGTGAGGGTTAGGGTGAGGGTTACGGTTAGGGTTTTGGTTAGGATAGGGTGAAGGTGATGGTTAGGGTTAGGTTTAGGGTTAGTGTGAAGGTGTTTTAGGCATAGGGTTAGGGTTAAGGTGAGGGTGAGTGTTAGGTTTAGGATTAGTGTTAGGGTTAGGCTTAGGCTTAAGTTTAGGGTGAGTGTGAGGGTTAGAGTTAGCGTGAGGGTTAGGGTTAGGTTTAGGGTGCGATTTAGGGTTAGAGTGATGTTTAGTGTGAGGGTGAGGGTGAGGGTGAGGGTGAGGGTGAGGGTTAGGGTGTGGGTGAGGTTTAGGTTTAGGGTTAGTGTTAGGGTGAGGGTGTTAAGGTTAGGTTTAGAGTTGGTGTTAGGGTTAGGGTTTGGGTGAGTGTTAGGGTTAGGGTTAGGGTTAGGGTAGGGTGAGGGTAAGGTTTAGGGTGAGGGTTAGGTTTAGGCTGAGGGTGAGGGTGAGGGTGAGGGTTAGGTTTAGGGTTAGTGTGAGTGTATGGGTTAGGGTTAGGGTTGCGATGAGGTTTAGGGTGAGGTGTGGGATTAGAGTTAGTGTGAATGTGACGGTGAGGGTTAGGGTTAGGGTGAGGGGTAGGCTTAGGGTTAGGGTGAGTGTTAGGGTTAGTGTTAGTTTTCGGATGATGGTTAGGGTCAGGGGTAAGGTTAGGGTTAATGTGAGGGGTAGGGTTAGTGTGAGGGTTAGGGTTAGGGTTAGGGTTACCATAAGGGTAAGTGTAACGGCAAGGGTTAGGATGAGGGTGAGGGTTAGGTTTAGGGTTAGGGTTAGGGTGAGGGTTAGGGTGAGGATTAGTGTAAGGTTTAGCTTGAGGGTTAGGATGAGGGTGGGGGTTAGGGTTAGGGTGATGTTGAAGGGTAGGGTTAGGGTTAGGGTTAGGGTGAGGGTGAGGGTAGGGTAAGGGTTAGGTTGAGGGTTAGGTTTAGGGATAGAGTGAGGGTGAGCATTAGGTTTAGGATTAGTGTTAGGGTCAGGGTTAGGCTTAGGGTGAGGGTGAGGGGTAGGGTGAGGTTTTCGGTTAGGGTTAGGATTAGGGTGAGGGTGAGGGTGAGGGTTAGGGTTAGTGTTCGGGTTAAGGTTTGGGTGAGTGTTAGGGTGAGGGTGAGGGTTAGGGTTAGGTTTAAGTTAGTGTGAGGGTAAGGTTTAGGGTGAGGATTAGCGTTAGGCTGAGGGTGAGATTTAGGGTTAGGGTTAGGGTTAGGCTTAACCTGAGGGCTAGGGTGAGGGTGAGAGTTAGAGTGACGGTGAGGGTGAGGGTTAGGGTGTCGGTGAGGGTTAGGGTAGGGTGAGGGTTTGGGGGACTGGGAGGGTTATGGTGAGGGTGAGGGTTAGGTTTATGGTTAGGGTTAGGGTTAGGGTCAGGTTGAGGATTTAGGGTTACGGTTAGGGTTAGGATGAGGGTTAGGGTGATGGGTAGGTTTTGGTGTTAGGGTTAGGTTTACGGTGTGGGTAAGGGTGAGGATGAGGGTTAGGGTTAGGTTTAGGGTGAGGGTTATGGTTAGGGTGAGGGTTAGGGTTAGGTTTAAGGTTAGTGTTAGGGTTAGGTTAAGGGTTAGGGTGAGGTGTAGGGTGATGGTTAGGGTTAGGGTTTTGGTTAGGGTAGGCTGAGGGTGAGGTTTAGGGTTAGTGTTAGGGTGAGAGTGAGGATTTTTTAGGGATAGGTTTAGGATTAGGGTGAGGGTGAGTGTTAGCTTTAGGATTAGTGTTAGGATTAGGCTCATCCTCACCCTAACACTCACCCTCACCCTAACCCTATCCCTCACCCCCACCCTCATCCTAACCCTCACCCTTACACTTACCCTCACGGTAACCCTAAACCTAATCCTAACCCTAACCCTCACACTAAAACTAAGACTCACACTAACCCTAAACATACAACTCCCGCTAACCTTCAAACTAAACCTAACCCTAACCCTAACCCCAACCCAAACCCTTACCCTAAGCCTCACCCTCACCCTCACCCTAACCCTAAACCTACCCCTTACCCTAACCCTCAAACTAAACCTAACCCTATACCTCACCCTCACCCTAAGCCTAACCCTAACCCAAACCCTAATCCTAACCCTAACCCTCATCTTCACCCTCACCCTACCTAACCCTAACCCAACCCTAACCTTCACTCTAAGTCTAATCCTCACCCAAACCTCACCCTCACCCTCACCCTCAAACTCACCCTCACCCTAAACCTAACCCTAACCCTAACCCTCACCTTCACCCTAACCCTCACCCACAATCTAACACTCACTCTCACGCTGACCCTCACTCTGACGCAAAACATCACCCTAACATAACCCTCACCCAAACCCTAACCCTAAGCCTCACTCTAACCTAAGCCTCACTCACCCTCACCCTCACCCACTGCCTAAGTCTAACCCTAACCCTAACCCTCACCCTAACCCTAACCCTAACCCTCACCCGAACCCTAACAATCACCCTAAACCTAACCCTCACCCTAAACATCACCCTAACCCTAACCCTATACCTAACCCTAAACCTCACCCTCACCCTCACCCTAAGCCTAACCCTAAAGCTAACACTAATCCTAAACCTAATTCTCACTCTCACCCTCACCCTAAAGCTAACCCTAAACCTAACCCTAACCCTCAGACTAAACCTAACCCTCAAGCTAACCCTCACCCTAACCCTAACGCTAAACCTCACCTTCACCTTATCCCTAATCCTAACCCTTACCCTCTCCCACAACCTAACCTTCAACCTCACCCGAACAGTCACCCTCACCCTAACCTTCATGCTCACGCTAAACCTCAACCTCACCCTAACCCTCACCCTAACCCTAACCCTAACCCTGACCTTAACACTTACTCTCACCCTAATCCTCACGTCACCCTAATCCTCAACATAACCCTAACCTCAAAACTTACCCTAACCATAAACCTCACCCTCACCCTCACCTTCACCTTCCACCTAAACCTCCCCATCAGCCTAGCCCTCACCCTAACCCTAACCCTACACTCACCCTCACCCTCACCCCCAGTCTAACCCTAACCCTAAACATCACCCTAACCCTAACCCTCACCCTAACCCTAACCCTATCCCTAACCCTAAACCTCACCCTCATCCTCACCCTAATCCTAACCCTAAACCTAACACTAATCCTAAACCTAACTGTCACTCTCACCCTCACCCTAAAGCTAACCCTAACCCTAACCCTAATTCTAACCCTCAGACTATACCTAACCCTCAACCTAACCCTCACCCTAACCCTAACCCTAAACCTCATTCTCACCTTATCCCCAATCCTAACCCTTACCCTCTCCCACACCCTAACCCTCACCGAAACAGTCACCCTTACCATAACCTTCACCCTAGCTCTAAACCTCACCCTCACCCTAAACCTCACCCTAACCCTAACCCTAACCCTCACCTTAACACTTACTCTCACCCTAATCCTCACGTCACCCAAATCCTCAACTTAACCCTAACCTCAAAACTTACCCTAACCCTAACCCTCACTCTCAACTTCACCTTCACCCTAAACCTCACCATCAGCCTAGCCCTCACCCTAACCCTAACCCTACCCTCACCCTCAGAATCACCCTCACACCCAGTCTAACCCTAACCCTAAACATCACCCTAACCCTAACCCTCACCCTAAACCTAACCCTATCCATAAACCTAAACCTCACCCTCATCCTCACCCTAAGCCTAACCCTAAACCTAACACTAATCCTAAACCTAACTCTCACTCTCAACCTCACCCTAAAGCTAACCCAAACCCTAAACCTAATCCTAACCCTCAGACTATACCTAACCCTCAACCTAACCCTCACCCTAACCCTAACGCTAAACCTCACTCTCACCTTATCCCCAATCCTAACCACTACCCTCTCCCACACCCTAACCCTCACCCTCACCCGAACAGTCACCCTCACCCTAACCTTCACGCTAGCTCTAAACCTCACCCTCACCCTAACCTCACCCTAACCCTAACCCTAACCCTCACCATAACACTTAACGTCACCCTAATCCTCACATCACTCTAGTCCTCAAATTAACACTAACCTCAAAACTTACCCTAAGCCTAACCCTCACCCTCACCCTCACCTTCACCTTCACCCTAAACCTCACCCTCAGCCTAGCCCTCACCCTAACCCTTACTCTAACCCTATCCTCACACTCACCTTCACCCTCACCCTCACCCCCAGTCTAACCCTAACCCTAGCCCGAATGCTAACCCTAATACTCACCCTCACCCTCACCCTAACCCTAACCCTAACCCTAAAAATATCCCTAACCCTAACCCAAACAATATCCCTAACCCTAACACTAACCCTAAACATAACCCTAACCCTTACCCTAACCCTAACCCTAAACCTAACCCTAACCCTAACACCATATCTAACCCTAACCCTTACACTAACCCTAACCCTCACTTTAACCCTCACACTCATCCTAATTCTCACTCTAAGGGTAACCCTAACACTAACCTAACCTAAACCCTCACCCCCAAACCTCAACCATACACTAACACTCAACCTCACCTGAGCCCTCACCCTAAACCTAACCTTAACCCTAACCCTCAACCTCATCCTAGCCCTCACCCTAACACTTACCCTCAACCTAACCCTCACCCCAACCATAACACTAAAACTAACCCTCAGTCTAACCCTCACAATAACCCTAAGCCTAAACCTAACCCTCAACCTAAACCTTACCCTAAACCAAACCCTAACTGTAACCCTCAATCTAACCCTAATCCTAAACCTAACCCTCAACCTCACCCTAACCCTCACCCTCACCCTAAACCTCACCCTAACTCTAATCCTCACCCTCACCCTCACCCTAACCCTCACCCTCACCCTAACGCTAACGGTAACCCTAACAGTAACCCTAACGCTAACCCTCACCCTTAACCTCCCCCTCCGCATCACACTAACCCTAACCCTAACATTAACCCTAACCCTAATCCTAAACCTCACCCTAGCCCTTTCCCTCACCCTGATCCTCACCCTCACCCTAGCCCTCACCCAAACTCTCACTCTAATCGATATCCTCACCCTAAACCTAACCTTAACACTAACCCACACAGTAACACTAACCCTCAGCCTAACCCTGACCTTATCCCTCACCCTAACCCTCACACTAACCCTCACCCTCAACATCACCCTAGCCCTAACCCTCCCGATAACCTTCAGCCTCACCCATAACATAACCCTCAACCTAACCCTAAGCCTCACTCACACACTAACCCTCACCCTCACCTGAACCCTCACCCTCACCCTAAACCTGACCCTCACCCTCACCCTAAACCTGACCCTCACCCTAAACATCAACCTAACGCTAACCCTCAACCTAACCCTAACCCTAACCCTCACCCTCACCCTAAGCCGAACCCTAACCCTAAACCTAAACCTCACCCTAACCCTAACCCTCGCCCTAACCCTAATCCTAACCCTCAAACTCAACCTAACGCTAATCCCAACCCTAACCCTAACCCTGACCCTAACCCTCACCCTAACCCTTATCCTCAGCCTCATCCTATCCCTAACCCTCACCCAAACCCTCACACTAAACCTAACCCTCACGCTAACCCGAACCCTAGCCCTCACCCTAACCCTCACCGTAAACCTAACTCTAACCCTAACCCTCACCCTCACCCTCACCCTAACCCTGACAGTCATCCTAACCCTCACCTTAACCCTAACTCTCACACACACCCTAAACCTCACCCTTACCCGAAACCTCACCCTTACCCTAACAGTTACCCTCACCCTAAACCTAACCCGAACCCTAGCCCTCACCCTAACCCTAACCCTAAACCTAACCCTCACCCTCACCCTAACCCTAACCCTAACGCTAACCCACACAATAACCCTAAACATAACCTTCACCCTAACCCTCACCTTCACTCTCACCCTAATCCTAGCCCTAACCCTAACCCTTACCTAACAGAAACCCTCACCCTCCCCTCATCCTTACCCTTACCCTCACCCTAACCCTAACCCTCACCTTCACCCTAACCCTCACCCTAACAATCACGCTAAACCTAACCCTCACTCTCACCGTAACCTTCACCCTAACCCTTACACTCACCCTAATCCTAAATCTAACCCTAATACTAACCCTCACACTAAACATGACCCTAACCCTAATCCTCACCCTCACCATAAACCTCACCCTAAAACTCACCCTCACCCTAACCCTCACCCTAACACTCACGCTAACCCTAACCCTCAATCTCAACCTAAACTTCCCCCTAATCCTTACCCTCACTCTAACCCTAACCCTAACATTAAATATAACCCTCAAGCTAACCCTCACACTAAACCTAACCCTAACCCTATCCCTCACCCTAACCCTCACCCTAACCCTAACCCTAACCCTTACCCTCACCCTAATCCTAACCCTAACCCTAACCCTTACCCTAACCCTCAACCTCACCCTAACCCTCACCCTAACCCTTACACTCACCCTCAGCCTAAACCTCACACTAACCCTAAACCTAACCATAACCCTCACCCTAACCCTCACAATAGACGTAACTCTAAAACTAACCCTAACCCTCAGACTAAACCTAACCCTCACCCTAACCCTCACACTAACCCTAATGCTAAACCTCACCCTCACCTTATCCCTATTCCTAACCCTTACTCTCTCCCACACCCTAACCCTCACCCTCACCCAAACAGTCACCCTAACCCTAACCCTCAAGCTGAACCTAAACCTCACCCTCACCCGAACCCTCACCCTAACCCTCACCTTAACACTTACCATCACCCTAATCCTCATGTCACCCTAATCCTCAGCTTAACCCTAACCTTAAACTTACCCTAACCCTAACCCTCACCCTCACCCTCAACTTCAACTTCAACCTAAACCTCACCCTCAGCCTAGCCCTCACCCTAACCCTAACCCTACCCTCACCCTCACCCTAAACCTCACCCTCAGCCTAACCATAAGCCTAATACTAATCCTAACACTAACCCTGACCCTCACCCTCACCCTCACCCTAACTCTCACCCTCACCCTAAACCTAAACGTATCCCTCACCTTTACCCTTAACACTAACCCTAACCCTAACCCTCACCCTCACACTAACCCTAACTCTCACCCTAACCATGACCCTACCCCTCAGCCTAACACTCATCCTAACCCTAACCATAACCCTAACACTCATCCTCACCCTAACCTTAACCCTAACCCTAACCCTGACCCTAACCCAAAACCTCACCCTCACCCTGAACCTCACCCCCAGTCTAACCTTAACCCTAACCCTAATGCTAAACCTCATCCTCACCCTCACCCTTACCCTAACCCTAACCCTAACAATAACCCTAACCCTAAACCTAACCCTAACCCTAACCCTTACCCTAACCCTTACCCTAACCCTAACCCTAACTTTAACACCATTCCTAACCCTAACCCTCACACTAACCCTGACCCTCACCCTAAACCTCACCCTCACCCTAAACCTCACCCTAACCCTCACTCTCAACCTAACCTTCTCCCTAACCCTTACCCTCACCCTAATCCTAACCCTAACCCTAACCCTCATCCTAATTCTCACTCTAACCCTAACCTTAACCCTAACCTAACCAAAACCCTCACCCTCAACCTCAACCACACACTAACACTCACCCTCACCCTCATCCTAGCCCTCACCCTAACCCTAACCCTAACCCTAAACCTCACCCTCACCTTCACACTCAGTCTCACTCTCAGCCTAACCCTAACCCTCACCCTCACCCTAACCCTAACCCTAACACTAACACTAACCCTCACCCTCACACTCACTCTAACCCTATCATTCACCCTCACCCTAACTCTAACACTCAACCTCACACACGGCATAATCCTAACCCTAACCCTATCCCTAAACCTCACCTTCACCCTAAACCTCACCATAACACTTACTCTCACCCTAACACTTACCCTATTCCTAAACCTCACACAAAAGCTAACCCTAACCCTAACACTATCACTATCCCTCACCCTCACCCTCACCCTCACCCTCAGCTTTACCCTAACCCTGATCTTAATCCTAATCCTAACCCTCACCCTAACCCCAACCCTAACCCTCACCCTAAACCTCACCCTAACCCTCACGTTAACCCTAACCCTCACTCTCACCCTAACCTTAACCCTAACCCTTGCCCTCACACTAATGCTATCCCTATTCCTAACCCTAACCCTCCCACTAAACCTAACCCTCCCCCTCCCCCTAACCCTAACCCTAACCGTCACCCTAACCCTCAACCTAACCGTTACCCCAACCCTAACAATCAACCTCACCCTATCCCTCACCCTAACCCTTAACCTCACCTTCACCCTAACCATCACACTAACTCTAACCCTGACCCTAAACCTATCCCTATCCCATACCCTCACCCTCACCCTCAAACTCAGCCTAACCCTCACAATAACCCTAACCCTAACCCTAACCCTAAATCTCACCCTACAACTCACCCTAACCCTAACCCTAACCATAACCCTCACCCTTAAACTCACCCTCAGCCTAACACTTACCCTCAACCTAACCCTCACTCTAACCCTAATCCTAACCATAACCCTCACAATAGACCTAAACCTAACCCAAACCTAACCCTCAGACTAAACCTAACCCTCAACCTAACCCTCACTCTAATACTCACCTTATCCCTAATCCTAACCCTTACCCTCTCCCACACCCTAACACTCACCCTCACCAGAACAGTCACGCTCACCCTAAACCTCATCCGAACCCGAACCCTCACCCTAACCCTAACCCTCACCTTAACACTTACCATCACCCTAATCCTCACCTCACCCTAATCCTCAACTTACCCCTAACCTTAAAACTTACCCTAACCCTAACCCTCACCCTCACCCTCACCTTCACCTTCACCCTAAACCTCACCCTCAGCCTATCCCTCACCCTAACCCTAACCTACCCTCACCCTCACCCTCAACCTCACTCTCAGCCTAACCATAAGCCTAACCCTAATCCTAACACTAACCCTGACCCTCACCCTCACCCTCACCATAATCCTAACCCTCACCCTCACACTCGCCCTAACCCTCAGCCTCATCCTCACCCTAACACTAACCCTAACCCTAACCCTAACCCTCACCCTAAACCAAACCGTACCCCTCACCCTAACACTAACACTAAACCTAACCCTAACCCTAACCCTCACACTAACCCTAAATCTCACCCTAACTATGACCCTACCCCTCACCCTAACACTCATCCTAAACCTAACCGTAACCCTAACCCTCATCCCCACCCTAACCTTAACCCTAACCCTAACCCTCACCCTAACCCAAAAAGTCACCCTCACCCTCACCCACACACCCAGTCTAACCCTAAACCTAACCCTAATGCTAACCCTAAACCTCACCCTCACTCTCACCCTAAACCTAACACTAACCCTAACGGTAACCATCACCCTCACCCTCACCCTCACCCTAAACCTAACCCTCACAATAACCCTAACCCTAACCCTAAACCTCACCCTAACCCTTACCCTAACCCTAACCCTAACCCTAACACCATTCCTAAACCTAACCCTCACCCTAACCCTTACTCTCACACTAACACTAACCCTATTCCTAAACCTAACACAAAAGCTAACCCTAACCCTAACCCTATCCTTATCCCTCACCCTCACCCTCACCCTCAGCTTTACCCTAACCCTAATCCTAATCCTAACCCTAACCTCACCCTAACCCTAAACCTAACCCTCACCCTAACCCTCACCCTAACACTCACTCTAACAATAACCCTCACTCTCACCCCAACCTTAACCTTAACCCTTACCCTCACCCTAATCCTATCCCTAACCTTAACACTAACCCTCCCACTAAACCTAACCCTTCCCCTCCTCCTAACCCTAACCCTAACCGTCACCCTAACCCTCAATCTATCTGTTACCCCAACCCTAACACTCAACCTCACCCTATCCTTCACCCTAACCCTTAACCTCACCTTCACCCTAACCATCACACTAACCCTAACCCTCACCCTAACCCTATCCCTATCCCTCACCCTCAAGCTCAGCCTAACCCTCACAATAACCCTAACCCTAACCCTAAACCTCACCCTAACCCTAACACTAACCCTAACCCTCACTCTAACCCTCACAATAACCCTAAGCCTAAACCTAACCCTCAACCTAAACCTCACCCTAACCCAAACCCTAACCGTAACCCTCAACCTAAACTTAATCCTAAACCTAACCCTCAAACTCACCCTAACCCTCACCTCACCCTAACCCTCACCCTAACCCTCGCCCTCACCCTCACCCTCACCCTAACCCTCACCCTCATCCTAACCCTAAGGGTAAACCTAACCCTAACACTAACTCTAACCTTCACCCTTACCCTCCCCCTCACCATCACCCTAAACCTAACCCTAACATTAACCCTAACCCTAATCCTAAAACTCACCCTATATCTCACCCTCACCCTGACCCTCACCCTCTCCGTAGCCCTCACCCTAAACCTCACCCTAATCGTTATCCTCATTCTAAACCTAACCTTAACCCTAATCCTAACAAACACGCTAACACTAACTCTCATCCTAACCCTGACCTTATCCCTCACTCTAACCCTCACACTAACCCTCAACCACAACCTCACCCTAGCCCTAACCCTCACCATAACCCTAAGCCTCACCCACACCCTAACCCTCAACCTAACCCTAAGCCTCACCCACACCCTAACCCTCACCCTCACCTGAACCCGAACCCTCACCCTAAACCTGACCCTCACCCTAAACATCAACCTAACGCTAACCCTCACCCTAACCCTAACCCTCACCCTCACCCTAAGCCGAACCCTAACCCTAATCCTAAAACTTACCCTCACCCACACCCTAACCCTAACCCTAACCCTCACCCTCACCCTCACCCTAACCCTAACCCTAAACCTTGCCCTGACCCTAACCCTCACCCTCAACCTCACCCTAACGCTAACCCTAACCCTAACCCTAACCCTGACCCTAACCCTCACCCTAACCCTAACGGTAACCCTAACTCTCACCCACACCCTAACCCTCACCCTAACACTTATCCTCACCCTAACCCTAACTTTAGCCCAAATCCTAACCCTCACCCTAACCCTTACCCTCAGCCTCCTCCTATCCCTAACCCTCACCCAAACCCTCACACTAAACCTAACCCTCACCCTCACCCTAACCCTCACTGTCATCCTAACCCTCACCCTAACCCTAACCCTCACACACACCCTAAACCTCACCTTTACCCGAACCTCACCCTCACACTAACAATCACCCTCACCCTAAAAATCACCCTAAACCTAACCCGAACCCTAGCCCTCACCCTAACCCTAACCCTAACCCTTACCCTAACACTCACCCTCACTCTAACCCTAACCCTAACGCTAACCCACACAATAACCCTAAACATAACCTTCACCCTAAACCTCACCTTCACCCTCACCCTAATCCTTACTCTAAACCTAACCCTTACCTAACGGAAATCCTCACCCTCCCCTCATCCTTACCCTTACCCTCACCCTAATCCTAACCCTAACCCTAACCCTAACCCTTACACTAAACCTGACCCTCACCCTAAACCTGACCCTCAACCTAATCCTAACCCTCACCCTAAACCTCACCCTAAATTTCACCCTAACCTAACCCTCACCCTAACAATCACGCTAACACTAACCCTCACTCTCAACCTAATCCTAACCTTCACCCTCACCCTAAACCTTACCCTAACCCTTAACCTCACCTTAACAATAATCCTAACCCTAACCCTAACCCTCACCATAACCCTCACCCCAAACCTAACGGTCACCCTAACTCTAAACCTACCCCTCACCCTAAACCTCATCGTAACCCTAAACCTAACCCTCAAACTAACCCTAACACTATCCGTCACACTAAACTTCACCCTAACACTAACCCTAACCCTAAACCTCACCCTAACCCTAACCGTATCCCAAACCCTCACCGTCACCGTAATCCTCACCCTAACCCTAACCCTCACCCAAACATTACGCCTCACCCTCACCCGAACCCTCACTTTCACCCTAACACTCACCCTCACCCTAAACACCACCCTAAACCTAACCCACACCCTAACCCTAACCCTAACACTCACCCTAACCCTAAACCTAACCCAAACATTAACGCTAACATTAACCCTAACCCTAACACTAACCCTAACCCTCATCCTCACCTTAATCCTCACCTAAACCTTACCCTCACCCTAACCATAACCCTAAGCATTACCTATCGGAAACCCTCACCCTCCCCTCACGCTAACCCTCACCCTAACCCTCATCTTCGCCCTAGCCCTCACTCTAACCCTTACCCTCACCCTAACACTAACCCTCACACTAAACCTAACCCTCACCCTCACCTTAACCCTCACCTCACCAAAGCCCTCACCCTAATATTAACCCTCACCCTAAACCTAACCCTAACCCTAACCCTCACCCTAGCCCTCACCCTAACCCTAAACATAACCCTAATCCTCACCCTAACCCTAACCCTCACCCTCATCATAACCCTCACCCTAACCCTAACCCTAAACCTCAGGGTCACACTAACTCTCTCCCTAACCCTTATATTCACCCTCACCCTAACCCTCACACTAACCCTGTACTACACCCGAACCCTAACTCTAACCCTCACCCTCACCCTCACCCTCAGCCTAATACTAACAATAACCGTAATCCTAACCCTAACCCTAACCCTCACCCTAACCCTTACCTCACCCTTACCTATCGGAAACCCTCACCCTCCATTCACCCTAACCCTAACCCTAACCCTCACTCTCACCCTCATCCTCACACTAACCCTCACCCTCACCCTAGTCCTCACTCTAACCCTTACCCTCACCCTAACATTAACCCTCACACTAAAGCTAAACCTCACCCTCACCCTCACCATCACTCCACCCTCAGCCTAAACCTAACCCTAACAATAACCCTAACCCTAAACCTAACCCTCACTCTAACCCTCACCCTTACCCTAATCCTAACCCTAACCCTCACCCTAACCCTAACCCTACCCCTCACCCTCAACTAACCCTAATCCAAATCCTAAACCTAACCCTCACACTAACCCTCACCCTAACACTCATGCTAAACCTAACCCTCATTCTCACCCTAACCCTTACCCTCACCCTAACCCTAAACCTAACCATCACACAAAACCTTACCCTCACCCTAACATTAAGCCTACACCTCACACTAATCCTAACCCTAACCTTAAACCTCACCCTAACCATAAACCTAACCCTATCCCTCACCGTCACCCTAGCCTTCACCCTAACCCTAATCCTAAATCTAACCCTCTCCCTAACCCTAAACCTCACCCTAAACCTAACCCTCACCCTCACCCTAACCCTTAACCTAACCCTTATCCTCAAGCTACCCTAACCCTAACCCTGACCCTAACCCTCACGGTAACCCTAAGCCTACACCTCACACTAATCCTAAACCTAACCCTAAACCTCACCCTAACCCTAAGCCTAAGCCAAACCCTCACCCTCACCCTAGCCCTCACCCCAACCCTAATCCTAACCCTAACCCTCATCCTAACCCTAAACCTCAACCTAACCCTAACCCTCATCCTTACCGTAACCCTTACCCTTACTGTAACGCTAACATTAACACTAGCTCTCACCCTAAACCTAACCCTACACTTAACCCTAACCCTCACCCTAACCAACACCCTAACCATAACAATAATCCTCCTTGTCACCCTAAACCTCAACCTAACCCTAACCCTAATCCTAATCCTAAACCTAAACCTCACCCTCACCTTAACCCTAACCCTAACCCTAAGCCTCACCCTCACCCTCAAGCTAAACCTCAGCCTCACTTTCAACCTAACCCTAACCCTAACCCTAATCCTCAAACTAACCCTAACCCTCATCCTAACCCTAATGCTAACCCTAACCCTCACCCTCACCTCAACCCTCACCCTAACACTTAACCTCTCCCTAACCCTAACCCTAACCCAAACCCTAACCCTAACCCTCAGAATAAACCTAACACACACCCTAACCCTAACCCTATCCCTCAGCCTAACCCTCACCCTGACCCTAACCCTAATCTTAATATTCACAATATCCTTAATCCTAAAACTAACCCTCACCCTCACCCTCAACCTCAGCCTAACCCTAACCCTAACCCTCACCCTCACCCTCACCCTCACCCTAACCCTAAACCTAACCCTAACCCTCATCCTAACCCTCACCCTAACCGTAACTCTAACCCTCACCCTCACCCTAACCCTCACACTAACACTTACCCTCACCCTAAACCTAACCCTAACCCTAACGCTCACCCTCAACCTAACCCTCACCCTAAGCGTATCCCTACCCCTCACACTAACACTCATCCCAAAACTAACCCTAACCTAAACCTTCACGCTAACCCTAACCCTCACCCTAAACCAAATCCTCCCCCTCCCTCTCATCCTCACCCTCAGTCTAAACCTAACCCTAACCCTAATCCAAACCCTAACCTTAATCCTAAACCTAACCCTCACCCTCACCCTAACTCTAACTCTTACTCAGCCTTAACCCTCAGCCTAACTTTAATCCTCACCAAACCCTAAACCTCACCCTCACACTAACCGTAACCCTAACACTCACCCTCAACGTAACCTTAAACCTAACCCTAACCTTCACCCTAACCTTAAGGCTAACACTAAACCTCACCTTCACCCTAAACCTCACCCTAACCCTTACACTCACCCTAACCCTAACCCTAACCCTCACCCAAACCCTAAGCCTAAGCCTAACCCTTACCCTCTCCCTAGCCCTCACCCTAACCCTAATCCTAACCCTAACCTTCACCCTACCCCTAAAACTCAACCTAACCCTAAACCTCACCCTTACCCTAACCCTTACCCTAACTGTAACACTAACATTAACCCTAGCTCTCACCCTAACCATAACCCTAAACTTAACCCTATTCCTCACCCTAACCAACACCCTAACCATAACCCTAATCCTCCTCCTCACCCTAAACCTCAACCTAACCCTAACCATAACCCTAATCCTAAACCTAACCCTTACCCTCACCCTAACCCTAACCCTAACCCTAAGCCTCACCCTCAACCTCAGGCTAAACCTCAGCCTCACCCTCAACCTAACACTAACCCTAACCCTAATCCTCAAACTAACCCTAACCCTCACCCTAACCCTAATGCTAACCCTAAACCTCACCCTCATCTCAACCCTCACCCTAACACTTACCCTCTCCCTAACCCTAAATCTAACCCAAACCCTAACCCTAACGCTCAGAATAAACCTAACACACACCCTAAACCTAACCCTATCCCTCAGCCTAACCCTCACCCTGACCCTTACCCAAATCTTAATATCTTAATCTTAATCTTAAGCCTATCCTTAATCCTAAACCTATCCCTCACCCTCACCCTCACCCTAACCCTAACCCTAACCCTAACCCTCACCCTCATCCTCAACCCAACCCTAAATCTCAGCCTCACCCTCACCCTAAACCTTACCCTCACCCTAACCTGAACCTGAACCCTAACACTCCCACTAAACCTAACCCTCACCCTAACCCTAAACGTACCCTTCACCCTTACCCTAACATTAACCCTAACCCTAACCCAAACCCTCAAACTAACCCTACCCCTCACCTTAAACATGACACTACCCCTCACCCTAACCCTCATCCTAACCCTAACCCTAACCCACATCATCACACTAAACCTAATCCTTAACCTAACCCTTACACTAACGCAAACCCTCACCCTCACCTTAACCTCACCCACAGTCTAAACCTAACCCTAACCCTAATCCTAACCCTAACCCTCACCCTCACCATAACCCTAACCCTAACCTTAACAATAACCCTAATCCTAACCCTAAACCTAATCCTAACCCTAACCTTACCCTAACGCTAACCCTAACCCTAACACCATTCCTAACCCTAACACTCACCCTAACCCTAAACCTCACCCTAACCCTCACCCTCATCCTAATTCTCACCCTAACCCTACCCCTATCCCTAAACCTAACCTAAACTAATTTCTCACCCTCAACCTCAACCACACACTAACACTCACCCTCACCCTAGCACTCACCCTAACCCTAACCCTAACCCTAAACCTCACTCTCACCTTCAACCTCACTCTGACCCTCAGCCTAACCCTAACCCTAACCCTAACCCTAACCCTCACGCTCACCCTAACCCTCACTGTCATCCTAAACCTCACCCTACCCTACCCCTCACCCACACCCTAACCCTCACCATTACTCGAAACCTCACTCTCACGCTAATGCTCACCCTCACCCTAAACATCACCCTAAACCTAACCCTAACCGTAACCTTACTCTATACCTAACACTAACCCTTACCTAAAGGAAACCGTCACCCTACCCTCACCCTAACCCTAACCCTAAACCTCAACCTCACCCTCACACTAACCCTCACCCTCACCCTCACCATCACCCTAACCCTAATCCTAACACTCACCCTAAACCTAACCCTCACCATAACCCTAACCCTAACCCTCCCGCACACCCTCACCCCAACCCTAACCCTCAACCTCGCCCTCACCCTAAACCTCACCCTCACCCTAACCCTCATCCTAACCATTACCCTCACACTAACCCTAATCCTAATCCTAACTCTCACACTAAACCTATCCCTCACCCTAATCCTCAACCTATCCTTAGCCCCTAAACCTAACCCTCACCCTCACCCTCGGCCTCACCCTAACCCTAACCCTAATCCTAACCCTCACCGTGACCCTCACAATAAAACTCATGCTAACCCTAACCCTCACTCTCACCCTAACCCTCACCCTAACCCTTACCATCACCCTAACTCTAACCCTAACCCTAACACACACACTAAACCTAACCCTCACCCTAACCCTAACCCTAACCCTTACCCAAAGGAAACCTTCACCCTCCCCTCACCCTAACCCTAACCCTAACCCTCACCCTCACCCTCACCCTAAACCTAACCCTAACGCTAACCCACACAATATCCCTAAACATAACCCTCACCCTAACCCTAACCCTCACCTTCACCCTCACCCTAATCCTAACCCTCACTCTAACCCTTACCTGACAGAAACCCTCACCCTCCCCTCATCCTAACCCTTACCCTCAACCTAACTCTAACACTCACCCTCACCTTAACCCTCACCCTAACAATCACGCTAACCCTAACCCTCACTCTCACCGTAACCTTCACCCTAACTCTTACCCTCACGCTAATCCTAACCCTAATTCTAATCCTAACCCTTACACTAAAACTAATCCTCACCCTAACCCTAACACTAACCCTAACTCTAACTCTCACCCTAACCATAAAACTAACCTTAAACCTAACCATAACCCTCACCCTCACCCTAAGAATCACGCTAACCCTAAACCTCATTGTCAATCTAAACTTCCCCCTAACCCTTACCCTCACCCTAAGCCTAACCCTAACCCTCACCCTAAACATCACCCTAACCCTAACCCTAATCCTAACCCTCACCCTCACCATAAACCTCAACCTAAGCCTAACCCTCATACTGACCCTAAAGCACATCCTAAGCCTAACCCTAAACCTAACACTCACCCTCATTCTAACCCTCACCCTTACCCTTACCTTCACCTTAACCCTCACCCTAACCCTAAACCTAACCCTAACCCTCACCCTAACCCTCACCCTCACTCTCACCCTAACCCTAAACCTAACCCTAACCCTCACCCTAACCTCACCCTAAATGTATCCCTAAACCTCACCCTCACCCTGACCCTCACACTAACACTTACCCTCACACTAAACCTAACCCTAACCCTAATGCTCACCCTCACCCTAACCCTCACCCTAAACGTATCCCTAGCCCTCATGCTAATACTCATCCTAAAACTAACCCTAACCTAAACCCTCGCGCTAACCCTAAACCTCACCCTAAACCAAATCCTCACCCTCAACCTCAGTCTAACCCTAACCCTAACCCTAATCCTAACCCTAACCCTAATTCTAACCCTAAACTTAATCCTAACCCTAAACTTACCCTAAGCCTAACCCTATCCCTAACCCTAACACCATTCCTAACCCTAAAACTCTCCCTAAACCTAACCCTCACCCTAACCCTCACCCTCATCCTAATTCTCACCCTAACCCTAACCCTAAACCTAACCTAACCTAATTCCTCACCCTCAACATCAACCACACACTATCACTCACCTTCACCCTAGCACTCACCCTAACCCTAAGCCTAACCCTAAACCTCACCCACACCTTCACCCTCACTCTCACCCTCAGCCTAACCCTAACCCTAACCCTCACCCTCACCCTAACCCTCACGGTCATCCTAAACCTCACCTTACCCTAACCCTCACCCAACAACCTAACCCTCACCCTTACCCGAAACCTCACTCTCACCCTAACCCTCACCCTCACGCTAAACATCTCCCTAAATCTAACCCAAACCCTAGCCCTTATTCTAACCCTAACACTAACCCATAACTAAAGGAAACCGTCACCCTACACTCACCCTAACCCTAACCCTAAACCTCAAACTCATCCTCACACTAACCCTCACCCTCACCCTCACCCTCACCCTAACTCTAACCCTAACACTCATCCTAACCCTAATTCTCACCATAACCCTAACCCTAACCCTCACCCACACCCTCACCCCAACCCTAACCCTCAACCTCACCCTCACCTTAAACCTCACCCTCACCCTAAACCTCACCCTAACCATTAGCCTCACCCTAACCGTAACCCTAATCCTAACTCTCACACTAAACCTATGCCTCACCCTAATCCTCAACCTATCCCTAGCGCTAAACCTAACCCTCCCCCTCACCCTAGCCCTCACCTTAAACCCTAGACCTAATCCTAACCCTCACCGTGACCCTCACAATAAAACTCACGCTAACCCTAACCATCACTCTCACCCTAACGCTCACCCTAACCCTTACCATCACCCTAACTCTAACCCTAACACTAACACACACACTAAACCTAACCCACACCCTAACCCTAAACCTAACCCTTACCTAAAGGAAAGCTTCACCCTCCCCTCACCCTAACCCTAACCCAACCCTATCCCTCACCCTCACCCTAACCCTAACCCTAACGCTAACCCACACAATAACCCTAAACATAACCCTCACCCTAACCCTAACCCTCAACTTCACCCTAATCCTAACCCTCACCCTAAACCTTGACTAATGAAAACCCTCACCCTCCCCTCATCCTAACCCTCACCCTCACTTAAACTCTCACTCTCACTCTCACCTTAACCCTCACCCTAACAATCACGCTAACCCTAACCCTCACTCTCACCATAAACTTCACCCTAACCGTTCCACTCACCCTAATTCTAACCCTAATCCTAATCCTAACCTTTACACTAAACCTTACCCTCACCCTAACCCTAACCCTAACCCTAACCCTAACCCTCACCCTAACCATAAACCTAACCCTAACCCTAACCCTAACCCTCACCCTCACCCTAACCCTTACCTTAACAATCACGCTAACCCTAAACCTCATTGTTAATCTAACCTTCCCCCTATCCCTTGCCCTCACCCTAATCCTAACCCTAACCCAACCCTCATCCTAACAATACCCCTCACCCTAACCCTAACCCTCACCCTAACCATCAACCTAACCCTAACCCTAATCCTAACCCTCACCCTCACCATAACCCTCAACCTAAGCCTAAACCTCAGCCTGACCCTAAACCACACCCTAAGCCTAACCCTAAACGTAACACTCACCCTCACCCTAACCCTCACCCTTACCCTTACCTTCACCCTCACCCTCATCCTAACCGTAACCCTAACCCTAACCCTCACCCTCATCCTCACCCTAACCCTAAACCTAACCCTAACCCGCACCCTAACCCTCACCCTAAACGTAACCCTAACCCTCACCCTCACCCTAACCCTCACACTAACACTTACCCTCACTCTAAACCTAACCCTAACGCTCATCCTCACCCTAACCCTCACCCTAAGCGTATCCCTACCCCTCACACTAACACTCATCCTAAAACTAACTCTAACCTAAACCGTCACGCTAACCCTAACCCTCACCCGAAAACAAATCCTCACCCTCACCCTCATCCTCACCCTCAGTCTAACCCTAACCCTAACCCTAATCCTAACCCTAACCCTAACCCTAATCCTAACCCTAACCCTCACCCTCACCCTCACCCTAACCCTAACCCTAACAATAACCCTAATCCTAACCCTAAACCTAATCCTAACCCTAACCTTACCCAACCCTAACCCTAACCCTAACCCTAACACCATTCCTAACCCTCACGCTCACTCTAACCCCAACCCTCACCCTAACCCTCACCCTCATCCTAATTCTCACCCTAACCCTAACCCTAAAGCTAACCCTAACCTAACCTAATTCCTCACCCTCAACCTCAACCACACACTAACACTCACCCTCACCCTAGCTCTCACCCTAACCCTAACCCTAACTCTCACCCTAACCCTAACCCTCACCGTCATCCTAAACCTCACCTTACCCTAACCCTCACCCAACACCCTAACCCTCACCCTTACCCGAAACCTCACTCTCACCCTAACCCTAACCCTCACCCTAAACATCACCCTAAACCTAACCCTAACCTTTGCCCTTATTCTAACCCTAACACTAATCCTTACCTAAAGGAAACCGTCACCCTCCCCTCACCCTAACCTTAACCCTAAACCTCAACCTCATCCTCACACTAACCCTCAACCTCACTCTCACCCTAAACCTCATCCTCACCCTAACCCTCACCCTAACCATTACCCTCACCCTAACCCTAACCCTAATCCTAACTCTCACACTAAACCTATGCCTCACCCTAATCCTCAACTTATCCCTAGCCCTAAACCTAACCCTCAGCCTCAACCTAGCCCTCACCCTATCCCTAGCCCTAATCCTAACCCTCACTGTGACCCTCACAATAAAACTCACACTAACCCTAACCCTCACTCTCACCCTAACCCTCACCCAAACCATTACCATCACCCTATCTCTAACCTTAACCCTAACACACACACTAAACCTAACCCTCACCCTAACCCTAACAATAACCCTTACCTAAAGGAAAGCTTAACCCTCCCCTCACCCTAACCCTTACCCTAACCCTATCCCGCACCCTCACCCTAACCCTAACCCTAACGCTAACCCACACAATAACCCTAAACCTAACCCTCACCCTAACACTTACCCTCACCTTCACCCTCACCATAAACCTAACCCTCACCCTAACCCTAACAATAACCCTTACCTAAAGGAAAGCTTAACCCTCCCCTCACCCTAACCCTTACCCTAACCCTATCCCGCACCCTCACCCTAACCCTAACCCTAACGCTAACCCACACAATAACCCTAAACCTAACCCTCACCCTAACACTTACCCTCACCTTCACCCTCACCATAAACCTAACCCTCACCCTAACCCTTACCTAACGGAAACCCTCACCCTACCCTCATCCTAACCCTTACCCTCACACTAAATCTAACACTCACCCTCACTTTAACCCTCACCCTAACAATCACGCTAACCCTAACCCTCACTCTCACCATAACCTTCAACCTAACCCTTACCCTCACCCTAATCCTAACCCTAATCCTAATCCTAAACTTTACACTAAACCTAGCCCTCACCCTAACCCTAACCCTAAACCTAACACTCACCCTCACGCTAACCCTCACCCTTACCCTTACCTTCACCCTAACCCCCATCCTAACCGTAAACCTCACCCTGACCCTCACCCTAACCGTTACTCTAACCCTCACCCTTTCCCTAACCCTCACACTAACACTTACCATCACCCTAAACCTAACCCTAACTCTAACGCTCACCCTCACCCTAACCCTCGCCCTAAGCGTATCCCTACCCCTCACCCTAACACTCATCTTAAAACAAACCCTAACCTAAACCCTCATGCTAACCCTAACCCTCTCCCTAAAACAAATCCTCACCCTCACCCTCATCCTCACCCTCAGTCTAACCCTAACCCTAACCCTAATCCTAACCCTAACCCTAACCCTAATCCTAAACCTAACTCTCACCCTCACCCTAAATCTAACCCTTACCCAATCTTAACCCTCACCCTAACTCTAATCTTCACCAAAACCTAAACCTCACCCTCACACTAACCGTAACCCTAACCCTAACCCTAACCCTCACCCTCACCCGAACCTTAAACCTAACCCTAACACTCACCCTAACCCTAAGTCTAACACTAAACCTCACCTTCACCCTAAACCTCACCCTAACACTTACACTCACCCTAACTCTAACCCTAACCCTACCCCTAACACTCACACTAATCCTAACCCTAAACCTAACCCTAACCCTAAACTTCACCCTAACCCTGAACCTAACCCTAACCCTAACCCTACCACTCACGCTACACCTAAACCTAACCCTAATCCTCACAATAACCCTAAAACTCACCCTAACCCTAACCCTAACGCTAACTCTCACCCTAACCCTTACCCTCACCCTAACCCTAACCTTAACCCTAACCCTAACCCTCAGACTAAATCTAACACTCACCCTAAACCTAACCCTATCCCTCAGCCTAACCCTCACCCTAACACTCAGGCTAACCCTAACCCTCACTCTCACCCTAACCCTCAGCCTAACACTTACTCTCACCCTAACCCTAACCCTAAACCTCACCCTCACCTTCACCCTCACCCTCAGCCTAACCCTCAGCCTAACCCTAATCCTAACCCTAAAGCTCACCCTCACCCTCACACTAAAACTAAACCTAACCCTAATGATAACCCTCACCCTCATCCTCACCCTCACTCTAACCTCAGCCTCAACCTCACCCGCAAGCTAATACAAACCCTAACCCTCAACCTAACCCTAAGCCTCACACTAACCCTAACCCTAACCCTCAACCTAAACCTAAGCCTCACACTAACCCTAACCCTAACCCTTACCCTCACCCTTACGCTAGCCCTAAACTTAACCCTAAGTCTCATCCTAACTGAAATGCTAACCCTAACCCTCACCATCACCCTAACCCTCACCCAAACAATTACCCTCACCTTAATCATAACCTTAACCCTAACCATCACCCTCAGACTAAACCTAACCCTCATCCTAACCCTAAGCGTACCCCTCAGCCTAACACTCACCCTAACCCTAAACCTAACCCTAATTCTCACCCTATCCCTAACCCGAAACCTAACCTTCAGCCGAACCCTAGCCCTCACCCTAACTCTAACCCAAATGCTAACCCTCACCCGAACTCTCAACCTCACCCTAACCTTCAAACGCACCATAAACATCACCCTAACCCTAACCCTCACCTGAACCCTAACCCTTACCCTCACACTAACCCTAACCGTCACCCTACACATAAACCTACCCCTCACCCTAACACTCATCTTAACCCTAACCCTAAACATAACCATAACCTAACCCTCATCCTATCCCTAACTCTAACTCTAACCCTCACCATAACCCTCACCCTCACCCTCACTCTCACCCTCAGTCTAACCCTAACCCTAAACCTAAACCTAACCCTAACCCTAACCCTAACCCTAACCCTCCTCCTAAACCTAATCTTCACCCTCACCCTCACCCTAACTCTAACCCTTGCCCAACCCTAACCCTCACCCTAACTCTAAACCTCACCGAACCTTAACCCTCACCCTCACACTCACCCTAACCCTAACCCTAATCCTCACCCCCACCCTAACCGTAAACCTAACCCTAACCCTCACCCTAACCCTAAGGCTAACCCTAACCCACACCCTCACGCTAAACCTCACCCTAACCCTCAGCCTCACCCTCACTCTCACCATAACCCGATCCCTAACCCTTACCCTCACATTAAACCTAACCCTCACCCTAAACCTAAACGTAAACCTCACCCTCAGCCTTGCCCTAACGCTATCCTTAAGCCTAACCCTCACCCTAATGCTCACCCTAACCAAAATGCTAACCCTAACCCTCACCCTCACCCTAACCCTCCCCCAACCCTCAACCTAACCATAAACGTAACCTTACACTCACCCTAACCCTCACCCAAACCTGCACACTAACCCTAACAATCACCGTCACCCTAACCCTCACCGTCATCCTAACCCTCACCTTAACCCTATGCCTCACACAAACCCTAACCCTCACCCTTACCCAAAACCTCACCCTCACCCTAACAATCACCCACACCCTAGACATTACCCTAACCCTAACCCTAACCCTAGCCCTCACCCTAACCCTAACCCTAACCCTAACGCTAACCCACACAATAACCCTAAACCTAACCCTCACCCAAACCCTAACCCTCATCTTCACCCTCACCCTAATCCTAACCCTAACCTTAACCCTAACCCTAACGCTAACCCACACAATAACCCTAAACCTAACCCTCACCCTAACCCTAACCCTCATCTTCACCCTCACCCTAATCCTAACCCTAACCCTAACCCTTACCTAATGGAAACCCTCACCCTCCCCTCATCCTTATCCTTACCCTGACCCTAACCCTAAACGTCACCCTCACCCTAAACCTCACCCTAACAATCACGCTAAACCTAACCCTCACTCTCATCCTAAACATCACCCTAACCCTTACCCTCACCCTAATCCTAACCCTAAAACTAACCCTAACCCTTACACTAAACCTGAACCTCACCCTAACCCTAACCCTAACCCTAAGCCTAACCCTCACACTAACCATAAACCTAACCCTAACCCTAACCCTAACACTCACCCTCACCCTAACCCTTAACCTAAAAATCACACTAACCCTAAACCTCATTGTCAATCTAACCTTCCCCCTAACCCTTACCCCCACCCTAATCCTAACCCTAACCCAACCCTCAACCTAACAATAACCCTAACCCTAACCCTAACCCTAACCCTCACCCTCAGCATAACCCTCACCCTAACATTCACGCTAACCCTCACCCTCAATCTCAACCTAACCTTCCCCCTAACCCTTAGCCTCACCCTAATCCTTAACCTAACCCTAACCCTCACCCTAACCCTACCCCTGACCCTAACCCTAACCCTGACCCTAATCCTCAACCTAACCCTAACCCTAACCCTAATCCTCAACCTAACACTAACCCTCAACCTAACCCTTACACTCACCCTCAGCATAGCCCTCACACTAACCCTAACCCTCACCCTAACTCTAAACCTAACCCTCACACTCAGCCTCACCCTCAGCCTAACACTTACCCTCAACCTAACCCTCACCATAACCCTAACCCTCACCATAACCCTCACCCTAACCCTCACAATAGAGCTAACCCTAACCCAAACCCTCAACCTAAAACTCACCCTAACCTTAACCCTGACCCTAACACTCACTCTCACAATCACCCTTACCCTCAACTTAACCCTAACTCTAAACCTAACCCTAACCCACACATTAACCCTAACCCTCACCCTAACCCTAACCCTACCCCTCACCCTAAACTTCATCCTAAACCTAACCCTAACACTAACCTTCACCCTAAACTCAAACCTAACCCTAAAACTCACGCAAACCCTAACCCTCACCCTCACCCTCACCCTAAGCCTAACCATAACCCTCACCCTAACCCTCACAATAGACCTAACCCTAACCCTAATCCTAACCCTAACCCTCATCTTCACACTCACCCTGACCCTAAACCAAACCCTAACCCTCACCCTTACCCTAACCCTAAAACTAACCCTTACCCTCAACCTTACTCGAACCCTAAACTTAACCCTAACCCTCACACTAACCCTCACCTTAACCGAAATGCTAACCATAACCCTTACCCTCACCCTAACCCTCACCCTCACCCTAACCCTAACCCTAACTGTAACCCTAAGACTAACCCTAACGCTCACCCTAACCATAACCCTACCGCTCACCCTAACCATAACCCTAACCCTAAACCTCACACTAACCCTCAGCCTCACCCTAACCATAACCTAGCCCACACCCTAACCCTCACGTTAACCCTAACCCTCACCCTAACCCTCACCCTAACCCTAACACTCACCCTAACCCTAATACTCACCCTGACCCTAACACTCACCCTAACCCTAACCCTAAACCTAACACTCACTCTCACCCTAACCCTTACACTTAACCTTATCTTCACCCTAACCCTCACACTAACCCTAACCATAATCTGAACCCTCACCCTAAGCCTCACCATAACCCTAACCCTACACCTCACCCTAACCTTCACCCTAACCCTAACCCTCACTCTAACCCTCACCCTGACCCTAACACAAACCCTAATCCTAAACCTAACACTCGTCCTCACCCTAACCCTCTCTCTTACCCTTCTTACCTTCACCCTAACCCTCACCCTAACCCTAACTCTAACCCTAACCCTCACCCTAACCCTCAACCTAACCCTAAACCTAACCCTAAATCTCAACCTAAACCTCACCCTAACCCTAACCCTAACCCTCACCCTCCCCCTAACCCTCACACTAAACCTTACCTAACCCTAACCCTCACCCTATCCCTAACCTTAACCCTAACCCTATCCCTAATACTAGCCCTCATTCTCACCCTCACTCAAGCCCACAACCTAACCCTAAACCTAAACCTAACCCTCACCCTAACCTTAACCCTCACCCTGACCCTAACCCTCAACCTAACCCGAAACCTAACCCTAACACTCACCCTAATTCTTAGTGTACCCCACACCCTAACCCTCAAACTACCTCGAATTCTAATCCTCACCCTAACCCTAACCCTAACCCTAAACCTCACCCTCATCCTAACCCTTACCGTCGCCCTAACCCTCACCCTAACCCTAACTGTTACCCACACTCTAAACCTCACCCTCACCTGAACACTCACCCTACCCCTAATCCTAACCCTTACCCTAAACATCCCCCTAAACCTAACCCTCAACCTAACTCTAACGCTAACTCTCACGCTAATCCTTCCCTCACCCTAACACTAACCCTCACCCTCATCCTCACCCTAAACCTAAGCCTAACCCTAAACCTCACTCTAACCCTAATCCTAACCCTAATCTTCAACCTAACCCTAACCCTAACACTCAACCTCACCCTAACCGTAACCCTCAACCTCACACTAAACCTAACCCTCACCCTTACATTACCCTCACCCTAACCCTAACCCTAACCCTCACCCTCAGCCTAATCCTCACTGTTACCCTTACCCTCACCCTGACCCTAACCCTCACACTAACCTAACCCTCAACCTTAACCTAACACTAACCCTAATCGTCACACTAACCCTAAACCTCAACCTAACAGTAACCCTAACCATAAACTTCACCCAAACCCTTACCTCACCCTAACCCTAACCTTAACCCTTACCTTATCCCTCAGACTAAACCTAACCCTCACACTAACCCTAACCCTAACCCTCAGCCTAACCTTCACCCTAACCCTCACCCTAACACTCAGGCTAACCCTAACCCTCACTCTCACATTAACCCACACCCTTACACTTACTCTCACCCTAACCCTAACCCTAATCCTAACCCAAATGCTCAACTTCACCCTCATCCGAACCCTAACCCTATCCCTATCCCTAAACCTCACCCTCACCCTCACCCTTACCCTAACCCTAACCTAAAGAATAACCCTCACCCTAACCGAAATGCTAACCCTAACCCTCACCCTCACCCTAACCTTCACCCTCACCTTTACCCTAACACTAACCCTAACCCTAACCCTCACACTAACCCTAACCCTCAGCCTAACCATAACCCTAAAACTCACACTAACACTAACCCTAACCCTAACATTCACACTAACCCTAACCCTCACCCTAACTTTAACCCTACCCCTCACCCTACACCGCACCCTAACACTCAATTTCACCCTAACCCTCACCCTAAACCTAACCTTCATCCTGACCCTAACCCTCACCCTAAACCTAAAACTGAACCTAACACTCAGCCTCACCCTTACCCTTACCTCCACCCTAACCCTCACCCTAACACTAAACCTAACCCTAACCCTCACCCTAACCCTAATCCTAACCCAAACCCTCACTCTAACCCTCACCCTAACCCTAATCCTAAACCTCACCCTCACCCTAACCCTAACCCTCACCCTCACCCTATCCCTAAACATAACCCTAACCCTCACACTAACCCTAACCCTCAACCTAACCGTAACCCTACCCCTCACTCTAACACTCATCATAACCCTAACAATAACCCTAACCCTCACGCTAACCCTAACCCTAACCCTAACCCTCACCCTAACCCAAACCATCACCCTCAACCTCACCCTCACCCTCAGTCTAACCCTAACCCTAACCCTAATCCTAACCCTAACCCTAACCCTAAACCTAACCCTTACCCTCGCCCTCAACCTAACTCTAACCCTTACCCAACCCTAAACCTCACCCTAACTCTAACCCTCACCGAACCCTAGCCCTCACCCTCACACTCACCCTAACCCGAAACCTTACACCCACCCTAACCCTAACTGTAAACCTAACCCTGACCCTAACCCTAAACTTCACAATAACCCTCACCCTAACCCTAACCCTACCCCTCACCCTAACCCTAAACATAACCCTAACCCTAACCCTCACACTAACACTAAGCCTCACCCTAACCTTAACCCTAACCCTAAACCTCAGACTAAACCTAACCCTCACCCTAAACCTAACCCTACCCCTCAAACTAACCCTCACCCTAATCCTCACCCTAACACTCAGGCAAACCCTATCCCTCACCCTCAACCTAAACCTCATCCTAACCCTTAACCTCACCCTAACCCTAGCCCTAACCCTAACCCTAACCCTCACACTAATCCTATCCCTAACCCTAACCCTCACCCTCACTCTAAACGTCACCTTAACCCTAACCCTTACCCTAACCCTAACCCTCACTCTCAACGTAACCCTCACCAACACCCTAACCCTCCCCCTCCCACTCACCCTAACCCTCAGCCTAGCCCTAACCCTAATCCTAATCCTAACCCTAACCATCACTCTCTCCCTCACCCTAAACCTAACCCTAAACCTAAACCTCTCCCTCAACTTCATCCTCACCCTCACCCTTACCCTAACAATAACTCTAACCCTATCCCTAACCCTAACCCTCCCCTTCACCCTCACCTTCAGCCTAACCCTAATCCTAATCCTAATCCTAATCCTAATCCTAACCCTCACTCTCACCCTCACCCTAACCCTAACCCTAACCCTACCTCTCAGCATAACACTCACCCTAACCCTAATCCTCACCCTATCCCTACCTCTAACCCTAACACTCACCCTCAACCTAGCTCTCACCCTAACCGTAACCCTAAACCTAACCCTCACCGTAAACCTAACACTTACCCTAACCTAACCCTAAACCCTAACCCTAACCCTCACCCTAACAAGAACCCTAACCCTAACCCTCTACTGATTACATCTTTGACAGCTACACTCTATTCAACCTGAGGAGTAAGTTGAACCTCTACTTATGGTACTCTGTGAAAGTTTGGAGAACTACACCTCAGTTGTTTCGGACGCGACAACTGTCCATCCAGGAATATGGATGGCACTAGCTATGTCAGGCTCTAATTAGTCCAACTTTGTGTTCAGCTGAATGACCTCTGCCGGAAACACTGAAAATGAGGTTCTGAGTTATTGCAAGATAGGTGCGTATCACTCCTTTTCAAGGTTTCTTAGGAAGAATTTCAGATTCTGGCTGACGGCAGGGCTCCGAGTGTTCCTGGTGAACATCTAATTGTAAACCCTAACCATAACCCTAACCCTAAAGCTGACCCTAATCCTAAACCTAATCCTAACCCTCACCGTAACGCTAACCCTCACTCTCACCCTAACCCTAACCCTAACCCTAAACCTAACCCTAACCCTCACCCTAACACTCACGCTAAACCTAACCCTCACTCTCACCCTAACCCTCACCCTAAAACTTACCCTCACACTAAACCTAATCCTAAACCTCACCCTAACCCTAAACCTAACCCTAATCCTAACCCTCATCCTAACATTCACCCTAACACTCACGCTAACCCTAACCATCACTCTCACCCTAACCCTCATCCTAAACCTTACCCTCACCCTAACCCTATCCATAACCCTAACCATCACACTAAACCTAAACCTCACCCTAAACCTAACCCTACCCCTCACCCTAACCCTAACCCTCACTCTAACACTAAGCCTAATCCTAATGCTCACCCTCACCCTAGCCCTCACCCTAACATTAATCCTAACCCTAACCCTCACCCTAACCCCAAACCTCACCCTAACACTAAACCTCAACCTCATCCTAACCCTTACCCTAACCCTAACCCTAACATTTAAACTAAGCTTCACCCTAAATCTAACCCTAACCTTAAACCTAAACCTAACCCTAACCCTAAACCTCACTCTCACCCTAACCCTCAACCTAACCCTTACCCTCACACTCACCCTAACCCTCACACTAACACTAACCATCACCATAATCCTAACCCTAACCCTTACCCTCACCCTAAAGATCACCCTCAGCCTAATACTAATCCTAACCCTAACCCTAATCCTAACACTAACCCTCACCCTCATCCTCATCCTCAACCTCACCCTACCCTAACCCTAACCCTCACCCTCACACTCACCCTCACTCTCACCTTAACCCTCAGCCTAACCCTCACCCTCATCCTAAACCAAACACTAACCCTACACCTCAACATAACCGTCAATGTAACCCTAAACCTAACAATACCCCTCACCCTAACCCTAACCCTAACCCTAACCCTCAGCCTCACCCTAACCCTCACCGTCACCCTAACCCTCACCCTAACCCTACCCTCACCCACACCCTAACCCTCACCCTCACCCTAATCGTAACCCTAACCCTAACCCTCACTCTAACCATAACCTTCACCCTTACCTGCACTCTCACCCTCAGCCTAACCCTAACCCTAACCCTAACCCACACCCTCACTTGCACCCTAACACCCAGGCTAACCATAACCCTTACGCTAATCCTAAACCTAAACTTCACCCTAACGCTAAACCTCACCCTAAACTTCACCCACACTCTAATCCTCACCCTAACCCTAACCCTAATCTTCACCCTAACCCTAACCCTAACCCTTAGGCTAACCAGAACACTCACCCTCACCCTCAGCCTAACCCCAACCATAACCCTCACCCTCACCCTCACCCTAACCCTAAACCTAACCCTAACCCTCACCCTAACCTAACCATAACCCTCACCCTAAACCTAAACCTAACCCTAACCCTAATCCCTACCATAAACCTAACCCTAACATTAACCCTAACCCTCACCCTAAACCTAACCCTAAACTTTACCCTAACCCTCACCCTAAAATTAACCCTAACCCTAAACCTCCGCCTCACCATAACCCTCAACCTAACCCTTACCTTCATCCTCACCCTAACCCTCACAATAAACCTAACCCTCACCCTAAACCTAACACTAACCATCACCCTCACCCTCAAGCTCACCCTAACCCTTCACCCTAACCCTAAACTTTACCCTAACCCTCACCCTAAAATTAACCCTAACCCTAAACCTCCGCCTCACCATAACCCTCAACCTAACCCTTACCTTCATCCTCACCCTAACCCTCACAATAAACCTAACCCTCACCCTAAACCTAACACTAACCATCACCCTCACCCTCAAGCTCACCCTAACCCTTCACCCTAACCCTTAACTTCACCCTAACCCTCACAGTAACCCTAATTCTAACCCTAACTCTAACCCTCACAGTAACCCTAACCCTAACCCTAAACGTAACCCTAAACATCACCCTAACCCTCACCCTCACCGTAACCCTAACCCTCACCCTCATCCTAACCGTCACCCTAACCCTTACCCTCACCCTAACCGTAACCCTAAACCTAACCCTCACACTAACCCTAAACCTCACCTAACCCTAACCCTACCCCTCACACTAACACTCATCCTGACCCTAATCTTCACCGTCACTCTAACCCTCACCCTAACCCTAACCCTCACCCACGCCCTAACCCTCAACCTCACCCTCACCCTCACCCAAAACCTCACCCTTAACCTAGCCCTCACAGTAAACCTAAACCTTACCTAACCAAATCCCTCACCCTCAGCGTCACCCTCACCCTAACCCTAAACCTCACCCTCACCCTAACACTTACCCTCACCCTAACCCTCACGCTAACCCTAAAACTCATCCTCACCCTCACCCTCACCCTAACCATTACCCTCACCCTAACCCTCACCCTCACCCGAACCCTCACCTCAGGATAAGCCTCATCCTCACCCAAAACATCACCCTAAGCCTAACCGTCACCCTAACAGTAACCCTAAACCTCACCCTAACCCTAACCCTTTCTCTAACCCTCAAACTCATCCTAATCTTCACCCTAACCTTAACCCTAACCCTTAACTAACCGAAACCCTCACCCTCACCCTCACCCTCAACCTAACCCTAACTCTCATTCTAACCATAACCTTAACCATAACGCTCACACTAACCCTAACCCTAAACCTCACCCTCACCCAAATCTTAACGATAACCCTCACCCTAAACCTCACCCTAACCCTAACACTAACCCTCACCCTCAACCTAACCCTCAACCTAAACTTTAACCTCACCCTAATCCTCACACAAACCTAACCTTAACCCTCATTCTCACACTAACCCTCACCCTCAATAGAACCCTCACCTCACGGTAACTCTCACCCTCATCCAAAATATCACCCTAATGCTAACCCTCACCCTAACCCAAACCCTAACCCTCTCCCTAACGCTAACCCTCCCTCTAACCCTCACACTCACCCTAATCCTCATACTAAACATAACCCTAACCCATACCTATCCAAAACTCTCACCCTCACCCTCACTCTCACCCTAACCCTCACACTCTCCATAGCCCTCAGCCTAACCCTAACCCTACCCTCACCCTCACACTCACCCTAACCCTCAGACTATCCCTAACCCTAACCCTAATCCTAAACCTAAACTTCACCCTGACCCTCACCCTCACCCTAACCCTAACCAAACTCTAACCCTCACCCTAACCCTAACCCTCACCCTAACCCTTAACCTAACCCTAACCCTCAACCTAAACCTCACCCTTCCCCTCACCCTAACCCTATCCCTAAAAATCACCCTCAACCTAACCTTCACCCTAAACCTTATCCTCAACCTAACCCTCATCCTAAACCTAACTCTAACACTAATCGTAACCCTCAACAACACCCTCACCATAACCTTAATCCTAACCCTAAACATCACCCTAACCCTAAACCTCACCTCACCCTAACCCTCAACCTAACCCTTAACCTCACCCTAACTCTAATCTAAACCTCACCTTCACCCTCACCCTAAATCTAACTCTAACTCTCACCCTAACCCTACCCCTCACCCTAACCCTCATCCTGACCCTAATCCTCACCCTAAACCTAAACCTAACCCTAACCCTCAGCCTCACCCTAACCCTCACCGTCACTCTAACCCTCACCCTAATCCTAACCCTCACCCACACCCTAACCCTCACCCGCACCCTCACTCATACCATAAACCTCACCCTTAACGTAGCCCTCACCTTAACCCTAACCCTAAACCTTACCTAACCGAAACCCTCACCCTCACCGTCACCCTCACCCAAACCCTAACCCTCACCCTCAACCTAACACTTACCCTCACACTAACCCTCACGCTAACCCTAACCCTCACCCTCACGCTAATCCTTACCCTCACCTTAACCTTCACCCTCACCCGAACCCTGACCGCACGGTAGCCCTCACCCTCACCCAAAAATCACCCTAAACCTAACCGTCACCCTAACCCTAACCCTAACTCTCAATCTAACCCTCTCCCTAACCCTAACCCTCCCTCTAACACTCAAACTCACCCTAACCCTCACCCTAACACTTACCCGCAACCTAAACCTCACGCTAAGACTAACCCTAACACTAACACAAACCCTAACCTTAAACATCACCCTAACCCTCACCCTAACCCTAACCCTCACCCTCATCCCAACCCTCAGCCTAACAATTACCCTAACCCTAACCGTAACTGTAAACCTAACCCTCACCCTCACCTAACTCTTAGCGTTACCGTAACCCTAACCCTAAGCCTACACCTCACCCTAACCCTCATGCTAACCCTAACCTTTACAGTAATCCTCTCCCTGACCCTAACCCTAAACCTAACCCTAACTCTAAATCTCACCCTCACCCTAACACCCTAAACCTCACCCTAACCTAAACCTCACCGACACCCTAACCCTCACCCTCACCCTCACATTAACCCTCACCCTCACCCTAGCCATCAGCCTAACCCTAACCCTAACCTTAACACTCACCCTAATCCTAACCTTCACCCTAACCCTCACCTTCATCCTAACCCTCACAATAACCCTTACCCTCAACCTAAACCTAATCCTAAACCTTACCCTCACACTAAACCTTACCCTCAACCAAACCCTCACCCTCACTCTAACCCTAAACATAACCCTCACCATAAATCTCACCCTTACCCTAACCCTCACTCTCACCTTCACCCTAATCCTATACCTAACCCTCACTCTCACCCTCACCCTAACTCTATACCTAACCCTAACCCTCACCCTAATCGAACCATAACACTCACCCTAAACAAAAACCTAACCCTAACCCTAATCCTTACCCTAAACCTAACCCTAAAATTAACCCTAAACCTCACCCTAAACCTAACCCTAAACTTTACCCTAACCCGAAACCTAACCCTCACCCTAACATTAACCCTAACCCTAAACCTCCGCCTCACCATAACCCTCAACCTAACCCTTACCTTCATCCTCACCCTAACCCTCACAATAAACCTAACCCTCACCCTAACCCTAACACTAACCATCACCCTCACCCTCAAGCTCACCCTCAGCCTAACTCTAACCCTAAACCTAACCCTAATCCAAACACTAACCCTCAACCTAACTCTAACCCGAACCCTAACCATCACTCTCACACTCACTCTCACCCTCACTTTAAACCTCATCCTCAGCCTCAACCTCACCCTAAACCTAACCCTAACCCTCACCCTAACCATAACCCTGACCCTAACACTAACCCTAACTCACACCCTAACCCTCACCCTCACCCTAACCCTCACCCTCACCCTAGCCCTCACCCTAACCCTAACCCTCACCCTAACTCTAACCCTCATCCTAACCCTTACCCTCATCCTAACCCTCACCCTAAACCTTACCCTCACTCTAACCCTAACCCTCACGCTAAACCTAAACCTACCCCTCATCTTAGCCCTCATCCTAACCCTAAGCATAACCCTAACACTCACCCTAACCTTAACCCTAACCCTAACACTCACCCTCACCCTCAGCCTAAACCAACCCTAAACCTAATGCTAACCCTATTCCTCACCCTCACCCTCACACTAATTCTAACCCTAACACTAACCCTGACCTGCACCCTCACCCTAATCCTAACTCTAACTCTCACCCTAACCCTAACCCTCACCCTAAACCTAACCCTAACCCTCACCCTCATCCTAACTCAAAACCTCACCCTAACTCTCAACCTAACCCTAACTCTAACCCTAACTCTAAAAATCACCCTAAACCTCAACGTAACCCTTATCCTCACTCTAACCCTAAACCTAACCCTAACCGTCACACTAACCCTAACTATACCCCTCACTCTAACCCTCACCCTAACACTAATACGAACCCTAACCATCACCCTAACTCTAACCTTAACCCTCGCCCTCACTCTAACCCTCCCTGTCAATCTAACCCTCACTTTTACCCTAACCCTCACCCAAAACCCAAACCTCACCTTCACCCAAACCTTCACCATATCCCTAACCCTAACCCTAACCCTCACCCTCAACCTCACCCTCAACCTAACCCTAACCCTAACCCTCACCCTAACCCTCACCCTAACCCTCAACCTAACACTCATGCTAACCCTAACCCTCACCCTCACCGTCAACCTATCCCTAACCCGAACCCTAACCCTCACCCTCACACTCACCCTCACGTTCAAATTAAACCTCAGCCTCAGCCTCACCGTCAACCTAAACCTAACCCTAACCCTAACCCTCACCCTATCCGTAACCCTGACCCTAACCCACAATGTAACCCTCACCCTCACCCTCACCCTAACCCTCACCCTCACCCTAGCCCTCATCCTAATCCTAACTCTAACCCTAACCCTTACCCTAACCCTAACCTTCACCCTAACCCTCACTTTCATCCTAACCCTCACCATAAACCTTACCCTCAACCTAATCCTAACCCTCACCCTAACCCTAACCCTCACCCTAACCCTAACCCTCACCCTAACCCTAACCGTAGCGCTCACCTTAACCCTCATTCTAACCCTAAGCCTAACCCTAACACTCACCCTAAACCTAACCCTAACCCTAACACTGACCCTGACCCTCAGCTTATTCCTAACCCTAACCCTAATACTAAACCTATTCCTAACCCTCACACTCACCCTAATTCTAACCCTAACATTAACCCTAACTATAACCCTCACCCTAACACTCACCCTAATCCTAAACCTAACCCTAAGCCTCACCCACACCCTCACCCTCAGCCTAACCCTAACCCTCACCCTAAACCTTACCCTCAACCTAGCTTAACCTTAACCCTAACCCTAACCCTAACACTCACGCAAACCCTAATCCTAACACTAACCCTAAACCTAACCCTACCCTCACCCTCACCCTAACACTCACCCCAACCCTAACCCTCACCACACCCTAACCCTCAACCTCACCCGAACACTCACCCTCATCCTAACCCTCATCCTCACACTCAACATCACCCTAACCCTAACCCGCACGCTAACCCTAACCCTAACCCTCACCCTAAACCTAACCCTCACCGTAAACCTAACCCCAAACCTAACACTCACCCTCACCCTAACCCTCATACTTACACTTACCTTCACCCTCACCCTCACCCTAACCCTAATCCTAACCCTAACCCTCACCCTAACCCTCATCCTAACCCTAAACCAAACCCAAACACACACCCTAAACCTAACCCTAACCCTCACCCTCATTCTACATCTAACACTAAAACTTACCCCTAACCTAACCCTAACCCTAACCCTCACACTAACCCTAACCCTCACATTAAACATAACCCTACCCGTCACCCTAAACCTCATCCTAACCCTAATGCTAACCCTAGCCCTCACCATAACCCAAACCCTCACCCTCACCCTCACCCTCAGTCTACCCCTAAACCTAAACCTAATCCTAACATTAACCCTCACCCTCACCTTCACCCTCACCCTAAACCTAACCCTAACCCTAATCCTCACCCTAACCCTAACCCTCACCCTAACCCTCACGCTAACACTAACCCTAACCCTCACATTCACCCTAACCCTAAACAAAACCCTAACACTACCCCTCACCCTATCCCTCATCTTAACTCTTAACCTAACCCTAATCCTCACCCTCTCCCTAACCCTAAACCTAACCGTAAACCTCACCCTAACCCTAACCCTCACCCTAAACCTAACCCTAACCCTCATCCTCACCCTAACACTCACCCTTACCCTAAATCTATCCCTAAACCTCACACTCATCCTAACCCTCATCCTTACCCTTACCCTCAAGGTAACCCTAACCCTAACACTAACCCTAAACCTACCCCTCACCCTACCCCTCAAACTAAACCTAACCCTAACCCTAACCCTCACACTAACACTAAGGCTCACACTAAGCCTAACCCTACCCACCACCCTAACCCTCAACCTAAACCTAACCCTAACCATAACCCTCAACTTAACCCTCACCCTAAACCTCACCCTCACTCTCACCCTCACCCTAACCCTAAACCTACCCCTCACCCTAAACCTCATCCTAACCCTAACCCTAACCCTAACACTCACACTAATCCTAAATCTAACCCTTAACCTCACCCTAACCCTCAGCCTAACACTAACCCTCACGCTAACCCTTACCCTGACCCTTCCGTAACCCTCACTTTCACCCTCACCCTAGCACTCACCCAAAAGCTAACCCTAACTCTAACCCTAACCCTCAACCTAACCCTCAACCTCACCCTATACCTAACCCAAACCCAAACCCTCACCCTACCCCTCACCTCACCCTAAGCCTAACCCTAACCCTAACCCTAATCCTAAACCTAACCCTCACCCTCACCCTATCCCTAAACCTAACCCTCACCCTAAACCTAACCCAAACCCTCACCCTCACTTTAACCCTAGCCCTCACCCTAACACTTACCCTCACCCTCACTCTAACCCTAACCCTCACCCTAACACTTACCCTCACCCTAACACTATCCCTAACCCTAACACTAACCCTCACACTAACCCTAACCATCACCCTAACCCTAAACCTCACCCGAACACTAATCCTAAACCTCAGCCTCCCCGTAACCCACACCCTAACCCTAACCCTCATCCTCACCCTAAACCTCACACTAACCCCAACACTAATACTCAATCTAACCCTCACTCTCACCCTAAACCTAACCCTCACCCTAAGCCTAACCCTCACCCTTACCATAACCCTCACCCTCAGCCTAACACTCACCTTTACCCTTACCGTCACTCCCACCCTAACCCTCACCCTAAACCTAACCCTTACCCTAACCCTAAATCTACCCCTAAACCTCACCCTCACCCTAACCCTAACTCTAACCCTAACCCTAACACTAACCCTCAACCTAACCCTAAACCTAAACATCACCCTAACCCTAATCCTCACCCCCACCCTCACCATCAGCCTAAACCTAAGCCTAAGCCTAAGCCTAACCCTAACCCTCACACTCATCCTAACTCTAGCCCTAATCATAACCCTAACCCTAACTCTAAACCTCAACCAAACCCTCACCCTAACCTTAACCATAACGTTAACCTTAAACCTAACCCTGGACCTAACCATCCAACTAACCCTAAATCGAACCCTAAACCTCACCCTCACCCTAACCGTAATACTAACCCTATCCCTAACCCTCACCCTCACCCTCACCCTCATCCTCAACATAATTCTAACCCTAACCCTAACCCTTACCCTAACCCTAACACTAACCCTCTCACTAACACTAACCCTAACCATCACCCTAACCCTAATCCTCACCCCCACCCTCACCCTCAGCCTAACCCTAAGCCTAAGACTAACCCTAATCCTAACCCTCACACTCACCCTCACCCTAGCCCTAATCCTAACAATAACCCTAACCCTCACTCTAAACCTCAACCTAACACTCACCCTAACCTTAACCCTAACACTAACCCTAAACCGAACCCTCTTCCTAACCATCCAACTAACCCTAAATCTAACCCTAAACCTCACCCTCAACCTAACCCTAATCCTAACCCTAAGCCTAAACCTCACCCTAACCCTAACACTAACCCTCACCCTCACCCTCACCCTCACCATAACTCTAACCCTAACCCTAACAATAACACTAATCCTAAACCCTAAACCTAACCCTATCACTAACCCTAACCCTAATGCTAACACTCACCCTCACCCAAAACCTAATCCTAACCCTAACCCTCACTCTAACCCTAACCATCACCCTCACCGAAACCCTAAACCTCATCCTAACCCTAACCCTAATCCTAAACCTAAACCTTACCCTAACACTAACCCTAATCCTCACCCTCACACTAGGCCTCACCCTAACCCTAATTGTAACCCTAATCCTCATCCTAAACTTCACCCTAACCCTAACCCTAACCCTCACCTAATCCTAACACTAAGCCTCAACCTAACCCTAACCCTCACGCTCACCATAACCCTAACCCTAACCCTCACCCTAAACCTAAACTTAACCGAACCCTAACTCTCACCCTAACCCTAACCCTAACCCTCACCTTAACCCTAACCCTCACCCTCATCCTTACCCTCAGCCTAACCCTATGACTCACCCTAACCCTCACGCTCACCATAACCCTAACCCTAACCCTCACCCTAAACCTAAACTTAACCGAACCCTAACTCTCACCCTAACCCTAACCCTAACCCTCACCTTAACGCTAAACCTCACCCTCATCCTTACCCTCAGCCTAACCCTATGCCTCACCCTAACCCTAATGCTCATCCTAACCCTAACCCTTACCCTAATCCTAATCCTAACCCTAAGCCTAACCCTCACCCTCACCCTAACCCTCACCCTAACCCTAACTCTGACACTAACCCTAATCCTAACCCTCAAGCACAGCCTCACCCTTAGCCTAACTCTAACCCTAACCCTCACCCTAACCCTAACCATCACCCTCAACATAACCCTAAACCTCATCCTAACCCTAACCCTAAACCTAACCCTAAACCTTACCTGAAAACTAACCCTAATCCTCACCCTCACTCTAGCCTTCATCCTAACCCTTACCCTAACCCTAACCCTCACCCTAACCCTAACCCTAACCCTCAACCTAACGTAACCCTCACGCACACCGTAACCCTAATCCTAACCCTCACCCTAACCCTAAACTTAATCGAACCCTAACTCTCAGCCTAACCCTAACCCTAACCCTCACCCTAACCCTAACCCTCACCCTCACCCTCAGCCTAACCCTATGTCTAAACCTAATCCTAACACTAACCCTCACACTCACCCTAACCCTTACCCTAATCCTAATCCTAACCCTAAGCCTAACCCTCAACTTCACCCTCACCCTCACCCTCACCCTAACCCTAATTCTAACACTAACCCTAACCCTCAACCTCACCCTCACCCTTATCCTAAATCTAACCTTAAACCTCACTCTAACCCTAAACCTAACCCTAAACCTCACCCTACTCCTAATCCTAAACCTCACCCTAACACTAAAATTCACCCTAAACCTAATCCTAACCCTCATCCTAACCCTCACCCTAACACTAAACCTAACCCTCACACACCCCTTCCCCCTAACACTAATCCTAACCCTAACCCTCAACCTAACCCTAACCCTCACCCTCACCATAACCCTTACCCTAACCCTCACCTTAACCCTAAACTTAACCCGAACCCTAACTCTCACCCTGAACCTAACCCTAACCCTAACCCTAAACCTCACCCTCACCCTATTCCTCACCCTAACCCTAATCCTAACCCTAACCTTCATCCTATCAGTCCCCCTAAACATTACCCTAACCCTCACCCTAACCCTAACCCTCACAGTCAACCTCACCCTCAGCTTAACCCTAAGCCTAACCCTAAACCTAACCCTATCACACACACTTACCCTCACCCTAACCCTAATCCTAACCCTAACCCTAACCATCACACTCACTCTAAACCTTACCATAATCCTAATGCTAACCCTAACCCTAACCCCTACCCTCAATCTCACCTTAACCCTAACTCTAACCTTAAACCTCACCCTCACCCTAACCATAACCCTCCCCCAAACCCTAAAGCTCACCCTAACACTAACCCTAAACCTCACCCTCACCCTAGCCCTCACGCTAACCCTAATCCTAATCCTAACCCTCATCCTAACCCACCCCATAACACTAACCTTAACCCTCACCATAACCCAAACCCTCACCCTCACCCTCACCCTCATCCTAACCCTAAGCCTAACCCTAAACCTAAACTTAACACTAACCCTAACCCTCACCCTCAGCCTCACCCTAACCCTAACTCTAACCTTAATCCTCACCCTAACCCTAACCCTAACCCTAAACCTAAACCTCACTCTAACCCTAACCCTAAACCTCACCCTGACCCTAACACTAAACCTCACCCTCACCCTAGCCCTTACCCTAATCCTAATCCTAACCCTAACCCTCATCCTAACCCTCCCCCTAACCCTAACGCTCATCCTCAACCTCACCCTCAGCCTAACCCTAAGTCTAACCCTAAACCTAACCCTAACAAACACACTCACCCTCACCCTAACCCTAATCCTATCCCTAATCCTAACCCTAACCGTAGCCCTCCCCCTAACTCTCACCCTAATCCTAACCCTAACACTAACCCTAACCCTAACCCTCAACCTATCACTCACCTAACCCTAACTCTAAACCTAAACCTCACCCGCACCCTAACCCTAACTCTAACCCTAACCCAAACCCTAAACTCAACCTAAACCTAAACCCCACCCTAACCCTAACCTTAACCCTCACCGCACCATCACCCTCACTGTAACTCTAACCCTAACCCTAACAATAACACTAACTCTAACCCGAACCATCACCCTAACCCTAATCCTCACCCCCACACTCATCCTCATCTTAACCCTAAGCCTAAGCCTAACCCTCACCCAAACCCTCACACTCACCCTCACTGTAACTCTAATCCTAAACCTAACCCTATGCCTAAACCTCAACCTAACCCTCACCCTCACCCTAACCCTAACACTAACCTTAAGCCTAAACCTCACCCTAAACCTCCCCGTAACCTTAACTCTAACCCTAAACCTCACCCTCACCCTAACCCTAACCCTAAAACTCACCCTAAAACTAACCTTCACCCTCATCTTCAACCTCACCTTAACTCTAACCTTAACCCTAACAATAACCCTAAACCTAACCCTAAACCTAAACTTAACCATAACCCTCAACCTCAGCCTCACCCTCACCGCAAACTTAACCCTAACCCTAACACTAACAATAAAACTAACCCTAAGCCTAACCCTAACCCTAACTCTAATCCTCACCCCCACCCTCACCATCAGCCTAACCCTAAGCCTAAGCCTTACCCTAACCCTCACCGTAACCGTAACCCTAACTCTAACATGGACTCTAACCCTAAACCTAACCCTAAACTTAACCCTAAACCTAACCCTAATCCTCAGCCTCACCCTCACAGTAACCCAAACCCTAACCCTAACACTCACCCTAACTCTAAGCCTAACCCTAACCCTAAACTTAACCCTCACACTCACCCTCACCATAGCCCTCATCCTAAACCTAATCATAACCCTAAACCTCATCCTAACCCTAACGCTAACCCTCACCCTCATGCTCGGCCTAAGCCTAAGCCTAAGCCTAAGCAAAACCCTAACCCTAACCCTCACCCTAACCCTAACCCTAAACCTAAACCTCACCCTAACCCTAACCCTAAACCTCACCCTCACCCTAGCCCTCATCCTAACCCTAATCCTAAACCTCATCCTAACCCTCACACTAACACTAACCCTAAACCTCACCCGCACCCTCACCCTAACCCTAATCCTAACCCTAACCCTCAACCTAACCCTAACCGTCCCCTCAATGTAACCCTTACCCTAACCCTCATCCTAACCCTAAACTTAACCCTCACCCTAACTCTCACCCTAACCCTAACCCTCACCCTAACCCTAACCCTAAAACTCACCCTCACCCTAGCCCTCACCCTAACCCTATTCCTAAACCTAACCCTCATCCTCACCCTCCCCCTACCCCTTACCCTAACCCTCAAACTAACCCTAACCCTCACCCTCAACCTCAACCTCAGCCTAACCCTAAGCCTTACCCTAAACATAACCATAACACTCACACTCACACTCACCCTAACCCTAAATGTATCCCTAACCCTAACCCAAACCCTAACCTTCCCCTAACTCTTACACTAAACCTCACCCTAACCCTCAATCTAATGCTAACCTTAACTCTAACTCTGAACCTAAACCTCACCCTCACCCTAACCCTAATTCTAACCCTAACCGAAACCCTAAACCTCACCCTAACCCTAACCCTTACCCTAACGCTCACCCTAACCCTAACTCTAACACTAACCCTAACCCTCACCTTCAGCCTCACCCAAATCCTAACTCTAACCGTAAACCTCACACTCACCCTAACCCTAACCTTAACCCTAATCCTAAACCTCACCCTAAACCTAACCCTAAACCTCACCCTCACCCTAGCCCTCACCCTAACCCTAATCCTAAACCTCACCCTCATCCTAACCCTCCCCATAACACTAAACCTAACCCTCACCCTAACACTAAACCTCACCCTCACCCTCAGCCTAACACTAAGCCTAACCCTAAACGTAACCCTCAACCTCACACTCACCCTAACCCTAACCATAACCCTAAACCTAACCCTACACCTCAAACTAACCCTCACCCTCACCCTAGCCCTAACACTAACCCTAACCCTAAATCTCACCCTAACCCTCCTCCTTACCCTAACTATAACCCTAAACCTCACCCTCACCCTAACCCTAACCCTAAACCCCACCCTAACCCTAACCCTAAGCTTCACCCACATGCTGGGCCTAAGCCTAAGCCAAAGGCTAAGCCTAACCCTAACCCTAACCCTCACCCTAACCCTAAGCTTAACACTAACCCTAACTCTAAGCCTAAACCTCACCCTCACCATAACCCTAACTCTAACCCTATCCCTAAACCTAAACCTCATCCTAAACCTAACTCTAACAATAACCCTATCAGTAACCCTAACCCTAACCCTTCCCTAACCCTAACCCTAACCCTAACACTAAACCTAACCCTAAACATAACCCTAATCCTAAACCTAACCATAAGCCTCACCCTAACCCTAACCTCACCCTAACACAAACCCTAATCCTCACCCTCACCCTAGCCTTCACCCTAACCTGAAACCTGATCCTCACCCTAAACCTCACACGAACCCTAACACTAATCCTCAACTAAACCTCACCCTCACCCTACACCTAACCCTAACCCTAATTCTAACCCTAATCCTCATCCTAACCCTCACCCTAACCCTAACTCTAAACCTCACCCTCAACCTAACTCTAACCCTAACCCTCAACCTAACCCTAACCCTCACGCTCAATGTAACCCTAACCCAAAGCCTCATCCTAACCCTAAACTTAACCTGAACACTAACTCTCACCCTAACCCTAACCCTCACCCAGACCCTAACCCTCACCCTCACACTCACCCTCAGTGTAACCCTAAGCCTAACCCTAACCCTAACACGAACCCTCACACTCAGCCTAAACCTTACCCTAATCCTAATCCTAACCCTAACCCTAAACCTCACCCTCAGCCTCACATTAACCCTAATTCTAACCTTAAACCTCACCCTCACCCTAACCCTAACCCTAACCCTAACCGTAAACCTCACCCTAACCCTTACTCTAAACCTCACCCTCACCCTACACCTCAACCTAACCCTAATCCTAACCCTAACCCTAACCCTAAACCTCCCCTAATCCTAACGCTAACCTTCACCTTAACCCTAACCCTCACCCTCAACATCACTCTCAGCCTAACCCTAAGCCTAAGCCTAAGCCTAACCCTAACCCTCACACTCACCCACACCCTCAGCCTCACCCTAACTCTTACTCTAACCCTAAACCTCACCCTCACCCTAACCCTATCCCTAACCCTAACCCTAAACCTCACCCTAACCCTAAACCTCACCCTCACCCTAGCCCTCACCCTAACCAAAATCCTAACCCTAACTCTCATTCTAAACCTCCCCCTAACCCTAACCCTCACCCTCAACCTCACCCTCAGCCTAACCCTAAGCCTAACCCTAACACACACACACACACTCACCCTAACCCTAATCCTATCCCTAACCCTAACCATAACCCTCCCCCTAACTCTCACCCTAAACCTAACCCTAGCACTAACCCACACCCTAACCCTCAATCTAACCCTCACCCTAACCCTAACTCTAACCCTAAACCTCCCCCTCACCCTAACCCTAACTCTAACCCTAACCCAAACCCTAAACCTCACCCTAACCCTAACCCTAACCCTCACCCTCACCCTCACCGGATCTGTAACCCTTAACTTAACCCTAACAATAACCCTAACTGTAATCCTAACCCTCACCCTAACCGTAACCCTCACCTTAACCCATACCCTCACCCTAACAGTTTCCCTCAGCCTAACACTAACCCTAACCCTAACACTAACCCTCACACGAACCCTATCGCTAACCCTAAACCTAAACCTCAACCTAAACCTCACCCTCACTCCAACCCTAACCCTAACTCTAATCCTAAACCTAACCCATACACTAACCCTTACACGCACCCTCACCCTTACCATAAATCTAACCCTAACCCTAACAATAACACTAACCGTAACCCGAACCATCACCCTAGCCCTAATCCTGTCCCCACCCTCACCCTCAACCTAACCCTAAGCCTAAGCCTAACCCTCACCCTAATCCTCACACTCAACCTCACCCTAAACCTAATCCTAAACCTAACCCTATCCCTAAACCTCAACCTAACCCTCACCCTCCCCCTAACCCTAACACTAACCCTATCCCTAAACCTCACCCTCACCCTAACCTAACCCTAACCCTCACCCTAAACTTCACCCTAACCCTAAACGTCACCCTCAACCTCAACCTCACCGTATCTCTAACCCTAAACCTAACAATAACCCTAACCCTAACCCTAACTCTCACCCTAACCCTCACCCTAGCCCTCACCCTAACCCTAATCCTAAACCTAAACCTCATCCTAAACCTCACCCTAACCCTAACCCTAACCCGAACCCTAACCCGAACCCTAACCCTCACCCTCATGCTCAGCCTAAGCCTAAGCCTAAGCCTAAGCCTAACCCTAACCCTCACAGTAACCCTTACACTAACACTAACTCTAACCCTAAATCTCACCCTCACCCTAACCTTAACTCTATCCCTAACCCTAACCCTAAGAATAGCCCTAACCCTAAACCTCACCCTAACCATAACCCTAAACCGCACCCTAACCCTCACCCTAACCTTAACCCTAACACTAACCCTAACGCTAACCCTCGACCTAACCCTCCAACTAACCCTAAATCTAACCCTAAACCTCACCCTCACTCTAACCCTAATCCTAACCCTAACCCTGAACCTCACGCTCAGCCTATCCCTAAGTGTAAGCCTAAGCCTAACCCTCACCCTCACCCTGACCGTAACTCTATCCCTAACCCTAACAATAACATTATTCCAAAGCCTAAACCTAACCCTAACCCTAAACCTATCCTAATCCTAACCCTCACCCTCACCCTAACCCTAATCCTAACCCTAACCCTCAACCTAATGCTAACCCTCACCCTTACAGTAACCCTAACCCTCATCCTAACCCTCACCCTAACCCTCACCCTAAACCTAAACTAACACTAACCCTTACCCTCACCGTCTTCCTAGCCCTCAAACTAATCCTAACACTAACCCTCACCCTAACCCTAACCCTCAACTTAACCCTAACCATCAGGCTCACCGTAACCCTAACCCTCACCCTAACCCTAACCCTCATGCTGGCCCTCACCCTCAGTGTTACCCTAAGCCTAACCCTAAAATTAACCCTAACCCTTACACTCACCCTAAACCTTACCCTAATCCTAATCGTAACCCTAAGTCTAACCCTCACACTCACACTAAGCCTCACCCTATCCCTAACTCTAACACTAACCCTAACCCTAACCCTCACCCTCACCCTCACCCTAACCCTAACTCTAACCCTAAACCCCACCCTCACCCTAACCCTAACCGTAACCCTAATCCTCACCCTAACCCTAACGCTAAACCTCAACCTAACCCTCACAATAAACCTTACCCTAACACTACCCTAACCCTAAACCTCGACCTAACCCTCCCCCTAACCCTAACTCTAACCCTAAAGCTCACCTTCACCCTAACCCTATCCAAAACTTAACTTTAAACCTCAACCTAACCCTAACCCTAACCCTAACCCTCAACCTAACCCCAACCCTCTACCTAACCCTAACCCTATCCCTAACCCTAACCCTCAACCTAACCCCAACCCTCTACCTAACCTTAAACCTAATCCTAACCCAAACCCTAACCCTAACACTTAACCTCACCCTAACACTAACCCTCACACTAAACCTCACCCTAACCATAACCCTAAACCTCAACCTAACCCTCACCCTCACGCTAACCCTAACACTAACCCTATCCCTAACCCTCCCCCTTACCCTCCCCCTACCCCTATATCTGACCCTAAACCTCACCCTCACCCTAACTCTAACCCTAACCCTAAACCCCTCCGTAACCCTAACACTAAACCTCACCCGCACCCTCACCCTCACTGTAACTCTAACCCTAACCCTAACAATAACACTAACCCTAAACCGAACCATCACCCTAACCATAATACTCACCCCCACGCTCACCCTCAGCCTAACCCTAAGCCTAAGCCTAACCCTCACCCTAACCCTCACACTCACCCTCACCCTAACCCTAACCCTAACACTAAACCTCACCCTAATCCTAACCCTCACCCTCAGTGTAACCCTAACCCTAACCCTATCCCTAACAATAATCCTAACACTAATCCTAACCCTCACCCTTACCCTCACCCCAACCCTCATCCTCACCCTAAACCTCACACTAATCCTAACCCTAATCCTCAATCTAAACTCACCCTAACCCTAACCTTAAGCTTACCCTAACCCTAAACCTAACCCTTACCCTCACCCTTATCTTAACCCTCACCCTCAGCCTAAACCTCACCTTTACCCTTACCATCATCCTCCCCCTAAACCTCCCCCTAACCCTAAACCTCAACCTAACCCTCACCCTCAACCTCACCTTCAGCCTAACCCTAAGCCTAACCCCAAACCAAACCTTAACACACACACTCACCCTTACCCTAAACCTAACCCTAACCCTAACCCTAACCTTAACCCTCCCCCTAACTCTCACCCTAAACCTAACCCTAACACTAACCCTAAACCTAACCCTCACCCTAACCCTAACCCTCACCCTAACCATAACCCTCACCCTAACACTAACCCTCACCTTAACACTTACCCTCAACCTAACACTAATCCTAACCCTAACACTAACCCTCACACTAACCCTTACCCTCACCCTAACACTAACCCTAAACCTAAAACTAACCCTCACACTAACCCTTACCCTCACTCTAATCCTAAACATCACCCTAACCCTAACCCTCACACACACCCTAGCAATCACCCTAACCCTAATTCTAACCCTCACCCTCACCATAACCCTGACCCTCATCCTCACCCGAAACCTCACACTAACCATAAACCTAATCCTCAATCCAACCCTCACCCTAACCCTAACCCTAACCCTTACCCTAACCCTATACCTAACCCTAACCCTCACCCATATCTTAACCCTCACCTTCAGCCTAAACCTCACCATTACACTTACCATCATCCTCACCCTAATCCTCACCCTAACCCTAAAACTCTTCCTAACCCTCGCCCTAAACGTAATCCTAACCATCACCCTAACCCTAACCCTCACCCACATAGTCACCCTCAGCCTAACCCTAAGCCTAAGCCTAATCCTAACCCTAACCCTGACATTCACCTTTACCCTACACTAATCCTAACCCTAACCCTAACCATAACCCTAAACCTCAACAAAAACCTCACCCTAACCTTAACCCTAACACTAACCCTAACCCTAACCCTTCACCTAACCCTCCAACTAACCCTAAATCTAACCCTCAATCTCACCCTCACCCTAACCCTAATCCTAACCCGAACCCTAAACCTCACCCTAACCCTAACCCTCACCCTCACCCTCACCAAACTCTAAACCTAACTCTAACAATTACACTAATCCTAAACCTAAACCTAACCCTAACCCTAATCCTAACACTCACCCTCACCCTAACCCTAATCCTAACAATAACCCTCACCCTAAACCTCACCCTCACCGTAACCCTAACCCTCAACCTAACACTCACCCTTACCCTAACCCTAACCCTAAACCTTAATCTAACACTAACCCTAACCCTCACACTCACCCTAAACCTTACCCAAATCCTAATCCTAACCATAAGCCTAACCCTCCCCCTCAACTTAACCCTCACCCTAACCCTAACTCTAACACTAACCCTAACCCTAACCGTCATCCTCAGCCTCACCCTAACCCTAAATCTACCCCTTAACCTCAACCTCACCCTAACACTAACTCTAACACTAACCCTAACACTAAACCTCACATTAACCTAACCCTAACACTCAAACTAACCCTAACCCTAACCCTAAGTCTCCCGCTGTCTCATCCTAACCCTAACCCTAACACTAACCCTACCCCTAAACCTCACCCTAACTCTAACCCTAACCCTCACCCTCACCCTAACCCTCACTCTAACCCTAACCCTAACCCAACCCTAAACCTCACCCTCACCCTAACCCTCACCATAACCGAAACCCTAAACCTAACCTTAACAATAACCCAAACCCTAATCCTAACCCTCACCCTAACCATAACCCTCACGATAACCCAAACCCTCAGCCTAACACTTACCCTCACCCAACACTAACCCTAAATCTAACACTAACCCTCACACTAAACCTAACCCTAAACATAACCCTAAACCTCAACCTAACCCTCACCCTCACCCTAACCCTAACACTAACCCTATCCCTAACCCTCCCCCTAACCCTATATCTAACCCTAAACCTCACCCTCATCCTAACCCTAACCCCAACCTTAACCCCACCCTAAACCCAACCTTAACCCTCACCCGCACACTAACACTAATCCTAACCCTAACCCTCACCCTCACCGTAATCCTTACCCTAACCCTCACCCTAACCCTAAACTCAACCCGAACCCTAACTCTCACCCTAACCCTAACCCTCACCCTAAACCTCACGCTCAGCCTAACCCTAAGCCTAAGCCTAACCCTTACCCTAACCCTAACACTCCCTAGCCCTCACCCTAGTCCTAATCCTAACCCTAACCCTCATCCTAACCGGCACCCTAACCCTAACCCTAACCATCACCCTAACCCTAATCCTCACCCCCACCCTCACTTTGGGCCTAAACCTAAGCCTAAGCCTAACCCTAACCCCAACACTCACACTCAACCTGACCCTAAACCTAATCCTAACCCTAACCCTAACCATAACCCTAAACCTCAACCTAACCCTCACCCTATCCTTAACCCTAACACTAACCCTAACCCTCCACCTAAACCTCCAACTAACAGTAAATCTAACCCTAAACCTCACCCTCTCCCTAACCCTAACCCTAACCCTAACCCCAAACCTCACACGAACCCTAACCCTAAACCTCACTCTCACACTAGCCCTCACCCTAACCCTAATCCTAAGCATAAACCTCATCCTAACCCTCACCCTAACACTAACCCTAACCCTCACCCTCACCCTAACCCTAATCCTAACCCTAACCCTCAACCTAACCCTAACCCTCACCCTCACCGTAACCCTTACCGTAACACTCACCCTAACCCTAACCCTAAACCCCACCCTAACCATTACCCGAACCCTCACCCGCACCCTCACCCTCACCGTAACTCTAACCCTAACCCTAACAATAACACTAACCCTAACCCAAACCATCACCCTAACCCTAATCCTCAACCCCAACCTCACCCTCAGCCTAACCCTAAGCCTAAGTCTAACCCTCACCCTAACCCTCACACTCACCCTCACCCTAATCCTAACCTACACCTCAACCTAACCCTCACCCTCACCATAACCCTAACACTAACCCTAGCACTAAACCTCACCCTAACCCTTCCACTAATCCTAACTCTAACACTTAACCTCACCCTCACCCTAACCCTAACTCTAACCCTAACCCTACACCTCACCCTAAACCTCACCCTAACACTAACCCTCACCCTAACCCTCAACGTCACTGTAATTCTAACCCTAACCCTAACAATAACACTAAACCTAACCCTAAACCTAACCCTAACCATAACCCTCACCCTCAGCCTTACCCTAACCGCAAACTTAACCCTAACCATAACACTAACAATAACCTTAACCCTAACCCTAACCCTAATCCTCACCCCAACCCTCACCCTCAGCTGAGCCCTAAGCCTAACCCTAACCCTAACCCTAAACCTAACCCTCATCGTAACCCTAACCCTAACCCTAACCCTAACCCTATCCCTAAACCTAACCCTAATCCTCAGCCTCACCCTCAACCTAACCCAAACCCTAGGCCTAACACTCACCCTAACCCTAAGTCTAACCCTAACACTAACCCTCAAACTCACCCTCACCCTAACCATAATCCTTAACCTAACCCTATCCCTAAACCTAACCCTCACCCTAACCCTCACACTAGTCCTCACCCTAACCCTAATCCTAACCCTAAACCTCATCCTAACCCTCACCCTAACCTTAACCCTAACCCTCACCCTAATCCTAACCCTAACCCTCACCCTCATGCTTAGGCTAAGCCTAAGCCTAAGCCTAACCCTAACCCTAACCCTCACCCTAACCCTAACCATAAAACTAACCCCAACTCTAACCGTAAACCTCACTCTCACACTAACCCTAACTCTAACCCTAACCCTAAACCTAAACCTCATCCTAACCCTAACCCTAACCCTCACCCTCACCATCACCGTAACCGTAACCCTAATCCTAACCCTAACAATAACCCTAACCCTAACCTGAACCCTAACACTAACACTAACCCTAACTCTAACCGTAAACCTCACTCTCACCCTAACCCTAAATCTAAGAATAACCCTAACCCTAACCCTAACCCTCAACCTAACTATAACCCTCACTCTAACCCTAACCCTCACCCTAACACTTACCCTCACCCTAACACTAACCCTAACACTAACACTAACCCTCACAATAACCCTAACCATCACCCTAACCCTAAACCTCACCCTAACACTAACCCTAAACCTCACCCTCACCCTAGCCCTCACCCTAACGCTAACCCTCATCCTCATCCTAAACCTCACACTAACCCCCACACTAATACACAATCTAAGCCTCACCCTCACCCTAACCCTAACCCTCACCCTAAGCCTGACCCTCACCCTTACCGTAACCCTCACCCTCAGCCTAACCCTCACCTTTTCCCTTACCGTCACCCTAACCCTAACCCTCACCCTAAACCTAACCCTCACCCTTACCGTAAACCTCACCCTCAGCCTAACCCTCACCTTTTCCCTTACCGTCACCCTCACCCTACCTCTCACCCTAAATCTAACCCTCAACCGCACCTTAAACCTCACATTAACTCTAACACTAATCCTCAATGTAACCCTCACCCACACCCTTCCCCTAACCCTAACCCTCACCCTAACCCTAACCCTCACCCCACCGTAACCCTCACCCTCAGGCTAACCCTCACGTTTACCCTTACCATCATACCCACACTAAAACTTACCCTAACCCTAACCCTCACCCTAAACTTATGTCTACCCCTAAACCTAACCCTCACCCTAAACCTAACTCTAACCCTGACCCTAACACTAAACCTCACCCTATCACTAACCCGAACCCTCCCACTCACCCTCACCGTAAACGTAACCCTAAACCTATCCCTAACAATAACCATAACCCTAAACCTCACCTTAACACTCATCCTCACCCTAAACCTCACACTAACCCTAACCCTAATCCTCAATCTAACCCTCACCCTAACCCTAACCGTAACCATTACCCTAACTCTAAAGCTAACCTTAACCCTCACCCTTATCTTAACCCTCATATTCAGCCTAAACCTCACCTTTACTGTTACCATCATCCTCACCCTAAACCTCCCCATAACCCTAAACCTCATCCTAACCCTCACCCTAACCGTAAACCTAACCATCACCCTAACCCTAACCCTCACCCTCAACCCCACACTCAGCCTAACCCTAAGCCTAACCCTTACCCTAACCCTCACCCTCACTCTAGACCTCACCCTCACCCAAACCCTAAACTTAACCCTCACCCTAACCCTCACCCTCACCCTCACCCTAATCCTAACCCTAACCCTCAAACTCACCCTAAACCTCACCCTCAACGTAACCCTTACCCTAACCCTCACCATAACCCTAAACTGAACCTGAACCCTAACTCTCATTCTAAACCTAACCCTAACCCTCACCATAACCCTAACCCTAAACCTCACCCTCACCCTAACCCTCACCCTAACCCTAATCCTAACCCTAATCCTCATCCTAACCCTCCCCCTATCCCTAACCCTAACACTCACCCTAACCCTAACCCTCACCCTCAACCTCACCCTCAGCATAACCCTAAGCCTAACCCTAAAACTAACCCTAACACACAGACTCACCTTCACCCTAACCCTATAACTAACCCTAACCCTAACCCCCAAACTAACCCTCACCCTAAGCCTAACTCTAACCCTAAACCTCACCCTCACTATAAACCTCACCCTAACCCTAAGCCTAACCCTCACCCTCACCCTCACCATACTTAAACCGAACCCTAATAATACCCCTAACCCTATTCCTAACCCTCACCTTAACCATAACCCTCACCTAACCCAAACCCTCACCCTAACACTTACCCTCACCCTAACACTAACCCTAACCCTCACACTAACACTAACCCTAAATCTAACCCTAAACCTCACCCTCACCCTAACACTAACCCTAACCCTAATGGTAAACCCCACCCTAACCCTAACCCTTACCCACACCCGCACCCTCACGCACACTGTAACTCTAACCGTAACCCTAACAATAACACTAAACCTAACCCGAACCATCACCTTAACCCTAACCCCTAGGCTCAGTCGAAGCCTAAGCCTAAGCCTAAGCCTAAGGCTAACCCTCACCCTCACCCTCACCCTAACCCTATACCTCACCCTCAACCTCACCCTCAGCCTAACCCTAAGCCTAAGCCTAAACCTAACCCTAACACACACACTCACACTCACCCAACACTAATCCAATTCCTAACCCTAACCCTAAACCTAACCCTCCCCCTAACTCTCACCCTCACCCTAACCCTAACTCTAACCTTAACCCAAACCCTAAACCTCAACTTAACCCTAACCCTAACCCTCACCCTCACCCTCAATGTAACTGTAACCCTAAACCTAACCCTAACAATAACCTTAACCCTAATCCTAACCCTCACCCTAAACATAAACCTCACCCTAACCCATACCCTCACCCTAACACTTACCCTCACCCTCACACTAACCCTAACCCTATCCCTAAACCTCAACCTAACCCTCACCCTCAACCTAACCCTATCACTAACCCTAACCCTCACTCTAACCCTCCCCCTCCCCTAACCCTATATCTAAACCTCACCATAACTGTAACCCTAACCCAAACCCTAACCCTAAACCTCACCCTAAACCTCACCCTAACACTAACCCTCACCCTCACCGTAACTCTAACCCTAACCCTAAAAATAACATTAACCCGAACCCGAACCATCACCATAACCCTAATCCTCACCCCCAACCTCATCCTCAGCCTAACCCTAAGCCTAAGCCTAACCCTCACCCTAACCCTCACACTCACCCTCACCCTAAACCTAACCCTAAACCTAACATTATCCCTAAACCTCAACCTAACCCTCACCCTCAACCTAACCCTAAAACTAATCCTAACCCTAAAGCTCACCCTAACCCTCCCCCTAAACCTAACTCTAACCCTAAAACTTGCCCTCACCCTAACCCTAACCCTAAACCTAAAACTCACCCTAACCCTAACCCTCACCCTCACCCTCAACCTCACCATAACTCTAACTCTAACCCTTTCCCTAACCATAACCAAAGCCACACCCTCAGCCTCACCCTCACCGGAAACTTAACCCTAACCATAATACTAACAATAACCCTAACCCTAAGCCTAAACTTAACCCTAACTCTAATCCTCAACCCCACCCTCAAGCTCAGCCTAACCCTCAGCCTAACGCTAACCCTAATCCTCACCTTAACCCTAACCCTAACCCTAACCCTAAAATTAACCCTAACCCTAAACCTAACCCTAAACCTGACCCTAAAACTAACCCTAATCCTCAGCCTCACCCTCACCCTAACCCAAACCCTAACCCTAACCCTCACCCTAACTCTAAGCCTAACCCTAACACTCACACTCACGCTAACCCTAATCCTAAACCTAACCCTATCCCTAACCCTAACCCTCACCCTAACCCTCAACGTAGCCCTCACCCTTACCCTAATCCTAACCCTAAATCTCATCCTAACCCTGACCCTAACCTTAACCCTAACCCTCACCCTATCCCGAACCCTAACCCTCACCCTCATGCTCGGCCTAAGCCTAAGCCTAAGCCTAAGCCTAAGCCTAACCCTAACACTAACCCTAACTCTAACCCTAAATCTCAACCTCAAACTAACCCTAACTCTAACCCTAACTTTAAAACTAAACCTCATCCTAACCATAACCCTAACCCTCACCCTCACCCTCACCGTAACCCTAACCCTAACCCTAACAATAACCCTAACACTAACCCTAACCCTCACCCTCAACTTAGCCCTCACCCTAACCCTAACCCTCATCCTCACCCGAAAACTCACACTAACCCTAACACTAATCCTCAATCTAACCATCACCCTCACCATAACCCTAACACTAACCGTCACCCTATCCCTAACTCTCACCCTTACCGTAACCCTCACCCTCAGCCTAACCCTCACCTTTACCCTTACCGTCAGGCCCACGCTAAACCGCACCCTAACCCTAACCCTCACCCTAAACCTCACCCTAACCCTAACTCTAACCCTAAACCACACCCTCACCCTAACCCTAACGCTAACCCTAACCCCAACACTAAACCTCACCCTAACCCTAAACCTAACCGTCACCCTCACCCTCACCGTAACCGAAAAACTAACCCTAACACTAGTAATAACCCTAACCCTAACCCTAAACCTCACCCTAACCGTTACCCGCACCCTAACCCTAACCCTCACCCTAACACTTACCCTCACCCTAACACTAACCCTAACCCTAACACTTAGCCTCACACTAATCCTAACCCTCACCATAATCCTAAACCTCACCCTAACCGTAACCCTCACCCTCACCCTAGCCCTCACCCTAACCCTAATTCTAACCCTCACCCTCACCCTAAACCTAACCCTCATCCTCACCCTAATCCTCACACTAACCCTAACCCTAATCCTCAATCTAACCCTAACACTAAACCTAACTCTAACCGTCACCCTAAACCTAACCCTCACCCTTATTTTAACCCTCACCCTCAGCCTAAACCTCACCTTTACCCTTACCATCATCCTCACCGTAACCCTCACTCTAACCCTAAACCTCAACCTAACCCTCACCCTAACCGTAAACCTAACCATCACCCTAACCCTAACCCTCACCCTCAACCTCATGCTCAGCCTAACCCTAAGCCTAAGCCTAACACTTAAACTAACACTCACCCTCACCCTAGCCCTCACCCTAACCCTAATCCTAACCCTAACCCCCACCATAACCCTCACCCTAACACTAATCCTAACCCTAACCCTCAATCTAAACCTCAACCTCACCCTAATCCTAACACTACTAACCCTAACCCTAAACTTCACCCTAACCCTCCCACTAATCCTAAATCTAAACCTAAACCTCATCCTCACCCTAACCCTAACACTAAAGCTAACCCTACTCCTCAGCCTAAACCTCACGTTAACCCTAACCCTCACCGTAAAGCTAAACCTCACCTTAACTCTAAACCTAACCCTCACAATAACCCTAACCCTAACCCTAACGATAACCATAACCATAACCCTCAACCTCAGCCTTACCCTCACCGCAAACTTAACCTTAACCATAACACTAACAATAACCCTAACCCTAACACTAACACTAATCCTCACCCCCAACCTCACCCACAGCCTAACCCTAAGCCTAACCCTAAATCTAACCCTAAACCTAACCCTCAACGTAACCCTAACCCTAACCCGAACCCTAAACCTAAACCTAACCCTAACCCTAAACCTAACCCTAATCCTCAGCCTCACCCTCACCCTAACCCAAAACCTAACCCTAAACCTCACACTAACCCTAAGCCTAACCCTAACCCTAACCCTCACACTCACCCTCACCCTAAGCCTAAGCCTAACCCTAACCCTAACCCTCACACTCACCTTCACCCTAACCCTAATTCTAAACCTAACCTATCCTTAAACCTAACACTCACCCTAACCCTCACCTTAGTCCTCAACCTAACCCTAATCCTAACCCTAAACCTCATCCTAACCCTCACCCTAACCTTAACCCTAACCCTCACCCTAACCCTAACTCTCACCCTCATGCTCGGGATATGCCTAAGCCTAAGCCTAAGCCTATACTTAACCTTAACTCTAACCATAACAGTAACTTCAACTCTAACAGTAAACCTCACTCTCAGCCTAACCCTAACTCTAACCCTAACCCTAAACCTAAACCTAACCCTAACCCTCACCCTAACCCTAACCCTCACCCTCACACTCACCCTCACCGTAACCCTAATCCTAACCCTAACAGTAACCCTAACCCTCAACCTAACCCTAACCTTAACCCTAACCCTAACCCTAACACTAACCCTAACTCTAACCGTAAACCTCACTCTCACCCTAATCCTAACTCTAACCCTAACCCTAACCCTCAACCTAACCGTAACCCTCACCATAAGCCTAATCCTCACCCTAACACTTACCCTCACCCTAACACTAACCCTAACCATAACACTAACCCTCACAGTAACCCTAACCATCACCCTAACCCTAAACCTCACCCTAAACCTAAACCTAAACCTCACCCTCACCCTAGCCCTCACACTAACCCTAACCCTCATCCTCACCTTAAACCTCACACTAACCCTAACACTAATCCTAAATCTAACCCTCACCCACACCCTTCCCCTAACCCTAACCCTCACCCTAACCCTAACCCTCACCCCACTGTAACCCTCACCCTCAGGCTAACCCTCACGTTTACCCTTACCATCGCCCCCACCCTAACCCTTACCCTAACCCTAACACTCACCTTAACCCTAACCCTACGCCTAAACCTCACCCTCACCCTAACCCTAATTCTAACCCTAACCCTAACACTATACCTCACCCTAACGCTAACCTAACCCTCCCACTCACCCTCACCGTAACCGTAACCCTAACCCTATCCCTAAAAATAACCCTAACCCTAACCCTAAACCTCACCCTAACCCTCATCTTCACCCTAAAACTCACACTAACCCTAACCCCAATCCTCAATCTAATACTCACCTTAACCCTAACCCTAACCCTTACCCTAACCCTAATCCTAACCCTAAACCTCACCCTTATCTAAAGCCTCACCCTCAGCCTAAACATCACCTTTACCCTTACCATCATCCTCACCCTAAACCTCCCCCTAACACTAAACCTCATCCTAACCCTCACCCTAACCGTAAATCTAACCTTCACCCTAACCCTAACACTCACCCTCAACCTCAGGCTCAGCCTAATCCTTAGCCTAAGCCTAACTCTTACCCTAACCCTCACCCTCACCCTAGCCCTCGCCCTAAACCTAATCCTAACCCTAACCCTCATCCTAACCCTCACCCTTACCCTAAACCTAATCCTAACCCTAAACCTCAACCTAACCCTAACCCTCACCCTCACCGTAACCCTTACCCTAACCCTCAACCTAACCCTAAACGTAACCCGAACCCTAACTCTCACCCTAAACCTAAGCCTAACCCTCACCGTAACCCTAACCCTGAACCTCACCATCACCCTAGCCCTCACCCTAACCCGAATCCTAACCCTAACCCGAATCCTAACCCTAACCCTAACCCTCATCCTAACCCTAATCCTCACCCTCACCCTCAACCTCTGCCTAACCCTAATCCTAATCCTAACACTAAACCTAACACTAACCCTCACCCTAACCCTCACCCTAACCCTAACACTAAACCTAACACTAACCCTAACACTAACCCTCACCCTCAGCCTCATCCTAACCCTAACTCTAACTCTAAACCTTACCCTCACCCTAACCCTAACCCTAAACCTAACCCTAAACCTCACTCTAACCCTAACCCTAACCTCACCCTCACCGTGGCCCTTACCCTAACACTAATCCTAACCCTAACCCCCATCCTAACACTCCCTCTAACAGTAACTCTCACCCTCAACCTCACCCTAACTCTAACCCTAACCCTAAACCTAAACCTCAACCTAACCCTAACCCTAACCCTCACCCTCACCCTCACCGTAACCTTAAACCTAAACATAACCCTAACAATAACCCTAACCCTAATCCTAACCCTCACCCTAACCATAACCCTCACCCTAACCCAAACCCTAACCCTAACACTTACCCTCACCCTAACACTAACCCTAACCCCTACACTAACCCTCACACTAACCCTAACCTTAACCATAACCCTAAACCTCAACCTAATCCTCACCCTCACCCTAACCGTAACACTAAACCTATCCCTATCCCTCACCCTAACACTCCCCCTAACCCTATATCTAACCCTAAACCTCACCCTCACCCTAACCCTAACACTAAACCTCACCCGCACCCTCACCCTCACCGTAACTCTAACCCTAACCCTAACAATAACAATAACCATAAACCGAACCATCATCCTAACCCTAATCCTCACCCCCACCCTCACCCTCTGGCTAACCCTAAGCCTAAGCCTAACCCTCACCCAAACCCTCACCCTCACCCTCACCCTAACCCTAATCTTAAACCTAACCCTATCCCTAAACCACAACCTCACCCTCACCCTCACCCTAACCCTAACACTAACCCTAACCCTAAACCTCACCCTAACCCTCCCACTAACCCTAAATTTAACCCTAAACCTCACCCTAACACTAACCCTAACCCTAAACCTCACCCTAAACTTCACACTAACCCTAACCCTCACCCTCACCCTCAACCTCACCGTAACTCTAACCTTAACCCTAACAATAACACTAACCCTAACCCTAACCTTAACCCTAACCATAACCATAAACCTCACCCTCAGCCTTACCCTCACCGCAACCTTAACCCTAGTCATAACACTAACAATAACCCTAACCCTCACCCTAACCCTAATCTTCACCCCCACCCTCACCCTCACCCTAACCCTAAGACTAATCCTAACCCTAACCCTAAACCTAATCCTCACCATAACACTAACTCTAACCCTAACCCTAACCCTAAACCTAAACCTAAGCCTAACACTAACCCTAACCCTCACACTCACCCTCACCCTAACGTTAATCCTAAACCTAACCCTATCCCTAAAACTAACCCTCTACCTAACCCTCACCCTAGTCCTCACGCTAACCCTAATCCTAACCCTGAACCTCATCCTAACCCTCACCCTAACCCTAACCTTAACCCTCAACCTAACCTTAACCCTAAACCTCACCCTCATGCTCCGGCTAAGCCTAAGCCTAAGCCTAATCCTAACCCTAACCCTAACCCTCACCCTAACTTTAACCCTAACACTAACCCCAACTCTAACCGTAAACCTCACTCTCACCCTAACCCTAACTCTAACTGTAACCCTAACCCTAAATCTCATCCTAACCCTAACACTAACCCTCACCCTCACCCTCACGGTAACTGCAACCCTAATCATAACCCTAACAATAACCCTAACCCTAACCCTAACCCTCAACCTAACCCTAACTTTAACCCTAACCCTAACACTAACACTAACCCTAACCCTAACTCTCAACCTAAACATAGCCCTCATTCTAACACCCTCACACTAACACTAACCCTAACCCTAACACTAACCCTCACACTAACCCTAACCATCACCCTAACCCTAAACCTACCCTAAATCTAAACCTAACCCTCATCCTCAACCTCAAGCTCAGCCTAACCCTAAGCCTAAGCCTAACACTTACCCTAACCCTCACCCTCACCCTAACCCTCACCCTAACCCTAACCCTAACCCTCACCCTCATCCTCACCCTAAATCTAATTCTAACCCTAACCCTCATCCTAACTCTAACCCTCACCCAAACCCTAACCCTAAACCTCACCTTCACCCTAGCCCTCACCCTCACCCTAATCCTAATCCTAACCCTCATCCTAACCCCCCCTAACCCTAACCCTAACCCTCATCCTAACCCTAATCCTCACCCTCAACCTCACCCTCAGCCTAACCCTAAGCCTGTCCCTAAACCTAACCCTAACACACACACCTCACCCTAACCCTAATCCTAAACCTAACCCTAACCTTAACTCTCCCTCTAAATCTCACCCTAACCCTAACCCTAACCCTAACACTAACCCTCACAGTAACACTAACCATAAATCTAAAACTAAACCTCACCCTCACCCTCACCCTAACCCTAACCCTAACCGTAAACCCCACCCTAACCCTAACCCTAACCCTCACCCGCATCCTCACCCTCACCGTAACTCTAACCCCAACCCTAACAATAACACTAACTTAACCTGAACCATCACCCTAACCCTAACCCTAACCCTCACCCTCATGCTAGGTCTAAGCCTAACCCTAACCCTAACCCTAACACTAACTCTAACTCTAACGTTAAACCTCACTCTCACCCTAACCTTAATTCTAACCCTAACCCTAAAACCTAAACATCATCCTAACACTAACCCTAACCCTCACCCTCACGCTCACCATAACCGTAGCCCTAACCCTAACCCTAACAATAACCTAACCCTAACCCTAACTCTCACCCTAACCATAACCCTCACCCTAACCATAACCCTCACCCTAACACTTACACTCACCCTAACATTAAGCCTAAGCCTAACACTAACCCTCACACTAACCCTAACAATCACCCTAAACCTAAACCTCAATCTAACTCTATTCCTAACCCTCACCCTCACCCTCAGCCTAAACTTAACCCTAATCCTAATCCTAAACCTAATTCTAACCCTCACACTAACCCTCACCCTAACCCTAACCCTAAACCCAGCACTAACCCTAACCCTAACCCTCACCCTCATCCTCACCCTAACCCTAACTCTAACCCTCAATCTCATCCTAACCCTAACCCTAACCCAACCCTAAACCTCACCCTAACCCTAAACCTCACCCTCACCCTAGCCCTTACCCTAACCCTAATCCTAACCCTAACCCTCATCCTATCCCTCCCCCTAACCCTAACCCTAACCATAACCATAACCCTAAACCTCACCCTCAACCTCACCCTCAGCCTAACCCTAAGCCTAACCCTAACCTAACCCTAACACACACACTCACCCTCAACCTAACCCTAATCCTATCCCTTACCCTAACCCTAACCATCCCCCTAACTCTCACCGTAACCCTAACCCTAACACTAAACCTAACCCTCACCCTTAACATAACCCTCACCCTCAGCCTAACCCTCATGTTTACCCTTACTGTCACCCCCACCCTAACCATCACCCAAACCCTAACCCTCAACCTAACACTAACCCTAACGCTAACACTAACGCTCACACTAACCCTAACCATCACCCTAACCCTAAACCTCACCCTAACACTAATCCTAAACCTCAACCTCACCCTAGCCCTCACTCTAACCCTAACCCTCATCCTCACCCTAAACCTCACACTAACCCTAACACTAATCCTCAAACTTACCCTCACCCTAACCCTAACCATAACACTAACCCTCAACCTAACCCTAACACTCACCCTTTCAGTAACCCTCACCCTAAGCCTAACACTCACGTTTAACCTTAAGGTCACCCCCACCCTAACCCGCACCCTAACCCTAACCCTCACCACAACCCTCACCCTAACCCTAACTCTACCCCTAAACCTCACCCTCACCCTAACCCTAACTCTAACCCTACACTAAACCTCATCCTAACCCTAACCCTCACCCTCACACTCACAGTAACTGAAAACCTAACCCTAACAATAACCCTAAACCTAACCATAAACGTCACTCTAACCATACCCTCACCTTAATCCTAACCCTAACCCTAACACTTACACTCACCCTAACACTAACCCTAACCCTAACACTAACCCTCACACTAACCCTAACCCTCACCCTAATCCTAAACCTCACCCTAACCCTAAACCTAAACCTAACCCTCATCCTCACCCTAGCCCTCACCCTAACCCTAATTCTAACCCTCACACTCACCCTAACCCTAACCCTCATTCTCACCCTAAACCTCACACAAACCCTTAACCAAATCGTCAATCTAACCCTCACCCTAAACCTAACCCTAACCCTAAACCTAATCCTAAACCTAACCCTAAACCTCACCCTCTCCCTCAGCCTAACCCTAAGCATAACCCTAACCCTAACCCTAACCCTCACATTTACCCTCACCTTAACCCTAATCCTAAACATAACTCTACCCCTAACCTTAACCCTTACACTAACGCTCACCCGAACCCTATCCCTAACACTAACCCTGACCCTAACCTTCACCCTAACCCTCACCCTAACCCTAACTCTAACGCTAAACCTCACCTTCACCCTAACCCTAACTCTAACCCTACCCCTAACCCTAAATCTCACCCTAACCCTAACCCAAACACTAACCCTCACCCTCACCCTCACCATAACCGTAACCCTAACACGAACCCTAACAATTACCCTAACCCTAACCCTAAACCTCACCCTAACCATAACCCTCACCCTAATCCTAACCCTCACCCTAAAACTTACCCTCACCCTAACACTAACCCTCACACTAACCCTAACCCTCGCCCTAACCCTAAACCTCACCCTAAGCCTTACCCTAACCCTCACCCTAACACTAATTCTAACCCTAACCCTCACCCTAACCCTCAACCTCACCCTAACCCTCACCCTAAAACTTACCCTCACCCTAACACTAACCCTAACCCTAACCCTCACCCTAGCCCTCACCCTAACCTTAACCATCAACCTCACCCTAAACCTCACACTAACCCTAACTCTAATACTCAATCTAACCCTGACCCTCACCCTAACCATAACACTTACCATAACCCTAACCCTCACACTTCCCGTAACCCTCACCCTCAGCCTAACCCTCACATTTACCCTTACCGTCACCCCCAACCTAACCCTCACCCTATCCCTAACCCTCACTCTAACCCTCACCCTCACCCTAACCCTAACCCCCACCCTCACCGTAAATTTAACCCTAATCCTAAACCTAACAATAACCCTAAACCTAACCCTAACCCTCACCCTAACCATAACCCTCACACTAATCCTCACCCTAACCCTAACACTTACCCTCACCCTAACACTACCCCTATCCCTAACACTAACCCTCACACTAACCCTAAACCTTACCCTAATCCTAAACCTCACCCTAACACTAACCCTAACCCTAACCCTCACCCTCACCATAGCCCTCACCCTAAGCCTAATTCTAACCTTCAACCTCAGCCTAACCCTAACCCTCATCCAAACCCTAAACCTCACACTAACCTAAACTTAATCCTCAATCTAACCCTCACCCTCACCCTAACCCTAACACTTACCCTAAACCTAAACCTAACCATGAACCACACCCTTACCTTAACCCTCACCCTCAGCCTAAACCTCACCTTTACCCTTACCGTCATCCTCACCCTAACCCTCACCCTAAACCTAAAGCTCATCTTAACCCTCATCCTAAATGTAAACCTAACCATCACCCTAACCCTAACCCTCACCCTCACCCTTACCATAACCCTCACCCTCAGCCTAACCCTCACCTTTAACCTTACCCACACGCTCAACGTAACCCTCACCCTAACCCTAAACTTAAACTGAACCATAAATCTCACCCTAAGCCTAACCCTAACCCTCACCCTAACCCTATATCTAACCTAAACCTCAAACTCTCCCTGACCCTAACCCTAAACCTCACACTAGCCCTAACCCTAAACCTCACCCTCACCCTATTCCTCACCCTAACACTAATCCTAAGCCTAACCCTCATCCTAACCCTCACCCTAACCCTAACGCTAACCCTCCACCTAAACCTATCCCTCACCCTACACCTAACTCTCAGCCTAACCCTAAGCCTAAACCTAAACCTAACCCTCACCCACACACTCACCCTCACCCTAACCCTAACTCTAACCCTAATCCTAACCCTAAAACTCACCCTAACCCTAACCCTCACCCTCACCTTTACTGTAACCCTAACCCTAAACCTAACAGTATCCCTAAACCTAACCCTCACCCTAACCATAACCCTCACATTAAACCTAACCCTCACCCTAACAATTACCCTCACCCTAACACTAACCCCAACTCTAACACTAAAAATCACAGTAACCCTAACTCTCACCATAACCCTAAACCTCACCCTCACCCTAACCCTAACATTCAGCCTCACCTTAGCCCTCACCCTAACCCTAATTCTAACCCTAACCCTCACCCTAACCCTAACCCTCATCCTCACCCTAAACCTTACACTAAACCTAACCCTAATCCTCAATCTAACCCTCACCCTCACCCTAACACTTACCCAAACCCTCACCCTAATCCTAACCCTCACCCTGAGGGGAACACTCACCCTCAGCCTAACCCTCACCTTTACTCTTAGCGTCACGCTCACCCTAACGCTCACCCTAACCCTAACCCTCATCCTAACACTCACCCTAACCCTAACCCTATCCATCACCCTAACCCTAACCCTCACCCTCTCCCTCAGCCTAATCCTAAGCCTGAGCCTAACCCTAGCCCTAACGCTCACCCTCACCCTAGCCCTCACCCTACACTTAATCCTAACCCTAACACTCATCATAACCCTCACCCTAACGCTAACCCTAACCATCACCCAAAACCTATTCCTCACCCCCACCCTCACCCTCATCCTAACACTAAGCTTAACCCTAACCATAACCCTCACCCTCAGCCTCACCTTCACCGCAAACTTAACCCAAACCATAACACTAACAATAATCTTAATTTTAACCCTAACCCTAACCGTAATCCTCACCCCCACCCTAACCCTCAGCCGAACCCTAAGCCTAACCCTAGGCCTAAACCTAACCCTCACCTTAACCCTAGCCCTAACTCTAACCCTAACCCTAAACCAAACCCGCACCCTAACCCTAAACCTCACCCTCAACCTCTCCCTCAGCCTAACCCTAACCCTAACCCTAACCCTCACACTCAATCTCACCGTAACCCTAATCCTAAACATAACCCTATCCCTAACCTTAATCCTCACCCTAACGATCACACGAACCCTAACACTTACACTAACCCTAACCCTAAACCTCACCCTAAACCTCACCCTAAACCTCACCCTAACCTTAACTCTAACCCTAAACCTCACCTTCACCCTAACCCTAACTCTAACCCTAACCCTAACCCTAAATCTCACCCTAACCCTAACCCTAACTCTCACCCTCACCATCATCCTCACCGTAACCCTAACCCTAACCCTAACCCTAACCCTAAACCTCATCCTAACCTTAATCCTCACCCTAACCCTAACCCTCACCCTAACACTTACCCTCACCCTAACACTAACCCTCACACTAACCCTAACCCTCACCTTAACCCTAAACCTCACCCTAGCCTAACCCTAACCCTAACCCTCACCCTAACCCTAATTCTAACCCTAACCCTCACCCTAACACTAACCCTCAATCTCACCCTAAACCTCACACTAACCCTAACCCTAACCCTAATTCTAACCCTCACCCTCAACCTTACCCTAACCCTAACCCTTACCCTAACCCTCACCCTAACCCTAACCCTCACCCTTACCGTAACCCTCACCCTCAGCCTAACCCTCAACTTTAACCTTACCGACACCCTCAACGTAATCCTCACCCTTACCCTAAACTTAACCCAAACCCTAACTCTCACCCTATCCCTAACCCTAACCCTCACCCTAACCCTATCTCTAACCCTAAACCTCAAACTCTCCCTGACCCTAACCCTAAACCTCACCCTAACCCTAACCCTAAACCTAACCCTCATCCTAACCCTCACCCTAACCCTAAACCCTAACCCTCCCCCTAAACCTATCCCTCACCCTCAACCTAACCCTCAGCCTAACCCTAAACCTAAACCTAATACACACACTCACCCTCACCCTAACCCTAATCCTAACCATAAACCTAACCCTAAACCTCACCCTAACCCTAACCCTAAAGCTAACCCTAACCCTAACCATCATCCTAACACTCACCAGAACCCTAACTCTAACCCTAAACCTAACCCTCACCCTAACCCTAACTCTAACTCTAACGCTAACCCTAAACCTCACCCTAACCCTAACCCTCACCCTCACCTTTACTGTAACCCTAACCCTAAACCTAACAATAACGCTAAACCTAACCCTAACCCTCACGCTAACCATAACCCTAAAATTAACCCTCACACTCACCCTCAGCCTAATCCTAACCCTAAGCCTAAGCCTAAGCCTAAGCCTAAGCCTAACCCTCACCCTCACCCTAGCCCTCACCCTACACCTAATCCTAACCATAACCCTCATCCTAACCCTCACCCTAACGCTAACCCTAACCATCACCCAAAACCTATTCCTCACCCCCACCCTCACCCTCATCCTAACCCTAAGCCTAAGCCTAACCCTAACCATAAACCTCACCCTCAGCCTCACCCTCACCACAAACTTAACCCAAACCATAACACTAACAATAACCTTAATTTTAACCCTATCCCTAACCCTAATCCTCACCCCCACCCTCACCCTCAGCCTAACACTAGGCCTAACCCTAAATCTAACCCTAATCCTCAGCCTCACCCTCACCCTAACCCAAACGGTCACCCTAGCACTAAGCCTAACCCTAACCCTAAACCTAACGCTCACACTCACCCTCACACTAAACCTAATCCTAAACCTAATACTATCCCTAACCTTCACCCTACCCCTCACCCTAGCCCTCACCCTAACCCTAATACTAAACCTAAACCTCATCCTAACCCTCAGCCTAACCCTAACCCTAATCCTCACCCTAAACCTAATCCTAACCCTCACCCTCACTGTAACACTAACCCTAAACCTAAGCCTAAGCCTAAGCCTAAGCCTAACCCTCACCCTAACACTAACCCTAGCTCTAACCCTAAACCTCACCCTCACCCTAACCCTAACCCTAAACCTAAACCTCATCCCAACCCCAAACCTAACCCTCACCCTTACCCTCACCCTAAATGTAACCCTAACCTTAACCATAACCATAACCCAAACCTAACCCTAACCCTCACTTTAACCATAACCCTCATCATAACCCTAACCCTCAGCCTAACACTAACCCTAACCCTAACACTTACTCTCACACTAACCGTAACCATCACCTTAACCCTAAACCTCACCCTAACACTAACCCTAACCCTCACCCTCATTCTAGCCTTCACCCTAACCCTAACCCTCATCCTCACCCTAAATCTCACACTAACCCTAACACTAATCCTCAATCTAACCCTCACCCCTCACCCTAACCCTAAACCTGACCCTCACCCTAACCCTAAACCTCACCCTTACCTTAACCCTCACCCTCAGACTAACCCTCACCTTTCCCCTTACCATCACCCCAACCCTAACCCGCACCCTAACCCTAATCCTCACCCTAACCCCCACCCTAACCCTAACTCTACCCGAAAACCTCACCCTCACCCTAACCCTAACTCTAACACTAACCTAACACAAAACCTAACCCTAAACCTAAGCCTCACACTCACCCTTACCATAATCATAACCCTAACCCTAAACATAACCCTCACCCTAGCCCTAACCCTCAACCTAACACTAATCCTCACCCTAACACTAACCCTAACCCTAACACTAACCCTCACCCTAATCCTAAACCTCACCCTAACCCTAATTCTAACCCTAACCCCCACCCTCACCCTAGCCCTCACCCTAACCCTAATTCTAAGCCTGACCCTCACCCTAACCCTAATCCTCATCCTCACCCTAAACCTCACACTAACCCTAACCCTAATCCTTAATCTAACTCTCACCCTAACGGGAACCCGAAACCTTACCCAAACCCTCACCCTAATCCTAACCCTCACCCTTATTTTAACCCTCACCCTCAACATAACCCTCAAATTTACACTTACTATCAACCTCACCCTAACCCTCACCCTAACCCTAATCCTAATCCTAACCATCAGCCAAACCCTAATCCTTTCCCCCACCTTCACCCTCAGCCTAACCCTATGCCTAAGCCTAACCCTAACCCTAACCCTCACACTCACCCTCACCCTCACCCTAACCCTAATCCTAACTCTAACCCTAACAATAACCCTAACCCTAAACCTCAACCTAACCCTCACCCGAACCCTAACCCTAAAACTCACCCTAAACCTGACCCTGAACCTAACCCTCCCACTAACCCTAAATCTAAACCTAAATCTCACCCTCACACTAACCCTAATCCTAACTCTAACCCTAAACCTAACCCTAAACCTAACCCTAACCCTAACCCTCACCCTCAACCTAACCCTCACTGTAACTCTAAACCTAACCCTAACCCTACCCCTAATCCTAGCCCACACGCTCACACTAACCATTATCCTAACACTAACCCTCACCCTATCCCTAACCCTCACCCTCACAATAACGCTAACCATCATCCAAACCCTCACCCTAACCCTAACACTAAACCTAAACCTCACCCTAACACTAACCCTAATCCTCAACCTTACCCTAGCACTCACCCTAACCCTAATCCTAACAATAATCCTCAGTCTAACCCTCACCCTAACCCTAACCCTAACCCTCACCTTAACCCTAACCCTAAACCTCAACCCAACCCTAACGCTCACCCGCAACGTAACTCTTACCCTAACTGTCAACCTAACACTAAACTTAACCCGAACCCTAACTCTCACCCTAACCCTAACCCTCATACTCACCCTCACACTCTGCCTAACCCTAAGCTTAACCCTAACCCTAAGCCTAAGCCTAACCCTCACCCTCACCTTAACCCTCACCCCAACCCTAACCCTAACACACATCCTAACCTTATCCCTCACCCTCAGCCTCACCCTAACCCTAACTCTAACCCTAAACCTCACCCTCACCCTAACCCTAACCCTAACGCTAAACCTCAACCTAAACCTAACCCTAAACCTCCCCCTCACCCTAGCCCTCAGCCTAACCCTAATCGTCATCCTAACCCTCAATCTAACCCTAACCCTAACCATCATCCTAACCCTAATCCTAACCCTAAACCTCAACCTAAACCTAACCCTCATGCTCACAATAACCCTCACCCTAACCCTAACCCTAAACCTAAGCCTAACCCTAACCCTAACCCTCACCCTCAGCCTCACCCTAACCCAAACTCTAACCCTAAACCTCACCCTCACCCTAAACCTAACCCTAACCCTAACCCTCATCCTAACCCTCACCCTAACCCTAAACCTAACCCTCACCCTCACCCTAACCCTAAATCTCAACCTAACCCTAACCCTCACCCTCATCATAACCCTTACCCTAACCCTCACCCTAACCCTAACCTTAACCCGAACCCTAACCCTCAACCTAACCCTCACCCTAATCCTAACTCTAACCCTAAACCTCCCACTCCCCCTAAACCTAACTCTAACCCTAACCCAAACCCTAAACCTCAACCTAACACTAATCCTAAACCACCCCCTCACCCTCGCCGTAACCACAACACTAAACCTAACCCTAAGAATAACCCTAAACTTAATCCTAACGCTCAGCCTAACCATAACCCTCACCCTAACCCAAAACCTCACCCTAACTCTTACCCTCACCCTAACACTAACCCTAACCCTAACACTAACCCACACACTAACCCTAACCCTAACATTAACCCTAAACCTCAACCTAACACTCACCCTCACCCTAACCCTAACACTAACCCGAACCTTAACCCTCCCCCTAACCCTCCCGCTAACCCTATATCTAACCCTAAACCTCACCCTCATCCTAACCCTAACCCTAACCCTAATCGAAAACCCCACCCTAACCCTAACCTAAACCCTCACATGCAACTTCACCCTCACCGTAACTCTAACCCTAACCCTAACAATAACACTAACCCTAACCTGACCCTAAACTTCACCCTAACCCTCTCCCTAACCCTATGTCTAACCCTAAACCTCACCCTCACCCTAACACTAAACCTAACCCTAAACCTCACCCTCAACCTCACCCTAACCCTCACCCTCACCCGCACCATCAACCTCACGGTAACTCTTACCCTAGCCCTAAAAATAACACTAAACCTAACCCTAACCCTAACCCTAACCATAACCCTCACCCTTAGACAATTCCTAACCCTAACCCTAACCCTCACTGTAACCCTAACCTTAAACCTAACCCTAACCCTAAACTTAAGCCTAAACCTAAACCTAACCCTAACAATAAACCTAACCCTAATCCTCAGTCTAACCCTCACCCTAACCCTAAGCCTAATCCTAACCCTAACCCTAAACCTCCCACTCACCCTCACCTTAACCCTAATCCTAAACGTAACCCTATCCCTAACCCTAACCCTCACCCTAACGCTCACCCTAGCCCTAACCCTAACCCTAATCCTAACCCTAAACCTCATCCTAACCCTCACCCTAACCCTAACCCTATCCCTCACCTTAACCATAAACCTAACCCTCACCCTAACCATAACCCTAACCCTCACCCTCATGAACAGCCTAAGCCTAAACCCAAGCCTAAGCCTAACCCTAAAACTAAACCTCACCTTAACCCTAAACCTAACCCTAACCCTAACGCTAACCCTAAACCTCACTCTCACCCTAACCCTAACACTAACTCTAACTCTAAACCTAAACCTCATCCTCACCTTAACCCTCACCCTGACCCTCACCGTAACCGTAACCCTAACCCTAACAATAACCCTAACCCTAACCCTCACCCTAAACAAAACCCTCACACTAACCCAAACCCTAACTCTAACCCTAAACCTCACTCTCACCTTAACTCTAACACTAACCCTAACCCTAAACCTAAACCTAAACCTCATCCTAACCTTAACCCTCACCATCACCGTAACCGTAAACCTAACCCTAAGAATAACCCTAACCCTAACCCTCACCCTAAACATAACCCTAACCCTAAACCTCATCCTAACCTTAACCCTCACCATCACCGTAACCGTAAACCTAACCCTAAGAATAACCCTAACCCTAACCCTCACACTAAACATAACCCTAACCCTAACCCATACCCTCACCCTAACATTTACTCTCAACCTAACACTAACCCTAACCCTAACACTAACCCTCACACTTACCCTAATGCTAAACCTAACCCTAAACCTCAACCTAACCCTCACCCTCACCCTAACCCTAACACTACCCATAACCCTATCCCTAACAATAACAATAACCCTAACCCTAACTATCACAATAACCCTAGTCCTCACCCGCACCCTCACCCTCAGCCTAACCCTAAGCCTAAGCCTAACCCTCAACCTAAACCTCACACTCACCCTCACCCTAACCCTAATCCTAAATCTAACCATATCCCTAAACCTCAACCTAACCCTCACCCTCACCCTAACCCTAACACTAACCCTAACCCTAAACCTCACCCTAACCCTGCCCCTTACAATAACTCTAAACCTAAACCTCACCCTCACCCTAACCCTATCCCTAACCCTAAACCTCAACCTAAACCTCACCCTAACCCTAACCCTCACCCTCAACCTAACCCTAACTCTAACCCTAACCCTAAAGATAACACTAACCCTAACCCTAACATTAACCATAACCCTCACCCTCAGCTTCACCCTTAACGCAAACTTAACCCTAACCATGACACTAACAATAACCCTAACCCTAAACCTACCCCTAACCATAACACTAATCCTCACCTCCACCGTCCCCCTCAGCCTAACCTGAAGCCTAAGCCTAAGCCTAACCCTAACCCTCACCATAATCCTAACCCTAACCCTAAACCTAACCCTAGCCCTAACCCTAACCCTAAACCTAACCCTAATCCTTAGCCTCACCCTCACCATAAACCAAACCCTAACCCTAACCCTCATCCTAACCCTAAGATGAACCCTAACCCTAACCCTCACCCTCACACTCACTGTTACCCTAATCCTAAAACTAACCCCATCCTTAACACTAACCCTCACCCTAACCCTCAACCTCACCCTAACCCTCACCCTAACACTTACCCTCACCCTAACACTAACCCTAACCCTAACCCTCACCCTAACCTTAACCATCAACCTCACCCTAAACCTCACACTAACCCTAACTCTAATACTCAATCTAACCCTGACCCTCACCCTAACCATAACACTTACCATAACCCTAACCCTCACACTTCCCGTAACCCTCACCCTCAGCCTAACCCTCACATTTACCCTTACCGTCACCCCCAACCTAACCCTCACCCTATCCCTAACCCTCACTCTAACCCTCACCCTATACCTAACCCTAACCCTCACCCTCACCGTAAATTTAACCCTAATCCTAAACCTAACAATAACCCTAAACCTAACCCTAACCCTGACCCTAACCATAACCCTCACACTAATCCTCACCCTAACCCTAACACTTACCCTCACCCTAACACTACCCCTAACCCTAACACTAACCCTCACACTAACCCTAAACCTTACCCTAATCCTAAACCTCACCCTAACACTAACCTTAACCCTAACCCTCACCCTCACCATAGCCCTCACCCTAAGCCTAATTCTAACCTTCAACCTCAGCCTAACCCTAACCCTCATCCAAACCCTAAACCTCACACTAACCTAAACTTAATCCTCAATCTAACCCTCACCCTCACCCTAACCCTAACACTTACCCTAAACCTAAACCTAACCCTGAACCACACCCTTAACTTAACCCTCACCCTCAGCCTAAACCTCACCTTTACCCTTACCATCATCCTCACCCTAAACCTCACCCTAACCCTAAAGCTCATCTTAACCCTCATCCTAAATGTAAACCTAACCATCACCCTAACCCTAACCCTCACCATCAAACTCACCCTCAGTCTAACCCTAAGCCTAAGCCTAAACCAAACCCTAAAGCTCACACTCACCCTCACTATAACCCTAATCCTAACCCTAACCCTAACACTAACCCTAAACCTCAACCTAACCCTCACCCTAACCTTAACCCTAACACTAACCCTAACCCTAAACCATGACCTAACCTTCCCCCTAACCCTAAATCTAACCCTAAACATCACCCTCATCCTAACCCTAATCCTAACCCTAACCTTAAACCTCACCCTAACCCTAACCCTAACTCTCACACTCACTGTAACTCTAACCCTAACACTAACAATAACACTAATCCTAACCCTAAACCTAACCCTAACCCTAAACCTAATCCTAACACTCACCCTCACCCTAACCCTAATTCTAAACCTAACCCCAACCCTAACCCTAACCCTCATGTCACGGTAACCCTAACCCTCAACCTAACCTTCACCCTAACCGTAACCCTAACACCAAACCTCACCCTAACACTAACCCTAAACCTCACCCTCACCCTAGGCCTCAGCCTTACCCTAATCCTAACCCTAATCCTCATCCTAACCCTCAAGCTAACCCTAGCACTCACCCTAACTCAAACCCTCTACCTAACCCTAAACTTAACCTGAACCCTAACCCTCACCCCAAACCTAACCCTAAACCTCACCCTAACCCTAACTCTCACCCTCAACCTCACCCTCAGTCTAACCCTAACCCTAACCCTAACCCTCAGACTCACCCTAACCTTACCCTAATCCTAATCCTAACCCTAAACCTAACCCTCACCCTCACCCTAACCCTAAATCTAACACTAACCCTAACCCTAACCCGCACGCTCAACCTCACCCTAACCCTAACTCTAACCCTAAACCTCACCCTCACCCTAACCCTTAACCTAACCCTAAACCTCATCTTAACCACAAACCTCACCCTCACAATAGCCCTCACCCTAACCCTAATCCTATAACTAACTCTCATCCTAACCCTCACCCTAACCCTAACCCTAATCCTCACCCTCACGCTCACCCTAACCCTAACTCTAACCCTAACCCTCAACCTAACCCTAACCCTCACCCTCACCATAACCCTTACCCTAACCCTCACCCTAACCCTAAACTTAACCCGAACCCTAACCCTCACCCTAACCCTAAACCTCACCCTCAAACTCACCCTCAGCCTAAACCTAAGCCTAACCCTAAGCCTAACCCTAACACACACACTCACCCTCACCCTAACCCTAATCCTAACCCTAACCCTAACCCTCCCCTAACTCTCACCCTAACCCTAACCCTAACCCTAACCCTAACACTAACCCTAACCCTAACCCTCAACCTAATCTTAAGCCTCACCCTAATGCTAACCCTAAACGAAACCCTCACCCTCACCCTAGCCCTCACCCTAAGCCTAATTCTAACCTACACCCTCACTGTAACCCTAACCCTCCACCTCACCCTAAACCTTACACTAACCCTAAACCTAATCCTCAATTTAACCCTCACCCTAACCTAACCCTAACCCATACACTAACCCTAAAGCTCACCCTTATCTTAACCCTCACCCTCAGCCTAAACCTCACCATTTCCCGTAGCGTCAACCTCACCCTAACCCTCACCCTAACCCTAAACCTCATCCTAACCCTCACCCTAACCATCACCCTAAACCTAACACTCACCCTCATCCTCATGCTCAGCCCAACCCTAAGCCTAAGCCGAACCCTTACCCTAACCCTCACCCTCACCCTAGCCCTCACCCAAAACCTAATCCTTACCATCAGCCTAACCCTAATCCTCACCCCGACCCTCACCCTCAGACAAACCCTAAGCCTAAGCCTAAACAAACCTAACCCTAACCTTCACACTCACCCTAAACCTAACCCTAATCCTAACCCTAACCCTAACCCTAAACCTAAACCTCAACCTAACCCTCATCCTAACCTGAACCATAACAATAACCCTAACCCTAACCTTCGATCTAACCCTCCCACTAACCCAAATCTAACTCTAAACCTCACCCTCACCCTAACCCTAATGCTAACCCTAACCCTAAACCTCACCCTAACCCTCACCCTCACCCTCACCCTCCCCCCCAATGTAACTCTAACCCTAACACTAACAATAACACTAATCCTAACCCTAAACCTAACCCTATCCCTAACCCTAATCCTAACACTCACCCTCACCCTAACCCTAATTATAAACCTAACCCTAACCCTAACCCTAACCCTCATGTCACCATAACCCTAACCCTCATCCTAACCCTCACCCTAACCCTAACCCTAACCCTAAACCTCACCCTAAAACTAACCCTAACCCTCAACCTCACCCTAGCCCTGACCCTAAAGCTCAACCCAACCCTAACCCTCACCCTCAACGTAAACCTGACCTTAATCCTCACCCTAACCCTAAACTTAACACAAACCCTAACTCTCACCCTATCCCTAACAATAACCCTCACCCTAACCCTAACGCTCACCCTCACCCTCAGCCTAACCCTAAGTCTAAACCTAACCCTAACCCTAACCCTCACACGCACCCTAACCCTAACCCTAACCCTAATCCTAACCCTAACCCTAACCCTCACCCTTATCCTCACCTTAATCCTGACCCTAACTCTAACCCTAACCCTAACCCTCACCCTAAGCCTCACCCTAACCCTGTCTCTATCCCTAAACCTCACCCTCACCCTAACCCTAATCCTAACCCTAAACTTAAACCTCACCCTAACCCTAACCCTAAACCTCTCCCACAACCTAGCCCACACCCTAACCCTAATCCTAACCCTAACCCTCATCCTAACCCTCCCCCTAACCCTAACCTTTACCCTCACCCTAACCCTAAACCTCAAACTCAACCTCACCCTCAGCCTAACCCTAAGCCTAACCCTAAACCTAACCTTAACACAAACACTCACCCTCACCCTACCCCTAAACCTAACCCTACCCCTAGCCCTAACCCTCCCCCTAACGCTAACCCTAACACTAACCCTAACCCTTACGCTCAAACTAACACTTACCCTAAACCTAACTCTAACCCTATACCTCATTCTCACCCTAAATCTAACTCTAACCCTAACCCAAAACCTAAACCTCACCCTAACCATAAACCTAACCGTCACCCTCACCCGCAATGTAACGGAAAGCCTAACCCTAACCCTAACAGTAAACCTAACCCTAATCCTAACCCTCACCCTAACCATAACCCTCACCCTAACCCAAACCCTCACCCTAACACTTACCCTCACCCTAACACTAACCCTAACCCTAACACTAACCCTCACATTAACCCTAACCCTAAACCTAAACCTCAACCTAACCCTCACCCTAACAATAACACTAACCGTCACACTAACCCTCAACCTAACCCTCCCCCGTACCCTATATCTAACCCTAAACCTCACCATCACCCTAACCCTTACCCTAACCCTAACCCTAAACCCCACCCTAAACCTAACCCTAACCCTCACCCGCACCCTCATCCTCACCATAACTCTAACCCTAACCCTAACAATAACACTACCTTACCCATCACCATAACCCTAATACTCACACCCAACCTCATCCTCAGTGTAAACCTAAGCCTAAGCCTAACCCTCACCCTAACCCTCACACTAACCTCCACCCTAAACCTAATACTAATCCTAACCCTATCCCTAAATCTCAACCTAACCCTACCCCTCACGCTAACCCTAAAACTAACCCTAACCCTAAACCTCCCCCTAACCCTCCCCCTAACCCTATCTCTAACCCTAATCCTCACCTTAACCTAACACTAATGCTAAACCTTACCCTAACAGAAACCCTCAGCCACACCCTCAACCTCACTGTAACTCTAACACTAACCCTAACAATAACACTAACCCTAACCCTAACCATAACCATAACCCTCATCTTCAGCCTCATCCTCACCGCAAGCTTAACCCTAACCACAACACTAACAATAACCCTAATCCTAACCCTAACCCTAATCCTCACCCCCACCCTCACCCTCAGCCTAACCCTAACCCTAACCCTAACCCTAACCCTCACCCTAACCCTAAGGCTAACCCTAACCCAAACCCTAACCCTCACACTCACCCTCACCCTAACCCTAATCCTAACCCTAACCGTATTCCTAATCCTAACCCTCACCCTAATCCTCACCCTAGCCCTCACCCTAACCCTAATCATAACCATAAACCTCATCCTAACCCTCACCCTAACCCTAACCATAACCCTCACCCTAACCATAACCCTAACCCTCACCCTAATGCTCGGCCTAAGCCTAAGCCTAAGCCTAACCCTAACCCTAACCCTCACCCTAACTCTAACCCTAACACTAACCCTAACTTTAACCCTAAACCTCACTCTCAACCTAACCCTAACTCTAACCCTAACTCTAAACCTAAACCTCATCCTAACCCTAAACCTAAACCTCACCCTCACCCTCACCGTAACTGTAACCCTAAAACTAACCCTAACAATAACCCTAAACCTAACTCTAACCCTCACCCTTACAATAACCCTCATCCTCACCCTAAACCTCACACTAACCCTAACCCTCACCCTTAAAGTAACCCTAACCATCATCCTAACCCTCACCTTAACCCTAACCCTACCCTAAAGCTCACCCTAACACTAAACCTAACCCTCACCCTCACCCTAGCCCTCACAATAACCATAATCCTAAACCTAATCCTCAGCCTAACCCTCACCCTAACCCTAAATCTAACCCTCACCCTAACCCTAACCCTAACCCTCAACCTAACCCTAAACCTCACGCTCCCCATAACCCTAACCCTAAACTTCACCCTAACCCTAAACTTAACTTGAACCCTAACTCTCACCCTAACCCTAACCCTAACGCTCACACTCACCCTAACCCTTACCCTAATCCTAATCCTAAACCAAACCCTCACCCTCATCCTAACCCTAACTCTAACAGTAACCCTAACCCTAACCCTCACACTCAGCCTCACCCTAATCCTAACTCTAACCCTTAACCTCAACCTCACCCTCACCCTAACCCTAAACCTAACCCTAAACCTCACCCTAAACCTAACCCTAAACCTCACCCTCACCCTAGAACTCACCCTAACCCTAATCCTAACCTTAACGCTCATCCTAACTCTCCCCATAACCCTAACCCTAACCCTAACCCTCACCCTCACCCTCACCCTCAGCCTAACCCTAAGCCTAACCCTAACCCTCACCCTAACCCTCACACCCATCCTCAACCTAACCCTAATCCTAAACTTAACCCTATCCCTAAACCTCAACCTAACCCTCACACTCACCCTAACTCTAACACTAACCCTAACCCTAAACCTCACCCTAACCGTCCCCCTAACCCTAACTCTAACCCTAACCCTAACCATAACCCTAAACCTCACCCTAAACCTCACTCTAACCCTAACCCTCACCCTCATCCTCAACCTCACCGTAACTCTAACCCTAACCCTAACAATAACACTAACACTAATCCTAACCCTAAACCTAAACCTAACCATCAACCTCAGCCTCACCCTCACCACAAACTTAACCCTAACCATAACACTAACAATAACTCTAACCCTAATCCTCAGCCTCACCCTCAACCTAACCCAATCCCTAATCCTAAACCTCACCCTAACCCTAAGGTTAACCCTAACCCTAACCCTCACACTCACCCTCACCCTAACCCTAATCCTAAACCTAACCCTTTCAATAAACCTAACCCTCACCCTAAGCCTCACCCTTGCCCTCACCTTAACCCTAATACTAACCCTAAACCTCATCCTAAACCTCACCCTAAACCTAACCCTAACCCTCACCCTAACCCTAACCCTAACCCTCACCCTCATGCTCGGCCTAAGCCTAAGCCTAAGCCTAAGCCTAACCCTAAGTCTAACCCTAACCCTAACCCTAACACTAAGCATAACCCTCACCCTTAACATAAACCTCACCGTCAGCCTAACCATCACGTTTACCCTTACTGTCACCCCCACCCTAACCCTCACCCTAAACCTAACCCTCACCCTAACTCTAACTCGAACCCTAAATCTCACCCTCACCCTAACCCTAACTCTAACCCTAACCCTAACCCTCACCCTCACCCTCACCCTCACCATACCTATAACCCTAACCCTAACAATAACCCTAACCCTAACCCTAACCCTCACCCTAACCATAACCCTCACCCAAACCCTAACCCTCACCCTAACACTTACCCTCACCCTAACACTAACCCTAACCCTGACACTAAAGCTCACACTCACCCTAACCCTCACCCTAAACCTAAACCTCAATCTAACCCTAATATAACACTATAACCCTAAAATAACACTAACCCTCACCCTCACCCTAGCTCTCACCCTAATCCTAATTCTACCCCTCTGCCTCACCCTAACCCTAACCCTCATCCTCACCCTAAACCTCACACTAAACTTAACCCTAATCCTCAATCTAACCCTCACCCTAACCCTAATCCTAACCCTAACTCTCATCCTAACACTCACCCTAACCCTAACCCTAACCATCACCCTAAACCTAATCCTCACCCCCACCCTCACCCTCAGCCTAACCCTAAGCCTAAGCATAACCCTAACCCTAAATCTCACACTCATCCTAACCCTAGCCCTAATCCTAACCCTAACCCTAACCCTAAATCTCAACCTAAACCTCACCCTAACATTAACCCTAACACTAAACCTAACCCTAATCCTCAACCTAACCCTCCCCCAACCCTAAATCTAATCCTAAACCTCACCCTCACCATAACCCTAATCCTGACCCTAACCCTAAACCTCACCTGAACCCTAACCCTAATCTTCACCCTCACCCTCAACCTCACCCTCACTGTAACTCTAACCAGAACCCTAACAATAACACTAATCCTAAGGCTAAACTTAACTCTAACCCTAACCTTAACCCTAATCCTAACACTCACCCTCACCCTAACCCTAATGTAACCCTAACCCTCTCCCTAACCTTAACCCTCACCCTTACCGTAACCCTAACCCTCATCCTAACCTCACCCTAACCCTAACACTAAACCTAACCCTAACCCTCAACCTACCCCTCCCTCTAACCCTAAATCTAATCCTAAACCTCACCCTCACCATAACCCTAATCCTGACCCTAACCCTAAATCTCAACCTAACCCTAACCCTAACCCTTACCCTAACCCTCACCCTAACCCTAAACTTAACACAAACCCTAACTCTCACCCTACACCTAACCCTAACCCTCAACCAAACCCTAACCCTCACCCTCAGTCTAACCCTATGCCTAATCCTAATCCTAAACCTAACACTCACGCTCACCCTAACCCTAACCCTAATCATAACCCAAACTCTAACTCTCACACTCACCTTAACCCTCACCTTAACCCTAACCCTAACACTAACACTAACCCTAACCCTCAACCTCAGCTTCATCCTAAACCTAACTCTAAAACCAAACCTCACGCTCACCCTAACCCTAACCCTTACCCTAACCCTAAACCTAAACCTCACCCTAAATCTAACCCTAAACCTCATGCTCACCCTAGCCCTCACCCTAACCCTAATACTAACATTAACACTCATCCTAACCCTCCCCTAAACCCTAACCCTCACCCTAACCCTAACCCTAACACTAACCCTAACCCTAACCCTAACCCTAACCCTAACCCTCACCCTAAACCTCACCCTCAGCCTAACCCTAAGCCTAACCCTAAACCTAACCCTGACACACAAACTCACCCTCACCCTAACCCTAATCCTAACCCTATCCCTAACCCTAACCCTCCCCCTAACTCTCTCCCAAACCCTAAATCTAACACTCACCCTAACCCTAACCCTCAACCTAAACCTCACACTAACCCTAACTCTAACCCTAAACCACACCCTCACCCTAAACCTAACTGTAACCCTAACCCAAACCCTAAACCTCACCCTAACCCGAACCCTAACCCTCACCCTCACCCTCACTGTAACCATAACCATAAACCTAAACCTAACAATAACCCTAACCCTAACCCTAACCCTAACCCTCACCCTAACCATAAACCTCACCCTAACCCAAACCCTCACCCTAACATTTACCCTCACCCTAACCCTAACCCTAACCCTAACACTAACCCTCACACTAACCCTAACCCTAAACCTAACCCTAAACCTCAACCTAACCCTAACTCTCACCCTAACCCTAACACTAACCCTAACACTAACCCTCAGCTTATTCCTCCCCCTAACCAGATATCTAACCCTGAAACTCACCCTCACCCTAACCCTAACCCTAACCCTAAACCCCACCCTAACCCTAACCATAAACCTCACCCACAACCTCACCCTTACCTTAACTCTATACCCTAACCGTAACAATAACACTAACCCTAACCCTAACCATCAGGCGAACCCTAATCCTCAACCCCACCCTCACACTCAGCCTAACCCTAAGCCTAAGCCTAACCCTCACCCTAACCCTCACACTCACCCTCACCCTAACCCTAAACCTAAACCTAACCCTATCCCTAAACCTCAATCTAACCCTCACCCTCACCCTAACCCTAACACTAACCCTAACCCTAAACCTCACCCTCACCCTCCCGCTAACCCTAACTCTAACCCTATACCTCACCCACACCCTAACTCTAACCCTAACAATAACACTAAATCTCACCGTAAACCTCACCCTAACCATCACCCTCACCCTCAACCTCAGCCTAACCCTTAGCCTAACCCTAACCCTAACCCTAAACCTAACCCTCACCATAATCCTAACCCTAACCCTAATCCCAACCCTAAACCTAAACCTAACCCTAACCCCAAACCTAACCCTAATCCTCAGCCTCACCCTCACCCTAACCCAAACCCTAACCTTAACCCTCACCCTAACCCTAACCCTAACCTAACCCTAACCCTCACAATCACCCTCACCCTAACCCTAATCCTAAACCTAACCCTATCCCTAACACTAACCCTCACACTAAGCCTCACCCTAGCCCTCACCCTAACCCTAATCCTAAACCTAAACCTCATCCTAACCCTCACCCTAACCCTAACCCTAACCCTCACCATAATGCTAACCCTAACCCTCACCCTCATGCTCAGCCTAAGCCCAACCCTAAGCCTAACCCTAACCTGAAACCTCACCCTAACCCTAACCCTAACACTAACCCTAACTCTAACCCTAAACCTCACTCTCACCCGGACCCTAACTCTAACACTAACCCTAACCCTCACCCTCACCGTCAACGTAACCGTAACCCTAACCCTAACCCTAACAATAACCCTAACACTAACCCTAAACCTCACCCTTACCAAAACCCTCACCCTAACCCTAACCCTCACCCTAACACTTTCCCTCATCCTAACACTAATCCTAACACTAACATTAACCCTCTCACTAACCCTAAACATCACCCTAACCCTATACCTCACCTTAACCCTAACACTAAACCTCACCCTCACCCTAGCCCTCACCCTAACCCTAACACTCATCCTCACCCTAAACCTCACACTAATCCTAACACGAATCCTCAATCTAACCCTCACCCTCACCCTACCCCTAACCCTAACCCTCACCCTAAATCTAACCCTCACCATTAAGGTAACCCTCATGCTCAGCCTAACCCTCATGTTTACCCTTACCGTCACCCCCACCAACCCTCACCCTCACCCTAACCCTAACGCTCAGCCTCACCCTAGGCTTCACCCTAACCCTAATTCTAACCCTAACCCTCACCATAACCCTAACCCTCATACTCACCCTAAACCTCACACTAACCCTAACACTAATCCTCAATCTAACCCTCACTCTAACCCTAACCCTAACCCTTACCCTAACCCTAAACTTAACCCTAAACCTCACCCTTATCTTAACCCTCACCCTCAGCCTAAAACATACCTTTACCCTTACCATCTTCCTCACCCTAACCCTCACCCTAACCCTAAAACCCAGCCTAACCCTCACCCTAACCATAAACCTAACCATCCCCCTAACCCTAACACTCACCCTCAACCTCATGCTCAGCCTATCCCTAAGCGTAAGCCTAAGCCTAACCCTCACCCTCACCCTCACCCTCACCATAACTCTAACCCTAACCCTAACAATAACACTAATCCTAAAACAAAACCTAACGCTAACCCTAACCTTACCCTAATCCTAACCCTCACCCTCACCCTAACCCTACTACTAACCCTAACCCTCACCCTATCCCTAACTCTAACACCAACCCTAACCCTAAACCTCACCCTCAGCCTCACCCTAACCCTAACTCCAACTCAAAACCCCACCCTCACCCTAACACTAAACCTAACCCTAAACCTCACTCTAACAATAACGCTAAACCTCAACCTAACACTCACACTAACCCTTATCCTAACAGTAACCCTAAACCTAACCCTCGACCTAACCCTCCCCTTAACCCTAACTCTAACCCTAAACCTCACTCTCACCCTAGCCCTCACCCTAACCCTTATCCTAAAACTAACCCTCATCCTAACCATCCAGATGACCCTACCCTAACCCTCACCCTCACCCTCACCCTAAGCCTAACACTAACCCTAAACCTAACCCTCACACACACCCTAACCGTAACCTTAATCCTAATCCTAAACCTCACACTCACCCTAAGCCTCACCCTAATGCTAAACCTAACACTAACCCTAACCCTATCCCTCACCCTCAGCCTCACACTAACGCAAACCCTAACGCTAAACCTCATCCTAACCCTAACCCTAAACCGCACCCTCACCCTAGCCCATACCCTAACACTAATCCTAACCCTAACCCTCATCCTAACCCTCCCCCATCCCTAACCCTAAACCTCATCCTAACCTTGACCCTCACCCTCAACCTTACCTTCAGTCTAACCCTAAGCCTAACCCTAAACCTAATCCTAACACACACACTCACCCTCAGCCTAACCCTAAACCTATCCCTAACCCTAACCCTAACCCCAACCCTCCCACTAACTCTTACCCTAAACCTAACCCTAACATTAATTCTAACCCTAACCCTAAACCTCACCCTCACCCTAACCCTAACTCTCACCCTAACCCTAACCCTTACCCTCACCCTAACCCTAACCGTCACTCTCACCCTCACCCTCAGGGTTACCCTAAGCCTAACCCAACCCTAACCCTAACCCTCACAGTCACACTAACCCTTACACTAATCGTAATCCTAACCATAAGCCTAACCCTCACCCTCACCCTAACCCTCACCCTAACCCTAATTCTAACACTAACCCTAACCCTAACCCTCACCCTCAACCTTACCCTAACCCTGAACCTAAACCTAAACCTCACCCTCACCCTAACCCTAACTCTAACCCTAACCTAAACCCTAAACCTCACCCTAACCCTAACCCTAGCCCTCACCCTCACCGTAACCATAACCCTAAAACTAACCCTAACAATAACCCTTACCCTAATCCTAACCCTAACCCTAGCCATAACCCTCACCCTAACCCAAACCCTCACCCTAACACTTACCCTCACCCTAACACTAACCCCAACCCTACCCTAATCCTAAGCCTTACTCCCACCCTAATGCTAACCCTCAACATTACAGTAACCCTAACCCTCATCCTAACCCTCACCCTAACCCTAACCCTAACCCTAAACCTCACCCTAACTCTAACCCTAAACCTCACCCTCTCTCTAGCCCTCACCCTAAGCCTAATCCTAACCCTAATCCTCATCCTAACCCTCACCTTAACCCTAAAACTAAGCCTCACCCTATCCATAAGCCTCACCCTAACCCTCAACCTAACCCTAAACCTCACGCTCACCATATCCCTAAACCTAACCCTCAACCTAACCCTAAACTTAAACCCGAAACCTAACTCTCAGACCAATCCTAACCCTAACCCTCACCCTCACACTCACCCTAACCCTTTCCCTAATCCTAATCCTATACCTAAGCCAAACCCTCACCCTCACCCTAAACCTAACTCTAACCCTAAACCCCACTCTCACCCTAACACTAACCCTAACCCTAAACCTCACCCTAACCCTAATGCTAAACCTCAACCTAACCCTCACACTAACCCTTACCCTTAACACTAACCCTAACCCTAACCCTCGACCTAACCCTCCCCCTAACCCTAACTCTAACCCTAAACCTCACCCTCACCCTAACCCTAATCCTAACCCTAACTCTAAATCTCAACCTAACCCTAACCCTCACCCTCAGCCTAGCCCTCACCCTAACCCTAATCCTAAAACTAACCCTCATCCTAACCCTCCCCATGACCCTACCCTAACCCTCACCCTCACCCTCAGCCTAACACTAACCCTAAACCTAACCCTCACACTCACCCTAACCCTAACCCTAATCCTAATCCTAACCGTCACACTCACCCTAAGCCTCACGCTAATGCTAACCCTAACACTAACACTAACCCTGTCCCTCACACTCAGCCTCAACCTAACGCTAACCCAAACTCTAAAACTCAACCTTACCCTAACCCTAAAACTCACCCTCACCCTAGCCCATACCCTAAAACTAATCCTAACCCTAACCCTCATCCTAACCCTCCCCCGATCCCTAACCCAAAACCTCACCCTAACGCTAACCCTCACCCTCAACCTCACCCTCAGCCTAACCCTAAGCCTAACCCTACACCTAAACCTAACACACACACTCACCCTCACCCTAACCCTAACCCTATCCCTAACCCTAACCCTAACCCTAACCCTCCCACTAACTCTTACCCTAACCCTAACCCTAACACTAACCCTAACCCTAAACCTAAACCTCACCATCAATCTAATGCTAACTCTAACCCTAACCTAAACCCTAAACCTCACCCTAACCCTAACCATAACCCTCACCCTCACCGTAAACATAACCCTGAACCTAACCCTAACAATAACCCTAATCCTAATCCTAACCCTCACCCTAACCATAACACTCACCCTAACCAAAACCTTCACCCTAACCCTAACCCTAAACCTCACCCTAACACTAAACCTAACCATCACCCTCTCCCTAACCCTCACCCTAACCCTAATCCTAACTGTAATCCTCATCCTAACCCTCACCTTAACCCTAACACCAACCCTCACCCTATCCCTAAGCCTCATCCTAACCCTCAACCTAACCCTAAACCTCACGGTCACCATAACCCTAACCCTAACCCTCAACCTAACCCTAAACTTAACCCGAAACCTAACTCTCAGCCTAACCCTAACCCTAAACCTAACCCTAACCCTCACACTCACCCTAATGCTCACCCTATCCCTAACTCTAACACTAATCCTAACCCTAAACCTCACCCTCAGCCTCACCCTAACCCTAACTCTAACCCTAAATCCCACCCTCACCCTAACCCTAACCCTAACCCTAAACCTCACCTAACCCTAATGCTAAACCTCAACCTAACCCTCACACTAACCCTTACCCTAACCCTAACCCTAAACCTAACCCTCGACCTAAACCTCCCCCTAACCCTAACTATAACCCTAAACCTCACACTCACCCTAACCCTAATCCTAACCCTAACTCTAAATCTCAACCTAACCCTAACCCTAACCCTCACCCTCACACTCACCCTCACAATAACTCTAACCCTAACCCTAACAATAACACTAATCCTAACCCTAACCCTAACCCTAACCCTAATCCTAACCCTCAACCTCACCCTAACCCTAATCCTAACCCTAACCCTCACCTTAACCCTAACCCACACCCTTACTGTAATACTAACGCTCATCCTAACCCTCACCCTAACCCTAACCCTAACCCTAAACCTCACCCTAACACTAACCCTAACCCTCACCCTCACCCTAGCCCTCACCCTAACCCTAATCCTAACCCTAATCCTCATCCTAACCCTCACCCTAACCCTAACCCAAAACCTCACCCTAAACCTAATCCTAACCCTAACCCTCAAACTAACCCTAACCCTAACCCTCACCCTAACCCTAACTCTAACACTAAACCTAACCCTCACCCTAACACTCACACTAAACTTAACCCTCACTCTCACCATAACCCTCACACTAAACCTTACCCTAACCCTAACGTTAACCCTAAATAAAACCCTAAACCTAACCCTAATCCTCACCCTAATCCTCACATTAACCCTATCCCTCACCCTAACCCTAACCCTACCCCTCACCCTACCCCTCAACCTAACCCTAACCCTAACCCTAAGCTTCAACCTAACTCTATCCCTAACACTCAACTTCACCCTAACCCTCACCTTCACCGTCACCCTAACCCTCACCCTAACCCTAGCCCTCACCAACACCCTCAGCCGTCACCCTCACCCTCACACTAAACCTCACCCTCACCCTAAACATCACCCTTATCCTAAACCTCACCCTAACCCTAACCCTCACCCTAATCCTAACCCTATCTCTAACACTCACCCTAACCCCACCCCTAATCCTAAACCTGACCCTCACCCTAAACCTCACCCTCACCCTAACCCTAATCCTAACACTCAGCCTAACCCTCATCCTAACCCTCACACTAACCCTAAACCTTACCCTAACCACAACCCTAAACCTCAGCCCAACCCTCTTCCTAACCCTAACCCTAACCCTCAACCCAACCCTAACCCTAACCTTAACCCTAACACTCACCCTTACCCTAAACCTCACCCTCACCCTCAGCCTAACCCTAACTCTAACACTAAACCTAACCCTGACCCTCACCCTAACCCCAATTCTATCCCTAAACCTCACCTAACCCTAACCCTCAACCTAAACACTAACCCTAACCCTCACCCTAACCATAACCTTCTCCCTAACCCTACGACTAAACCTAACCCTCACCCTCACTCTAAACCTAACCCTAACCCTTACCCTCACCCGAAACCTAACCCTACCCCTCAGCCTAACCCTCATACTAACCCTAACCCTAACCCTACCCCTCACTGTAACCTTAACGCTAACCCTAACCCTAACACTCACATTAACCCTAACCCTCACCCTCACCCTCAGCCTAACACTAACCCTAACCCTAATCCAAACACTAACCCTAACCCTCACCCTAACTCTAAACTTAACCCTAACCAAAACCCTCACCCTAATCCTAATCCTATCCATAACCCTCACCCTCTCCCTAACCCTAACCCTTACCCTCACCCTAACCCTAAACCTAACCCTCAGCCTAACCCTCATCCTAACCCTAACCCTAAACCTAACCCTCACCCTAAACCTATCCTTAACCCTAATGCTATCCCTAACCCTCACCCTCACCCTAAACCTCACTCTAACCCTTACCCTCACCCTAACTCTCACAATAACCCTAACCCTAACACTAACAATAAACCTCACCCTAACCCTTACCCTAACCCTAAACCTAAACCTAACCCTCACCCTAACGCTCACCCTAACCTTCAACCTAACCCTAACCCTCATCCTCACCCTAACCTTCACCCTAAATCTGACCCTCACACTAAACCTAACCCTAATCCTCAAGCTAACCCTCACCCTCACCCTAACCCTTACCCTCACACTAACTCTAAACCTAACCCTCAGCCTAACCCTCATCTTAACCCTAACCCTAACCTCACACTAACCTTAACCCTAACCCTAACCCTCACCCAAACCCTAACTCTCAACCTCACCCTCAACCTCACCCTCACCCTCACCCTAACCCTCACCCTCACCCTCACCCTAACCATAAACATAACCCTTATCCTCACCCTAAACCTAACTTTGACACTCACCCTCAACCTCACCCTAAGCCTAACCCTACACCTAAGCCTAATCCTAAAACTAACTCTCAGTCTCACCCTCACCCTAAACATAAACATTACCCTAACCCTAACCCTAGTCCTCACCCTAACCCTTACCCTCACTCTCACCACAACCCTAACCCTCACCCTCACCCTAACCCTAACCCTAACACTCACCCTCACCGTAAACCTAACCCTAACCCTAACACTCACCCTAAACCTATCCTTAACCTTAATGCTCTCCCTAACCCTCACCCTCACCCTAAACCTCACTCTAAACCTTACCCTCACCCTAACTCTCACCCTAAACCTAACACTAACACTAAAACTGAACCTCAACCTAACACTATCCCTAACACTGAACTTCACCCTAACTCTCACCGTCACCATCACCCTAACCCACACACTAACCCTAGTCTTCACCAACACCCTCACCCTCACCCTCACCCTCACACTAAACCTCACCCTCACCCTAAACATCACCCTAATCCTAAACCTCACCCTAACCCTAAACCTCACCCTAATACTAACCCTATCCCTAACCCGCACCCTAACCCCACCCCTAATCCTAAACCTGACCCTCACCCTAACCCTTACCCTCACCCTAACCCTAACACTCAGCATAACCCTCATCCTAACCCTCACACTAACCCTAAACCTCACCCTAACCACACCCCTAACCCTCGGCCAAACCCTCTTCCTAACCCTAACCCTAACCCTAACCCTCAACCCAATTCTAACCCTAACCCTAACCCTAACACTCACCCTTACTCTAAACCGCACCCTCACCCTCACCCTCACCCTCAGCCTAACCCTAACTCTAACACTAAACCTAACCCTGACCCTCACCCTAACCCCAATTCTATCCCTAACCCTCACCTCACCCTAACCCATACCCTAAACCCTAACACTAACCCTCACCCTAACCATAACCTTCACCCTAAACCTACGCCTACACCTAACCCTCACCCTCACTCTAAACCTCACCCAAACCCTTACTATCACCCGAACCCTAACCCTACCCCTCAGCCTAACCATCATAATAACCCTAATCCTAAACCTACCCCTCACCCTAACCTTAACGCTAACCCTAACCCTAACACTCACATTAACCCTAACCCTCACCCTCACCCTCAGCCAAACACTAACCCTAAGCCTAATCCAAACACTAACCCTAACCCTCACCCGAACTCTGAACCTAACCCTAACCAAAACCCTCACCCTAATCCTAACCCTATCCCTAACCCTCACCCTCACCCTAACCCTTACCCTCACCCTAAACCTAAATCTAACACTCAGCCTAACCCTCATCCTAACACTAACCTTAACCTTAACCCTCCCACTAACCTTAACACTAATCCTAACCTTCACCCAAACGCTAATCCTCAACCTCACCCTCATGCTCACTCGAAACCTCACCCTCACCCTCACACTAACCATAAACATAACCCTAACCCTCACACTAAACCTAACTTTGACACTCACCCTCAACTTCACCCTAAGCCTAACCCTACACCCAAGCCTAATCCTAAACCCAACTCTCACTCTCACCCTCAACCTAAACCTAAAACTTACCCTAACACTAACCCTAGTCCTCACCCTAACCCTTACCCTCACTGTCACCCTAACCCTAACCCTAACCCTCACACTAACCCTAACCCTAACCCTCACCCTCACCGTAACCCTATCCTTAAACCTAACCCTCACCCTAAACCTATCCTTAACCCTAATGCTATCCCTAACCCTCACCCTAACCTTAAAACTAAAACTAACCCTCACCTTAACGCTCACACTAACCATCAACCAAACCCTAACCCTCATCCTCATGCTAACACTCACCATAAATCTTACCCTCACGCTAAACCTAACCCTAATCCTAAAGCTAACCCTCACCCTCACCCTAACCCTTACCCTCACCCTAACACTAAACCTAACCCTCAGCCTAAACCTCATCCTAACCCTCACCCTAAACCTAACCCTCACCCTAACCTTAACCCTAACCCTAACCCTCACCCAAAACCTCACCCTCAACCTCACCCTCAACCTCACCCTCAACCTCACCCTCACCCTCACCCTAACCATAAACTTAACCCTAACCCTCACCCTAAACCTAACTTTGACATTCACCCTCATCCTCACACTAAGCATAACCCTACACCTAAGCCTAATCCTAAACCTATCTCTCACTCTCACCCTCACCCTAAACATAAACCTTACCCTAACCCTAACCCTAACCCTAGTCCTCACCCTAACCCTTACCCTCACTGTCACACTAACCCTAACCCTAAACCTAACCCTAACCCTAACACTCACGCTAAACCTATCCTTAACCTTAATGCTATCCCTAACCCTCACCATCACCCTAAACCTCACTCTAACCCTTACCCTCACCCTAACTCTCACCCTAACCCTAACCCTAACACTAACACTAACACTGAATCTCACCCTAACCCTCACCCTAACCATAAACCTAAACTTGACCCTCATCCTAATGCTCACCCTAACCCTCAACCTAACCCTAACACTCACCCTCACCCTAACCCTCACCCTAAATCTTACCCTCACCCTAAACCTAACCCTAAACCTAACTCTAACCCTCACCCTCACCTAGCCTAACCTGGAACCTAACCCTCACCCTAACCCTCACCCTAAATCTAACGCTATCCCTAAACCTCACCCTCACCCTAAACCTCATCCTAACACTTACCCTCACCATACCCCTAACCCTAACCCTAATCCTCACCTACGCCCTCACCCTCACCCTCACCCTCACCCTAAACATCACCCTAATCCTAAACCTCACCCTAACCCTAACCCTAATTCTTACCCTAACACTAACCCTCACCTTAAACCTCACCCTCAACCTAATCCTCACCCTAACCCTAAACCTAACCCTCACCCTAATCCTAAGCCAATCCCCAACCCTAACCCTAACCCTAACCCTAATCCTAAACCTAACCCTCACCCTCACCATAACCCTTACCTCACCCTAAACCTAACCCTAACCCTCAGCCTAACCCTCATCCTAACCCTCACACTAACCCTAAACCTCACCCTAACCACAACCCTAACCCTCAGCCAAACCCTCTTCCTAACCCTAACCCTAACCCTCAACCCAACCCTAATACTAACCCTAACCCTAAAACTCACCCTTACCCTAACCCTCGCCCTAACCCTCACCCTCACCCTCAGCCTAAGCCTAACTCTAACACTAAACCTAACCCTGACCCTCACCCTAACCCCAATTCTATCCCTAACCCTCACCTAAACCTATCCCTCACCCTAACCCTAACCCTAAACCTCACCCTCACCCTAACCATAAATTTACCCTAACCCTACGCCTAAACCTAACCCTCACCCTCACCCTAAACCTCACCCTAACCCTTACCCTCACCCGAACCCTAACGCTAACCCTCAGCCTAACCCTCATACTAACCATAACCCTAACCCTAACCCTCATCCTAACCTTAACGCTAACCCTTACCCGAACACTCACATTAACCCTAACCCTCACCCTCAACCTCACCCTCAGCCAAACACTAACCCTAACCCTAATCCAAACACTAATCCTAACCCTCACCCCAAATCTTACCCTCACCCTAAACCTCATCCTAACCCTTACCCTCAACATAACCCTAACTCTAACCCTAATCCTCACCTACGCCCTCACCCTCACCCTCACCCTCACCCTAAACCTCACTCTCACCCTAAACATCACCCTAATCCTAAACCTCACCCTAACCCTAACCCTAATTCTTACCCTAACACTAACCCTCACCTTAAACCACACCCTCACCCTAATCCTCACCCTAACCCTAACACTAACCCTCACCCTAATCCTAACCAAATCCCCAACCCTAACACTAACCCTGACCCTAATCCTAAACCTAACCCGAACCCTCACCCTAATCCTTACCCTCACCCTAACCCTAACCCTAACCCTCAGCCTAACCCTCATCCTAACCCTCACACTAACCCTAAACCTTACCCTAACCACAACCCTAACCTTCAGCCAAACCTTCTTCCTAACCCTAACCCTTACCCTCAACCCAACCCTAACCCTAACCCTAAAACTCATCCTTAACCTAAACCTCACCCTAACCATCACCCTCACCCTCAGCCTAACCCTAACTCTAACACTAAACCTAACCCTGACCCTCACCCTAACCCCAATTCTATCCCTAACTCTCACCTAACCCTAATCCTCACCCTAAGCCTAACCCTATCCCTCACCCTCACCCTAACCATAGCCTTCAACCTAATCCTACGCCTAAACCTAACCCTCACCCTCACCCTAAACCTCACCCTAACCCTTACCCTCACCAGAACCCTAACCCTACCCCTCAGCCTAACCCTCATACTAACCATAACCCTAACCCTAACCCTCACCCTAACCTTAACGCTAACCCTTACCCTGACACTCACATTAACCCTAACCCTCACCCTCACCCTCAACCTCACCCTCAGTCAAACACTAACCCTAACCCTAATCCAAACACTAATATTAACCCTCACCCTAACTCTAAACCTAACCCTAACCAAAACCCTCACCCTAATCCTAACCCTATTCCTAACCCTCACCCTCACCCTAATCCTTACCCTCACCCTAACACTAAACCTAACCCTCAGCCTAACCCTCATCCTAAACCTAACCCTAACCCTAACCCTCACACTAACCTTAACCCTAACCCTAAACCTCACCCAAACCCTAACCCTCAACCTCACCCTCAACCTCACCCTCACCCTCACCCTAACCCTCACCCTCACCCTCACCCTCACCCTAAACATAAACATAACCCTAACCCTCACCCTAAACCCAACTTTGACACTCACCCTCAAACTCACCCTAAGCCTAAACCTACACCTAAACCAATTCCTAAACCTAACTCTCACTCTCACCCTCACCCTAAACATAAACCTTACCCTAACCCTAACCCTAACCCTAGTCCTCACCCTAACCCTTACCCTCACTGTCACACTAACCCTAACCCTAACCCTCACCCTGACCCTAACCCTAACCCTCACCCTCACCGTAACCCTAACCCTAACACAAACACTCACGCTAAACCTATCCTTAACCTTAATGTTATCCCTAACCCTCACCATCATCCTAAACCTCACTCTAACCCTTACCCTCACCCTAACTATCACCCTAACCCTAACCCTAACACTAACACTAACACTGAACCTCACCCTAAACCTCACCCTAACCCTAAACCTAAACCTAACTCTCACCCTAATGCTCACCCTAACCCTCAACCTAACCCTAACACTCACCCTCACCCTTACCCTCACCCTAAATCTTACCCTCACCCTAAACCTAACTCTAACCCTCACCCTCACCTGGCCTAACCTGGATCCTAACCCTCACCCTAACCCTCACCCTAAATTTAACGCTATCCCTAAACCTCACCCTCACCCTAAACCTCATCCTAACCCTATCCTCACCATAAACCTAACCCTAACCCTAATCCTCACCTACGCCCTCACCCTCACCCTCACCCTAAACCTCACGCTCACCCTAAACATCACCCTAATCCTAAACCTCACCCTAACCCTAACCCTAATTCTTACCCTAACACTAACCCTCACCTTAAACCTCACCCTCACCCTAATCCTCACCCTAAACCTAACACTAACCCTCACCCTAACCCTCACCCTTATCCTAACCCTCACCTTCACCCTCACCCTCAAACTCACCCTCACTGTAACTCTAACCCTAACCCTAACAATAACACTAATCCTAACCCTAAACCTAAGCCTAACCCTAAACTTAATCCTATCACTCACCCTCACCCTAACCCTAATGTAACCCTAACCCTCTCCCTAACCCTAACCCTCACCCTCACCATAACCCTAACCCTCATCATAACCCTCACCCTAACCCTAAGCTTAACCGTAAACCTCACCCTAACACTAACCCTAACCCTCAACCTAACACTAAACCTCATGCTCACCATAACCCTAACCCTAACCCTCCACCTCACCCTCACCGTAACCCTAAACCTAACCCTAACCTTAACCCTAACCCTAAGCCTGAACCTCACCCTCACCCTAACCCTCACCCTATCTCTAGCTCTAACACTAACCCTAACCCCAACCCTCACACTCAGCCTCACCCTAACCCTAACTCTATCCCTAACCCTAAACATAAACCTAACAATTACCTAAACCCTAAACCTAACCCTCACCCTAACCATAAACCTCACCCTAACCCTAACCCTCACCCTAACACTAACCCTCACTCTAACACTAACCCTAAACCTAACACTAACCCTCACACTAACCCTAACCCACACCCTAATCCTAAACCTCACCCTAATCCTAAACCTCACGCTAACCCTAAACCTAACCCAAAAACTCACCCTCACCGTAGCCCTCACCCTAAGAGTAACCCTAACCCTCACCCTCACCCTAACCCTAAACCTCATCCTCACACTAAACCTCACACTGACCCTAAACCTAATCCTCAATCTAACCCTCACCCAAACCCTAACCCTAACACTAACCCTAACCCTAAACCTAACCCTAACACTCACCCTTATCTTAACCCTCAGCCTCAGCAAAAACCTCACCTTTACACTTACCATCATCCTCACCCTAACCCTCACCCTAACCCTAAACCTCATCCTAAACCTCACCCTAACCGTAAACCTAACCCTCAACCTAACCTAACCCTCACCCTCACCCTCACCCTCAGCCTAACCCTAATCCTATTCCTAATCCTAATACTAACCCTCACCCTCACACTAACCCTCAACCTAACCCTAACTCTAACACTAACCCTAACCCTAACCCTCACACTCAGCCTCACCCTAACCCTAACTCTAACCCTAACCCTCACCCTCACCGTAACCCTAACCCTAACACAAACACTCACGCTAAACCTATCCTTAACATTAATGCTATCCCTAACCCTCACCCTCACCCTAAACCTCACTCTAACCCTTACCCTCACCCTAACTCTCACCCTAACCCTAACCCTAACACTAACACTAACACTGAACCTCACCCTAACTCTCACCCTAACCCTAAACCTAAACCTAACCCTCACCCTAATGCTCACCCTAACCCTCAACCTAACCCTAACACTCACCCTCACCCTAACCCTCACCCTAAATCTTACCCTCACCCTAAACCTAACCCTAAATCTAACGCTATCCCTAAACCTCACCCTCACCCTAAACCTCATCCTAACCCTTACGCTCACCATAACCCTAACCTTAACCCTAATCCTCACCTACGCCCTCACCCTCACCCTCACCCTCACACTACACCTCACGCTCACCCTAAACATCACCCTAATCCTAAACCTCACCCGAACCCTAACCCTAATTCTTACCCTAACACTAACCCTCACCTTAAACCTCACCCTCAACCTAATCCTCACCCTAACCCTAACACTAACCCTCACCCTAACCCTCACCCTAATCCTAACCAAATCCCCAACCCCAACCCTAACCCTAACCCTAATCCTAAACCTAACCCGAACCCTCACACTAATCCTTACCCTCACCCTAACCCTAACCTTAACACTCAGCCTAACCCTCATCCTAAGCCTCACACTAACCCTAAACCTCACCCTAACCACAACCCTAACCCTCAGCCAAACCCTCTTCCTAACCCTAACCCTAACCCTCAACCCAACCCTAACCCTAACCCTAACCCTAAAACTTACCCTTACCCAAAACCTCACCCTAACCCTCACCCTCACCCTCAGCCTAACCCTAATTCTAACCCTAAACCTAACCCTGACCCTGACCCTCACCCTAACCCCAATTCTATCCCTAACCCTCACCTAACCCTAAACCTCACCCTAACCCTAACCCTCACCCTCACCGTAACCTTAACATTCACCCTAGCCCTACGCCTAAACCTAACCCACAACCTCACCCTAAACCTCACCCTAACCCTTACCCTCACCCTAAACCTAACTCTCGCCCTCACACTAACCCTAACCTTCATCCTAACCCTAACCCTCACCCTTACCTCTCCCTAACCTTAACCCTCATCCTAACCCTAACCTTAAAGCTAATGCTAACCCTAAACCTCACCCTCACCCTAACCCTTACCCTCACCCTAACCCTAACCCTAACCAACACACTAAACCAAACCCTCACCCTAACCCTAACCCTAAACCTCACACTAAACCTAACGCTCAACCTAAACCTAACCCTACACCTCAGCCTAACCGTCACCCTAAATCTAATCGTAACCCAAATCCTCACCCTATCCTTAACCTTAACCCTATCTCTCACATTCAACCTCCACTTCCCCCTCAGCCTTACCCTAACTATAACCCTAATCCTAACCCTCAACCTAACCCTCACCCTAACCCTAACCCTCAGCCTCACCCTAACCCTCACCCTAAACTTTACCCTCAACCTAACCCAAACGCTAACCCTAAACCTAACACTCACAATAACCATAAGCCTAACCCTCACCCTATCCCTTATACTAACCCTAAACCTTACCCTAACCCTCACTCTAACCTGAACTCTCACACTAACCGTAAACCTAATCCTAACCCTCAGCCTAAACCTCATCCTAACCCTAACCATAACCCTAAACCTCACGCTAACCCTAACCCTCACCCTTACCCTAACCCTCAACCTAAACCTTACCCTCACCCTAACCCTATCCCTAACCCTAACCCTAACCCTAATTCTCACCCGAACACTTACCCTCACCCTAACCCTCACCCTCACACTAAATATCACCCTAACCCTAACCCTCATCCTAACCATAACCCTCACCGTAACACCCACCCTCTCTCTAACCCTAAGCCTAAGCCTAACCCTCACACTTACCCTCAACCTCACCCTAACCCTAACACTAACCCTCATCCTAACACTAACCCTCACCCTCACCCTCACCCTCACCCTAACCCTCAACCTAGCCCTCCCCCTAACACTAACCCTCTCCCTAACCCTAACCCTCACACTCACCCTCACCCTAAACCTAAACCTAACCCTAACCCTCACCCTAACCCTAACACTCACACTAAGCCTATCCCTCAACCTAAACCTAACCCTGCCTCTCCGATTAACCCTCACCTTAACCCTAACTCTAACCCTCACCCTAACCCTAACCCTATCAGTAAACCTCACACTAACCCTAACCCTAATACTGAACCTAACCCTCACCCTCACCATAACCCTAACACTCACCCTAATCCTAAACCTAACCCTAGTCCTCACCCTAAAACTTACCCTCACCGTCACCCTAACCCTAACCCTCAACCTCACCCTAACCCTCACCCTAAGCCTTACCCTCACCCTAACTCTAATCCTAACCCTAACCCTCACCCTAACCCTAAACCGATCCCTAACCCTCACCCAAACCCTAACCCTCGCCCTACCTCACACTCACCCGAACCGTCACCCTAACCCTTACCATCACCCTAACTCTAATCCTATCCCTCTCACTAAACCTAACCCTAAACATAACCCTCACCCTAAACATAACCCTAAACATAACCCTCACCATAACTGTAACCCTAACCCTCACCCTAACAGTAACCCTAACCCTCACCCTAACCCTCACCCTTACCTTATCCTCACCCTAACCCTAACCCTCACACTAACCCTAACCTTAACTCTAAACCTACCCCTCACCCTACCCCTAACCCTAACTCTAACCCTAACCCTAACCCTAACCCTCACCCTAATCCTAAACCTTACCCTCACCCTCACCCTCACCCTCACCCTCAGCGTAACACTAACCCTATCACTATTCCTAACCCTAAACCTCACCCTCACCCTAACCCTCACCCTCATTCTACACATCACCCTAACCCTAACCCTCACACTAACCCTAACCCTAACACTCAACCTAAGCCTCATCATCAAACTAAACCTCACCGACACCATCACCCTCATCCTCATCCTTACCCTAACCCTAAGCCTGACCCTCACTGTAACCCTATCCCTATCACTCACCCTAGCCCTAACACTCACCCTAAACCTCACCCTAACCCTAACCTCCAACCTAACACTAACCCTCACCCTAACCCTAACACTAACCCTCACCCTCACCCTATCCCTCATCCTAACCCTTACCCTCACCCTACACCTAACCCTCACACTAACCCTGATCCTCACCCTAACATTAACCCTACCCCTCACCCTAACGCTCACTCTAACCCTAACCCCAAACCTAACCCTCACCCTCACTGTCACCCTAACACTCACCCTAACCCTCACCCTTACCCTCACCCTAACCCTTATCCTAACCCTAACCCTCACCCTCACCCTAACCCTCACCCTAAACCTTAACCTCACCCTCACCCTAATCCTATCCCTAACCCTAAACCTCACCCTCACACTAGCCCTCACCCTAACTCTAATTCTAACCCTAACCCTCAACCTAACCCTAACCCTCATCCTCACCCTAAACCGCACACTAACCCTCACCCTAATCCTCAATCTAACCCTCACCCTAACCCTAACCTGAACCCTTACCCTAACCCTCACCCTAACCTAACCCTCACCCTTAGCTTAACCCTCACCCTCAGCCTTACCCTCACCTTTACCCTTAACATCAACCTCACCCTAAGCCTCACCCTAACCCTAACCCTCACCCTAGCCCTCACCCTAACCCTAACCCTTACGTCACCCTCACCCTCACTCTCACCCTCAGCGTAACACTAACCCTATCACTATTCCTAACCCTAAACCTCACCCTAACCCTAACCATCACTTAATTCTTACCCTCACACTAATCCTAACCCTAACCCTAACTCTCACAATAAACTTAACCCTCACCCTAACCGTAACCCTACACCTTATCCTAACCCTCACCTTAACCCTAACCCTAACCCTCAATCCAACCCTCACCCTAAACCTCACCATCACCCTAAACCTGACCCTATCCATAATAATAACCCTAACTCTGAACCGAACCCTAACACTCACCCTCAAACTAACCCTAAGCATAACCCTAACCCTAACCTTCACCCTAACCCAAACCCTAACCCTAACCCTCACCCTAACCCTAATGCTAACTCTAACACTCACACTAACCCTCATGCTATCACTTACCCACACCAAAAACCTAACCCTAACCTTAACCCTCAACCTCACCCTAAACCTCACCCTAACCCTAAACCTAATCCTAACCCTCACCCTCACCCTAACCCTAACCCTAACCCTAAACTTCAACCTCAGTCAAACTCTCACCATCACCCGAACCCTCACCCTAACCCTAACCCTCACACACACCCTAACCCTCAAGCTCACCCTCACACTAAACCTCACCTAATCCTCACCCTAACCCTAACCATTACGTAACCAAGACCCTTAACCTTACCCTCACCTTCACCCTAACCCTCACACTCACCCTAGTCCTCACCTTAACCATAACCATATCCCTAACCCTAAACCTCACCCTCACCCTCACCCTCAGCCTAACCCTCACCATAACCCTTACCCTCACCCTCACCCTCACACTAACTGTAACCCTCACACTAAACCTAACCCTACCCCTCACCCTACCCCTCACCCTAAATTTAACCCTAATCCTACCCCTCACCCTCACGCTAGCCTTCACCCTAACACTAATTCTAACCCTAACCCTCACCCTAACCCTCATCCTCACCCTAAACGTCACACTAACCCTAACCCTAATCCTCAATCTAACCATAACCCTAACCCTTACCTAACACTCACCCTGAACCTAACCCTCACCCTTAGCGTAACCCTCAACCTCAGCCTAACCCTCACTTTTTCTCTTACTGTCACGCTCATACTAACCCTCACCCTAACCCGAACCCTCATCCTAAACCTCTCCCTAAACCTAACCCTATCCTTCACCATAACCCTAACCCTCACCCTAACCATCACCCTCAGCCTAACCCAATGCCTAAGCCTAAGCCTAACCCTAACCCTCATCCTCACCCTAGCCCTCACCCTAAACCTAATCCTAACCCTAAACCTCAACCTAAACCTCACCCTAACACTAATGCTAACCCTAACACTTACACAAACCTAACCTGCCCCCTCAACCTAACTCTAACCCTAAACCTCACCCTCACCCTATCCCTAATCCTAACCCTAACCCTAAAGCTCACCGTAACCCTAAACCTAACCCTCACCCTCACCCGTACCCAAACCGTAACTCTAACCATAACCCTAACATTAACACTAATCCTAACCCTAAAACTAAACCTAACCCTAACCCTAACCTTTACCCTCAGCCACAGCCTCACTGCAAATATAACCCTAACCATAAAAATGACAATAACCCTAACCCTAATCCTAACCATCACCCTCACCCTAACCCTAACCCTCACCCTAACCCACACCCTTACCCTAACCCTTACCCTCACTGTAATCCTAACCGTCATCTTAAGGGTCACCCTAACCCTAACCCTCACCCTAACCCTTAATCTCACCATAATCTTAACACTGAGCCTAACCTAAACTTCACCCTAACCCTCACCCTCACCCTAACCCTAACCCAAACCCTAACCCTAAACCTAAGCCGCACCCTAACCCTAACCCTGACCCTAAACCTCACATTAACCCTAACCCTCACCCTAACCCTAACCCTACCCCTCACCCTAACCCTCATGCTAATTCTAAACCTCACCCTTACCAGAACCCAAACCCTAACCCTAACACTAAACCTCACCTTAAAGGCTAACTCTAATCCTAACCCTAACCCGCACCCTTACACTAACCCTCACACTCACCCTCTCCCTCAGCCTAAACCTAAGCCTAAACCTAACCCTAACCCTAACCCTAATCCTAACCCTCACCCTCACCCTCACCTAAACCCTAACCCTAACCCTAACCCTAACACTCACCCCAACTCTAACCCTCACCCTAAATAAACCTTCACACTCACCCTCACCCTCATCCTAACCCTAACTCAAATCCTAACCCTCACTCTCAGCATAACCGTCACCCTAACCCTTACCCTCATCCTCACCCTAAGCGTAACCCTAAACCTCAAAGTAACCCTAACCCTCACCCTAACCCTAACCCTCACCTTAACCCTCAACCTCATCCTAATCCTCAACCTAACCTTACCTAACCTAACCCTAACCCTAACCCTAACCCTACCTCTCACCCTAATCTTCACCCAAACTCTAACCCTAACCCTAACCTTCACCCTAATCCTAACCCTTACCCTCACCCTCACCCTAAACCTCACCGTTAACTTAAACCTTACCATAACCCTCACCATCACCCATACCCTAACCCTCACCCTCACCATCACCCTCACCCTCACCATCACCCTAACCCTCACCCTCATCCTACACATCACGCTAACACTAACCCTCACCCTAAACCTAACCCTATCACTCACCCTAACCCTAACACTCACCCTAACCATCACCCTAAACCTAACCTCCAACCTAACACTAGCACTCACCCTAACCCTAATACTAACCCTCACCCTAACCCTAACCATCACTCTAACCCTAACACTCACCCTAACCCTAACCCTCACCCAAACCCTAACCCTCACAGTCTCCCGAACCCTCACCCTCACTCTAACACTCAACCTCACCCTAAAAATAAACCTAACCCTAACCCTCACCATAACCGTAACCGGAATCCTCTCCCTAACTGTATCCCTAACCCTCACCCTAACCCTCTCCCTTACCATATCCTCACCCTAACCCCAACACTCACACTAACCCTAACCCTAACCCTAAACCTAACCCTAACCCTACCCCTCACCCTAACCCTCACCCTAAATCTAACCCTAACATTAACCCTCACCCATACCCTAACCCTCACCCTCACCCTCACCCTACCACTCACCCTCATCCTACACATCACCCTAACCCTAACCCTCACCCCAACCCTAACCCTATCACTCACCCTAACCCTAATCCTCACCCTAACCCTCACTGTCACCTAATCTTCACCCTAACAATAACCCTTACCTAACTGAAACCCTCGCCCTCACCCTCAACCTCACCCTCACCCTAGTCTTCACCCTAACCCTAACCCTAAGCCTAACCCTCACGCTCACCCTCACCATTAAACTAAACCAAACCCTAGCCCTCACCCTAACATTAACGCTAACCCTCACCCTCAACCTGACTGTCACCCTAACACTCACCCTAACCCTAACCCTCACTCTAACCCTAACCCTCACAATAACTCTAACCCTAAACCTCACCCTAATCCTTATCCTCAGCCTAACCCTAACCCAAAACCTAACCCTCAACCTCACCCTCACCATAACCCTAACATTAACCCTAACCCTAATACTAAACCTAACCTCACCCTCACACTAACCCTCAACCTAACCCTTACCCTCACCCTAACCCTAACCCTAAACCTAACCCTAACCCTCACACTAAACCTAACCTCACCCTAAACCTAACCCTAACCTTCTCCCTAACCCTAACACTAACCCTAACCATCAGCCTAACCTTAACCCTCACCCTCACCCTCACCCTCACCCTATCCTAACCCTAGCCCTAACCCTAGACCTCAACCTCACCCTAACACTCAACTTAACCTTTACCTCACCCAAACCCTAACCCTAAACCTCACACAAACCCTAACCCTCACCCTCACCCTAACCCTAACACTAACGCTCACACTAACCCTCGCGCTAACACTCACCGTAACCCTAACCTTCACTCTCACCCAAACCTCACACTAACCCTTACCCTCACACTAATCATAACCCTAACAGTAACTCTCACCCTCACCCTAACCCTTAAGCTCACCCTCACCCTAACCCTCAAAAGAAACCTAACCCTCACTCTAAACCTAACCCTAACCCTCACCCAACCCTCACCTTAACCCTAAACCTAAACCTCACCGTCACTCTAAACCTAACTCTCACCAACACCCTAGCCCTCACCCCAACCCTAATCCTAACCCTAACCCTCACCCTAACCCTAACCCTCACACTAACCTTCAACTTAACCCTCACCCTAACCCTCACCCTATCCCTAAACCTCAACATCACCCTAACCCTCACCCTCGCCCTAACACTTACCGTAACCCTAACCCTCACTCTAACCCTAAACCTCACCCTAAACCTTACCCTCACACTAATCATAACCCTAACAGTGACACTCACCCTCACCCTAACCCTCACCCTAACCCTTAACCTCACCCTCACCCCCACCCTCACCCTAACCCTCACCGTCACCCTCACCCTCAACCCTAACCCTAACCCTAACCCTCACCCTAAACCTAACCCTCACCCTAAACCTAAACCTCACAATCACCCTTACCCTCACCTCACCCTAAACCTAAACCTAACCCTAACCCTCACCCAAAACCTAATGCTAACTCTAACCCTCACACTCACCCTAACTCTCACCCTGACCCTAAACCTCACCCTAACATTAACCCTAACCCTAACCTTTACCCTAACCCTCATCCTAACCCTCTCCCTAACCCTAATCCTAACCCTAACAATCACCATCATCCTACCTCTAACCCTAACCCTAACCCTAACCCTCAACCTCACCCTCACCCTCACCCTAACCCTAACCCTCAACCTAACCCTTTGCCTAACCCTCACCCTTACCTAACCCTAACCCTCACCCTAACCCTCACCCTAACCCTAATGGTAACTCTAAACCTCACCCTCACCCTAACCCTAATCCTAAAACTTACGCTCACCCTAAAACTAACCCAAACCCTAAAACTAACCCTTACACTAACCCTAATCCTCAGCCTAACCTTAACCCTCAACCTAACCCTATCTCTAACCCTAACCCTAACCCTCACCCTAGCCCTCACCCTAACCCTAATCCTCACCGTAACCCTCACCCTAAACCTAACCCTCACCCTAATTCTAACCCTCAATCTCACCCTCATCCTAACCCTAACCCTAAACCTAACACTCACCCTAAACCTCACCCTAACCCTAACCCTAAACCTAACCCTCATCCTAACCCACAACCTTACCGTAATCCTCACCCTCACCCTAACCCTCACCCTTACCCTTACCCTCACCCTCAACCTAACCCTCACCCTAACCCTATCCCTCACCATAACCTTACCCTAAACCTCACAATAAACCTCACCCTAACCATAATGCTAACCCTAACACTCACCCTGACACTAACCCTATCCCTAACCCTCAACCTCACCCTAAATATCACCTTAACCCTAACCCTCACCCAAACACGTACCCTCACCCTAACCCTCATCATCACCCTAACCCTCACTGACACCCTCACCCTCACCCTCAACCTTACCCTAACCCTAAACCTAACCCTCACCATAACCCTTAACCTCACCCTAACCCTAACCCAAACACTAACCCTCTACCTCGACCTAACCCTAACCCTAACCCTAACCGTTACCCTAACCCTAAACCTAACACTAACCCTCACCTTCACACTAACACTAACCCAAATATTAACCCTCAACCTAACTCTCACCCTCACCCTAACCCTAACCTTAAACCTCATCCTAACCCTAACCTTCACTCTCACCCTAACACTAACCCTAACCCTAAACCTCACCCTATCCCTACCCCTCACCCTAACACTAACCCTCACCCTCACCCTAATCCTAACCCTCACCATAACCCTAACCCTCACCCTAACCCTAACCATCACCCTAAACTTTACCTCACCCTAAAACTAACCCTAAACCTAACACTAACCCTCACACTAACCCTAACCCTCAGCCTAAACTTAACCCTCACCCTAAACCTCATCCTAACCCTAATCCTAACCCAAACCCTAACCCTCACCCTAACCCTAACACTAACACTAACCCTGACCCTAAACCTCACCCTTACCCTTAACCTAACCCTCATACTAATCTTCACCCTAACAATAACCCTCACCCTATCCTAGCCCTAAACCTCACCCTAACACTCACCCTCACCCTAAACCTATTCCTAAACCCAACCCTCACACTCACCCTCACCGTCACCCTATTCCTAAAACTAAACTTCACCCTCACAAACACTCTAACCCTCACCCTCACCTTAAACCTAACCCTAACCCACACCCTAACCCTAACGCTAACCCTAACCCTCACCCTAACCCTAACCCTCATCCTCACAGTCAACCTAACCCTAAACCTAAACCGAACCCTCACCCTCACCCTAACCCTCACCCTAACCCTTACCCTCACCCTAAACCTAACCCTAACTATAACCCTCACACTAAACCTAACCCTCAACCTAACTCTAACCCTACCCCTCAGCCTAATACTCACACTATCCCTAAACCTAACCCTAACCCTCACCCTCACCCTAGACCTCACCCTAACAATAACCCTAACAATAACCCTCACCCTAACTCTAAACCTAACCCTCACCCACACCCTGACCCTAACCCTAACCCTAACCCTCACCCTAAACCTAACCCTCACCCTCACAATAAACCTAACCCTGACCCTAACCCTCACCCTAAACCTAAACCTAACACAAACCCTCACCCTAACCCTCACCCTAATCCTTACCCTCACCCTAACCCTAAACATAACCCTCACACTAATCCTAACCCTCACCCTAACCCTAACCCTACCCCTCAGCCTAACCCTCATCCTAAACCTAAACCTAACTCAAACCCTCACCCTAACCCTAACCTTAACACTAAACCTAAACCTCATCCTAACCCTAACACTCACCCTCAACCTCACCCTCACCCTCACCCTAACCCTAACCCTCACACTCACCCTCACCCTAACCCTAAACATAACCTTAACCCACACCCTCACCCTAACCCTAATCCTAACCCTAAAACTAAACCTCACCCTAAACCTAACCGTAACCCTCACCCTCACCCTAAACCTAACCATTACCCTAACCCTCACCCTAACAATAACCCTAACCCTAACTCTAATCCTAACCCAAACCCACACCCTAAACCTAACCCTAACCCTCACCCTAAACCTAACTCTCACCCTCACCGTAACCCTAACCCTAACCCTCACCCTCACCCTAACTCTAAACCTCACCCTCAGCGTAAAGCTACCCTAACACTAACCCTAACCCTCACCCTAACCATAACCCTAACCCTAATCCTAAACTCCACCCTAACCCTAACCCTCACCCTAACCCTAAATCTAACCCTAAACCTCACCCTAACCCTCACCCTCACCTTAAACCTAACCCAATCCCTAACCCTCAACCTAACCCTCACCCTAATCCTAACCCTAACCCTCACCCTACCCCTCACACTAACCCTAACACTCACCCAAACAGTAACCCTACCCCTCACCCCAAACTTCTTCCTAACACTAACCCTAACACTAACCCTAAACCTCACCGTAACCCTAAACCATAACCCTCACCTTCACCCTTACCCTAAAGTGAACCGCAACCCTCACTCTAACCCTAACAATAACCCTAATTCTAACAATAGTCTTAACCCTCACCCTAACTCTAACCCTAACCCTAACCCAAACCCTCACCCTCACCCTAACCCTCAGCCTCACCCTCAACCTCACCTTCACCCTAACCCTCACCCTCACCCTAGCCCTAACCCTAACCCTAACCCTAAACCTAAACCTCACCCGCACCCTCACCCTCACCCTCAGCCAAAACCTAAACCTATCTCTAATCATAACCCTAACCCTCACCCTCACCCTAACCCTCACCATATCCCTTACCCTCACCCTCACCCTAACCTTAACCGTAAACCTCATACTAAACCTAACCCTCACCATAACCCTCACCCTAAACCTAACCCTAACCCTCATCCTAACACTAAAGTTCACCCTCAATCTAGCCCTCACCCTAAACCAAATCCTCACCCTAAACCTCACCCTAACACCACCCTCAAACTAAACCTAGCACAAACACTCACCCTAACCCTAACACTAACTCTCACGCTAGCCCTCACCCTAACCCTAAATCTAACCCTCACCCTCACCCTCATCCTCACTCTCAGCGTAACACTAATCCTATCCCTATTCCTAAACCTAAACCTCACCCTCACCCTAACCATCACCCTAATTCTTACCCTCACACTAATCCTAACCCTAACCCTAACCCTAACTCTCACACTAAACCTAACCCTCACCCTAACTGTAAACCTAACCCTTACCCTAACACTCCCCTTAACCCAAACTCTAACCCTCACCCTAAACCTCACCCTAAACCTCACAGTCACCCTAACCCTGACCCTAACCCTAATCCTAACCCTAACCCTCACCCTAACACTAACCCTCACACTCACCCTAAACCTCACCCTAATCCTAACCCTAACAATCAACCTAACCGACACCCTAAACCTAACCCTAACCCTCACATTCACCCTAACCCTCACCCTAACCCTTAACCTCATCCTCACCCTAAACCTCACACTAAACCTAACCCTCACTGTAAATCTAACCCTAACCGTCACCCTCACACTCACCCTCACGCTAACCCTAAACCTAACGCTCACCCTAACCCTAAAACTCACCCTAACCCTCACCCTCACCCTCACCCTCACCCTAACCCTAACCCTAACCCTCAGCCTAACCCTCACCCTAACCCTAATGCTAACTCTAACACTCACACTAACCCTCACGCTATCACTTACCCAAACCATAAACCTAACCCTAACCCTCAACCTAACCCTAACCCTCACCCTAATCCTAACCCACACCCTCACCGAAAACCAAACCCTAACCCTAACCCTAAACCTCACCCTAAACCTAACCCTAACCCTAATCCTAACCTCCACCCTAACTCTAACGTTCACCCAAACCCTAACCCTAACCCTAACCCTCATGCTTACCCTCAACCTCTCCTTAACCCTAAGCCTAACCCTCACCCTCACCCTAATCTTAACACTAAACCTAACCTTAACCCTCACTCTAACAGTAACCACAAACCTCACCCTCATCCTAACCCTCACCCTTACTTTATCCTCACCCTAACCCTAACCCTCTCATTAACCCTAATACTCACGATAATCCTCAACTTACTCCTAACCCTAAAGCTCACCCTAACTTTAACCCTAACCCTAACCCTAACCCTAACCCTCACCTAACCCTAACCCTAACCCTCAAACTCACCCTAACCCTCACCATCACCCGAACCCGCACCCTCACCCTAACCCTCACCTAATCCTCACTCTAACCCTAACATTACCTAACCAAGACCCTCACCCTCACACTCACGTTCACCCTAACCCTCACCTTCACCCTAGCCCTCACCCTAACTGTAACCCTAACCCGTAACCTCACCCGCACCCTTATCCTCACCCTCATCCTAACCCTAACCTTATCCCTAATCCTAACACTAACACTCACCCTCACTCTAACCCTCACCATAACCCTTACCCTCACCCTCACCCTGACCCTAACCATAACCCTCACACTAAACCTAACCCACACCCAAAACCTAACCCTACCCCTCACCCTAACCGTCACACTAAAAGTAACCCTAACCCGCACCCTAACCCTAACCCTCACACTCACCCTAGCCCTCACCCTAACCTCACCCTAAACCTCACCCTCATACCACCCTCAAACTATCACTAACCCAAACCCTCACCATAACCCTAACCCTCACCCTAACCCTAACCCTCACCCTAGCCCTCACCCTAACCCTAACCCTAAAACTCACCCTCACCCTCAACCTCACCCTCAGCGTAACACTAACCCTAACCCTAATCCTAACCCTAAACCTCAGCCTCACTCTTACTGTCACCCTAATTCTTACCCTCACATTAATCCTAACCCTAACCCTAACCCTAACACTCACACTAAACCTAACCCTCACCCTAACCATAACCCTACCCCTTACCCTTAACCTCACCCTAACCCAAACCGTGTCCCTAACCCTAACCCTAATCCTCACCCTTACCCTAACCCTCACACTAAGCATTAACCTCATCCTCATCCTAACCCTCACACTAAACCTAACCCTCACCCTAACGCTAACCCTAGACGTCACCCTCACCCTTACCCTCACGCTAACCCTAACCCTAAACCTCACCCTAACCCTAAAACTCACCCTAACCCTAACCCTGACCCTCACCCTAACCCTAACCCTCACCCTAACCCTAACCCTCACCCTAAAACTTACCCTCACCCTAACACTAAGCCTAACCCTAACACCAACCCTCACACTAATCTTAACCCTCAGCCTAACCATAACCCTCACCCTAAACCTAACCCTAACCCGAACCCTCACCCTCACCTTAGCCCTCACATTAATCCTATTGCTAACCCTAATCCTCACCCTAACACTAACCCTCATCCTTACGGTAACCCTCACCCTCACTAAAAACCTCATCATTTCCTTTAACTTACCCTCACCCTAACCCTCACCCTAACCCTAACCCTAACCTTCACACTAACCCTAATCCTCACCCTAACGTTAACCCTACCACTCACCCTAAACCTCATCCTAAACCTAACCCTAAACCGAACCCTAACCCTAAACCTCAACCTAACCCTAACCCTAACCCTCACCCTCACCCTCACCCTCACCCTCTACATAACCATAAACCTGACCATAACCCTAAAAATAACCCTAAACCTAACCTTTATCCTAACCCTCACCCTCACCCTAACCCTAACCCTAACCCTCACCCTAAACCTAACCCTCATCCCCTCACCGTAACCCTAAACCTAACCCTAACACTTACCCTCACCCGAACACTAACCCTAACCCTAACCCTCACACTCACCCTAACCCTCAACCTAAACCTTACCCTCACCCTAACCCTCATCCTAACCCTAACCCTATCCCTAACCCTAACCCTCAAACTAACCCTAACCCTCACCCAACCCTAACCCTACCCCTCATCCTAACTCTCAACGTAACCCTAAACCTAACCCTGATACTAACCCTAACCCTAACCCTCACTTGCACCATAACACTCACTGTCACCCTTAACCTTACATTAAACCTAAACCTCACCCTCACCCTCAGCCTAACCCCAAGCCTAACCTTAACCCTATCCCTAACCCTCACACTCACCCTCACACTAACCCTAACCCTAAGCCTCACAGTCACCCTCAACCTCACCCTAACCCTCAACCTATCCCGAACCCTCCCCTTACCCTAACACTCAACCTAACCCTTACACTCACCCTAACACTAAGTCTAACGCTAACACTAACTCTCACACTAAACTTCACCCTAATCCTAACCCTTACCCTCACCCTCACCCTAAACCTCACCATTAACTTAACCCTCACCGTAACCCTCACCATCACCCATACCCTAACCCTCACCCTCACCATCACCCTAACCCTCACCCTCATCCTACACATCACCCTAACACTAACCCTCACCCTAAACCTAACCCTATCACTTACCCTAACCCTAACACTCACCCTAACCATCACCCTAAACCTAACCTCCAACCTAACACTAACACTCACCCTAACCCTAACACTAACCCTCACCCTAACCCTAACCATCACTCTAACCCTAACACTCATCCTAACCCTAACCCTCACCCAAACCATAACCCTCACACTCTCCCAAACCCTCACCCTCACTCTAACACTCAACCTCACCCTAAAAATAAACCTAACCCTAACCCTCACCATAACCGTAACCGGAACCCTCTCCCTAACTGTAACCCTAACCCTCACCCTAACCCGCTCCCTTACCATATCCTCACCCTAACCCTATCACTCACACTAACCCTAATCCTAAATCTAACCCTAACCCTACCCCTCACCCTAACCCTCACCCTAAATCTAACCCTAACACTAACCCTCACCCATACCCAAACCCTCACCCTCACCCTCACCCTACCACTCACCCTCATCCTACACATCACCCTAACCCTAACCCTCACCCCAACCCTAACTCTATCACTCACCCTAACCCTAATCCTCACCCTAACCCTCACTGTCACCTAATCCTCACCCTAATAATAACCCTTACCTAACTGAAACCCTCACCCTCACCCTCAACCTTACCCTGACCCTAGCCTAAACCCTAACCCTAACCCTAAGCCTAACCCTCACGCTCACCCTCACCATTAAACTAAACCAAACCCTAGCCCTCACCCTAACCTTAACGCTAACCTTCACCCTCACCCTGACTGTCACCCTAACACTCACCCTAACCCTAACCCTCACTCTAACCCTAACCCTCACAATAACTCTAACCCTAAACCTCACCCTAATCCTTATCCTCAGCCTAATCCTAACCCAAAACCTAACGCTCAACCTCACCCTCACCATAACCCTAACACTAACCTTAACCCTAATACTAAACCTAACCTCACCCTCACCCTAACCCTCAACCTAAACCTTACTCTCACCCTAACCCTAACCCTAAACCTAACCCTAACCCTCACACTAAACCTAACCTCACCCTAAACCTAACCCTAACCCTCTCCCTAACCCTAACCCTAACCCTCACCCTCATCCGAATGCTCGGCCTAAGTCTAAGCCTAAGCCTAAGCCTAACCCTAACCCTCATCCTAACCCTAACCCTAACCCTAACCCTAACCCTCATCCTAACCCTAACCCTAACACTAACCCTAACCCTAACCCTAACCCTAAACCTAACCCTAACAATAACACTAATCCTAAACCTAACCCTAACAATAACCCTAATCTTAACACTCACCCTCACCCTAACCCTCACCCTCACACTCACCATCACCCTAACCCTCATTGCACCATAACCCTAACCTTCATCCTAACTCTCACCCTAGCCCTATCCCGAAACCTCACCCGAAACCTAACCCTCACCTTCACCCTCACCCTCAGCCTAACCCAAGGCCTAACCCTAACCCTAACCCTTAGACTCACCCTAACCCTTACCTTAATCCTAATCCTAACCCTAAGCCTAACCCTAAACCTCTCTCTAACCCTCACTCTAACCCTAAATCTAACACTAACCCTAACCCTAACCCTCACCCACAGCCTCACCCTAAACCTAACTCTAACCCTAAACCTCACCCTCATCCTAATCCTAATTCTAACAATAACCCTAAACCTCACCCTAACACCTAACCCTAAACCTCACCTTCACAATAGACCTCACCCTAACCCTAATCGTAAAACTAACCCTCATCCTTACCCTCACCCTAACCCTAAACCTCATCCTCACCCTCACCCTAACCCTAACCCTAACCCTCAACCTAACCCTAACCCTCACCCTCACCATAACCATTACTCTAACCCTCACCTTAAACCTAAACTTAACCCGAAACTTAAACCTAAACCTCACCGTCAAGCTCACCCTCAGCCTAACCCTAAGCCTAACCCTAAAACAAACCCTAACACACACAGTCACCCTCAACCTAACACTAATCCTAACCCTAACCCTAACCCTAACCCTCCCCCTAACTCTAACAATAACCCTAACCCTAACACTAACCCTAACCCTAATCCTCAACCTAACCCTCACCCTAACCCTCACTCTAAACCTAAACCTCACCTTCACCCTAAACCTAACTCTAACCGTAACCCAAAGCCAAAACCTCACCCTAACCCTAAACCTAACCCTCATTCTCACCCTCACCCTAACACTAATGCTAATCCTAAAACTAACCCTCACATTGACCTTAACCCTAACCCTAAACCTCAACCTAACACTCACCCTCACCTAACCCTAACAATATCCCTAACCCTAATCCTCACCCTAACCCTCCCCCTAACCCTATATATAACTCTAATCCTCACCCTCACCGTAAACCTAACCCTAACCCTAAACCCCACCCAAACCCTAACCCTAACCCGCACCCGCACCCGCACCCTCACCGTAACTGTAACCCTAACCCTAACAATAACACTAACCCTAACATTACCCATCACCCTAACACTAATGCTCACCCCCACCCTCACCCTCAGCCTAACCTTAAGCCTAAGCCTAACCCTCATACTCACCCTCACCCTAACGCTAGTCCTAAACCTAACCCTATCCCTAAACCTCAACCTAACACTCACCCTCACCCTAACCCTAACACTAATCCTAACCCTAAACCTCACCCTAACCCTCCCCCTAACCCTAACTCTAAAGCTAAACTTCACCCTCACCCTCACCCTAACCCTAAACCTAACCATAAACCTCACCATAACCCTCACCCTCACCCTCACCCTAACCCTAATTCTATCCCTAACCCTCACCCTAACCCTAACCCTCATCCTAACACTCTCCTTAACCCTAACCCTATCCATCAGCCAAACCCTAAACCTCACTCTCACCCTCACCCTCAGCCTAACCCTAAGCCTAGGCCTAACACTAACCCTAACCCTCATCCTCCCTAGCCCTCACCCTAAACCTAATCCTAACCCTTACCCTCATCCTAACCCTCACACTAACCCTAACCTTAACCATCACCCAAAAGCTATTCCTCACCCCCACCCTCACCCTCAGCCTAAACCTAAGCCTAAGCCTAAGCCTAAGCCTAATCCTCACCCTCACCCTAGCCCTCACCCTAACCCTAATCCTAACCAAAACCCTCATCCTAACCCTCACCCTAACCCTCACCCTAAACCTCACCCTAACCCTAACCCTAAACTTCAACCTAACCTTAACCCTCACCCTCACCGTAACCCTAACCCTCACACTCACCCTAACCATAAAACTAACCCGAACCCTAAACCTCACCCTAAACCTAACCCTAAACTTAACCCTCACCCTAGCCCTCACACTAACCCTAATCCTAACCCTATACCTCATTCTAACCCTCACACTAACCCTAACCCTAACCCTTACCCTAACCCTGACCCTCACCCTCACCCTCAGCCTAACCCTAAGCCTAACCCTAAACCTAACCCTAACCCTCACACTAACCCTCACCCTAACCTTAATCCTAAATCTAACCCTATCCCTAACCCTAACCTTCAACCTAACCCTCACCCTAACCGTAACCCTAAAACTAATCCTAACACTAACCCTCACACTAACCCTCACCCTAACCCTAACCCTAACCCTAACCCTCACCCTCACCCTAACCCTAACCCTAACCATCACCCGCACCCTTATCCTCACCGTAACTCTAAACGTAACCCTAACAATAACACTAACGCTAACCCTAACCATCACCCTAACCCTAATCCTCACCCCCACCCTCATCCTCAGCATAACCCTTTTCCTAAGCCTAAACCTCACCCTAATCCTCATTCTCACCCTCACCCTAACCTTAATGCTAAACCTAATCCTATCCCTAAACCTCAACCTAACCATCACCCTCACCCTAACCCTAACACTAACACTAACCCTAATTCTCACCCTAACCCTCCCCCTAACCCTAACTCTAACCCTAAACCTCACCCTCACTCTCACCCTAACCCTAACCCTAAAGCTAAACCTCACCCTAAACCTCACCCTAACCTTAACCCTCACCCGCACCCTCAACCTCACCGTAACTCTAACCCTAACCCTAACAATAACACTAACCCTAACCCTAACCCTAACCCTAAACATAACCCTCACCCTCAGTCTCACCCTCTCCACAAACTTAACCCTAAACATAACACTAACAATAACCCTAACCCTAACCGTAATACTCACACCCACACTCACCCTCAGTCTAACCCTAAACATAAACCTCACCCTCACCCTAACCCCAACCCTCACCCTCACCCTCACCTTCAGCCTAAACCTAAGCCTAAGCCTAACCCTAACCCTAACCGTCACACTCAACCGCACCCTCACCCTAACCCTATCCCTAAACCTCACTCTAAACATCACCTTAACCCTAACCCTCACCCTCGCCCTCAACCTCACCATAACTCTAACCCTAACACTAACAATAACACTAACTCTAATCCTAACCCTAACCCTAACCATAACCATAACCCTCACCCTCAGCCTCACCCTCACCGCAAACTTAACCCTAACCATAACACTAACAATAACCCTAACCCTAACCCTACCCCTAACCCTAATCCTCAACCCCACCCTCACCCTCAGCCTAACCCTAAACCTAACCCTAACCCTAACCCTAACCCTCAATGTAACCCTAACCCTAACACTAACACTAACACTAACCCTAACCCTAAACCTAACCCTAATCCTCAGCCTCACCCTTACCCTAACCAAACCCTAATCCTAACCCTCACCCTCACCCTTACCCTCACCTCACCATAACCCTATCCCTCGCCCTCAACCTAAACCTAACCTTAACACTTGCCCTCACCCTAACCCTCACCCTAACCCTAACCCTAAACCTAACCCTCACCCACATGCTGACCCTAACCCTCACACTAAATCTAAAATTAAACCTAAACCTCACCCTCACCTAACCCTCACCATCACCCTAACCCTCACCCTAAACCTAACCCTCACCCACACCCTAAACCTCACCCTCACCCTATCCTAAGCCTAACCCTAACCCTAATCCTAAGCCTAAACCTCACCCTCGCCCGAAACCTAACACTAACCGTAAACCTCACCCTCAACATCACACTAACACTAATCCTAAACCTAACCCTCACACTCAGCCTAACCCTAACCCTCACCCTAAGCCTCACCCTCACCCTCACCCTAACCCTAACGATAACCCTAACCCTCACCCTAAATCTCACCCTAACCCTAACCCTAAACCTAACCCTAACCCTAACCCTCACCCTCACCCTAACCCTAACCCTAACCCTCACTCTTACTCTAAACCTCACCCTAACCCTTAACCTTACCCTAACCCTATCACTAACCCTAACCCTCACACTAAACCTAACACTCAAATTCACCATAACACTAACCCTACCCCTCACCCTAATCCTCACCCTAACCCTAACCCTCACCCTAACCCTATCCCTAACCCTCACCCTCACTCTAGCCCTCACACTTACCCTAATCCTACCCCTTACCCTAACCCTAACCATAAACCTAACCCTCACGCTCACCCTCACCCTCACCCTAACCCTAACCCTACCCCTCACCCTCACCCTAACCCTAACCCTAACCCTCACCTTAACCCTCACCCTAATCCTAACCTTGATCCTATCCTTCACCCTAAAGCTAACACTACACCTAAACCTCATCCTCACCCTAACCCTCACCGTCACCCTAACCCTCACCCAAACCCGAACCCTCACCTCAACCTAACCTTCACTCTCACCCTAACCCTAAACCTAACCCTAATCCTCTCCCTAACCCTCACGCTCACCGTCACACTCCCCTTAAGCCTAACCCTAACCCTAATCCTAAACCTAAACCTCACCCTCACCCTAACCCTCACCCTAAACCTTACCCTCACCCTAACCCTAACTCTAACCCTAACCCTCACCCTCACCCTAACCCTAATAATAACCCTATCCCTCACCCTAACCCTTATCCTCACACTTACCCTAGACCTACAGCTGAACCTCACACTAACCCTATACCTCACCCTAACCCTGACCCTACCCCTCACCCTCACCCTAACCCTAAACCTAACCCTCACTCTAACCCTAACCCTTACCCTATCCCTAACCCTACCCCTCAACCTAACTCTCATCCTCACCCTAATCCTAACCCTAACCCTCACCCTAAACCTAACCCTAACCCTAAACCTCACCCTAACCTTAAACCTAAACCTCACCCTAACCCTAACACTTACCCTAAACCTAACCCTAACCCTAATCCTTACCCTAACCCTAACCCGAATCCTAACCCTAACCCTTACAGTCACCATCACCCTCACTCTAACCCTCAACCTCAAACTCACCTTCACCCTAACCCTCAAACTAACCCTAACCCTCACCCTAACCCTAACGCTCTCCCGAACCCTAACCCTACCCCTCACCCTAACCCTCACCCTAAACCTAACCCTCACTCTAACCCTAATCCTAACTCTCAACCTCACCCTAACCCTCACCTTTACCCTAACCCTCACCCTAAACCTAACCCTAACCCACACCCTAACCTTCACCCTCACCCTCACCCGAACCCTCAACCGAACCCTCACCCTCACCCTAACCCTCAGCCTCACCCTAACCCTCACCCTCACCCTAATCATAACCCTTACCTAACCGAAACCCTCACCCTCACCCTCACAATCACCCTAACCCTCACCCTCACCGTAGGCCTCACCGTTAACCTAAAACTCACCCTAATCCTAACCCTAAACCTCACCCTTCCCCTAACCCTAACCCTCACCCTAACCCTAATCCTAACCCTTACCCTAAACTTCACCCTAACTCTAACCCTTACACTAACCTTACCCTAAACCTAAACCTCACCCTAACACTAACCCTAACCCTTACCCTAACCCTAACCCTCACCATAAACCTAACCCTTACCATATATCTAACCCTCAGCCTCAAACTAACCCTAACCCTAAGCCTCACCATAACCCTAACCCTCACCCTAACCCTCAGACTTACCCTAACCCTCACCCTAACCCTACCCCTCGACCTAAACCTCACACTCACACTAATCCTCACCCTAACCCTAACCCTAACTCTTACCTAACGGAAACCCTCCACCTCACCGTCACACTCACCCTAACACTCACCCTCACCCTAGCCCTCACCCTAAACTTAAACCTCACCCTCACCCTAACCCTAAGCCTCACCCTCACCCTCATGCTAACCCTAACCATAACCCTAACCCTAATCCTAACCCTAACCCTCACGCTCACCCTCACACTATTTCTAACCCTCACCCTCAATCTCACCTAACTCTAACCTTAGCCCTAATCCTAATTCTAACCCTCACCCTCACCCTAAATCTAACCCTATCCCTAACCCTAATCCAGACCCTCACCCTCACCCTCAAACTAACCCTAATCCTCACTCTTTCCCTAACCGTAATCCTAACCCTCACCCAAACCCTCACCCTCAACCTAACCCTAATGCTAACCCGAACCCAAACCCTCACCCTAACCCTCACCCTAAACCTTACCCTCACCCTAACCCTAACCCTCACCCTCACAATAACTCTCACTATAACCCTTACCCTCACCCTAACACTAACCCTAATATTAACCCTAAAACTCACCCTAACCCTCACCCTAACCCTAACCCTCAAACTCACGCTAACCCTCAACCTAACCCTTGCCCTCATCCTAACCGTAACCCTAACCCTAAGCCTCACGTTAACCCTAATTCTAACCCTCAGCCTAACCCTCATCCTAACCATAAACCTAACCCTAATCCTACCCCTAACCCTCAACCTCACCCTCACCTTAAACGTAACCCTAAGCCTAACCCTCATGCTAACCCTCACCCTCACTCTCACCCTAATCCTAGCCCTAACCCTAACCCTAATAATAACACTAACCCTACCCCTAACACTCACCCTCACCCTCACCCTAACTGTAACCCTAACCCTAACTCTCACCCTCAACGTAACCCTCAACCTCACCCTGACCTTCAACCTCACCCTCACCCTACCCTTCACACTAACCCTAACCCTCACCCTAACCCTCACCCTCACCCTCACCCTCACCCTCAGCCTAACCCTTACACTAACCCTAATCCTAACCCTAACCCTAACCTCACCCTAAATCTAACCCTAACCGTCAACCTCACACTCAGCCTCACCCTCACCCTAACCCTCAACATCACCCTAAAAATAACCCTAACCCTAACCCTCACCCTAAACCTAAGCCTTACCCTAACCCTAACCGTCACCCTAACCCTATCCCTAAGCCTCACCCTCACCCTAAACCTAACCTTAAACCTAAGCCTAAACCTAACCCTTACCTTAACCCTAACACTAACCCTTATCCTAACCCTAACCCTAAACCTCACCCTCAACCTAATGCTAACCCTAAGCCACAACCTCACCCTAATCCTCACCCTAACGCTTATCCTCACCCTAAACCTAACCCTAACCTTCATCCTCACCCTCACCCTAACCCTAACCCTACACCTAAACCTCACCCTAACCCTAACCCTTACCCTAACCCTAAACTTAACCCTAAACCTCTCCCTAACCGTAACCCTTATCCTAACCCTCACCCTCACCCTCACCCTAAACCTAACCCTAAAACTGACCCTCACGCTAACCCTAACCCTTACCCTAACCCTAACCCTCCCCATCACCGTAAACTTCACCCTCACCCAAACACTAACCCTGACACTCAACCTAAACCTAAACCTAACCCTAACTCTAACGCTAACACTAAACCTAACCCTCACTCTAACCCTAACACTTACCTTAAATCTAAACCTAACACTAACCCTAACCTTAACCCTAACACTAACCCTAACCCTAACCCTCACCCTAACCCTCACCCTAACCCTTATCCTAAAGCTCACCCTCACCCTAACCCTCACCGTCATCCTAACCCTCACCTTAAACTGAAACCTAACAAACACCCCAAGCCTCACCCTCACCCTCATCCGAACCCTCACCCTTAACCTAACCCTCACACTAACCCTAACCCTAACCCTCACCCTAACCCTAACCATAACCCTAAGCCCCACCTTAACCTCACCCTAACCCTAACCCTAACCTTCACCCTCACCTTAATCCTTAACCTCAACCTAACACTTACCCTCACACTAAACTTAAATGTCACACTAAACCTAACCCTCACCATAACGCTAACCATAATCCTCACCCTAACCCTCATCCTAACACTAACCCTAACCCTCAACGTAACCCTAACCCTAAATATTACCCTAACCCTAACCCTAACCCTAATGCTATACCTAACCCTAAATCTCACACTAAACCTAACCCTCACCACAAAAATAACCCTACACCTCACCCTAACCCTAACCCTAAACTCAACCCTAACTCTAACCCTCACCCTACCCTAAACCTAACCCTCACCCAAACGCTCAACATAACCCTAACACTAAACCTATCCCTCACTCTCACCCTAACCCTCACCCTAACGCTTACCCTCACACTAACCCTAAACGTCACACCAAACCTAACCCTCACCCTAACCCTAACCATAATCCTCACCCTAACCCTCATACTAACCCCAACCCTAACCCTCAACCTAACCCTAACCCTAAACATTACCCTAACCCTAACCCTCACCCTCACCCTCACCCTCATCCTCAGCCTAACACTAACCCTAACCCTAATACTAACCCTAACGCTCACCCTCACACTCACCCTAACTCGAAACCTAACCATAAACCTAACCCTCACCCTAACCATAAACCTATCCCTAACCCACACCCTAACCCTAAACATCACCCTAACCCTAAATCTAACCCTCACCCTCACCCTAACCCTCACCCTAACCCATACCCTCACCATAATCCTAAGGGTAACCCTAACCCTAATCCTCACACTCCCCCTAACCCTAACCCTCACCCTATCGCTCACCCTAACCCTAACCCTTACCCTCACCCTAACCCTCACCGTCACCTTAACCCTCACTCTAACCCTAAACGTAACCACACCCTAACACTCACACTCACCCTCACCCTCACTCTCACCCTCACCCTAACCCTAACCCTAAACCTCACCCCAACCATAACCCTCACTCTCACCCTAACTTTAACCCTCACACTCACCCTAGCCCTAACCCCAACCCTTATCCTACCCCTCACACTAATCCTTAATCTAACCCTAACCCTCACTCTCACCCTAATCCTCAACCTAACCCTTATCCTTACACTAACCCTAATGCTAACCCTCACACTAACCCTAACCCTCACCCTAATGCTAACCCTCACACTAACCCTAACCCTAACCCTCACCCTAACCCTAACCCTAACCCTAACCCTCACCCTCACCCTAACCCTCACCCTAACTCTAAAACTCACCCTAACCCGAAACCTCACCAACACCCTAACCCACACCCTCACCCGAACCCTCACTCTCACCCTCAACCTCACCCTAAACATCACCCTAACCATAACCCTCACCCTTACCCTAACCCTAACCCTCACCCTAATCCTAACCCTCACCTTAAACGTCACCCTCACCCTAATCCTCACCCTAAACCTAACCCTAACCCTTTCCTAACCGAAAAACTCACCTTCACCCTAACCGTCACCCTAGCCCTCACCTTCACCCTAGACCTCACCCTAAACCTAACGCTAAACTTAACCCTCACCTTCACGCTCACCCTCACCTTTTCCAACACCCTCAGCCTCACCCTATCCTTAAACCTAACCCTAACCCTCATCCTCACTCCAACCCTAACCTTAACCTGCACCCTAACCCTAAAGCTAACCCTAATGCTAACCCTAACCCTCAACCTCACCCTAACCGTGACCCTACCCATTACTTTAACCCTCACCCTCACCCTAACACTAACTCTAACCCTCACCCTAACCCTAAACCTAACCCTACCCCTCAGCCTACCCCTAACCCTCACCCTAAACCTCACCCTCACCCTAACACTAAGGCCAACCCTAACCCTCAACCTCACCCTAACCGTCGCCCTAACCCTTACCCTCACCATAACCCTATCCCTCAACCTCAAACTAACCCTCACCCTAACCCTTACGCCCACCCTAACCCTCACCCTAAACCTTACCCTCACTTTAACCCTAACCCACACTCTCACAATAACTCTCACTATAACCCTTACCCTCACCCTAACACTAACCCTAACATTAACCCTAAAACTCACCGTAAACTTCACCATAACCCTAACCCTCAAACTCACCCTAACCCTCAACCTAACCCTTGCCCTCACCCTAAGAGTAACCCTAACCCTAAGCCTCACACTAACCCTAAATCTAACTCTCAGCCTAACCCTCATCCTAACCCTAACCCTAACCCTAATCCTAACCCTGACCCTCACACTCACCCTCACAGTAAACGTAACCCTAACCCTAACCCTCATGCTCACCCTCACTCTCACTCTCACCCTGATCCTAGCCCTAACCCTAACCATAACAATAACACTAACCCTAAAGCTCACCGTCACCCTCACCCTAACCATAACCCTAACCCTAACTCTCACCCTAAACGTCACCCTCAACCTCACTCTGACCCTCAACCTCACCCTCACCGTAACCCTCACACTAATCCAAACCCTCACACTAACACTCACCCTCACCATCACCCTCACCCTCAGCTTAACCCTTACACTAACCCTAATCCTAACACTAAACCTTACCCTCAACCTAAACCTAAACCTAACCGTCACCCTCACACTCACACTCACCCTCACCCTCACACTAACCCTCACGCTCAAGCTCACCATCACACTAACCCTCACAGTCACCCTAAAAATCACCCTAAGCCTAAACCTCACCCTAACACTAATCCTTACCCTAAACCTAACCCTAACCCTGTCAACCTAACCCTATCCCTAAGCATCACCCTCAACCTAACCCTAACCCTAACCCTAAGCCTAAACCTAACCCTTACCCTAACCCTAACCCTTACCCTAACCCTAACCCTAAACCTCACCCTAACCATAATGCTAAACCTAACCCTCAATCTGACTCTAATCCTCACCCTAACCCTTATCCTCACACTAATCCTAACCCTAACCTTCAGCCTCAGCCTCACCCTCACCCTAACCCTAACCCTAAACCTAAACCTCACCCTAACCCTAACCCTTACCCTAACCCTAAACCTCACCCTAACCCTAACCCTTACCCTAACCCTAAACCTAACCCTAACCCTCAACCTAACCGTAACCCTAACCCTAAACCTAACCCACACCCTCACCCTAAACCTAACCCTAAACCTAACCCTCACGCTAGCCCTAACCCTTACACTAACACTAACCCTAACCCTCACCCTAAACCTCACCCTCACCCAAAACCTAACCCTGACACTCACCCTAAACCTAACCCTAACCCTAACGCTAACCCTAAACCTAACCCTCACCCTAACCCTAACACTTACCCTAAACCAAACCCTAACCCTCACCCTAAACTTAACCCTCACCCTAACCCTCACCCTAATCCTCACCCTAACATTCACCCTAACCTTCATCCTCATACTAAACCTAACTCTAACGCTAACCCTAATCCTCACCCTAAACCTAACCCTCACCCTAACCCTTATCCTAAACCTCACCCTCACCCTAACCCTTACCGTCACCCTAACCCTCACCCTAAACCGTACCCTAAACCTCACCCACACCTGAAACCGAACCCTCACCCGAACCCTCACCCTCAACCTAACCCTCACACTAACCCTAACCCTAACTCTCACCCTAACCCTAACCATAACTCTAAGCCCCACCCTAACCCTCACCCTAACGCTAACCCTAACCCTAACCCTTACCCTCACCCTAATCCTTAACATCACCCTAACCCTAACCCTAACCCTCACCCTCACCCTAATCCTTAACCTCACCCTAACACTAACCCTTAACCTTATCCTAACCCTCACCCTAATCCTAACATTCAGCCTAACCCTAACCCTACCCCTTACCCTAACAATCATCCTAACCCTAACCCTAACCCTAACCCTCACCCTAACACTAACCCTAACCCTATCCCTAACCCTCAAAAACACCCTAACCCTCACCCTCACCCTCATCTTATACCTAAACCTAACCCTAATCATAAACTTTACCCTCACCCTCACACTCACTGTAACTCTAACCCCCAACTTAACCCTAACCCTCACCCTCACCCTAACCCTAACCCTCACCCTCACCCTAACCCTAACCCTAACACTCGACCCTCACCCTAAGCCTCACCCTAACCCTAACGCTAACCCTCACCCTCACCCTCATCCTAGCGCTCAACCTAACCCTAACTCTAAACCTAACCCTAAGCCCTAAACCTCACCTTTTCCCTCACCCTCACCCTCAGCCTAATCCTAACCCTAACCCTAATACTAAACCTAAACCTAACCCTAACCCTACCTCTACCCCTAACCCTAGCCCTCCCCCTCACTCATACCCTCAACCTCAACCTAATCCTAAACCTAACCCTAATCCTAAACCTAACCCATACACTCACACTCACCCTAACCCTAACCCTCACCCTCATCCTCACCCTAACCCTTAACCTCACCCTAACCCTAACCCTAACGCTAACCCTCACCCTAACCCTAAAACTACCCCTCAGCCTAACCCTAACCCTCACCCTCAACCCAACCCTGATGCAAACACAAATGCTCACTCTCAACCTAAGCCTCAGCCTAACCCTTACCCTCAACATAACGCTATCCCTCACCCTCTCCCTAACCCTCACCCTACCCCTTGCCCACACCAGAACGCTCACCCTACCCCAAACCCTAACCCTAACTCTAACCTTCACCCTAACCCTCACCGTAAACCTAACCCTCACCCTAAGCCCCACCCTAACCCTAACCCGAATACTAACCCTAACCCTCACCGTCACTATCACCCTCAACCTCAAACTCACCTTCACCCTAACGCTCAAACTAACCCAAACCCTCACCCTAACCCTAACCCTTAACCTCACCCTAACCCTAAACCTTAACTTAACCCTAACCCTCACCCTCACCCTCACCCTCTGCCTAACACTAACCCTAACCCTAATCCTAACCCTTAAGCTCACACTCATACTCACCCTAACTCAAGCCCTAACCCTAACCCTAACCCTCACCCTAACCCTAACCCTATCCCTAACCCTCACCCTAACCCTAAACCTCATCTTAACCCTAAACCTATCCCTCAACCTCACCCTAACCCTAACCCTAATCCTATCCCTCACCGTAATCCTAACGCTAACCCTAACCCTCACCCTCACTCTAAACCTCACCCTAACCCTTACCATCACCATAACCTTAACCCTAACACTAACCCTTATACTCACACTGAATCTAACCATCACCCTCACCCCAACCCTCACCGTCACCTTAAACCTTACCCTAACACTAGCCGTCACATACACCCAAACCCTCAACCGAACCCGAACGCTCACCCTCACCCTAAGCATAACCCTAACACTCACCCCAAGCTTAACCCTCACCCTAACCCCCACCCTAACCTTCACCCTAACCCTAAGGCTAACATTAACCCTCAGTCTCACGCTAACCCTCACCCTAACCCTTATCCTCACACTAACCCTAACCCTAAACCTAACCGTAACCCTCACCCTAAGCCTAACCCTCATCCTAAACCTAACCCTACCTCTCAACCTAACACTCACCCGAACCCTAACCCTAACCCTAATCCTCCCCTGAACCCTAACCCTCATGGTCACCCTAAGCCTCACCCTTACCCTAACCCTCACCTACACCCTAACAATTCCCCTTCACTGAAACCTAACTCTCACCCTAAACCTCACCCTCACTTTCCCCCTCACCCTCAGCCTAACCCTTACTCTAACATAATCCTAAACTAACCTCACCCTCACCCTCACCCTATTCCTCACCCTCAACCTCACCCTCACCCTTACACTAACCCTCAACCTCACCCTAAACATCACCTTAACCCTAACCCTCACACTGAACCTAACCCTAATGCTGACAGTAACCCTCACCCTCAAACTAACCCTTACCCTAAACATTATCCTCACATTAACCCTAACCTTAACCCTAACCTTCACACTAACCCTAACCCTCAACCTAACCGTATCCCGACACCTCACCCTAACTCTCACGCTAACCCTCAACCTAACCCTAACACTCACCCTAACCCTAACTCTAAACCTAACCCTCAACCTCACCCTAACCCTCACCATCATCCTAACGCTCAACCTAACCCTAAACCTCAAACTAAACCTAACCCTCAACCTAAACCTAACCCTCACCGTGACGCTCACCCTAACCATAACCCTAAACCTAACCCTCACCCTAACCCTTACTTTAACCTTAACCCTCATCCTAAACCTAACCCTCACCCTAACACTAACCCTCACACTAACCCTAAACCTAGCCTTCTCCCTCACCCTCACCCTCAACCTAACCCTAACACTCATCCTAACCCTAACCCTAAACCTAAACCTCACACTAAAACTAAACTTCACCCTAACCCTAATCCTCACACTAAACCTAACAGTCACTCTATCCCTAACCCTACCACTCAGCCTAGCCCTCACCCTTAACTTAACCCTAACCTAATCCTCAACCTATCCCTAAACTTAACCCTAACCCTCACCCTAACCCTAATGCTAACCCTAACCCTCACCCTCACCCTAAAACTCAACCTAACCCTTACCCTCACCCTAACCCTTACCCTCACCCTAACCCTAACCCTCACCCTCGCCCTAACCCTCACCCTAACACATACTCACACCTTCACCCTAAACCTCACCCTCACCCTCACCCTCACCCTAACCCTATCCCTAACCCTAACCCTCACCCTAACCCTAACCCTCACTCTTACAGTCACCCTCACCCTCAGCCTAACCCTAATCCTAACCCTCACCCTCAACCTAACACTAACCCTAACCCTCACCCTCAGCCTAACCATATCCCTAACCCTAACCCTAACCCTAACACTAACACTCACCCTATACCTCACCCTCACCCTAACCCTAAACCAAACCCTAACCCTCACCCTAAACCTCACCCTAACCCTAACACTAACCCTAACCCTCATCATCACAATAAACCTCACCCTATACTTTACCCTCACCATAACCCTAACCCTAACCCTAAACCTAATACTCAACCACAACCTAACCTTCACCCTCACCTGAACCGTCACCCTCACCCTCACCCTCATCCTCACCCTAACCCTCACCCTCACCCTAAACATCACCCAAACCCTAACCCTCACCCTCACCCTAACCCTAACCCTCATCCTTACCCTAACCCTCATCCTCACGCTAGTCCTCACCATAACCCTAACTCTGAACTAAAAGAAATTCTCACACTAACCCACACCCTCACCCTAGCCCTCACCCGAACCCTAACCCTAACCTTAACCCTCAGCTTCACCCTAACCCTTACCCTAAACCTTACCCTCACCCTAACCCTAACCCTAATCATAACCCTCACACTAACCGTAACCCTCACCCTAACCATAACCCTAACCCTAACCTTAACCTTCACCCTCACACTGACCCTCACCCTCACCGTAACCCTAATCCTATTCCTAATCCTATACCTCACAATCACCCTCAACCTAACCCTAACCCTAACAATAACCCTCACCCTCACCCTCACTGAACTGTCACCCTCACCCTAAACATCACCTTAACCCTAACCCTCACCCTAACCCTAATCTCAGCTTAACCCTCACCCTCAACATAATCCTCACCCTGACCCTAAACCTAGCATAAATGTCACCCTCACCCTCAGACTAATCCTCACCCTCAGCCAAGCCCTAACCCTAACCATAACACTTACCCACACCCTAACACTCACCCTCACCCTCAACCTCAGCCTAAGCCTAATCCTAACCCTCACCCTCACCCTCACCCTCACCCCAACTTAAACCTTACTATAACCCTCACCCCAACCCTAACCCTCACCCTAACACTAACCCTCACCCTCACACTCAACCTAATCCTAACCCTAACTCTAATCCTAACCCTCACCCTCACCATAACTCTCACCTTAACCCTTTCCCTCACCCTCACCCTAAGCTTAACCCTAAACCTCACAGTAACCCTTACCCTCACCCTAACCCTAACCCTCACCTTAAACCTCAACCTCACCCTAATCCTCAACCAAACCTTACCTTAATCATTACCTAAACTAAACCCTCACCCTCACCATAACCCTCACCTTCACCCCAGCCCACACCCTAAACCTAACCCTAACCCCAAACCTAACCCTCATACTAACCCTAAACCTAACCCTCAACCTAACTGATATCCTAAACCTAAACTTAACCCTAAACCTCACCCTAACCCTAACCCTAACCCTAACCCTAACCCTAACCCTCACCCTGACCGTACCCCTAACCCTAACCCTCAGGCTAACTCTAATACTAACCCTAATACTAACCCTCACCATCACACTAACTCTAACCCTAAACCTAACACTAACCCTCACCCTCACCCTCACTCTTACCCTAATCCTATCCCTAACCCTCCCCCTAAACCTAACCCAAAACCTATACCTCACCCTCAACCTCACCCTAACCCTAACCCTAACCCTAACCCTAAACCTGACAGTAAACCTCACCCTAAACCTTACCCTCATCATAAACCTAACGCTAACCCTAATCCTCACCCTAAACCTAACCCTCACCCACACCCTAACCCTGACCCTCACCCGAACCCTCACCGACACCCTAACACTCTTCCTAACCCTAACCCTAATCCTAAACCTAAGCCTCACCCTCAAACTCACCCTAACCCTACACCTAACCCTAAACCTCACCCACACCCTCACCCTAACCTTCACCCTCACCCTAACCCTAACCCTACCCTTCACTCTATCCCCCATACTAACTCTAACCCTAAACCTAACAGTCAACCTCACCCTAACCCTCACACTAACCCTCACCCTCACCCTAGCCCTCACCCCAATCCTAACCCTAACCCTAACCTTCTCCCTCACCTTAAACCTAACTCTAACCCTTACACTCACCTAACCCTAACCCTAAACATAACCATAATCCTATCCCTAACCCTCATCCTAACCCTAACCCAAACCCTATACCTCACCCTCAACCTCACCCTAATCCTAACCCTAACCCTCACACTAACCCTCACCCACACCCTAACCCTGACCGTCACCCGAACCCTCACCGACACCCTAACACTCTTCCTAAACCTAACCCTAATCCTAAACCTAAGCCTCACCCTCAAACTCACCCTAACCCTACACCTAACCCTAAACCTCACCCACACCCTCACCCTAATCTTCACCCTCACCCTAACCCTCACCCTAACTCTAAACCTACCCTTCACCCTAACCCCCATACTAACCCTAACCCTAATCCTAACAGTCAACCTAACCCTAACCCTAGCCTTAACCCTCACCCTCACACTAACCCTAAACCTAACGCTAACACTCAACCTAACACTAATCCTCTCCCACACCCTAACTCTCACCCTCACTCGAACCCTTACCCTCTCCCGAACCCTCATCCTCACCCTAACCCTCACCCTCACGCTAAACATCACCCAAACCCTAAACCTCACCCTAACCCTTGCCCTAACCCTCACCCTAACCCTACCCTCAACCTAACCCTCACCCTCACCCTAATCCTCACCATAACACTAAACCTTGGCTAAAAGAAACCCTCACCCTAACCCTCACACTCACCCTCACCCTCACCCTAACCTTCACACTAACCCTCACCCTCACCCTAGCCCTCACCCTAATCCTAACCCTAACCCAAACCTCACCCTCACCCTAAATCTCAATCTAACCCTTCCCCTCACCCTAACCCTAACCCTAAACATGACCATAACCCTCACAGTAACCTTAACCCTTACCCTAACCCTAACCCTCACCCTCACCCTCACTCTCACCGTCACCCTCACCCTCACCTTCAGCCTAACCCTAACCCTAACCCTATTCCCAATCCTAACCCTCACCCTCACCCTTACCCTAACACTCACCCTCACCCTAACCCTCACCCTCACCATAAACATCACCCTATCCCTAAACCTCACCCTAAACCTAACCCTAACCCTCACCCTAACCCTCACCTCAGCTTAACCCTAACCCTGTCATAAACGAAACCCTCACCCTCACCCTCAACCTCACCCTCACCCTCACACTAACCCTCAACCTCACCCTAAACATCACCTTAACCCTAACCCTCACATTGAACCTAACCCTAACGCTCACCCTAACCCTCACCCTCAAACTAACCCTAACCCTAACCATTATCCTCACACTAACCCTAACCCTAACCCTAAACTTCGCACTAACCCTAACCCTCACCCTAACCGTATCCCGACACCTCACCCTAACTCGCACCCTAACCCTAACCCCAACCCTAACACTCACCCTAACCCTAACTCTAAACCTAAACCACACCCTCACCCTAACCCTCACCATCACCCTAACGCTCACCCTAACCCTAAATCTCACCCTAAACCTAACCCTCAACCTAAACCTAAACCTCACCCTGACCCTTACCCTAACCCTAACCCTAACCCTCACCCTAACCCTTACTTTAACCCTAACCCTCACACTAAACCTAATCCTCCCACTAACACTAACCCTCACACTAACCCTAACCCTAGCCTTTACCCTCACCCTCACCCTCAACCTAACCCTAACACTCATCCTAACACTAACCCTAAACCTAAACCTCACACTAAACCTAAACCTCACCCTAACCCTAATCCTCACACTAAATCTATCAGTCACTCTATCCCAAACCCTACCCCTCAGCCTAACCCTCACCCTAAACCTAACCCTAACCCTAATCCTCACCCTATCCCTAACCTTAACCTAATGCTCACCCTAACCCTCACCCTCACCCTAACCCTAATCCTAACCCTAAACCTCAACCTCACCCTAACCCTCAACCTAACCCTTACCCTCACCCTAACCCTTACCTCACCCTAACCCTAACCCTCACCCTCGCCTTAACCCTCACCCTAACACTTACCCACACCCTCATGCTCACCCTCACCCTAACCCTAACCCTCACCTTCACCCTAACCCTAACCCTAACCCTAACCCTCACCCTAACTCTAACCCTCACTCTTACTATCATCCTCACCCTCAGCCTAACCCTAATCCTTACCCTAATCCTAACCCTCACCCTCACCCTAACTCTAACCCTAACACTCACCCTCAGCCTAACCATATCCCTAACCCTCACCCTAACACTAACACTCACCCTATACCTCACCCTCACCCTAACCCTAAACCAAACCCTAACCCTCACCCTAATCCTCACCCTAACCCTAACACTAACCCTAACCCTCATCCTCACAATAAACCTCACCCTATATCTTACCCTCACCATAACCCTAACCCTAATCATAATCCTCAACCACACCCTCACCTTCACCCTCACCTGAAACATCACCCTCACCCTCACCCTCATCCTCACTCTAACCCTCACCCTCACCTTAAACACCCAAACCCTAACCCTAACCCTAACCCTCACCCTTACCCTAACCCGCACCCTCACGCTAATCCTCACCATAACCCTAACCCTGACCTAAAAGAAACCCTCACCCTAACCCTCACACTAACCCTCACCCTCATCCTCACCCTAACCCTCACCCTCACACTAAACATCACCCAAACCCTAACCCTCACCCTAACCCTAACCCTAACCCTCACCCTAACCCTAACCCTCACCCTCTCGCTGTTCCTCACCATAACCCTAAACCTGACCTAAAAGAAACCCTCACTCTATCCCTCACACTAACCCTCACCCTCGCCCTAGCCCTCACTCTAACCCTAACCCGAACACTAGCCCTCACTTTCACCCTAAGCCTCGCCCTAACCCTTACCATCACCCTAACCCTAACCCTAACCCTAACCCTAATCATAACCCTCACACTAACCGTAACCCTTACCCTAAACATAACCCTAACCCTAACCTTCACCCTCACACTGACCCTCACCCTCACCCTAAACCTAACCCTATTCCTAAATCTATCCCTCACACTCACCCTCAACCTAAACCTAACCCTAAAACTAACCCTCACCATCACCGAACACTCACCCTCACCCTGAACATTACCCTAACCCTAACCCTCACCCTAACCCTAACCTCAGCTTAACACTCACCCTCAACCTAATCCTCACCCTAACCCTAACCCTAATGTATACGAAATCCTCACCGTCACACTAACCCTCACCCTCACCTTAGCCCTAACCCTAACCCTAACCATAACACTTACCCACACACTAACCCTCATCCTCATCCTCACTCTAACCCTAATCATAACCCTAATCCTCACCCTAATGCTCACCCTAACTCTCTCCCTAACCCTAACTGTAAACCTAACCCTCACCCTCATCCTAACTCTCAAGCTCACCCGAACACTCACCCTCACCCTAAACCATACTCTCACAATAAACATCACCCTAAACCTAACCCTCACCTTAACCCTAAAACTAACCCTCAACCTAACTCTTAATCTAAACCTAAACCTAACCCTATCACTCACCCTAACCCTAAACCCAACCCTCACACTAACTCTAAACCAAACCCTCAGCCTAACGCTCATCCTAACCCTAACCCTAACCCTCATCCTAACCGTTACCCTACCCATAAAACTCACCCTAACACTAACCCTCACCCTCACCCTCAGGCTAACTCAAATACTAAACCTAACCCTCACCCTCACCCTAACTCTAACCCTAAACCTAACCTTCACCCTAACCCTAACCCTTACCCTAAACCTAACCCTAATCCTAAACCTAACCCTAAGCCTAACCCTAACCCTCACACTCACCCTCACCCTCACCCTAACACTAACCCTAACCCTCCCCCTAACCCTAACCCGAATCCTAACACTAACCCTCACAGTAACCATCACCCTCACTCTAACCCTCAACCTCAAACTCACCTTCACCCTAATCCTCAAACTAACCCTACCCCTCACCCTAACCCTCACCCTAAACCTAACCCTCACTCTAACCCTAATCCTAACCCTCACCGTCACTCTAACCCTCACCCTAAACCTAACCCTAAACCACACCCTAACATTTACCCTCACCCGAACCCTCACCCGAACCTTCACCCTCACCCTAACCCTCAGCGTCAACCTAACCCTCACCCTAACCCTAACCTTAACCCTTACCTAACCGAAACCCTCACCCTCAACCTCACACTCACCCTAACTCTCACCCTCACCGTAGACCTCACCCTTAACCAAAAACTCACCCTAACCCTAACCCTAAACCTCACCCTCACCCTAACCTTAACCCTAAACCTAACCCTCACCCTAACCCTCACCCTAACCCTAATCCTAACCCTTACCCTAACCTTCACCCTAACTCTAACCCTTACACTAACCTTACCCCAAACCTAAACCTCACCCTAACACTAACCCTAACCCTCACCCTCACCCTAACCCTTACCCTAACCCTAACCCTCACTGTAACCCTAACCCTTACCCTATACCTAACACTCAGCCTCAACCTAACCCTAACCCTAAGCCTCATCGCAACCCTAACCCTCATCCTAACCCTCAGCCTCACCCTAACCCTCACCCTAACCCTAACCCTCTACCTAAACCTCACACTCACACTAATCCTCACCCTAAACCTAAAACTAAATCTTACCTAACGGAAACACTCAACCTCACCGTCACACTCAACCTAACACTCACCCTCACCGTAGCCCTCACCCTAAACCTAAACCTCACCCTAACCCTAACCCTCACCCTCTTGCTAACCCTAACCATAACCCTAACCCTAATCCTAACCCTACCCTCACGCTCACCCTCACCCTCACCCTCAATCTCACCTAACTCTAACCCTAACCCTAATCCTAATTCTAAATCTCACCCTCACCCTAAATCTAACCCTATCCCTAACCCTAACCCAGACCCTTACCCTCAAACTAACCCTAATCCTCACCCTATCCCTAACCCTAATCCTCACCCTCACCCTAACCCTCACCCTCAACCTAACCCTAATGCTAACCCGAACCCAAACCCTCACCCTAAAACTTAACCTCACCCTAACCCTAACCCTCAACCTCACAATAACTCTCATTATAACCCTTAACCTCACCCTAACACTAACCCTAACATTAACCCTAAAACTCACCGTAACCCTCACCCTAACCCTAACCATCAAACTCACCCTAACCCTCACCCTAACCCTTGCCCTCACCCTAACCGTAACCCTAACCCTAAGCCTCACATTAACCCTAACTCTAACCCTCATCCTAAACCTAACCCTAACCCTAATCCTAACCCTAAACCTCACCCTCACCCTCACCCTCACAGTAACCCTAAGCCTAACCCTCATGCTAACCTTCACCCTCACTCTCACCCTAATCCTAGCCCTAACCCTAACACTAACAATAACACTAAACCTAACCCTAACACTCACCCTCACCCTCACCCTAACCGTAACCCTAACCCAAACTCTCACACTCAACCTCCCCCTCAACCTCACCCTGAACCTCAATGTCACCCTCACTCGACCCCTCACACTAACCCTAACCCTCACCGTAACCCTCACCCTAACCCTCACCCTCTCCCTCACCCTCAGCCTAACCCTTCCACTAACCCTAATCCTAACCCTAACCCTTACCCTCACCCTAAATCTAACCCTGTCACCCTCACACTCACCCTCACCCTCACCCTAACCCTCACGCTCAACCTCACACTCACCCTAACGCTCACCGTCACCCTTAAAATCACCATAACCATAACCCTCACCCTAACCCTAACCCTAACCCTAACCGTCACTCTAACCCTATCCCTAAGACTCACCCACACCCTAAACCTAACCCTAAGCCTAAGCCTAAGCCTAAACGTAACCCTTACCCTAACCCTAACACTAACCCTTACCCTAACACTAACCCTTACCCTAACACTAACCCTAACCCTCACCCTAAACCTAATGCTAACCCTAACCCTCAACCTCACCCTAATCCTCACCCTAACCCTTATCCTCACATTAACCCTAACCCTATCCCTCAGCATCACCCTCACCCTAACCCTAAACCTAAAACTAACCCTCACCCTAAACCTAACCCATACCCTAACCCTAAACCTAACCCTCACACTAACCCTCACCCTAACCCTAACCCTAATCCTAACCCTCACCCTCACCCTCACCCTAACCCTAACCCTAAACCTAACCCTCACCCTAACCCTAAACCTTACCCTATCACTAACCCTACCCCTCAACCTAACCCTCATCCTCACCCTAATCCTAACCCTAACCCTCACCCTAAACCTAACCCAAAACCTAACCTCACCCTAACCCTAAACGTAAACCTCACCCTAACCCTAACCCTTACCCTAAACCTAACCCTAATCCTAAACCTAACCCTAACCCTAACCCTCACCCTCAACCTCACCCTCACCCTCACCCTAACCCTAATCCTAACCCTCACCCTAACCGTAACCCGAATGCTAACCCTAACCCTTACAGTCACCATCACCCTCACTCTAACCCTCAATCTCAAACTCACCTTCAGCCTAACCCTCAAACTAACACAAACCCTCACCCTAACCCTAACGCTCTCCCGAACCCTAACCCTACCCCTCACCCTAACCCTCACCCTAAACCTAACCCTCACTCTAAACCTAATCCTAACTCTCAACCTCACCCTAACCCACACCTTTACCCTAACCCTCACCCTAAACCTAACCCTAACCCACACACTAACCTTCACCCTCACCCGAACCCTCACCCTCACCTGAACCCTCAACCTCACCCTAACCCTCAGCCTCACCCTAACCCTCACCCTAACCCTAACCGTCATCCTAAACCTCACCCTCACCCTAATCCTCACCCTAACCCTAACCCTAACCTTTACCCAGCCGAAACCTTCACCCTTACCCTCACACTCACCCTAACCCTCACCCTCACCCTCACCCTAACCCTAATCCTAACCCTTACCCTAAACTTCGCCCTAACTCTAACCCTTACACTAACCTTACCCTAAACCTAAACCTCAACCTAACACTAACCCTAACCCTCACCCTCACCCTAACCCTTTCCCTAACCCTAACCCTCACCATAACCCTAAACCTTACCCTATCACTAACCCTACCCCTCAACCTAATCCTAACCCTAAGCTTCACTGTAACCCTAACCCTCACCCTAACCCTCACCCTCAACCTCACCCTCACCCTGACCCTAACCCTAATCCTAACCCTCACCCTAACCGTAACCCGAATGCTAACCCTAACCCTTACAGTCACCATCACCCTCACTCTAACCCTCAATCTCAAACTCACCTTCAGCCTAACCCTCAAACTAACATAAACCCTCACCCTAACCCTAACGCTCTCCCGAAACCTAACCCTACCCCTCACCCTAACCCTCACCCTAAACCTAACCCTCACTCTAAACCTAATCCTAACTCTCAACCTCACCCTAACCCTCACCTTTACCCTAACCCTCACCCTAAACCTAACCCTAACACACACACTAACCTTCACCCTCACCCGAACCCTCACCCTCACCTGAACCCTCACCCTCACCCTAACCCTCAGCCTCATCCTAACCCTCACCCTAACCCTAACCGTCATCCTAAACCTCACCCTCACCCTCACCCTAACCCTAACCTTTACCCAACCGAAACCTTCACCCTCACCCTCACACTCACCCTAACCCTCACCCTCACCGTAGGCCTCACTCTTAACCTAAAACTCACCCTAATCATAACCCTAAACCTCACCCTCACCCTAACCCTAACCCTAACCCTCACCCTCACCCTCACCCTAACCCTAATCCTAACCCTTACCCTAAACTTCGCCCTAACTCTAACCCTTACACTAACCTTACCCTAAACCTAAACCTCAACCTAACACTAACCCTAACCCTCAACCTCACCGTAACCCTTTCCCTAACCCTAACCCTCACTGTAACCCTAACCCTTACCCTATACCTAACCCTCAGCCTCAACCTAATCCTAACCCTAAGCCTCACTGTAACCCTAACCCTCACCCTAACCCTCAGCCTCACCCTAACACTCACCCTAACCCTAACCCTCGAACTAAACCTCACACTCAAACTAATCCTCACCCTAAACCTAACCCTAACTCTTACCTAACGGAAACCCTCCACCTCACCGTCACACTCACCCTAACACTCACCCTCACCGTAGCCCTCACCTTAAACCTAAACCTCACCCTAACCCTAACCCTAAACCTCACCCTCACACTCATGCTAACCCTAACCATAACCCTAACCCTAATCCTAACCCTAACCCTCACGCTCACCCTCACACTAATTCTAACCCTCACCCTCAATCTCACCTAACTCTAACCCTAACCCTAATCCTAAATCTAACCCTCACCCTCACCCTAAATCTAACCCTATCCCTAACCCTAACCCAGACCGTCACCCTCAAACTAACCCTAATTCTCACCCTATCCCTAACCCTAATCCTCACCCTCTCCCTAACCCTCACCCTCAACCTAACCCTAATGCTAACCCGAACCCAAACGTTCACCCTAACCCTCACCCAAAACCTTACCTTCACCCTAACCCTAACCCTCACCCTCACAATAACTCTCAATATAACCCTTACCTTCACCCTAACACTAACCCTAACATTAACCCTAACATTAACCCTAAAACTCACCCTAACCCTAACCTCATACTCACCCTAAACCTCACCCTAACCCTTGCCCTCACCCTAACAGTAACCCTAACCCTAAGCTTCACATTAACCCTAATTCTAACCCTCAGCCTAACCCTCATCCTAACCCTAATCCTAACCCTAACCCTCACCCTCACCCTCACCTTAACAGTAACCCTAACCCTCATGCTAACCCTTACCCTCACTCTCACCCTAATCCTAGCCCTAAACCTAACCCTAATAATAACACTAACCCTAACCCTCACCTTCACCTTAACCGTAACCCTAACCCTAACTCTCACCCTCAACGTAATCCTCAACCTCACCCTGACCTTCAACCTGACCCTCACCCTACCCCTCACACTAATCCTAACCCTCACCCTAACCCTCACTCTCAACCTCACCCTCACCCTCACCCTCAGCCTAACCCTTACACTAACCCTAATCCTAACCCTATCCGTACCCTAAATCTAACCCTAACCGTCAACCTCACACTCACCCTCACCCTTACCCTAACCCTCAACATCACCCTAAAAATCACCCTAACCCTAACCCTCACCCTAAACCTAAGCCTTACTTTAACCCTAACCGTCACCCTAACCCTATCCCTAAGCCTCAACCTCACCCTAAACCTAACCCTAACCCTAAGCCTAAACCTAACCCTTACCCTAACCCTAACACTAAGCCTTATCCTAACCCTAACCCTAACCCTCACCCTAAACCTAATGCTAACCCTCACCCACAACCTCACCCTAATCCTCACCCTAACCCTTATCCTCACCCTAAACCTAACCCTAACTTTCATCCTCACCCTCACCCTAACCCTAACCCTACACCTAAACCTCACCCTAGCCCTAACCCTTACACTAACCCTAAACCTAACCCTAAACCTCACCCTTAATGTAAACCTAATCCTAAACCTCACCCTCACCCTCACCATAAACTTAACCCTAAAACTAACACTCACGCTAACCCTAACCCTTACCCTAATCCTAACCCTCCCCCTCACCGTAAACTTCACCCTCACCCAAACCCTAACCCTGACACTCAACCTAAACCTAACCCTAACCCTAACCCTAACGCTAACCATAAACCTAACCCTCAACCTAACCCTAACACTTACCCTAAACCTAAACCTACCCCTAACCCGAACCTTAACCCTAACACTAACCCTAACCCTAACCCTCACCCTAACCCACACCCTAACCTTTATTCTCATACTAAACCTAAATCTAACCCTAAACCTAACCCTCACCCTAAACCTAACCCTCACCCTAAACCTTATCCTAACCCTCACCCTCACCCTAACCCTCACCGTCATCCTAACCCTCACCCTAAACCGAAACCTAACCCAAACCCTAAGCCTCAACCAAACCCTCACCCGAAACCTCACCGGAACCCTCACCCTTAAACTAACCCTCACACTAACCCTAACCCTACCCTTCACCCTAACCCCCATACTAACCCTAACCCTAATCCTAACAGTCAACCTAACCCTAATTCTAGTCCTAACCCTCACCCTCACACTAACCCTAAACCTAACGCTAACACTCAACCAAACACTAATCCTCTCCCACACCCTAACTCTCACCCTCACTCGAACCCTTGCCCTCTCCCGAACCCTCATCCTCACCCTAACCCTCACCCTCACGCTAAACATCACCCAAACCCTAAACCTCATCCTAACCGTTGCCCTAACCTTCACCCTAACCCTACCCTCAACCTAACCCTCACCCTCACGCTAATCCTCACCATAACACTAAACCTTGGCGAAAAGAAACCCTCACCCTCACTCTCACCCTCACCAATACCCTAATCCTATCCCTAACCCTCAGCCTAACCCTAACCCAAACCCTATGCCTCAGCCTCAACCTCACCCTAACCCTAACCCTAACCCTAATCCTCACCCTAAACCTAACCCTCACCCACAACCTAACCCTGACCCTCTCCCAAACCCTCTCTGACTCCCTAACACTCTTCCTAACCCTAACCCTAATCCTAAACCTAAGCCTCACCCTCAAAATCACCCTAACCCTACACCTAACCCTAAACCTCACCCACACCCTAACCCTAATCTTCACCCTCACCCTAACCCTCACCCTAATCCTAACCCTACCCTTCACCCTAACCCCCATACTAACCCTAACCCTAATCCTAACAGTCAACATAACCCTAACCCTAGCCTTAACCCTCACCCTCACACTAACCCTAAACCTAATGCTAACACTCAACCTAACACTAATTCTCTCCCACACCCTAACTCTCACCCTCACTCGAACCCTAACCCTCTCCCGAACCCTCATCCTCACCCTAACCCTCACCCTCACGCTAAACATCACCCAAACCCTAAACCTCACCCTAACCCTTGCCCTAACCCTCACCCTAACCCTACCCTCAACCTAACCCTCACCCTCACCCTAATCCTCACCATAACACTAAACCTTGGCTAAAAGAAACCCACACCCTAACCCTCACACTAACTCTCACCCTCACCCTAACCCTCACCCTCACCCTAGCCCTCACCCTAATCCTAACCCTAACCCTAAACCTCACCCTCACCCTAAACCTCAATCTAACCCTTCCCCTCAGCCTAACCCTAACCCTAAACATAACCATAACCCTCACAGTAACCTTAACCCTCAGCCTAACCCTAACCCTAAACCAAACCCTCACCCTCACCCTCACCTTCAGCCTAACCCTACCCCTAACCCTCTTCCCAATCCTAACCCTCACCATCACCCTTACCCTAACAATCACCCTCACCCTAACCCTAACCCTAAATATCACCCTAACCCTAACCCTCACCCTAACCCTAACCCTAACCCTAACACTGACCCTAACCCTAACCCTCACCTTAAACCTCACCCTCACCCTAATCCTCACCCTAAACCTAACCGTAAACATTTCCTAAACAAAAACATCACCCTCACACTAGCCCTCACCCTAAACCTAACCCTAACCTTAACCCTCACCCTCACCCTCAAACTCACCCTCACCCTCAGCCTCACCCTAACCCTAAGCCTAATACTAACCCTAACCCTGACCCTCACACTCACTCTAACCCTAACCCTAAACTGTACACTAACCCTAACCCTAACCCTAACTCTCAGCCTCACCCTCACCCTCACCCTCACCTTCAGCCTAACACTAACCCTAACACTATTCCCAATCCTAACCCTCACCTTCTCCCTTACCCTAACCCTCACCCTCACCCTATACCTCACCCTCAACCTCACCCTAACCCTAACCCTAACCCTAACCCTCACACTAAACCTCACCCTAAACCTTACCCTCATCATAAACCTAACACTAACCCTAATCCTCACCCTAAACCTAACCCTCACCCACACCCTAACCCTGACCCTCACCCGAACCCTCACCGACACCCTAACACCCTTCCTAATCCTAACCCTAATCCTAAACCTAAGCCTCACCCTCAAACTCACCCTAACCCTACACCTAACACTAACCCTCACCCACACCCTCACCCTAATCTTCACCCTCAACCTAACCCTCACCCTAACCCTCATCCTACCCTTCCCCCTAACCCCCATACTAACCCTAACCCTAATCCTAACAGTCAACATAACCCTAATCCTAGCCCTAACCCTCACCCTCACACTAACCCTAAACCTAAAGCTAACACTCAACCTAACACTAATCCTCTCCCACACCCTAACTCTCACCCTCACTCGAACCCTTACCCTCTCCCGAACCCTCATCCTCACCCTAACCCTCACCCTCACGCTAAACATCACCCAAACCCTAAACCTCACCCTAACCCTTGCCCTAACACTCACCCTAACCCTACCCTCAACCTAACCCTCACCCTCACCCTAATCCTCACCATAACACTAAACCTTGGCTAAAAGAAACCCTCACCCTAACCCTCACACTAACCCTCACCCTCACCCTCACCCTCACCCTCACCCTCACCTTCAGCCTAACCCTAACCCTAACCCTATTCCCAATCCTAACCCTCACCCTCACCCTAACCCTAACCCTAACACTCACCCTAACCCTAACCCTCACCTTAAACCTCACCCTCACTCTAATCCTCACCCTAAACCTAACCCTAACCCTCACCCTAACCCTAACCTCAGCTTAATCCAAACCCTGTCGTAAACGAAACCCTCACCCTCACCCTAGCCCTCACCCTAACCTAACCCTAAACCTAACCCTCACCCTCACCCTAGCCCTCACCCTAACCCTAACCTTAACCCTAACCCTCAACCTCACCCTCAGCATAACCCTAACCCTTACACTCACCCTAACCCTAAACCTAACACTAAACCTCACCCTCACCCTCACCCTCAGCCTAAACCTAACCCTAACCCTAGCCCTAATCGTAACCCTAATCCTAACCCTCACCCTCACCCAAACTCTAAACTTAATCCTAACCCTAACCCTGACCCAAAACCTAACCCTTACCTGCACCTTTGCCTAACCCTCACCCTAACCTTAAACCTCACCATCAGCCTAACCCTAACCGTAACCCTAATCCTAACCATAACCGTCACTCTCACCCTCACCCTCACCCTCACCCTAACCCTAACACTAACCCTAACCCTCACCCTCACCCTCACCATAACCCTAACCCTAACCCTCACCCAAACCCTAACCCTCACCCGAACCCTATCCCTAACCCTCACCGTCACCCTAACCCTAACCCTTATCCTCACTCTCACCCTAAACCTACCCCACACCCTAATCCTCACCCTCACCCTCAGCCTCACCCTAAACCTAACCTTGACCCTTACACTCATACTAACCCTAACCCTCACCCTACCCCTAACAGTAACCCTAAACCTCACCCTCACCCTAACCCTCAACCCAACCCTTACCCTCATCCTAACCCTAAACCTTACCCTCACCCTCACTCTAACACTAATCCTAAACCTAACCCTGACCCTTATCATCACCCTCATCCTCACCCTCACCCTAACCCTCAACTTCTCCCTAACACTCCACCTAACCCTTACCCTCAACTTCAAACTAACCCTAAACTTAACCCTAACCCTAACCCTCACCCTCAAACTCACCCTAACACTAAACCTAACCCTAACCCTCAACCTCACCCTAAACCTCACCCTAACACTCACCTTCACCCTAACCCTAACCCTCCCCGTCCCCCTTACCCTAACCCTACCCCTCTCACTAACCCTCATTCGAAACCTAACCCTAACCCTCACCCTAAACCTAACCCTAACTCTAACCCTCACTCTCACACTAAGCTGCATTGTCACCCTAACCCTCACCCACACCCTAACACTCAGCCTCTCCCGAAACTTCACACTCACCCTAATCCTCACCCTCACGCTAAACATCACCCTAAACCTAACTCTCACCCTAACCCTAACCCTAACATTTACCCACACCCTCACACTCAACCTCACCCTAACCCTAACCCTAACCCTAAACCTATCACCTCACCATCACCCTTAACCTAACACTAAACCTAACTCTAAACCTCACCCTCACCCTAACCCTAACCCTAACCCGCACCATCACCCTAATCCTCAACTTAACTCTGACCCTTCCCCTAACCCTAACCCTAACCCTCACCCTCACCCTCAACCTAAACCTAATGCTAACCCTCACCCTCACCCTAACACTCACTGTCACCCTAACCCTCACCCTAACCCTAACCCTCAACCATACCCTAAACCTCACCCTCACCCGAAAATTCAACCTCACTCTAACCCTCACCATCACCCTAAACATCATCCTAACCCTAATACTCACCCTAACCCTATCACTCAACCTCAGCCTCAACCTAATCCTCAACCTAAACATTACCCTAACCCTTAACCTAACCCTAACTGTCACCCGAACCCGAACACAAACCCTCAACCTCACCCTAGCCCTCACCCTAACCTAACCCTAACCCTAAACTTAATCCTAACAATAACCCTCACCCTCACCCTCACCCTAACCCTAACCCAAATTCTAACCCTTACCCTAACCCTTACCCTTAACCTCACCCTAACTCTCAACCACATCTTAGCCCTCACCCTAACCCTAACCCTCACCCTCACCCTCACCCTAACACTAACCCTAACCCTAACCTTAATCCTAACCCTAACCCTCACCCTCACCCTAAGCCTAAACCTAACCCTAACCCTCACCGTAACCCTTACACTCATGCTGACCCTAACCCTCACCCTAACCCTAACCCTAATCCTCACCCTCACCCTAAACCTCACCTTAACCCTAGCCCTCACCCTAAACTAACACTAAACCTAACCCTCACCCTCCCCTAGCCCTCACCCTAATCCTAAACCTAACCCATAACCTCACCCTCACTCTAACCCTAACCGTAAACCTCTCCCTAACCCTAACACTCACACACACCCTCACCCTCACCCTCAGCCTAACCCTAACCCTAAACCTAATCCTAACCCTAACACTCACCCTCATGCTCACCGTAACCATAAAACTAACACTTACTCTAACCGTCACCCTCACACTCACCCGACACCTAACCCTCAACCTCACTGTAACCCTCACCCTAACTCTCACCCTAACCCGAACATAAACCTAACCCTTACTATCTCTCACCCTAAGCCTAACCCTATCCCTCAACCTAACCCTAACCCTCACCATCAACCTAACCCTCACCCTAACCCTAAACCTCACACACACCCTAAAACTCACCCTCACCCGAAACCTCACCCTAAACCTCATATTCAGCCTAAACATCACTCTTACCCTAACCCTCACTCTCACCCTCACCCTAACCCTAACCTTCACCCTCACCCTCACCCTAACCCTAACCCTACCCCTCACCCTCACCGTAACCCTCACCCTCACACTAACCCTCACCCATACCCTTACCCTCACCCTAACCCAAACCCTAATACTAACCCTAAACCTCACATTAACCCTAACCCGAACCCTTACCCTCGCACTAAACCCTAACCCAACCCTAACATTCACACCAACCCTAAACCTCATTCTACGCCTAACGTTACCCCTCACCCTAATCCTCACCCTAACACTAACCCTAACGCTAACCCTCCCACTAACCCTAACCCTAACCGTCACCATAACCCTAACCCTAACCCTAAACTTCACCCTAACCCTCAACATCACCCTACCCCTTACCATCACACTAACCCTCACCCACACCCTAAACCTCACCCTCTCCCGAAACCTCAGCCTCACCTAACCCTCACCCTAACTCTGAACATCATCCTAACCGTAACTCTCACCCTAACCCTAACCCTAACCCTCACCCTTACCCTCACCCTCAACCTAACCCTAACAAGAAACCTCACTCTAACCATCACCCTAACCCTCACCCTAACCCTAACCCTAACCCTCACCCTCACCCTAACCCTAACCCTAACCCTCACCCTTACCCTAACCCTCAGCATCACACTAACCCTAACCCTAACCCTGACCCTCACCCACACCCTAAACCTCACTCTCACCCTAAACATAACCCTAAACCTCACCCTCGCCCTAAACATTATCCTAACCCTAACCCTCACCCTAAAACTAACCCTAACACTCACCCAAACCCTAACCCTCACCCTAATCCTCACCCTCACCCTAAACCTCACCCTCACCCTAGCCCTCACCCTAACCTAACCCTAAACCTAACCCTCACTATCACCCTAGCCCTCACCCTAACCCTAAACCTAACCCTAACCCTCAACCTCACCCTAAACCTAACCCTGACCCTTACACTCACCCTAACCCTAACCCTAACACTAACACTTATCCTCACCCTCACCCTCACCCTTACCCCCAACCACAGTCTTACCCTAACCCTAAACCTAATCCTCACCCTAACCCTAAACCTCACCCTCACCCTAACCCTAACACTAACCCTCACCCACAGCATAAATCTCACCCTCACCCTAAACATAACCCTAAAACTCACCCTCACCCTAAACGTTATCCTAACCCTAACCCTCACCCTATCCCTCACCCTCACCCTATCCTCACCCTAACCCTAACCTTAACCCTTAACCTAAACCTAACCCTCACCCTCAGACTAAACCTCACCCTCACCCTAGCCCTCACCCTACCTAACCCTAAACCTAAACCTCACTCTAACCCTAGCCCTAACCCTAACCCTAACCCTAACCTTAACCCTCAACCTCACCCTCAACCTAACATTAACCCCTACACTCACACTAACCCTAACCCTACCCTTCAGCCTCACCCTCACCCTAACCCTAACCCTAACCCTAAGCCTCACCCTAAACCTACCCCTAACCCTAAACCTCAACCTAACCATCACCCTCACCCTAAACATCACCCTAACTCTAATCTTCACCCTAACCCTCACCCTCATCCTCACCCTCACCCTCACCCTAACCCTAACCCTCACCCACACCCTAACCCTAACACTAACCCTAATCCTAACCCTAACCCTCACAATTACCCTCAACCTAACAATAAACCTAACCCTAAACCTCACCCTGACACTCACTCTAACCCTTACCCTAACCCTCACCCAAACCCTAACCCTCACCTGAAACCTAACCCCAACCCTCACCCTAACCCTAACCCTAACCCTCACCCTCAACCTAACCCTACACCTCACCCTAACCCTCACCCTGACGGTAACCCTAATCATAACCCTCACTCTAACCCTCACCCTAACCCTCAAGCTAACCCTAACCCTAATCCTCACCCGAACCCTCAACTTAAACCTCACCCTAACCCTAATGCTAACCCTTACCATCACCCTCACCCTAACAGTAACCCTAACGCTTCACCTCAATCTAATCCTAACCCTAACCCTAACCCTCACGCTAACCCTAATCCTAACCCTACCACTAAACCTAACCCAAACCCTCACCCTCACCCTAGCCCTCACCCTCACCCTAAACCTAACCCTCACCTTCACCCTCACCTTCAACCTTAGAATAACCCTAAACCTAACACTAATCCTAACCCTAACCCTCACCTTCCCCCTCACCCTCACCATAACCCTAACCCTAACACTCACCCTAACCCTAACCTTTACCCTCACCCTAACCCTCACCCTAAACCTAACCCTAACCCTTACACTATCCCTAACCCTTACCCTAACCCTAACACTAACCCTCACGCTAACCTTCACCCTAACCCTAACTCTAACCCTCACCCTCACCCTCAGACTAAACCTAACCCTAACCCTAACCTTCACCCTCAGCTCACCCTAACCCTAACCCTCAACCTAACCCTCACCCAAACCCTAACCCTCACCCTAACCCTAACCCTAACCCTAATCCTAACCCTCACCCTAACCCTAACTCTAACCCTAACCCTCACCCTCACCCTAACCCTCAACCTAAACCTTACAATCACCCTAACACTAACTCTAAACCTAAACCTCACACTAACTCTAACCCTAACCCTAACCCTAATCCTAACCCTCACCCTCACCCTACCCCTCACCCTAACCCTACCCCTAACCCTCAATCTCACCCTAACCTTAACGCTAACCCTCACCCTAACACTAACCCTTACCCTAACCCTAAACTTAACCCTAACCCCAACCCTCACTCTAACCCTAACACTAACCCTACCCCTCACCCTAACCCTAACACTAACACTACCCCTCTCCATAACCCTCTCCCTAACCCTAACCCTAACCCTCACGGTAACCCTAACCCTCAACGTCACCCTACCCCTTACTGTCACACTAACCCTCATCCACACCCTAAACCTCACACCCACCCGAAGCCCCACACTCACCCTAACTCTCACCCTCACCCTAAACATCACCGTAAACCAAATCCTCACCCTAACCCTAACCCTCACCCTCAAATTCACATTAACCCTAACCCTAAACCTAACCCAAACAAGCAGCCTAACATAACCCTAACCCTAATGCTAAGCCTAAACCTCACCCTCACCCTCACCCTAACCCTAAACCTAACCCTCATCCCCACCCCCACCCTAACCCTAATCCTAACCCTAACCGTCACCCAAAAGGTAACCCTCACCCTAACCCTAACCATAACCCTCACCCTCACCCTAATCCTAACCCTAACACTAACCCTACTCCTCAAACTCACCCTAACCCTCAACCCAACCCTTACTCGCACCCTCACCCTAATCCTAACCCTAACCCTCACACTAAACCTTACCATATCACTAACCCTAAACCTAACCCTCACCCTCACCTTAGCCCTCACCTTAAACCTAACCATAACCCTAACCCTCAACCTCACCCTCACCTAACCCTAACCCTAACCCTAACCCTCACCCTAACCATGACCCTCATCCTAACCCTAACCCTCTCCCACAACCTAACCCTAAACTTCACCCTAACCCTAACCCTGACCCTAAACCTAACCCTAACACTAATCCTAACCCTCAACCTAAACCTTCCCTAACTCTAAACTAACATTCACACTCACTCTAACCCTCACGCTAACACTTACCTTCACCCTAAACCTAACCATAACACTAAACCTCACACTAATCCTAACCCTCACCCTAAAACTTACCTTCACCCTAACCCTAACCATAACCGTAACCCTCACACTAACCCTAAACTTTACCCTAAACCTAATCCTACCCCTCTCCCTAACCCTCACTCTAAACCTAACCCTAACTCTAACCCTCACCGTCACTCTAACCCTCACCGTCACCCTAAACCTCACCGTCAACCTAACCCTCACCCACACCCTAACACTCACCCTCTCCCCAACCCTCACCCTCACGTTAAATATCAGCCTAACCCTAACTCTCACCCTAACCCTAACCCTCACCCTAACCCTAACACTCACCCTCACCCTCAACCTCACCCTCAGCCTAACCCTAACCCACCCTCAGCCTAACCCTAACCCTAACCCTAACTCTAACCCTCACCCTCACCCTCAGCCTACCCTAACCCTTAACCTCAACCGCACACTAACCCTCACCCTAACTTTCACCCTCACTCTAACCCTAACCCTAACCCTCACTCTCACCCTCACCCTAAACCTAACCCTAACCCTCACCCTTACCCTAACCCTCAGCATCACACTAACCCTCATTCTAACCCTGACCCTCACCCACACCCTAAAGCTCACCCTCACCCTAAACCTCACCCTCACCCTAAACATTATCCTAACCCTAACCCTCACCCTTACACTAACCCTAACACTCACCCAAATCCTAACACTCACCCTAACCCTAACCCTAACCCTAACCCTCAACCTCACCCTCACCCTAACTCTGACCCTTACACTCACCCTAACCCTAACCCTAACACTAAAGCTTATCCTCACACTCACCCTCACCCTTACCCCCAACCACAGCCATAACCTAACCCTAAACCTAATCCTCACCCTAACCCTAACCCTCACCCTCACCCTAAAACTAACCCTCACCCTCACCCTCACCCTAACCCTAACCCTACCCCTCACTTTCACCGTAAACCTCACCCTCACACTAACCCTAACCCATATCCTAAACCTCACCCTAACCCAAAACCTAACACTAACCCTAACCCTCTCACTCACCCTAACCCTAACCCTTACCCTCACACTAACCCTAACCCAACCCTAACCTTCACACCAACCCTAAACCTCACCCTACGCCTAACCTACCCCTCACCTTAAGCCTCACCCGAACACTAACCCTAACCCTAACCCTCCCACTAACCCTAACCCTCACCCTAAACCTAACCCTACCCTTCACCCTCACTCTCACCCTAACCCTTACCCTCACCCGAACCCTCACCCTCACCCTAATCCGAACCCTCACCCTAAACATCACCCTAACCCTAATCCTCACCCTAACCCTAACCCTCACCCTCACCCTAAGCTTAACCTTACCCCTCACCCTCACCGTAACCCTCACCCTCACCGTAACCCTCACCCTCACACTAACCCTCACCCGTACCCTTACCCTCACCCTAACCCAAAACCTAACACCAACACTAACCCTCTCATTAACCCTAACCCTAACCCTCACACTAACCCTAACCCAACCCTAACCTTCACACCAACCCTAAACCTCACCCTACGCCTAACCCTACCCCTCACGTTAAGCCTCACCCGAACACTAACCCTAACCCTAACCCTCCAACTAACCCTAACCCTCACCCTAACTCTAACCCTACCCTTCACCCTCACCCTCACCCTAACCCTAACCCTAACCCTAAGCCTCACCCTAAACCTAACCCTAACCCTAACCCTCAACCTAACCATCACCCTCACCCTAAACATCACCCTAACCCGAATCATCACCTTAACCCTCACCCTCACCCTCACCCTCACCCTAACCCTAACTCTAACCCTCACCCTCACCCTCACCCTAACACTAACACTAACACTACCCCTCTCCCTAACCCTCTCCCTAACCCTAACACTAACCCAAACCCTCACCCTCACCCTAACCCTCAACATCACCCTACCCCTTACCATCACACTAAGCCTCACCCACACCCTAACACTCACCCTCTCCCGAAACCTCACCCTCACCCTAACCCTCACCCTCACTCTAAACATCACCCTAACCATAACTCTCACCCTAACCCTAACGCTAACCCTCAACCTTACCCTCACACTCAAACTAACCCTAACACTAACCCTCACCCTAACCATCACCGTAACCCTCACGCTAACCCTAAACCTAACCCTAACCCTCACCCTCAACCTAACCTTTACCCTCACCCTAACCCTAACCCTAACACTAACCCTAATCCGAACCCTATGAAAAACCCTAACACTAACCTTCACATTGAAACTAATCCTCACCCTAACCCTCATCCTAACCCTAAACCTAACCATAACCCTCACCCTCACCCTCACCCTCAACTCACCCTAATCCTAACACTCACCCTAACCCTCACGCTAACCCAAACCGTCACACTAACCCTAACCCTCACACTAACCCTAACCCTAACACTAAGCCTAACCCTAAACCTTACCCTAACCCTAACCTTCACACCAATCCTAACCCTCTCCCTAAACCCAATCCTACCCCTCAACCTAACCCTTACCCTAACCCTAACCCTAACCCTAACCCTCACCCTCACCCTCACCCTATCCCTAATCCTCACCCTAACCTAACCCTCACCCACACCCTAAACCTCACCCTCACCCGAACCCCCACCCTCACCCTAACTCTCAGCCTCACCCTAAACATCACCGTAAACCAAATCCACACCCTAACCCTAACCCTCATCCTCAACTTCACCATAACCCTAACCCTAAACCTAACCGGCACCCTCAGCCTAACCCTAACCCTCACCCTAATCCTAAGCCTAACCCTTACCCTCACCCTCACCCTAACCCTAACCCTAACCCTCATCCCCACCCTCACCCTAACCCTAACCCTCACCCAAACCCTAACCCTCATCCTAACCCTAACAATAACCCTAACCCTCACCCTAATACTAACCCTCATCCTAAACCTAACCCTAACCCTATGACTCACCCTCACCCTCACCCTCACCCTAATCCTAACCCTCACTCTAACCCTAACCTTACACCTCACCCTAACCCTCACCCTAACCCTAACGCTAAACCTAACCTTCAAACTCACCCTAACCCTTAACCCAACCCTGAACCTCACACTCACCCTAATCCTAACCCTAACCCTCGCACTAAACCTTACCATAACCCTAACCCTAAACCTAACCCTCACCCTCACCCTTGCCCCCACCTTAACAATAACCATAACCCTAACCCTCAACCTCACCCTCACCTAACCCTAACCCTAACCCTCACCCTCACCTTAACCCTCACCCTCATCCTAACCCTAACCCTCAACCTCAACCTAAACCTAAACTTAACCCTAACCCTAACCCTGACCCTAAACCTAATCCTAACACGAATCCTAACTCTCAACCTAAACCTTACCCTTACTCTAACCTAAACCTCACACTCACCCTAACCCTCACCCTAATACTTACCTTCACCCTAACCCTAACCATAACCCTAAACCTCACACTAAACCTAACCCTCACCCTAACACTTACCTTCACCCTAACCCTAACCATAACCGTAACCCTCACACTAACCCTAACAATCATCCTAAACCTAATATTACCCCTCTACTTAACCCTCACCCTAACCCTAACCATAACCCTCACCCTCACCATAACCCTCATCCTCACCCTAACCCTCACCATAACACTAACCCTCACCCTCACCCTAAACCTCACCCTCAGGCTAACCCTAACCCTAACCCTAACTCTAAACGTCACCCTTACTCTCAGCCTACCCCTAATCCTAAACCTCAACCTCACACTAACCCTCACCCTAACTTTCACCCTCATCCTAACCCTAACCCTAACCCTCACTCTCACCCTCACCCTAACCCTAACCCTAACCCTCACCCTCACCCTAACCCTCACCATCACCCTAACCCTCACTCAAACCCTAACCCTCACCCACACCATAAATCTCACCCTCCCCCTAAACATAACCCTAAAACTCACCCTCACCCTAAACATTATCCTAACCCTAACCCTCACCCTTACCCTAACCCTAACACTCACCCTAACCCTAACCCTCACCCTAACCCTCACCCTCACCCTAATCCTCACCCTAACCCTAACCTTAACTCTTAACCTAACCCTAACCCTCATCCTGACTCTAAACCTCACCCTCACCCTAGCCCTCACCCTAACCTAAACCTAAACCTAAACCTCACTCTCACCCTAGCCCTCACCCTAACCCTAACCCTAACCTTAACTCTCAACCTCAACCTAACCCTAACCCTTACACTCAACCTAACCCTAACCCTAACAGTAACACTAACTCTCATCCTCACCCTCACCCTTATCCCAAACCACAGCCTTAACCTAACTCTAAACCTAATACTCACCCTAACCCAAACCCTCACCCTCACCCTCACCCTAACCCTTAACCTCACCAGAACCATCACCCTCACCATAACCCGAAACCTCACCCTAAACATCACCCTAACCCTAATCCTCACCCTAACCCTAACCCTCACCCTCACACTCACCCTAACCCTAAACCTCACCCTCACCCTCACCCTAACCCTAACCCTAACCCTCACCCTCACCGTAACCCTCACCCTCACACTAACCCTCACCCTAACCCTTACCCTCACACTAACCCTAACCCAACCCTAACTTCACACCAACCCTAAACCTCACCCTACGCCTAAACCTACCTCTCACCCTAACCCTCACCCTAACACTAACCCTAACCCTAACCCTCCCACTAACCCTAACCCTCACCCTAACCCTAACCCTACCCTTCATCCTCACATTCACCCTAACACTAACCCTAAACCTAAGCCTCACCCTAAACCTAACCCTAACCCTAAACCTCAACCTAACCATCACCCTCACCCTAAACATCAACCTAACCCTAATGCTCACCCTAACCCTCACCCTCACCCTCACCCTAACCCTATCCCTAACCCTCACCCTCACCCTAACCCTAACACTAACCCTAATCCTAACCCTAACCCTCACAATCACCCTCAACCTAACAATAAACCTAACCCTAACCCTCACCCTGACACTCACCCTAACCCTAACCCTAACGCTCACCCAAACCCTAACCCTCACCTGAAACCTAACCCCAACCCTCACCCTAACCCTAACCCTATCCCTCACCCTCACCCTAACCCTACACCTCACCCTAACCCTCACCCTGACGCTAACCCTAATCATAACCCTCACACTAACCCTCACCCTAACCCTCTCCCTAAGGCTAACCCTAATCCTCACCCTAACCCTCAACTTAAACCTCACCCTAACCCTAATGCTAACCCTAACCATCACCCTCACCATAACACTAACCCTAACCCTTCCCCTCAATCCAATCCTAACACTAACCCTAACCCTCACGCTAACCCTAACCCTAACCCTACCACTAAACCTAACCCAAACCCTCACCCTCACCCTAGCCCTCACCCTTACCCTATCCCTAACCCTCACCTTCACCCTCACCTTCAACCTTAGCCTAACCCTAAACCTAACACTAATCCTAACCCTAAACCTCATCTTCCCACTCACCCTCAACATAACCCTAACCGTAACACTCACCCTAACCCTAACCCTCACCCTAACCTTTACCCTCACCCTAACCCTCACCCTAAACCTAACCCTAACCCTCCCACTATCCCTAACCCTTACCCTAACCCTAACACTTACCCTCACGCTAACCCTCACCCTAACCCTAACCCTAATGATCACCCTCACCCTCACACTAACCCTAACCTTAACCCTAACCCCCACACTTACCCTCACCCTCAACCTAACCCTAACATTAACCCTCACCCTAACCATCACCCTAACCCTCACCCTAACCCTAACCCTAACCCTAACAGTCACCCTCAACCTAACACTTACCCTCACCCTAACCCTAACCCTCACCCTAATACTAACATTAACCCTAACCCGAACCCTAACAAAATCCCTAACCCTAACCCTCACATTGAAACTAATCCTCACTCTAACCCTCATCCTAACCCTAAATCTAACCATAACTTTCACCCTCACCCTCACACTGAACCTAACACTAACCCTAACCGTAACCCTCACCCTCAACTCACCCTAACCCTAACCCTCACCCTAACCCTCACACTAACCCTCACAATAACCCTAACCCTCACACTAACCCTAACCCTCACACTAACCCTAACCCGAAACCTTACCGTCACCCTTATCCCAACCCTAACCCTAATCATCACACCAATCCTAACCCTCGCCCTAACCCCAATCCTACCCCTCAACCTAACCCTTTCCCTAACCCTAACCCTAACCCTAACCCTGACACTAACCCTAACCCTCACTCTAAACCTAAACTTATCCCTCACCCTCACCCTAACCCTCACCCTAACCATAACTCTAAACCTCACCCTCAGCCTAACCCTAATCCTCACCCACACCCTAACCCTCAACCACACCCTAATCCTCACACCCACCCGAAGCCCCACCCTCACCCTAACTTTCACCCTCACCCTAAACATCACCGTAAACCAAATCCTCACCATAACCCTAACCCTCACCCTCACCTTCACCCTAACCCTAACCATAAACGTAACCCGCACCCTCAGCCTAAAACTAATGCTAACCCTAATGCTAACCCTAACCCTCACCCGCACCCTCAGCCTAACCCTAACGCTAACCCTAATGTTAAGCCTAACCCTCACCCTCACCCTCACCCTAACCCTAAACCTCATCCCCACCCTCACCCTAACCCTAACCCTAACCCTAATCCTCACCCAAACCCTAACCCTCATCCTAACCCTAACCATAACCCTCACCCACACCCTAATCCTAACCCTAACTCTAACCCTAATCCTAACCCTATGACTCACCCTCACTCTCACCCTCAACCTAAACCTAACCCTAACCCTCAAACTCACCCTAACCCTCAACCCAACCCTTACCTGCACCCTCACCCTAATCCTAACCCTAACCCTCTCACTAAACATTACCATAACACTATCCCTAAACCTAACCCTCACCCTCACCTTAGCCCTCACCTTAACAATAACCGTAACCCTAAACCTCAACCTCAGCCTCACCTAACCCTAACCCTAACGCTAACCCTCACCCTAACCCTGACCCTCATCCTAACCCTAACCCTCACCCTCAACCTAACCCTAAACTTAACCCTATCCCTAACCCTGACCCTAAACCTAACCCTAACACTAATCCTAACCCTCAACCTAAATTTTCTCTTACTCTTATCTAACATTCAAACTCACCCTAACCCTCACCCTAACACTTACATTCACCCTAACCCTAACCGTAACCCTCAACCTCACACTAAACCTAACCCTCACCCTAAAATTTACCTTCACCCTAACCCTAACCCTAACCATAACCCTCACACTAAAACTAAACCTCACCCTAAACCCAATCCTACCCCTCTCCCTAACCCTCACCCTAACCCTCACCCTCACCCTGACCCTAACTCTAACCCTCACCCTCACCCTAACCCTCAACGTCACCCTAAACCTCACCGCCAACCTAAACCTCACCCACACCATAAACCTCACCCTCTCCCCAACCCTCACCCTCACGTTAAATATCACCCTAACCCTCACTCTCACCCTAACCCAAACCTTCACCCTAACCCTAACACTCACCCTCAACCTCAACCTCACCCTCAGCCTAACCCTAACCCTAACCCTAACTCTAACCGTCACCCTCACCCTCAGCCTACCCCTAAACCTTAACCTCAACCTTACACTAAACTCACCCTAACTTTCACCCTCACTCTAACCCTAACCCTAACACTCACTCTCACCCTCACCCTAACCCTAACCCTACCCCTCATCCTCACGGTAAACCTCACCCTCACACTAACCCTCACCCATACCCTAACCCTCACCCTAACCCAAAACCTAACACTAACCCTAACCCTCTCACTAACCCTAACCCTAACCCTTACCCTCACACTAACCCTAACCCAACCCTAACCTTCACACCAACTCTAAACCTCACCCTACGCCTAACCCTACCCCTCATCTTAAGCCTCACCCGAACACTAACCCTAACCCTAAAACTCCCACTAACCCTAACCCTCACCCTAACCCTAACCCTACCCTTACCCTCACCCTCACCCTCACCCTAACCCTAACCCTAAGCCTCACCCTAAACCTAACCCTAACCCTCAACCTAACCATCACCCTCACCCTAAACATCACCCTAACCTGAATCATCACCTTAACCCTCACCCTCACCCTCACCCTAACCCTAACTCTAACCCTCACCCTCAACCTCACCCTAACACTAACACTAACACTACCCCTCTCCCTAACCCTCTCCCTAACCCTAACCCTAACCCAAACCCTAAACCTCACCCTCACCCTAACCCTCAACGTCACCCTACCCCTTACCATCACACTAAGCCTCACCCAAACACTAACACTTACCCTCTCCCGAAACCTCACCCTCACCCTAACGCTCACCCTCACTCTAAACATCACCCTAACCATAACTCTCACCCTAACCCTAACGATAACCCTCACCCTTACCCTCACCCTCAACCTAACTCTAACACTAACCCTCAACCTAACCATCACCGTAACCCTCACCGTAACCCTAAACCTAACCCTATGAGAAAACCTAACACTAACATTGAAACTAATCTTCACCCTAACCCTCATCCTAACCCTAACCCTAACCGTAACCCTCACCCTCACCCTCACACTAAACCTAACACTAACCCTAACCCTAACCCTCACCCTCAACTCACCCTAATCCTAACCCTCACCCTAACCCTCACACTAACCCTAACCCTAACACTAACCCTAACCCTCACACTAACCGTAATCCTAAACCTTAATCTCACCCTTATCCCAACCCAAACCCTAACCTTCACACCAATCCTAACCCTCGCCCTAACCCCAATCCTACTCCTCAACCTAACCCTTACCCTAACCCTAACCCTAATCCTAACCCTGACACTAACCCTAACCCTCACCCTAACCCTAAACTTACCCCTCACCTTCACCCTCACCCTAACCCTAACCATAACCCTAACCCTCAACCTAACCCTGACCCTAATCCTCACCCTCAACCTAACCCTCCCCCACACCCTAAACCTCACCCTCCCCCGAACCCCCACCCTCCCCCTAACTCTCACCCTCACCCTAAACATCACCGTAAACCAAATGCTCACCCTAACCCTAACCCTCACCCTCAACTTCACCATAACCCTAATCCTAAACCTAACCTGCAACCTCAGCCTAACCCTAACCCTCACCCTAATGCAAAGCCTAACCCTCACCCTCACCCGAACCCGAACCCTAACCCTAACCCTCATCCCCATCCTCACCCTAACCCTAACCCTAACCCTCACCCAAAACCTAACCCTCACGCTAAACCTAACCATAACCCTAACCCTCACCCTAATCCTAACCCTCACCCTAACCCTAACCTAACACCTCACCCTAACCATCACCCTAACCCTAACGCTAACCCTAACCCTCAAACTCACCCTAACCCTCAACCCAACTCTTACCCACACCCTCACCCTAATCCTAACCCTAACCCTCACACTAACCCTTACCATAACACTAACCCTAAACCTAACCCTCTCCCTCACCCTCGCCCTCACCTTAACCCTAACCATAACCCTAACCCTCAACCTCACCCTCACCTAACCCTAACCATAACCCTAACCCGCACCCTAACCCTAACCCTCATCCTAACCCTAACCCTCACCCTCACCCTCAACCTACACCTAAACTTAACCCTAACCCTAACCCTGACCCTAAACCTAACCCTAACACTAATCCTAACCCTCAACCTAAAACTTACCCTTACTCTTACCTAAACCTCACACTCACCCTAACCCTCACCCTAACACTTACCTTCATCCTAACCCTAACCATAACCCTAAACCTCACACTAACCCTAACCCTAACACTTACCTTCACTCTAACCTAACCATAACCGTAACCCTCACACTAACCCTAACCCTCAACCTAAACCTAATACAATCCCTCTCCTTAACCCTCACCCTAACCCTAACCCTGACCCTAACAGTAACCCTTACCCTCACCCTCAACCTCACCCTCAGCTTAAGCCTAACCCTAGCCGTAACTCTAACCGTCACCCTTACCCTCAGCCTACCCCTAACCCTAATCCTCAACCTCACACTAACCCTCACCCTAACCCTAACCCTAACCCTCACACTAACCCTAACCCTCACCCTAACCCTCACCCTTACCCTAATCATCACCCTAAACCTAACTTTAACCCTTAACCTAACCCTAACCCTCACCCTCACCCTAAACCTCACCCTCACCCTAGCCCTCACCCTAACCTAACCTTAAACCTAAACCTCACTCTCACCCTAGGCCTCACCCTAACCCTAACCCTAACCTTAACCCTCAACCTCAACCTCAACCTAACCCTAACCCTTAAACTCAATCTAACCCTAACCATAACCATAACACTAACGCTCATCCTCACCCTCACCCTTACCCCCATCCACAGCCTTACCCTAACCCTAAACCTAATCCTCAACCTAACCCTAACCCTCACCCTCACCCTCACCCTAACTCTTACCATCACATGAACCCTCACCCTCAGCCTAACTCGAACCCTCACCCTAAACATCAGCCTAACCCTATCCCTCACCCTCACAGTAACCCTCACCCTCACACTAACCCTCACCCGTACTCTTACCCTCACCCTAACCCAAAACCTAACACTAACCCTAACCTTAACACTAACCCTAACCCTAACCCTTACCATCACACTAAACCTAACCCAACCCTAACCTTCACACCAACCCTAAACCTCACACTAAGCCTAACCCTAACCCTCACCCTAACCCTCACCCTAACACTAACCCTAACCCTAAGCCTCCCATTAACCATAACCCTCCCCCTAACCCTAACCTACCCTTCACTCTCACCCTAACCCTAACCCTAACCGTGAGCCTCACCCTAAACCTAACCCTAACCCTAAACCTCAACCTAACCATCACCCTCACCCTAAATATCACAATAACCCTAATCCTCACCCTAACCCTCACCCTCACCCTCACCCTAACCCTAACCCTAAACCTCACCCTCACCCTAACCCTAACACTAACCCTAATCCTAACCCTAACCCTCACAATCACCCTCAACCTAACAATAAACCTAACCCTAACCCTCACCCTGACACTCACCCTAACCCTAACCCTAACCCTCACCCAAACCCTAACCCTCACCTGAAACCTAACCCCAACCCTCACCCTTACCGTAACCCTAGACCTCACCCTCACCCTAACCCTACACCTCACCCTAACCCTCACCCTGACGCTAACCCTAATCATAACCCTCACTCTAACCCTCACCCTAACCCTCAAGCTAACCCTAACCCTAATCCTCACCCTAACCCTCAACTTAAACCTCACCCTAACCCTAACGCTAACCCTAGCCCTAACCCTACCACTAAACCTAACCCAAACCCTCACCCTCACCCTAGCCCTCACCCTCACCCTCACCCTAACCCTCACCTTCACCTTCACCTTCAACCTCAGCCTAACCCTAAACCTAACCCTAAACCTAACACTAATCCTAATCCTAACCCTCACTTTCCCCCTCACCCTCACCATAACCCTAACGCTAACACTCACCCTAACCCTAACCTTTACCCTCACCCTAATCCTCACCCTAAACCTAACCCTAACCCTCACACTATCCCTAATCCTTACCCTAACCCTAACACTAGCCCTGATGCTAACCCTCACCCTAACGCTCACCCTCACCCTCACACTAATCCTAACCCTAACCCTCATCCTCAACTCACCCTAACACTAACCCTAAACCTAAACCTCACACTAACTCTAACCCTATCCCTAACCCTGACCCTAACCCTGACCCTCATCCTAGCCCTCACCCTAACCCTACCCCTAACCCTATGCCTAACCCTCACGCTCATCCTACCCCTCACCCTAACCCTTACCCTAACCCTCACCCTACCCCTAAACTTAACCGTAACCCCAACCCTCACTCTAACCCTAACACTAACCCTAACCCTCACCCTAACCCTAACACTAACACTACCCCTCTCCCTAACCCTGTCCCTAACCCTAACCCTAACCCTTACCCTCACCTTAACCCTCAACGTCACCCTACCCCTTACCGTCACACTAACCCTCACCCACACCCTAACTCTCACCCTCTCCCGAAAGCTCACCCTCACCCTAACCCTCACCCTCACTCTAAACATCACCCTAACCATAACACTCACTCTAAACCTAACCCTAACCCTCACCCTTACCCTCACCCTCAACCTAACCCTAACACTAACCCTCACCCTAAACCTAACCCTAACCCTAACACTCACCCTCAACCTAACACTTACCCTCACCCTAACCCTAACCCTCACCCTAAACCAAAATTAAACCTAACCCGATCCCTAACAAAAAATCTAACCCTAACCCTCACGTTGAAACTAATCCTCACTCTAACCCTCATCCTAACCCTAAATCTAACCATAAATTTCACCCTCACACTGAATCTAACACTAACCCTAACCCTAACCCTCACTCTCAACTCACCCTAACCCTAACCCTCAACCTAACCCTCACCCTAACACTCACATTAACCCTAACCCTCACACTAACCCTAACCCTCACCCTAACCCTGACCCTCATCTTAACCCTAACCCTCACCCTCAACCTAACCCTAACCTTAACCCTAACCCTAACCCTGACCCTAAACCTAACCCTAACACTAATCCTAACCCTCAACCTAAACCTTCCCTTACTCTAACCTAACATTCACACACACCCTAACCCTCACCTTAACACTTACATTCACCCTAACCCTAACCATAACCCTCAACCTCACACTAACCCTAACCCTCACCCTAAAACTTACCTTCACCCTAAACCTAATCATAACCATAACCCTCACACTAACCCTAAACCTCACCCTAAACCTAATCTTACCCCTCTCCCTAACCCTCACCCTAAACCTAACTCTAAACCTCACCGTCACCCTAACCCTCACCGTCATCCTAAACCTCACCGTCAACCTAACCCTCACCCACACCCTAACCCTCACCCTCTCCCCAACCCTCACCCTCACGTTAAATGTCAGCCTAACCCTAACTCTCACCCTAACCCTAACCCTCACCCTAACCCTAACACTCACCCTCACCCTCAACCTCACCCTCAGCCTAACCCTAATGCTAACCCTAACTCTAACCGTCACCCTCACCCTCAGCCTACCCTAACCCTAAACCTCAACCTCACACTAACCCTCACCCTAACTTTCACGCTCAACCTAACCGTAACACTAACCCTCACTCTCACCCTCATCCTAAACCTAACCCTAACCCTCACCCTCACCCTAACCCTCACCATCACCCTAACCCTTACCCTAACCCTAACCCTCACCCACACCCTAAACCTCACACTCACCCTAAACATATCCCTAAAACTCACCCTCATCCTAAACATTATCCTAACCCTAACCCTCACCCTAACACTAACCCTAACACTCACCCACACCCTAAACCTCACCCTAACCCTCACCCTCACCCTAATCCTCACCCTAACCCTAACCTAAACCCATACCCTAACCCTAACCCTAACCCTCGCCCTAAACCTCAACCTCACCCTAGCCCTCACCTTAACCTAACCCTAAACCTAACCCTCACCCTCACCCTAGGCCTCACCCTAACCCTAACCTTAACCCTAACCCTCAACCTCACCCTCAGCCTAACCCTAACCCTTACACTCACCCTAACCCTAACCCTAAAACTAAACCTCACCCTCACCCTCACCCTTACCCTCAACCACAGCCTTACCCTCACCCTCACCCTATCCCTAACCCTAACCCTCACCCTCACCCTCACCCTAACCATAACCCTAACCCTAACCCAAACCCTAACCTCACCCTCACCCTCACCTTCAGGCTAACCCTAACCCTACAACTAATCCAAACCTAACCCTCACCCTCACCCTCAACCTAACCCTAAACTAACCATCACCCTAACCCTAACCCTAACTCTAACCCTAACCTTCACACCTAACCTAACCCTCTCCCTAAACCTAACCCTACCCCTCACCCTAACCCTAACCTTAACCCACACACTAACCCTCACCCTCACCCTAAACTTAAACTTTCCCCTCATCCTCAACCTAACCCTAACCCTAAACCTAACCCTCAACCTAACCCTAACCCTAACACTCACCCTTAACCTAACCCTCACCCTAACCCTAACCCTAACCCTAACCCTCACCCTACTCCTTACCCTAACACTAACCCTAACCCTCACACAAACCCTAACCCTACCCCTAAACCTAATGCTAACCCACACCCTCACCCTGGCCGTCACCCTAACCCTACCCGTAACCCTTACCCTCACCCTCACCTTCACGCTAGCCATCACCCTAACCCTAACCCTAACCCTCACCTCCCCCTCACTCTCACCCTAACCCTAACCCTAATCCTAACCCTAACCCTCACCCACACCCTCAACCTAAACTTAACCCTAACCATCACCCTATCCCTAAACCTAACCCTAACCCTCACCCTCACACTAATCCTAACCCTAACCCTTACCCTCACCTGAAACCTAACCCTAACCCTAACCCTAACCTTCACACCAACCCTAACCCTCACCCTCACCCTAAACATAACCCTCACCCTAACCCTCACCCTAACCCTAACACTAACCCTAATCCTCACACTAACCCTAACCCTCACCCTAAACCTAAACTTACCCCTCACCCTCACCCTAACTCTAACTGTAACCCTAACCCTAACCCTAACCATAACCCTAACCCTAACCCTAATCCTCACTCTCACCCTAACACTCACCCACACCCTAAACCTCACCCTCACCCTCACCCTAACCCTCACCCTCACACTAAACCTAAACCTCACCCTAACCCAAACCCTACACCTCACCTTAACCCACACCTTAAACGTCACCCTAACGCTAACGCTAACCCTAACCCTCACACTCACACTAAACCTCAACCCAACCCTTACCCTCACCCTCACCCTAATCCTAACCCTAACCCTCACACTAACCCTAACCCTAACCCTATCCCTATCCCTAACCCTCAACCTCACCCTAGCCCTCAACTTAACCCTAACCCTAACCCTAACGCTAACACTCAACCTCACCCTCACCCTAACCCTAAACCTAAACCTAACCCTCACCATCATCATCACCCTCACCCTAAACCTAACACTAACCCTCACCCTAAGCCTAACCCTAACCCTCACCCTCACCCTCACCCTAACCCTCAACCTAACCCTCACCCTCACTCTAACCCGCAACCTCTCCCAAACCCTCACTCTCAAGTTAAATATCACCCTAACCCTAACTATCACCCTAACCATAACACTCACCCTATACCTAACCGTCACCCTCACCCTCAACATCAAACTCAACCTCAGCCTAACCCTAACCCTAACCCTAACTCTAACCATCACCCTAACTCTCAGCCTATCCCTAACCCTAACACTCAACCTCACCCTAACCCTCACCCTAACTCTCACCCTCACCCTAAACCTAATCCTAACCCTCACTCTTACCCTCACCCTAACCCTAATCGTCACCCGCACCCTAAACCTCTCCATTACCCTAACCCTCACCTAACCCTAACCCTCACCCACACCCTCAACCTCACCCTCACCATAAACCTCACCTTAACACTCATCCTCACCCTAAACATCATCCTAACCCTAACCCTCACCCTAACCATAACCCTAACACACACCCTAACCCTCACCCTAACCCTCACACTCACCCTCACCCTAAACCTCACCATCACCCTAGGCCTCACCCTTACCTAACCCTAAACCTAACCCTCACCCTCCCCTAGCCCTCACCCTAACCCTAAACCTAACTCTAACTCTCACCCTCACCCTAAACCTAATCCTCACCCTCACCCAAACCCTCACCCACACCCTAACCCTCACCCTCAACCGAAACCTCACCCTCACCCTAGACCTCACCCTCACCCTAAACCTCACCCTAAACATAATCCTCACCCTAAACCTACACCTCAGCCTCAGCGTCACCCTAACCCTAACACTAACCCTAACCCTAACCCTCACACTAACCCTCACACTACACCTAACCCTAATCCTAACACTCACCCTCATCCAGGCCCCCACCCTAACCCTAGCCCTAAACCTAACCCTCACCCTCACCCTCACCCTAGCCATCACCCTAACCCTAACCCTAACCCTAACCCTCACCTCACCCTTACCCTCACCCTCAGCCTAACCCTAACCCTAAACCTAATCCAAAGCCTAACCCTCACCCTCACCCTCAAACTAACCCTAAACCTAACCATCACCCAAACCCTAACACTAACCCTAATCCTCACCCTCACACTAACCCTAACCCTAACCCTTACCCTCACCCTAACCCAAACTCTAACCCTAACCCTAACCTTCACACTAACTCTAACCCTCAACATAACCCTAACCATAACCCTCACCCTAACCCTAACACTAACCCCAATCCTCACACTAACCCTAACCCTCAACCTAAACCTAAATTTACCCCTCACCCTCACCCTAAATATAACCATAACCCTAACCCTAACCCTAACCCTCACCCTAACCCTAATTTTCACACTCATCCTAACCCTCAACCACACCTTTACCCTCTCCCTCACCCTCACCATCACCCTCTCCCTCACCCTCACCCTAAACCTCACCCTAATCCTAACACTAGCCCTAAACTTCAACCTCACCCTCACCCTAACCCTAACCGTAACCCTAAACATAACCCTCACTCAAACTACTTACCTCACCCGAACCCTAAGCCTAACCCTCACCCGAACCCTAAGCCTAACCCTCACCCTCACCCTAAATCTAACTCTCACCCTAACCCTAAACCTTACCCTACCCCTCACCCTCACCCTCAGCTTAACCCTAACCCTAACCCTCACCCTCAACCTAACACTAAACTTAAACCTAAGGCTAAACTTGACCCTAAACCTAACCCTAACACTAACCCTAAACTTCAACCTAACCCTTACACTTACCCTAACCATAAACCTCACACTCACCCTAACCCTTACCCTAACGCTTATCTTCACCCTAACCCTAACCATAACCCTGACCGTCACACTAACCCTAACCCTCACCCTGAAACTTACCTTCAGCCTAACCCTAACCATAACCCTAACCATCATACTAACCCTATCCCTCACCAGAAACTTAACCCTACCCCTCTTCCTAACCCTCATCCTAAACCTAACCCTAACCCGCACCCTAAACCTAATCCTAACTCTAATCCTCACCCTCATTCTAACCCTCACCATCAGAATAAACCTCACCCTCACCCTAACCCTCGCCCTGACGCTAAATATCACCCTAACCCTAACTCTCACCCTAGCCCTAAACCTAATCCTAACCCTAACCCTAACAATCACCCTCACCCTAATCCTAACCCTAACCCTAACCCTAAACCTAATACAAACCCTAACCCTAACCCTAATCCTCACCCTCACCCTAACCCTAACCCTAACCCTTACCCTCACCCTTATTCTAACACTAAACCTAACCTTCACACCAACCCTGATCCTCACCCTAAACCTAACCATACCCCTCACCCTAACCCTTACCCTAACTCTAACCCTAACCCTAACCCTCACACTAAACCTAACCCTCACCCTAAACCTAACCTTTAACCTCACCCTCACCCTAACCCTCACCCTAACCCTAAACCTAGCCCTCACCCTAAACCTCACCCTAAACCTAACCCTAACCCTAACCCTCATTCTCACCTCACCCTAACCCTAACGCTAAACCTAACCCTCACCCAAACCCTAACACTCACCCTAACCCTAACGCTAAACCTAACCCTCACCCAAACCCTAACACTCACCCTAACCCTAACGCTAACCCTAACCCTCACCCTCATCCTAACCCCCAACCTAATCCTTACCCTCACCCTAACACTAAACGTAACCCTAACACACACCCTAAACCTCACCCTCTCCCGAAATGTCACCCTCTACCTAACCCTCACCCTCACGTTAAACATCACCCTAACCCTAACTCTCACCCTATCCCTAACCCTAACCCTCTTCCTATCAGTAATACTCACCCTCACCCTCACCCTCAGCCTCAATCTAGCCCTAACCCTAACCCTAATCCTAACCCTCACACTAACCCTAACCCTTACCCTCAACCTAACCCTAAAGTTAACCCTAACCCTAATCCTGACCCTAAACATAACCCTAACACTAACCATAACCCTCAACCTAACCCTCACGCTTAAACTAACACTAACCCTCACCCTCACCTTAACCCTCACCGTAACACTTACCTTCACCCTAACCCTAACCATAACCCTAACCCTCACACTAACCCTAACACTCACCCTAACCCTAACTCTACCCCTCTCGCTAACCCTAACCCTAAGCCTAAACTTCACCCTCACCGTAACCCTCACCCTCTGCCAAAACTTCACCCTCACCCTAACACTCACCCTCACGCTAAATATCACCCTAAACCTAACTCTCACCCTAACCCTAATCCTAACGCTCACCCTAACCTTAACACTCACCCTCACCCTTACCCTAACACTAACCCTAACCCTAAATCTAACTGTCAGACTCACCCTCACCCTACCCATAACCCAAAACCTCACCCTCACCCTAACCCTCACCTTAACGCTCAACCTCACCCTAACCCTAACCCTAAACCTCACTCTCACCCGCACTCTAACCCTAACCCTAAACCTCAACCTCACCCTAAACCTCAACGTCCCCCTAACCCTCACCCTAACCCTAAACCCCACCCACACCATAAACCTCACCCTCACCTTAAACCTCACCCTGACACTCACCATAACCCTAAACATCATCCTAACCCTAACCTTCACCTTAACCCTAAACCAAACACGCACCCTAAACCTAACCATCAGTCTAGACCTCAACCTCACGCTAATCCTAACCTTAAACATTAGCTAACCCTAACCCTCACCCTCACCCTAGCCCTCACCCTCACCCTCAGCCTAGCCCTAACCCTAACCCTAATCCTAAACCTAACCCTTACTCTCACCGTCACCCTAACCTTCACCCTCACCCTAACCCTAATACTCACCCTAACCCTCTCCCTCAACCTAACCCTCACACTAACCCTAACCCTAGACCTAACCCTAACCATAACCCTCACCCTCACTCTAACCTAACCCTCAGCCTAACCCTAACACTAACCCTCAACCTAGCCTTACCCTCACCCTCACCCTCACCCTAAACCTAAACCTAACACTAACTCTCACCCTAACCCTAACCCTAACCCTTACACTCACCATCTCCTAACCCTAACCCTAACCCTAACCCTCACCCTAACCCTAACGCTAACCCTAACTCTCACCCTCAAACTAAACCTCACCCTAACCCTTAAATTCCCCCTAAAACTAACCCTATCCATAACCCTAACCCTCACACTAAACCTAACCCTCAACCTAACCCTAACACTATTCCTCACCATAAACTTCACCCTAAACCTTACCCTCACCCTAACCCTCACCATAACCTAACCCTAACCCTAACCCTCACCCTAACCCTAACCATAACCCTAACCTTCAACCTCACCCTAACCCTCACCCTAACCCTTACCCTCAACTTCACCCTAACCCTAACCCTAAACCTAACGCTTACCCTAACCCTCACCCTAACACTCACGCTAACCTAACCCTCACTCTCATCCTAACCCTCACCCTAACCCTTATCCTCACCCTAACCCTAACTCTCACCCTAACTCTAACCCTCACCCTAACCCCCACCATCACCCTAACCCTCGACGTAACCCTCACCCTAACCCTAAAGCTACCCCTCACCATAAACCTCACCCTAAACCTAACCCTAACCCTAACCTTCACCCTCAACTCATCCTAACCCTAACCCTAAACTGAACCCTTACCCAAACCCTAACACTTACCCTAACCTTAACACTAACCCTAACCCTCCCCTTCACCCTAACCCTCAACCTAACCCTTAATCTCACCCTAACACTAACCCTATCCCTAACCCTCACACTGACCCTAAACCTACCCCTAACCCTAATCCTAACACTATCCCTCACACTAGCCCTCAACCTAACCCTACCCTTAACACTAACCCTAACCCTCACCCTCACCCTAGCCACCAGCCTCACCCTAACTCTCACCCTAACCCTAAACCTCACCCTCACCCTCAGCCTAACCCTAACCCTAACACTAACACAAACCCTAACCCTCACCCTAACACTAACAATAACCCTACCCCTCTCCCTAGCCCTCTCCCTATCCCTATCCCGAACCCAAACCCTAACCCTCACCCAAACACTAACCCTAACCCTCACCTTCACCCTAACCCTCACCGTCACCCTAACCCTTACCGTCACACTAACCCTCACCGACACCCTAACCCTCAACCTCTCCCGAAACCGAACCCTCACCCTAACCCTCACCCTACCGCTAAACATCACCCTAACCCTAACTCTCACAGTAGCCCTAAACCTAACCCTCACCCTTACGCTAAACCTCATCCTAACCCTAACCATAACCATAACCCTAATCCTCACCCTCACCCTAACCCTCACCCACACACTAACCCTCAGCCTCACCAGAACCCTCACCCTCATTCTAACCCTCACCCTCACCCTAAACATCACCCTAACCCTAATCCTCCACTTAACCCTAAACCTCACCCTCATCTTCACCATAACCCTAACCATAACACTAACCCTTAACCTCACCCTCAGCCTCAACCTATCCCTAACCCTAAACCTCACCCTCACCCTCACCCTAATCCTAACCCTAAACCTAACCCTCACCCTAACAGTCACCCAAACCCTAAACCTCACTCGAAGCCTAACCCTCACCCTCACCCTCACCCTAACCCTCACCCTAACCCTAACCCTAAAACTACACCTCACCCTCATCCTCACCCTAACCCTAACCCTCACACTAACCCTAAACCTCACCCTAACCCTAAACCTAACTTTCACCCTAACCCTCACCCTCACCCTAACACTAAACCTAACCCTCACCCTCACCCTAAACCTCAACCCAACCCTTTCACTCACCCTAACCCTAACCCTAACCCTAACACTCACACTAACCCTACACCTAACCCTAAACCTAACACTCAACCTCACCCTAGCCCTCACCATAACCCTAACCCTAACCCTCACCCTAACCCTAACCCTAACCCTAAACCTAACGCTCACCCTAAACCTCACCATAACACTCACGCTAACAGAACCCTCACTCTCATCCTAACCCTCACCCTAAACCTTATCCTCACCCTAACCCTAACCCTAACCCTAACCCTAACCCTAACACTCACCCTAACTCTAACCCTCACCCTAACCCTCACCCTCACCCTAACCCTCGCCCTAACCCTCACCCTAACCCTATAGCTACCCCTCACCCTAAACCTCACCCTAAACATAACCCTAACCCTAACCCTAAACTTCACCCTCACCTCATACTAACCCTCACCAAAACACTAACACTCACCCTAACCCTAACACTAGCCCTAACCCTCCCCTTTACCCTAACCCTCAACCTAACCCTTAATCTCACCCTAAAACTAACCCTATCACTAACCCTCACACTGACCCTAAATCTACCCCTAACCCTAATCCTAACACTCTCCCTCAAACTAGCCCCACCCTAACCCTACCCCTACCCCTACCCCTAACCCTCACCCTCAACCTAACTACCAGCCTCACCCTAACTCTCACCCTAACCATAAACCTCACCCTCTCTCTCAGCCTAACCCTAACCCTAACCCTAACACTAACCCTAACCCTCACCCTAACAATAACCCTACCCCTCTCCCTACCCCTCTCCCTATCCCTATCCCGAACCCGAACCCTAACCCTCCCCCAAACACTAACCCTAACCCTCACCCTCACCCTAACCCTCACCGTGACCCTAACCCTTACAGTCACAATAACCCTCACCGACACCCTAACCCTCAACCTCTCCCGAAACCGAACCCTCACCCTACTGCTAAACATCACCCTAACCCTAACTCTCACAGTAGCCCTAAACCTAACCCTCACACTTATGCTAACCCTCATCCTAACCCTAACGATAACCATAACCCTAATCCTTACCCTCACCCAAACCATCACCCACACACTAACCTTCAGCCTCACCCGAACCCTCACCCTCACTCTAACCCTCACCCTCACCCTAAACATCACCCTAACCCTAATCCTCCACCTAAACCTAAACCTCACCCTCATCTTCACCATAACCCTAACCATAACACTAACCCTTACCCTCACCCTCACCCTCACCCTCACCCTAAACCTAACCCTAACCTTCACCCTAATCCTCACCCTAACCCTCACACTAACCCTAACCCTAGCCCTAACCCTAACCGTAATCCTCACCCTCACTCTAACTTAACCCTCAGCCTAACCCTAACCCTAACCCTCAACCTAGCCTTACCCTCACCCTAACCCTCACCCCATACCTAACCCTAACCCTCACCCTAACCCTATCCCTCACCCTAACCCTAACCATAAACCTAAATCTCAACCTCACCCTAACCCTCACCCTAACCCTTACCCTCACCTTCACCCTAACCCTAACCCTAAACCTAACGCTCACCCTAACCCTCACCCTAACACTCACGCTAACCTAACCCTCACTCTCACCCTAACCCTCACCCTAACCCTTATCCTCACCCTAACCCTAACCCTAACCCTAACACTCACTCTAACTCTAACCCTCACCCTTACCCTCAACCTAACTCTTAATCTCACCCGAACATTAACCCTAACCCTAACCCTCACACTAACACTAACCCGACCCCTAACCCTAATCCTAACCCTCTCCCTCAAACTAGCCCTCACCCTAACCCTACCCCTACCCCTACCCCTAACCCTCACCCTCACCCTAATCACAACCCTCACTCTAACTCTCACCCTAACCCGAAACCTCACCATCACCCTCAGCCAAACAGTAACTCTAACCTAACCCTAACACTAACCCTAACTCTCACCCTAACCCTCACCCTAACCCTAACAATAACCCTACCCCTCTCCCTCTCCCTAACCCTCACCCTAACCCTCACCGTGACACTAACCCTAACCATCACCCTCACCCTAACCCTCACCCTAACCCTAACCCCAACCCTAACACTCAACCTAACCCTAACCCTAACCCTAACGCTCACCTTAACCCTAACCCTAAGCCTAACACTAAACCTAACTCTCACCCTCACCCTAGCCCTCACCATAACCCTAACCCTAACCCTAACTCTCACCTCACCCTCACGCTAACCCGAAGTCTAACCCTCACCCTCACAGTAACCCTCACCCTAACCATTACCTTCAAACTCACCCTAAACCTAACCCTAACACTAACCCTCACCCTAACACTCATGCCAACCCTAATCCTCACTCTCACCCTAAACCTCACTCTAACCCTAATCCTAACCTTAACCCTCACCCTCACCCTCACCCTAACCCTAACCCTAACACTCACCCTAACTCTAACCCTAACCCTAACCCTCACCCTCACCTCAACCTAACCCTAACCCTAAACCTAACTCTCACCCAAACCCTAACACTCACCCTAACCCTCACGATAACCCTAATCCTCACCCTCACCCTAACGCTCAACCTAACCCTTACCCTCACGCTAACACGAACCCTAACCCTAACCCACACCCTAAACCTCACCCTCTCCTGAACAGTCGCCCTCTACCTAAACCTCACCCTCACGTTAAACATCACCCAAACCCTAACTCTCACCCTATCTCCTAACACTAACCCTGGTCCTAACATTAATACTCACCCTCACCCTCAGCCTCAGCCTCAACCTAACCCTAACCCTAACCCTAATACTAACCCTCACGCTAAACCTAACCCTCACCCTCAACCTAACTCTAAAGTTAACCCTAACCTTAACTCTGACCCTAAACATAACCCTAACACTAACCATAACCCTCAACCTAACCCTCACCCTTACCCTAACCCTAACCCTCACCCTCAGCTTAACCCTCACCGTAACACTTACCTTTATTCTAACCCTAACCCTCACATTAACCCTAACCCTCACCCTAACACTTACCTTCACCCTAAACTTAACCATAACCCTAACCCTCACACTAACCCTAACCCTCACCCTATCCCTAACTCTACCCCTCTCGCTAACCCTAATCCTAACCCTAACCCTCACCCTCACCCTAACCCTCACCCTCTGCCGAACCCATACCCTCAACCTAACCTTCACCCTCACACTAAATATCACCCTAAAACTAACTCTCACCATAACCCTAATCCTAACCCTCACACTAACCCTAACACTCACCTTCAGCCTCACCCTAACACTAACCCTAACCCTAAATCTAACTGTCAGACTCATCCTCACCCTACCCATAACCCAAAACCTCACCCTTACCCTAACCCTCAGCTTAACTCTCACTCTCACACTAACCCTAACCCTAATCATCACTCTCACCCCCACTCTAACCCTAAGCCAAACCCTCAACCACACACTAACCCTCAACGTCACCCTAACCCTCAACCAAACACTAACCCCAATACACACCCTAAACCTCACCCTCACCCGAAACCTCACCCTAACCCTCACCATAACCCTAAACATCATCCTAAACCTAACTCTCACCCTAAACCTAACCCAAACACACACCCTAACCTTAACCATCACCCTAAACCTCACCCTCATCCTAATCCTCACCCTAACCCTAACCTTAATCCTTACCCTAACCCTAACCCTCACACTCACCGTCACCCTCAGCCTAACCGTAACCCTAACCCTAATCCTAAACCTAACAATGACTCTCACCATCACCCTAACCCCCACCCTCACCCTAACCCTAATACTCACCCTAACCCTCACCCTCAACCTAACCCTCACACTAACCCTAACCCTAGCCCTAACCCTAACCGTAACCCTCACCCTCACTCTAACCTAACCCTCAGCCTATCCCTAACCCTAACTCTCAACCTAGCCTTACCCTCACCCTCACTCTCACTCTAAACCTAACCCTAACCCTAACCCTAACCCAAATCCTCACCCTAACCCTAATGCTAACCCTAACTCTCACCCTCAAACTAAACCTCACCCTAACCCTTAACTTCACCCTAACCCTAACCCTATCCATAACCCTAACCCTCACACTAAACCTAACCCTCAACCTAAGCCTAACCTTATTCCTCACCCTAAACATCACCCTAACCCTAACCCTCACCCTAACCCTCACCATAACCTAACGCTCATCCTCCCCCTAACCCTCAACCTAACCGTTACCCTCACCATCACCCTAACCCTAACCCTAAACCTAATGCTCACCCTAACCCTCACCCTAACACTCACGCTAACCTAACCCTCAACCTAAGCCTAACCCTATTCCTCACCCTAAACATCACCCTAACCCTAACCCTCACCATAACCTAACGCTCATCCTCCCCCTAACCCTCACCCTAACCGTTACCCTCACCATCACCCTAATCCTAACCCTAAACCTAACGCTCACCCTAACCCTCACCCTAACACTCACGCTAACCTAACCCTCATTCTCACCCTAACCCTCACCCTAACCCTTATCCTCATCCTAAACCTAACCCTAACCCTAACACTCACCCTAACTCTAACCTTCACCCTAACCCTCACCCTCACCCTAACCCTCGCCCTAACCCTCACCCTAACCGTAAAGCTACCCCTCACCCTAAACCTCACCCTAAACCTAAACCTAACCCTAACCCTAGCCCTCACCCTCACCTCATCCTAACCCTAAACCTAAACCGAACCCTCAATGAAACCCTAACACTCACCCTAACCCTAACACTAACCCTCACCCTCACCCTAACCCTCAACCTAACCCTTAATCTCACCCTAACACTAACTCTAACCCTATCCCACACACTAACCCAAACCTTACCCAAAACCCTAATCCTAACCCTCTCCTTCACACTAGCCCTCACCCTACCCCTACCCCTACCCCTAACCCTAACCCTCACCCTCACCCTAAACAGCACCCTCACCCTAACTCTCACCCTCACCCTAAACCTCACCCTCACCCTCAGCCTAACCCTAACTCTAACCCTAACCCTAACCCTCACCCTAACCCTCACCCTAACCCTAAAAATAACCCTACCCCTCTCCCTAACCCTCCCCTATCCATAACCCGAACCCTAACACTAACCCTAACCCTCACCTTCACCCTAACCCTCACCGTCACCCTAACCCTTACCGTCACACTAACCCTCACCCACACACTAACCCTCAACCTCTCCCGAACCCGAACCCTCACCCTAACCCTCAATCTACCGCTAAACATCACCCTAACCCTAACTCTCACAGTAGCCCTAAACCAACCCTCACCCTTATGCTAACCCTCATCCTAACCCTAACCCTAACACTAACCCTAATCTTCACCCTCACCCTAACCCTCACCCACACGCTAACCCTCAGCCTCACCCGAATCCTCACCCTCACTCTAACCCTCTCCCTCACCCTAAACATCACCCTAACCCTAATCCTCCACCTAACCCTAAAAGTCAACCTCATCTGCACCATAACCCTAAACATAACCCTAACCCTTACCCTCACCCTCAGACTCACTCTAACCCTAATCCTAACCCTAAATCTCACCCTCACCCTCACCCTAATCCTAACCCTAACCCTCACCCTCACCCTCACCCTCACCTCACCCTAACCCTAACCCTAACCCTAACCCTAACACTCACCCAAACCCTAACACTCACCCGAAGCCTAACCCTAACCCTCATCCTCACCCTAACCCTAAACCTCATGCTAACCCTAACCCTAAGCCTACACCTCACCCTCACCCTCACCTTAACCCTAACACTCACACTACCCCTAATCCTCACCCTAACCCTAACACTAACCCTAACCCTCACCCTAACCCTAACGCTAACCCTAACCCTCACACTCCCCCTAACCCTCAACCCAACCCTTTCCCTCAGCCTGACCCTTACCCTAACCCTAACACTCACACTAACCCTAACCCTACCCCTAACCCTAAACCTAACACTCACCCTCAACCTAGCCCTCACCATAACCCTAACCCTAACCCTAACCCTCACACACACCCTCACCCTAAACCTAACCCTAAACGTAACCCTCACCCTCAACATGACCCTCACCCTAAACCTAAACCTAACCCTCACCATATCCCTCACCCTCACCCTCATCCTAACCCTAAACTTAAT